>NC_138966.1:34027500-34652500 GCF_055761805.1 Camellia sinensis | reverse complement strand
ATTAAAGTTATGTTTAATATTGCTATTACTTAGTAAATAATTAAAAAAGATAAAATAGTCATTAGAGCATTTATCCTTTTTCATAATATCCAAAATAAATATTGGATTCACTAAAAATAGTCCAATCCAGACATCTAATCCCATGACTAAACAAACATAGGATACAAATCCAGTCCAACCAAATAGTCCAGGACAATGCATCCCAGTAGGCAGATGGATTACAATCCCCTATCCGTCCAAACAAACACACCCTTAGGGGCACCAAATGTAAAATATTTGGTGAAAAATAATAAGTTTAACATACATTATTTTTCACCAAGTTTAGTAAATTATAAATGTTTTACCCTTGGTACACCAAATGTTTTACCCTGATTTAACATACAAACTGGGATGGAATTCTTGTGATTGAATCATAAGCCCCTTGGCCACTTGTATGCTGCTAAATTTTTAAGAAAAAATGAAAATATATTATGATGCAATCTGTCATCATCAACACTACATATGCAATAGAGCAAACAACAAAATAATTATAAAAATAAAAAAATAAAAAACTATCAAGTCTAGGGAAACTAATGAATCCAGACCAATCTTAAATCCTAATTGCTTTGGTTCAATTATGCATAACCAATTCAATTCTTGATGAAAAACTGAAACAGTAAGAATGTTTTTCTCTTTTCTTTGATAAAGGGCATATTTATAAAAATAAAATTTAAAAAAAAAACCCAACATGCACACGAATTATAATCAAGAAAACCCCATTACTGTAATCAACAGAAAAGCAAGACAATCAAGAAAAGCAAGAAAACATACCTCCTTGAGATCACCTTTTCGGGCACCAATATGAAGCACAGTCCAACCTCGATCGTCCCTGTCGCCCCCAGACCTATACACGCGTCTGCTCCGGCGAGTTAAACCCAACTGGTCGTCTTGAGGCATACCTTTTCCTATATATTAAAAAGAGCCAGAAAACTACGAAGCTTCCAAATTCAAAGAAAACCCTCAAATTTCCAGCTTTAAACAGCAAGACTGATCTTATCCTTAACTCACTACACAAAACCCAAAAACTTTAATCGATAAAACTTCAACCTACCGATAGAACTTGAAGCGATAGATAAGATCTGAAGATGAGATATTTCAAGGCTTTTTTTTACACGATTGAGACAACAGAAAACGCAAAAATAGAGTGGCAAAAACAATTAGCGAGAGGAGTGATTGGCCATGTTGTAGGGAGCAAAGGGATTCAAACCAGGGCCGAGAACTCGAAGATTGCGAAGTTTTGTGACCAGCGATGACGATGAGAAGCGAAATAGGAAAGAGATTATCATTATTGAATTGCCAACACCCTAATTGATTGAATTAATAAGCAAAGAAATCGATTTTGATGAAAAATCAGACGAATTCTGGTAGAATTTGGAGAGAATTTGGAGATTACATAGTAATTTGTAGATCGAGAAAGAGAGGAATGAAGAGAAACTCAAAAACCCTAGATCGCAGAGATTGCGAATGTTTTGGGTGGAGTGGTATTTATAGAGTGGTATGGGATGGGGAATGCTATTCGTGATCCAATTGGACCCAGTTGGCGAGGTTTGGGGTTTGTTTGTTTGTTTGTTTGTTTTTTTTTTTTTTTTTTTTTCATTTGAGAATGTATTATTTTAATAATTTTTTAATTTTTTGATTAAAATATGAGGTAAAAAATTAATATGTTTAGGATGTAAAAAGTAGAGAGAAAATAAAATTTTTGACTTTTTGGTATAAGTTACTAGCTTTTTAATTTTTTTAACAACTTTTTGACTTTTAAGAGCATCTCCAATGGAGCTGCTATATCAGTTGTCAAAGCTAAAAAATGACAGAAATGGCAAAAATCAGTCTCCAATGGTCTGCTATTTCCCTTGCCAAAGATGGCAGATGCCATATGTGTTCTCAAATATGGCAAGTGAAATAGCAGATGCCAACATTGCCAGATCAGCAAAATCCAACAGAAATTGGCACCAAATTCAGTTGAGAAAACAACAGAATTAATCCAGTAGGGAAGCTATTTTCCAAAATCAAACCCAATTTTTACAATCAAGCAAATTTCACATGAAGACAGATCGTGTATTTATATATATATGATCATTGGAGATGAAGACAGCTTGTATATATATATATATATGATCAAAATCAAACCCAAAATATATATATATATATATATATGATCAAACCCATGAACCTCTGCTGACCGTATATATATATATATATATATGATCAAAATCAACCCCAAAACATATATATATATATGATCAAACCCATAGCAAACCGTATATATATATATATATATATGACCAAAATCAAACCCAAAACATACCCTGACCGTATATATATATGTGATCAAAATCAACAAAATCAACCCCAAAACATATATATATATATATATATATATATGATCAAACCCATAGCAAACCGTATATATATATGACCAAAATCAAACCCAAAACATACCCATTAAAGACATAGCAAACCGTATATATATATATATATATATATGATCAAAATCAAACCCAAAACATATATATATATATATATATGTAATATGTATATATGAAGACAGATATTTTTTATGGAGACCAAAACACATAAAAACAGAATTTTTTGATGGAGATCAAGACAAATCAAAATATATATATATATATATATATGCAGATAGATCAAAACATATATATATATATAGATGAAGATTGTACCAGAGGGGGTTTCGATCTTGGAGGAGAAGGGGGAGATCGGGTTCCGATCATGGAGGAGAAGCGGTTCCGATCTTGGAGGAGGGGGTTTCGATCTTGGAGGAGAAGGGGAGATCGGGTTCCGATCCTGTGCTCTGTTTGGTTTGTGCTCTGTTTAATTTCGGCCATGGAGGAGTAGACACAGTGAGTGAGAGGGAGATGAAGGGCTGTGGAGGAGATGAGAGGGAGATGAGAGTGAGAAGAGACAGAGATAGATGTATGCAAAAGAGTGATGGGTCAGTGTAAATAACAGAGCCGTTGGGCTCTGTTTGGTTTGTTCAACTAAAAAAAAAAATTGAAATTAATTTTTACAACGGCTCTTTAAACGGCTATTTGCCAAACGGTAATAAATTTGATTTCTATAAATTGAAACCTTTCTTTCACTTTTATTTCACACAAATATTTACATTTAATTTTTCTTTTCTCCTCTCCTCTCTTCTTTGAATTTAATTTCACAACAAACCTCTTAAATTATATTCTTTTTAGTTTTTTCATCCAATCACTATGGAAGGTTCATCAAAAACAAAGAGAGGAAAATCATTCACCGTTGAAGAAGATATGGCAATTTGTAAATCTTGGTGTCACATTTCGGAAGACCCAATTGTTGGCAATTCGCAATCGTATGCTCACTTTTGGGGAAGAATTTACGAAAATTTTTGCCTGCTTCAGAATGATCAGTCCAGAACACAAGTGTCTATTCAATCTCGATGGGGTATAATCATGAAATGTTCTAACAAATTTCGGGGATGTTTAGCACAAGTCGAAAATCTTCACCCAAGTGGGATTTCTCAAGTTGATATAGTAAGTTTTTATTTTCAATTATTATGTTTAGTTTCTTATTCTGGTATCGTATAAAAATTACGTAATTAAATAATGTTTCAATATGAAAACATTTAATTTTTTGGAATATTAAATAATGTTTATTATTTATTATTCAATTATTATTTATTTTATTTAAAGAATGTTTTGATTTTCAATTACATTTAATTTTTATCTACAATTTTTTTTAAACAGATGCTTCAAGCAAAACTGTTATACCATCAAGATGAAAACAAACATTTCGCTTTTGAACATTGTTGGCCAATATTGCAAGACAATATCAGGTGGCAAGATGTAGCTCCCACGAATACGGTAAAGTCAAGGATGCATACAGTGTTTACCCCTAATTCAGCCCCTGATTCTCCTATGGAAAACTGCATTTCTCTTGAAGATGACACCAGTCCAAGTGTTGGTAACAATCCAACTGTCGGTGAAGGCAGTGTCTCTGCAAGGGGTAAAAGGCCGATGGGTAGGAAATCTACAAAAGAATTATTTCGGAAAAATCAAGTCGCTCAAGCTGAAGTTCAAAAAATGAGCACACAACTGGACACATTTAACCAATACCTTGCTGAGAAGGAAAAGAAAAAAGATGAAAGAGAAGAAAAAAGGATTCAAGCACTGCAGGAGATGAAAGAACTTGAGATGAAAAAACATAACTTCGAGATCAGAAGACAAGAACATGAGATGAGAAAGGAAGAACACCAAATAATGACTACAGACATTTCTCATTTGGACCCTCAGATGAAAGCGTATTACACAATGCGAAAAAATGAGATTTTCGCCAAGTGGTCCTCAAATGTGAGCAGCCCAAATTTTTATTTCCCCCTACCTCCTGATGAATAATTACGGGATAATGTATTTTTGAAATTTGCAATATCATTTATATTTTGATGTAATTGTCAGTCTTTATTTGCAATGTAATTTTTATTTTGTAATGAAATTCCTTGTTGTTTTTTTATTTTATTTTTTAGTATTTTGTACTTCACAATGTAAAAAAAGACATTTTATGAAAAGACATTAACTGACATTAAAAGACATTGTAAAATAAAAAGACATTAAATGAAGAACATTTTATTCGAATAAAAAGACATTAACTGACATTAAATGACATTAACTGTCATTAAAAAGATAAAATGCAAACTTAATCTAACTCTCCAGCTCGGGACCACAAGTGTTCAATTAGATCATTACGAATTACATTATGGGCTTCAACAGATCAAATCCTTTGCCGATTCAACATAAATTGAGCGTACTCCTCATTCGGATCGCGTGACACTTGACAGCCCAAATTACTGGTATCAGTCTCAAGTTGTGCTGCACTGCGTTCATTTTCTGGAATATCACGCTCGTCTTCAATGATCATGTTGTGCAAAATAATACACGTCTTCATGATGTAATACAGATCCTCATCACTCCAACCTCTAGCCGGCACGCTGACAATATTAAATCGTGCTTGGAGCACTCCAAATGCCCTTTCGACATCTTTCCGACATGCCTCCTGCATCCTCGCAAATAGTTGTCTCTTTGCGCCTTGAGGTTGAGATATTGTTTTCACAATCGTTGCCCAACGAGGATAGATACCATCAGCAAGATAATACCCCATGGTGTATGCGTGATTATTGATGGTGTAGTTGGCAGCAGGGGCACGTCCTCTAGTTAATTCAGCAAATAAAGGCGACCTGTCAAGAACAGTAATATCATTTAGAGAGCCAGGCATGCCAAAGAAAGCATGCCAAATCCACAAGTCATAGGAGGCAACCGCCTCGAGTACAACTGTTGGTTTGTGATAGTGTCCAGTGTAAGCACCGGCTTGGGCACTTGGACATTTATCCCAACGCCAGTGCATACAATCCAAACTCCCTAACATTCCAGGAAACCCGCGTTGCTCTCCCTCTTGCAATAATCTGGCGACATCTGCTTCATTTGGAGATCTTAAGTAAACAGCTTCATAGGTAGCAACAATTGATCTGGTAAAAAAATTTAAGGCGGCAATTGTAGTACTTTCGCCGATTCTAATGTACTCGTCTACAGCATCAGCAGGCACGCCGTATTGAAGGATCCGAAGTGCTGCAGTCATCTTCTGTATACCGGATAATCCAGGAGCACCAGTGGCATCACGGGTTTGGATGAAGTACTCATTCACTTGTTGAATATTGTGTAAGATACTAACAAACAATGACCGCCTCATTCGAAAACGTCTTCGGAAGTATTCTTCTGGATAGACAGGATTATCTGCAAAATAATCTCTATAAATTTGTTCGTCGCCTCTGACCCTCTCACGATTAATGTATCGACGACCACTTGTGGAACCAACACGTCTGGTTTGTTGGTTTAGGCTTAACATCTGTAATCTTTGTTGTTGCGCTGTGAATAGTTGCATCATGATGATATCATCATCAGATGATGAAGATTCATCAAAATCTCCATTTAATATGGCTTTACTCAAATTGTTCATTGTAAATGGATGGGTGAGTAGGTGAATATGAAAATTGTAGAAAATTTTCTTGGTGGATACAAAGAGTTTTGAAGATATGAAAATGATAGGTAGGTGAATATGAAAATTGTAGAAAATCTTATGTTATATTTATAGAGAAAATTGTGGGTGGGTGAATGATGGATGGTTGTTGGGTGGGTGGATGAATAATGGATGGTTGTTGGGTGAGTGGATGAATAATGGGTGGTTGTTGAGTGGGTAGATGAATGATGGATGGTTGTTGGGTGGATAGATGAATGATGGATGGTTGTTGGGTGGGTGAATGAATAATGAATGGTTGTTGGGTGGGTAGATGAATGATGGATGGTTGTTGGGTGGGTGGATGAATAATGGGTGGTTGTTGGGTGGGTGAATGAATAATGAATGGTTGTTGGGTGGGTGGATGTGAGTGAATGAATGCTGGGTTAATAATTGATGGTTGGTTGGTGGTTGGTTGTTGGTGGGTAATTGGTTTTAAAATTAATTTTTATGTGTAGTTAAATTTTTTTTGGTGGGATGAATTAATCAAATAAATTTTTTTTTTCAATTTTAAATTTTTTTTAAATTTTTTATATTTGTCTAGTTGGGAATAATATAAATATATAATTTTTTTAACAAACAGATAAAAAAATGTCACAAAAGACAAAAAAATAAACAAAAATAAAATCACAAAAAACCTATATCCAAACAACACCTACAAAGTTGGAGGGAAAGTTGGTTGGGATTTGCCAAAAATAGCAAACAACCATTGGAGCACCATTGCTATAATTTGACAAAATAACACTATTCATTGTCAAATTATAGCAATAGCAACCCCAATATAGCAACAACCATTGGAGATGCTCTAAGCTAAAACAACCACTTGTCAAATAAGACCTTAATTTAGCTAAACAAATTCTTTCTATTATTAAAAAATATGGTATTTGACATTTTTTTTTGTTGACGAGATTCTTGTGGCTGAGTGACATGTAGTCACGTCTTAGAATGCAGTAAGTGGGTGATGTATCTGCGACGGCCTTTTTTATATTGTAACTTTACTAGTATTTTAAACCACTGATTCAACTCATAACACCTTTCAATTTTAATTTTTTTTTTTACATTTCAATTCTTATATAAAATTACTAAAATATCCTTCCACCTTAAACTTTGAAAATCCTAATTTTTTATTACACCACATCACCACCACCTCTATTAGCTCTTTACCGCAACTGCCTTTTCACAGCTAACCACTGCCACCCAGTCCCTTACCACCTCACCCCATCGCCCTCATCCTCTTTCTCCCTCTTCTTCTTCTTCTTCTTCGATATTTGAAAACCTAACCATAGGTTTTCATCTCTCTGCCTCTTTCTCTTATTCTTGCAGAAATTTAACAGTCGCGGTGATGGTGGATTGCAATGGTGGGGACACATATATGAAAGTGTTCCAGAAGGGAGTGGTTGCGGCAATTCTTCGTCGCCCCCATTTCCTCTTGTTGTTGCCCTCTTACTCCTCTCCTTCTTTTTCTCTCATCTGAAAACCTAATCCTAGGTTACATCCCTCTCTCTCTCTAGCAATGGATCATGGTGGTGGAGAAGCAGATTTGAAAGTGTTGCAGAATAGGGTGGTTGAGGCAGTGGTAATGGTCACGACAATAGAACGACAAAGGAAGTGGTGGCCGTAGCAATGAGGGTTGCAAAGGTGGTTGAGACAATAATGATCGCGGTGGTTGAAGGGATGTGGAGATGGTGGCAGTGGCTGCTGGAGATAGAGCAATTGCAAAAAGTGGTGGTTAGAAGACTGGGTTTGGAATGTTGGGATGAAAGAGATGAGAAGTTTGGCATTGTGAAAAGTGTAAAGAGAGAGGAATTTTTGAGTGTGGTGTAAAAAGAAAATGGGAGTAAGGAGTTTATTTGGTGATATAAGTAGAATCACTCAACATTCTACCTTTGACCCAAAAAAAAAAAATTAAAATGTTACACTCCCAAAATATTATAATAAATCTAACTCATAAGAGAAGTAATCATGGGAATGATATACCTTCATTCATCAGAGTTCGTGTTACAAAAGATAATACATGTGATATATTCATAAATGTACATCCTGAATCTATTGCATGTAATAGTAGTTAATGATTGACAAAAAGGATGTCCTACGGGCTTACATCTTTCCAAGTCATTACTTGGTTATACAAAAGTAAGCATGGCTCAATACAGTTTAAATCTCTTGGCTATACAAAAATATACAACAAAATAAAGAAGCCCTTGCTCCCATGTATTCCTCCAAGCTATTACCTTGGCGGAAGCATGTCACCAACACCTGAAAATGGTTTCCCAAGTAAGGTGAGCCAAAACAAAGTATAAACATACTAGCACAGCATATGAGAATTAACAAGATATAAGTATAATGCATATGTTCATTGTCCAATGACAAAATCCGTGTAACTCTTTCCACAACCATGTTATGTCGAAGCTTACCCCTCAATTCATTCCTTTTGTTTTAATAGATACATCCACTGCATTTAATCCGTCAACAGAGGTTACACCTCACAAGTTTTCACAGATAAATCATCATATAAATACATTCACTTCCATTTACCATTTTACAAAAATTTTGTCCGTGGGAATTGGCACCCATGTATACAAATGGTTTTCGGGACTTTCACCCTGGACACACAAGCTAACTTAGTTCAATGGAGTCCATCTCATTTCTTCCTCTCAAAAACATGGAGTACATCCCCTTTTAACTCCCAAATATCATATATATACAATGCATATCATTCATATCATATTGAATGATAATGGTTAAACGATTAGTTTCAATTCGTTTAATTCACATACAATATCTACAACAATATGACTATCTTCTACTGATAGTCCAAAACAGTTATCTCTAAATAGATATGCAACCTTTATAACAGGTAATTCATCAAATTTTCATAGGTGAGTGATTAAACAAATTCAACAATACCATTTATGTATACATCCTCCCAATTTCACATTCCCCATACCAATTTTATTATTTGTACAAAATAATTACCTAAGACATTTTAAGGCAAAACTCCTCACTTTCCAAATATCAACCCAAAGGCTAAAATCAACTATTTTGACAGATGGTAACCTCATAACCAAACCCCAAAACCACTTATACAACACTTACATAAAAACTCCTCTTTTCAAACTTTGACCCAAACCCTAGGTTTGCTCAAAACATTCCCAAAATCTCACCATTTTTATACAACAGCCTATAACCAAGCTAAAACCAATATTAAGGTGTAGAGAGAAAAAAATTACAAATAATAATCTATTCATTTCGAAAGAAAAAAATTACATAATTGCATACTTTTTTAGTTATAAATTCATAATTAAAGAAACATAAGTCATACATAATTAAATTTAAATATCACCATGAAATATAACCAAACAAAACATCTCATTAATCTTAACTAAAATATTCTAGTATAATTTTTTGAAAATTTTTTATTCCTAATATAAAATAAAAAAAAAAGGCCTGAATAGGCCTGGCCGGCGGCCCAGGCCCGAGCCCTAGGCCCTATTATGAATGGGCTTGGGCCCTACGTTTTTGGCCCATGGGTCGGCCCGGTCTGGCCCACTAAAAAGAAGGGAGCCCACGAGGCCCACTTGGGCTGGGCCAGGCCATTATTACATCCCTAGTTGGTTAGTGTATTCTCGCATCCTCTCTAGAGTGATCTGAAGGCTGATATGTCCCCTAACTAAAACAACGTCGTTTTGATGAGCAACCTCACCCCCTAAAAATCTGAATCACAACTTGATGTGAGAGAGAGAGAGAGAGAGAGAGAGAGAGAAGGAGAAGGAGAAGGAGAGACAGAGCCATTGCCGACGCCAACGATCGTGCCGCCCATGAAGCTATTCCCGAAGTTTCTTCAACAGATTTGAAAAAAACACAGTTTCTTTTCCCAAACTTGAAAAATTATGAGGTTTTGATTTAAAAAAATATAGGGTTTTCTTTGAATGGTAATGGTAATATAAGCTTGTTGAATGTGTTGATGAGAGATTCTTAGCATATAAAATACCTAATATTTTTTTGATTTGGGACTTTTTACCTAATTTATTTCAAATATATTCTTGGGTCGAAATTAGGGTTTTCATTTGGGGCTTTTTACATGATTTGGGGATTTTGATGTACACATTTACAATTATGAGTACTTTTTTAAGTACTTTTCTTTGAGTACATAGTATTGTTGATATTGAGATTGTTCATGCCATGCCCACATCAAAAGGCATCTAAAATATTTGTTTTCATTAAATAAAAAATTTACAATTTTTGAACAGTTGGTGCACCAAATCATATTTTGTTGTTTAAATATTAGATGGATTTCATAGTTGAATTGAATTGAATACAATATTTTAGCCAAGGTTTGTCATTGAGTAAATTTCTTTTTGTAGTCCTGTTGTATGATTGCAATTTTTTATTTTTTTTATTTTTTATTTTTTTAGAGAGAGTATTTGGTCATTTAAATATATAATGCTTAAATCAAGACACTTTTATCAGTCCTTTTTGCTATTAGGTATGCATAATGCAGCTTGGTTTGAAATAGTATTGGAAAAAATTTGAATTGAATCTTAGTTTGAAACAGTACTGAAAAAGACAAAAAAAAAAAAAAAATGAATTGAATAGATCGCTTTGAATCTGAACTGAGTTACTAGAAATCAATCCGAGGAATAACTAAACTTTTGTGTGAATTTCATAGCTGTGTTCTTTGCATTTAAATGTCATGTTATTGAACTATATTTTTTAAGCAGATTTTTGGTGAGGCGGCATCTTTGCTTTCTACTTATTTGCTTCTTCTTATAGGGTGAATAGGCAATTGTTGTCTCATTAATGTCAAGTTCCATTTTGATATTGTTTTAGGCGTCGTAGTAGAATGAGCATGAGCATGATAACGTGGATGACATTTCAAAAGCAATTGAGAGTGGATTGCAAGAAGACCATGGAAATTGACCAGTTGTTGGAACCTTTTGGACATTTTTTAAAGTCCAGTATTGCAAGAAGATGTTGGACCCTTTTATGTATAAATATGTTTTATGTTGGGATGACCTAAATATGTGCACTTTTTATTTTTTTACGAAAAGATGTGCAAAAAAGTAGAGAGATGATGTGATGGAAAAAAATAAAAAGATAAAAATATAAATTATTTTGTGTATGCCAAACTTGGCCTAATAATTTTTAGGGAACAAGTTTTATGTTGAACGTTCTTAGAAACAGGCTTCTCTTTCTTCTTTTTCTGAAATTGAGCAGGTCATCTCTTTTGTATGTATAAACAAATCATCTGTTCTTAAGTTTTTTTATGAAATTGGACAGGTTTCATGCATGGATAGGTTTTATGGTGACCTATTTATGCTGAAATTGAGCAATGCATTTCTTTTCTATGTATAAGTTGTTGATATTTTGATTGGGATTCTTATATTTGTTTCAACCATGGACCATTGAGGTGAAGGACAACATTTTAAAACACTTTGGGACTCTTTAAAATTGTTCCAAGAACAACTATTGTTGCAGACAATTCTACTCAATCAATGCACAAATCAAAATTGCCAAATGCTATAGACCATTCAATTCAATCAATGCACAAACCAAAATTGCTCTATAAAACATTCATTCAAATCATTTCATTCAACCAAGATGCTCAAACCATTCCATTCAATCAAAATTGCTAAATCGTTTAATTCAATAAAGATATGCAAACTATTTCATTCAATCAACCAACATATCATTTTATTCCATTAATATTGTCATACAAATATTTAATCTAACTGTAACATTCATATTAATTTAACTACGACATTTCATTTGATCTCACTTTATTGTTATCAATCAAGTCACTGTTCATGCAACCCAGGATCCACTATAGCAAAGCAGCCAAATTTGTCCCTTCAATTTAATTTTCTCACTTTCATGTTTCCTCATCCTTGTGTTTTCCTTTCTCTTTGTCAAAATCTTTGGCCTTTGCTTTATCTTTTCTATCTTCATCTTTACCTTTCTCATTTTTTTTTCCCTTTTGTATCCAAAATCTGTAAAGGTGAAAATAAGAATATCAATAAAAGTTCAGATTTTTTTAATGACAATAACAGTCGCAATATAGAAGTTGAACACAAGCTAGCGCACACTTTTCAATTGCATTTGGGCGAGATAAGATACACATAATTGCCCAGATTTTGCAAGCATAACAAAATTTGATATCTGTATGAGACTGAAAATAGTGTTTAAAGTTGTTATGCAGAAAGCAATCTTCTTCTTTTTTTCAATTTTATTTTTTTTAAATTAGAACTTCAAGCAATTCAACAATGCTTTGTTTAATCATCATAATTTATCAGAAACCATTCTTTTATAATCATCTTTCATATTAGAATCTGTTCTTGTAATATATCAACCATGCAAATATCCTCAAAATGTAGAGGCAATTTCATTGCAGAGGCATCCACCCTAATTTCTGAAATTATTTCCTTCTCAATGAGAAAACAGGACCTTAATTTTTGAACTCACATAACATGACCAGAAAAGAAATTTACTCAATGACAAACCTTGGCTAAAATATTGTATTCAATTCAACTTTGAATGGCAAACATAAGGAAATAGGCAATTGTTGGAAAAGGAAAAACAAAACATAATATGTAGCAGTGTTTATATATGCAGATCAATAAGAAGTGCTACTGATTTGTTTCCAATGCTAAAAATTGTGTGTTTTGATGTCAGACAACAAAGATTACAAGAAAAAACGATAAAGTAAAATCAAATTTGGAGTTATGAAAAATGGCTCATTTGTGACAAAAACTCAGATTGTTATTGTGAGCTATTAATTCTCTGATTGGTATATCTCAAATGGTTGCCAGACTCAACCCAAATGGATAAAAGAAAACCTTGAAACAGTTTTCTCTGATTGGTATATCGCAAATAGTTGCCAGACTCAACCCAAATGGATAAAAGCAAACTTTGAAATAGTTAAAATTGGGGAATTTCTGGTTTCTACAAATCAAGTGCCAAATCAACTATGAAATCCATCTATATCTTTAACAGAGAACCACTATGCAACTCAAAGACAACAATGCAGATAAAAGAATCTACAAATCAAAGCCCCAAATAAAAAACCCTAACTTTTCAATCTAGAATTCAATTTCTTAACCTGCTTTCATTCTTTCAATAATGAGTTTGGAGGATGAACCTGGTTTAATCTATGGCATGAGACAATGGCCAAGGACCGCCGTTCTTCTCAAAAGATTTCTTCTTCTCTCCTTTCATTTTGCACTTGTTTCGTCTTTCTCTCTTCGCTGAGGACAGCGGAGAACTCACCGGTGATGGTGGTTATGCGTCTCTCTCTCTCTCTCTCTCTCTCTCTCTCTCTCTCGTTGTCTCCGAACTACGTCTCCCTCCCTTTCAGTTGCCTTCGACCTGTAAAACAAAAAATTCTGTTTAGTTTTAAAATTATGATGTGAGGTTAAAAATATGATTTAAGAGCAATGCTTGGTAGCTTGAATATGAAGTTGGTTCGAATGGCTCGAAATTCACCTTGCCGATCGTCCGGCCGGACGTCCGGCTAGGGGGTTGATAGCCGCGGTCGACAAAGGTGACAACCACGGTAAACAATCTTTCACCCGGTCGTCCGGGCGGACGTCCGGCCAACACCCATTCGGGCCATTCAAGCCTCCTCCAATTCAAGCTACCACGTTTTTTCCATGATTTAAATGTAGGGTTGTAAGTTAAGTTTTAAAGAGAGAAAAAATTTATTTAGTTGTGAATTTTGAAAAAAGTTCTTGAATTTTAAATTTTGAAAATAATTTTGAGTTTTAAAAAGAGTTTTCAGCTGTATTTTAAGTTTTGAGTTTTTGAATTTTGAGTTGTATTTTAAAATTTTTTAGATTTATTTTTTTTGAAATATTAAAAAATGTTTAATTTTTTTTTAAATATATAATTTTAAATATTTTATTTTGTAAATATTTTAAATTTTTAATATTTTAAACTCAAAATATAACTCACACTCAAATCGTAACTAAACATAAAAGTCAAAAATCAATTCAAAAACTATCTTCAAAACTCATAACCGAACACATAACATCACGCTACTTTCAAAACTAGACACTTAAATTGTAACCAAACACATGACTAAAAAATTAAATTATTTAAAAATATATTTATTTAAAATAAAAAAATAAAAAATAAATAAAAATAAAAATTATATGTAAAATAAAAAATAAATTAATTTTTTTTAATATTATAAAATATATTTAAAATATTTAAAAAAATACATCATACAAATGTATGAAATACAATGCACATTAAATAAATAAATAAATATTTAAAAAATAAAATATTTAACCTAAAAAATAAAATTAAGAAATTTTTAAATATTTAAAAAAGTTAAATTCAAAATACAACTTAAAAACTATTTTCAAAACTCATAACTAAATAAAATAAAAATTCGAAACTCAACTAAAAACTCATAACTCAAAACATGACTTTATACTCAAATCATGATTCTAAAAATAATTTTAAAAAATAAAATAAAAAATATATTTTTCTGATCTTTTTTTTTTAAAATAAAGTTTTAAAAAGAATTTGGTTTTAAGTTTTGAAATGAGTTTAATATGTTTTTGAATTATGTAATTAGTTATAAGTTTTGAAATTTTTTTATTAAAATCACAATTCCAAAACAAAACCAAACACCAAGTTTTTTTTTTTTCCGGTCCTTCCCACCAAAATGGTGTCGTTTTGGATCACTCTAGTGGGACAAGTGTCGCAATCTAGAGGATAATTGCAGAGGATCCGAACACGTCAAAGCCACCACGTAGAAATGAGTAGTTTTGCATGTATGGGCCTAGATTTGCCTTCTTTTTTTTGGACAAATTACCTGGAAGTCCTATTTGAAAAATGAATAGCCTATTTAGTCCCACAACCTTTTGGATACTCTCAAAAGTCTACTATGCATTTTTCTTCTTTGTTCTTCTTTGCGCCTTCATTTTTCTCTACCTCTTTCTCTTCCTGCGACCGGAAACCACGTCTTACTTCTTCTCTTTCTCTTTTGATATATAATCATCGACGACCAACAATCACGATTAATTGAGGTTCACTGGCAACCACCAACCACAGACTCTTTACTTCACCATCACTGAAGGCAAAGGAGATGAGTTTCGATGAAGAAGATAAGATCTACTTAAATCTGATATCAATTTACTCAAATTTGAATAAATCTAAACCAAAAATAGTTTTCGGAGTACAATATTCTCTTTATATATGTTTCTCTTATTCAATCTCTTAATTTTTCTATTTTTTCTCTGCTAAACACTTCTATTTTCCTATTCTAATGAAGAAAATTTTCAAATTCTGAACAAGTTGTTTTCAAGTTTTAATTACAGGCAATGAAAACTATAAAATATTATAGTTTTAAATTTTTTGTTGCGGAAATAAATCATGCTTTAAAATTCTAAAATTTTGCAATTTCATAACATCTTTTAGAATTGTAAAATTTTACAATTTCATAATATTCTTTAGAATTGTAAAATTTTACAGTTTCATAATATATTTTCAATTTGATTAATAAGTATAAATACTTAATAGAATCATGCTTTAAATTGTAACATTTTATAATTTCAAAACTTGTTTTTCAGTTTGATCAATATTTGAGATTATTTGTTTAAACCCTACAAAAAGTTGAAAAATAATACATGTTTTTTTTCCCATTGTTGATGTTTGTAATTATTATGTTTTTTTTCTCTTTCAGTTTATCAATATTTAGCACATTTTACTATGTTTATTCACTCTAATTTCTCCATTTTTTTTCTCAACAATATTCTGGACATTTCGGTGAGTCTCCGACGATGTTCATGACGTCTAGCGAACGTTCTAGACATTCCGACGACTTCCAGTGACATTCAAAACATTTCAGCGATACTCTAGCAAACTTCTGGTGATACAGTGACTTCCGGTGATGTTAAACATTCCGGCGAGTCTTCGGTGACCGTTTGACGGAAGTCCGGCGATAGTGGGATGTAGCAACGTTTTTAAATTTTTAAAAAAAAAAAAATTTTGGTAACATTTAAAAATATATAGGACTAATTGGTGCAAGTGTTCTGTTTTGGGATTAGATGGATTTTGAATTTCGTGTATGAGACTAAATAGTAAGTGCCCTTTTCTTTATTTTCATTTATTTTATTAGATGGGCTGGATCTATTTGATACCGATTAGTATTAGATTATAGGGTTAATTACACTTTCTATCCCTACAGTTTGATCTAAATTTAAATTAGTCTCTATAGTTTCAAATTGAACAATTTGATCTCTAAGCTTTAAGTTCAGTTTCAATTTGATCTTTCTATCCAAATTAGAGGTTAAATTTAATCTCATGATTTCAGTTTCAATTGACAAGTTCAGTTTCAATTTGATCTTTCAATTTTAATATGTACATAGACAAAATTAACAAAAATATAGAGGGAATAACCGAATTGAAATTGAACGTAGGGACTAAATTGTTCAAATTAAAACTAAATAGACTATAGTGAAATTTTGATCAAACTACAAGGGTGAAAAAAGTAATTAACCCTAGATTATAACGCTACATCTCCATATCCCACTTTTTATTTAGAAACATTTAGATTAATTTTTTACTAGCATAAAATTCATGTTATGCACGGTCTTAAATAGATGACAAAAAAAAAAAAAAAGTAAATTTGAAATTAAATAATAACAATAATATTTTTTGAACGTACAAACAAAAATTAGAATAAAATAATTCTAATTGTGTTCATTACAACTACATTTAAGATTGTTTGCATGGTTGATTTAAGTTCAATCATTGTGGTTGGGAGGAAAAATCTCTTTAGAGGATTTTAGAAGCGTGCTAACTTCTAACTTAGTAATTCTCATCTTTGTGGAATTTTATATGTTGCATCTTATTCATATTATGCTCATGTGTACTTGTGTATTTGGAACGGGAAAAATGACGGGATGTGTATGTGTTTATTGGGCATTCCCAACTCATGGCGCTTCATGCCATGTGAAGAGGAGTTTTTCGAGAAAGAAGGCCCGACAAAGAGTTATGAAGAGTTTGGCTACCGTAGACGACAAACCTAGTTATTTTTGCAAACTCTTGACAAACTCTGTTTTTTTTAATATTTATTAATTTAGCAAACAATGATTTGTAATGTAACGTCCCTAATTTTGGAGATTCAAATACTAAGTATAAATAACAATAATTAAAGGAAAGACAAGAATAAACCATAATTCCCCTCCGTATATTCATAAGGATAATGTCATACAATACATGAGTTGGGTTTCATTATATTCATCATCTATGTGAAGTGGATATATAATAAGTAAATCAAAGTACCATCATTATTGAATACATATTTAAATGACCCAATGCTTACATGTAATGTATTTATTATTTTACTTTAATTTTTGTAATATTATATGCCACGCTCCGATAAATATAACTCATTTTATAATTACCAATCCATTATTGTTATCCAATTTCATAATATAAGTGTGATTAAAGAAAAATAAAATACATCTTGTAAAACAAAAATACATCTCTTTTTCATAAATTAAGGTTCCATGAAAATTAAGAAGCCACTACATATTTTCCATCATATATATTTTCTTCATGTTATGAAATCAAATTTTGAATGCATCAATAATGGCAATCAAAATCTCTCTCACAGATTTAGTAGGATCAAAGACTCACTCACCCAAATTTTTTTTTTAAGGAAATCTAGACTATGAGAAAAGGATATGATTAACTGGATGGAAAAGAAAGTGATTAATGTAAAAGAAGTACCTCATGTCAAATAGCACACCTTCCAGCATTTTCTTGTAAGGCCTGAACCATGACTCGAGCCACTTTAAAGGCTTCACAAACCTCAGCCACATGTACTTCCTTTAGACTAGTATGAAAAGATTCTTTATTCAAAACATAAATTTGAACTTGTAAAATCATTGGAGATCAAGAGAAAACATGGAAATATAACTTCCTAAAATTCAAGAACAAAAAAAATAATATCAAAATGGTGATAATCTAACTATCTAGTTTGTTCTTCATCCCAGTCATCTCAACTCAAACTAGGTGAAGCAAGGAGTTTAACTAGGCTAATAAAGATTAAGTACTACACATGATTAGTTAGCCCTAACTAATTATGCTCAACACTTAATCATTTGATTAATGAGCTCTTTTCATTAATCAATCTTTACATAGAGAAAGAGAGAGAGCTCTAGAGTTTAATTAAGCACGATTAGTCCTTCCTTAGGAAAAACAAGATTTCCCGAGAATCTGTGACGTTCAGATTCACTATCACCCAAGAAAGGCCAATACTTTTGCTGATGCATTAAGCAAAAATCAACGGGGAACTTAGCTTGTCTACTCACTGAACAGAAAGAAATCTTACAAGATTTTGAGAAAACCGAGATTGAAAGTTGTGTTACATGGACAAGCTGGGTTAACAGCTGTCATTTCAGCTGAACCAGCAACAGTGAACGAAGTCAAGCAAAGGCAAAAAGAGGAAGAACTCCTCAAGAAAATAATTGACGAGTTTGAAGCAAATCCGAAACCTGAATTCGGCATTGATAATGAAGTATTGAGATTTCAAAACCGATTATGTGTCGCAAACATTCCTGAACTAAAGAAGAGAATCCTAGATGAAGCTCACAAGTCGATATTTGCTATGCATCCGAGTAATACTAAAATGTATCGGGACTTGAAGCAAAGCTATTGATGGCCCAAAATGAAGGAGATCGCAAAGTATGTGTCCAAGTGCCTTCAATGTCAGCAAGTTGATGCTGAACATCAGAAACCAGACGCTCTACTTCAACCACTCCCTATTCCAGAATGGAAGTGGGAGCATGTAACCATGGACTTTGTTCTTGGCCTACCTCGGATCCCTAGAGGTATGGATTCTATTCGAGTTATAGTTGATAGACTGACCAAATGTGCACATTTCCTACCTATGAAGGCTACTTTTGATGCTTATAGATTAGCCACTATACATGTTGATGATATTGTTCGTTTACATGGAGTACCGATATCTGTTGTATCGAATAGAGATCCGAAATTTGTATCTAGATTGTGGAAAAGCCTGCAAAGAGCAATGGGAACAAAACTGAGATTCAGTACCGCGTTCCATCCACAAACAGACGGGCAATCAGAACGAACCATACAAACTTTAGAAGACATGCTCCGAATGTGTGCTTTAGATTTTCAAGGGAGTTTGGAGGACTATTTGCCACTAGTAGAGTTTGCATACAATTACAGTTTCCACTTCAACATCAGTATGGCACCATATGAAGCTTTGTATAGCAGAAAGTGTAGATCACCAATTTGTTGGACATAAGTCGGAGATATGGCTTTACTTGGCTTGAAATTGTGCAAGACACTTCTGAGAAGATCAAAATTATCCAGCAAAGGCTCAAGACAGCACAGAGCCGGCAAAAGAATTATGCGGATGTTCGAAAAAGACCTCTTGAGTATGAGATTGGTGACCATGCATTTGTTCGTGTGATACCGATGAAGGGTCAATCGAGATTTGGTAAGAAAGGAAAATTGTCACCCCGTTACATTAGGTCATTTCAAATTTTGGAAAGACTTGGTCCAGTCGTTTATAGAGTTGCTTTGCCATTGGGGTTCGAACAAATGGACAATGTGTTCCATGTATCGATGTTGAGGGGGCTATCTCCAAGATCCGTTTGACATGATTGACTACCACTGGATAGCACTTGATGAAAATATGGACTTAGAAAATATGAGGAAGAAGAACTCCGAAAATATGAGGAAGAAGGAATATATTTCTGTTATATTCAAAACTTCTTATTTTACAAGACCAAATGACACTCCTTATATAGGAGATATTACAAACATCATTATAACCCATTATATGCCACTTACATATTATATATTACCACTATCTACCACTATCATATTATATACATGCCACTATCTACCACCAACACCACTATCATATTCTATACATGCCACTATCTACCACAACACCACTATCATATTCTATACATGCCACTATCTACCACCAACACCACTATCATATTCTATGCATTAACACAAATTTCCAGCACTCCCCCTCAAGCTGGTTTGAAGATATCTTCCATAGCCAGCTTGCTAGTCAGCTTATCAAATTGCTTCTTGTGTAGTCCCTTCGTTAGCACATCAGCTAATTGTTCACCTGTTGGAAGGTAGGTCATACAGATTATGCCAGCATTGATTTTCTCCTTGATGAAATGTTTATCCACTTCTATATGTTTTGTGCGATCATGTAGAATTGGATTATGAGCTATAGATATAGCTGCTTTGTTGTCACAATAGACCTTCATAAGTGTCGGGTGAGAAAGTTTTAATTCTTCAAGAATTCTTTTAATCCACATTACTTCACAGATTCCATGGGCAACAGCTCTGAACTCTGCTTCTGCACTACTTCTAGCTACCACATTCTGTTTTTTACTCCGCCATGTAACTAGGTGGGCACCTACAAAGGAGCAGTATCCGGATGTTGATCTCCTGTCTGTAACACTTCCTGCCCAGTCTACATCTGTGTATACTTCAACTTGAAGATGTCCATGTTTCTTGAACAGTAAGCCTCTCCCTGGAGTTCCTTTCAAATATCTTAAGATCTTATAAACGGCCTCAAAGTGCTTTGCCCCTGGTGAGTGCATGAACTGACTTACCATGCTGACTGCAAAGGCAATATCAGGCCGCGTATGAGACAAGTAAATCAATTTCCCGACAAGTCGCTGATATTGTTCCCTCTCTTTGACTTCTTCAGCCTTAGCAGCTTGTAACTTCAAGTTAGGCTCGATCGGAGTCTCCACCATCTTACAACCAAGCATACCTGTTTCTCCAAGGAGATCAAGAACATATTTTCTCTGATTAACGAATATACCTTCCTTGGATCTTGCAAATTCCATTCCGAGGAAATACTTGAGAGCTCCCAGATCCTTAATGTGAAATTCTTTTGCGAGTTTCTCTTTGAGGGCTGCTAACTCTGCTTCATCATTACCAGTTAAAATGATGTCATCAACATAAACAATCAAAATTGCAATTTTACTGTTTTTTGAATGTTTATAAAATATTGTGTGATCTGCTTGACTCTGCGAGAAGCCACAACTGATAACTGCCTTCCCAAAGCGTTCAAACCACGCTCTTGGTGATTGTTTGAGTCCGTATAATGACTTGTTCAATCTGCATACTCTGTCGCTTCCAAGTCTCTGCTCAAATCCCGACGGTAGGCTCATGAACACCTCCTCTTCAAGATCACCATTGAGAAATGCATTTTTAATGTCAAGTTGATGTAGAGGCCAATCTGAATTTACTGCAAGAGATAACAGTACTCTGATGGAATTTATTTTAGCAACAGGAGCAAACGTCTCCTGATAGTCGATCCCATAAGTTTGAGTGAAGCCTTTAGCCACCAGTCTCGCCTTGTATCTCTCAACGCTTCCATCTGCGTTACATTTTATCGTAAACACCCATTTACACCCAACTGTTTTCTTGTCTTTGGGTAGATCAACTATCTCCCAAGTACCACTTCTCCTTAAAGCATTCATCTCCTCCATGACTGCTAATTTTCAATTCGGATCATCCAATGCTTCCTGTATATTTCTTGGAACAAACAAGTGTGAAATCCTAGATGTGAAAGCTCTATGGTTTTTAGACAGTCTTTGATAGGAGAGGTAATTTGCAATAGGATGTTTAATGCAATTTCGGACACCTTTCCTAATTGCTATAGGAACATCAAGGTCGGAAATAGAAGGAATAGGATTACCTAAAATTTCGATGCCAGAACTCGGGTGGACATTCGGGTCATTAGGATGGACATTCAGGTCATTATTCTTCAGATGAAATCGCTTCCTAGTATAAACCTGAAGCTCAGGATTTAGATCATTTTGTAGTACTTCTCCCCCTAAACAAGAATCTTCTTGACTAGGCACCATAGAACTTGGTTCTCCTAAGTGATCATTATCAGACAGATGTGGTTTTTGTGTAGGATAAATGACATTGGGGAGCGGGATAGAAATATCCCAAAAACGGTCTTCTACTCCACTTGTCTCCCCCTGAAGAGAAGTGTTGGGGAAATAGGATTTTGTTTCCACAAATGACACATCCATACTCACATGAAATTTCTTGGTTTGAGGATCGAAACACTTATACCCCTTTTTGTTTGAGGAATAACCCAAAAAAACACATTTTATAGCACGAGGGTCAAGTTTTGAACGAAATTGACTAGGAACATGAACATAGGCAGTACATCCAAAAACTTTGGCGGGTAAATCAGAAAACAACCTCGTGTCAGGAAAAAAAGCTTTGAGACAATCGAAAGGTGTTTTGTATGTTAACACCTTTGTAGGCATCCTGTTTATCAAATAAGAGGCTGTTAAAATTGCTTCACCCCATAAATATTTAGGAACATGCATGTAAAACATTATAGCACGTGCAACTTCAAGTAGATGTTTATTTTTTCGTTCTGCAATGCCATTTTGTTGAGGGGTATCCCGACATGTAGATTGATGAAAAATTCCCTTTTTTTCCAAAAACTCACCCAACTGCTCATTGAAATATTCTGTTCCATTATCAGAATGTAAAATACCAATTTTGGTTTGAAATTGGTTTTCAATCATATTGTAAAAATTTGTGAATAAATTTTTCACGTCAGATTTTTTATTCATCAAATAAATCCAACATAAGCGGGTATGGTCATCAATAAATGTAACAAACCATCTTTTACCAGAAAGAGTAGTGATTTTAGAAGGGCCCCAAACATCACTATGAATCAAATAAAAAGGTTTGGAAGTCTGGTAAGGTTTTGGCAAATAAGTAGAGCGATGAAATTTTGCAAAAATGCAACTTTCACAATGAAAAGAAGAACAATCAATCCCTTGAAATAATTCTGGAAATAAATGTTTCAGATAAAGAAAACTAGGATGTCCTAGCCTATAGTGCCATAGCATTATTTTTTCTCGAACAGAGATTGAACTAGTACTATTAAAGCTCTGAGCTTTTTTATTACTAACAGGTACTTCATCAAAGTAGTAAAGACCTTCAAGCATCCTAGCACGCCCAATCATCATCCCCGAGTTCTGGTCCTGAAATTCACAATGGGATTCAAAAAATGTAACACGACAATTAGAATCCTTAGATAGTTTACTGACAGACAAAAGGTTACAGGCTAAGTTGGGGACGTGAAGAACAGCATTGAGATTAATTTTCTCAGTTAGTTTAATAAATCCTTTTCCTGCAATAGGTGAAAAACTACCATCGGCTATTCTGATTTTGTCATGACCAGAACAAGGGAAATAGGTACTAAATAAATGGGAAAAACTAGTCATGTGATCGGAGGCACCGGAATCTATGATCCACGGAGAGAAGTTTAGGCAAGAGAAGGCTTTAGGATTTCTACCTGTTTGTGCCAACAAAACACTAGGAGTACCGGATGAGGAGTTGGATTTTATCAGCTTTAAGAGTTGATCAATCTGCTCTTTGTTGAAGGGACCTGAATCGGCTTCATTAGCGGTAGGAAAGCCACGATTCTTCTCTCCTTGTTTGCTGCTTTTCCAGTTGACAGGTTTGCCATGGATCTTCCAACACGTTTCGCGTGTATGGCGAGGCTTGTTGCAAAAATCACACCAGACCCGTGGCTTATCATCAAACCTGCGCTGGTAATTTGCAGCCTTGTTGGCCGCAGCATCGCTAATTAAAGCAGAAATTTCAATTGATTCACCAGTACCTTTTTTCTTAAGCATGACGCTCCTTCGGCTCTCTTCCCTTCTGACTTCGGCAAATACTTCGCCAATGGATGGGAGAGGAGGTCTGCCAATAATTCTTCCTCGCACTTCATCGAACTCAATGTTGAGGCCGGCAAGAAACTTGTAAATACGGCTGTCTTCCACAGTTTTCTTGTGGTGGTTGCAGTCGTCAACCGATTTCCATTCGTATGTGTTGAAGATGTCAAGATCCTGCCACAACCTTTTCAACGAATTGAAATATTTGGTGACGGAATCATCTCCTTGACGAATCTCTCCCAACTTCAAAGTTAATTCGAAAACTTGAGATTGATTTCCTAGGTCAGAATACATCTGACTAACATTATCCCACAATTCTTGTGCAGTAGGATAGCACATGTAATTAGAGCTTATATCCTCCTCCATAGAATTGACCAACCATGTCATAACCATGGAGTTTTCAGCGTCCCAATTGTCGAACAGCGGATCATTAACAGCAGGAGCCTTCTTGTCACCAGTGATGTAACCGATCTTTCCTTGCCCACGGATATACATCCGGACAGATTGTGACCAGCGGAGAAAATTATCACCATTTAGGCGGATGGTGGTGATTTGGACAGAGTGAGAGTTGGACGTTTTCACTGGAATGGCAGCTGCAGGGGTTGAAGTGGTTTCGGACGTGACTTCCGACATGGCTATGACGGTTTTAGGGCTGCTGCGTTTTTTGTTGCTCTGATACCAACTTAGAAAATATGAGGAAGAAGAACTCCGAAAATATGAGGAAGAAGGAATATATTTCTGTTATATTCAAAACTTCTTATTTTACAAGACCAAATGACACTCCTTATATAGGAGATATTACAAACATCATTATAACCCATTATATGCCACTTACATATTATATATTACCACTATCTACCACTATCATATTATATACATGCCACTATCTACCACCAACACCACTATCATATTCTATGCATTAACACAAATTTCCAGCATATGGAATACAAAGAATGGCCAAAACGGATCATTGACCGGCAAGTGAAACAATTGAGGAACAAGTCCATCCCAATGGTGAAGGTAAAATGGAAAGAACACTATGAGGACGCTACATGGGAAAAAGGAGGATGAAATGCGGCTACACTACCAACATTTGTTTCCGGATGGAGGTAAAATAAGTTTAGAGGACCAAACTTCTTTGGGGGGGAGATTGTGATAACCTTGTCTTGTGTTATGTTAATTAATCATGATTATGCTTGTGGATATGTGTTTAAATTAATTTTGGGTGATAATTGCTTTATTATTTGATTTTGTGAAGTAATATCTGTTCACCGTAGGAAAATCTGTCTAACTTACCGCTTTAATTTGAAAATTGAAAGCCGTAGAGGCGACAAAAGTTGAAATTGTCTGTGTCATTGTGATCACCGTGATTTTTAGAGCCTATGGTGAAATTTAATTAAAAATTGATTCGGACCAAGTTAATTAGATTAAATTGATTAAATTAAGCAATAATTAATTAGCCTTAATCAAATTTGATTAGGCAAGCATATATAAGGACCTATTTACACTCTACTCATTCTTTTGAGTTCATTCTCATAACTTGGCTGAAATACACTCTAGAAAGAGAGACGATTCTAGAGAGAGAGTGAAGACAAAATTAGAGAATTGAGCTAGAAGCTTGAAGATTGAGAAGGTTAACTCAAGAACTAGCTAGAATTTGGAAGATTGGAGCTCTTAGGTGAGTGATTAAACTCAAATTCATGAGTTTAAGTTCATAATTTAGTGGATTCCAGCATGATATGCGACTAAGAATGAGATTTAAGTGGTATATGATGAAATTGAGGTCTATATATCCATGCATGTAAGGAATTGCCACAAATTTGCATAATCAAGCATGTAACATGTTAACCTTGAAGAATTGAGCGCCAAATCACACATGCATGCATAATTTTATTGAGCTTCATGATTTTAAACATTATTTGTATCATATGAAATGGAATGAGAGTCAATATTTTACATGTATGCATGATTCATGAAGGTATGAAGCTTGATTGTATGAGTTTTGAAATTGAAATGAAAAATTTGAAATGATTTGGAAAATGGACCATGATTTTGGACAATTTGATTCAAATTACCCATGTTTTCATGGTATAATGTTTTTTTATGTTTTTGGTATCAATTCGCAAGCTTTGGACCTTTGGATGTGTGTTTTGAGCTTCAAACAGAATTCTAGAAATTCCAAAATTCGACCTACCTGCTCGAGCGAAGAAAGCCTTGCTCAAGCGTAAAAATCAAGCTCCCAGAAGTTTTGCAAAGATTTGCACAGCAACTCGGGTGACAAATCTTGCGCTCGAGAAAACCCTGTTTTGCAAGACTCCTCACTCGAGCTGCGAAAGTCTCGCTAACCAATACTTTTACAGAGTTTTGCAGACCGTTCGAGTGACCAAAGCTACGCTTAAGTGAAGGGCCCTATTTCAGAAATTTTTAAGAGTTATTTTCATGTTCCGTTTTCCGTTCTCTTTCATTTCTAAGCACTCTTAAGCATGCATTAAGCATTGTAAATGAACTAAAGGAAGAAGAAAGAAGCCTAAGAGAAATAAACAAGTTAAGAACGGATTGAATTGCTTGTGAGTCAATGTGTTATGAAATGTATAGGGTCAAGCGCAAGGGCAAATCCATCGACGGAAAACTGTAAGTAATATCTTAGTAAAGATATTGTCAATTATGTCATTTCCCATATGCTACTTCTATATAAACTTCATGGATTTGCTGATTTGAATTATGAATAAGTATTCTGTATGCCTAATTTTTCTATAAGGTGTGAAGAACATGATTTGGGCGCAAGGCCGTTTGATATGTATAAATTGGGCCTGAGGCTGTTTGATATGTATGATAAGAGTATGAATTGGGCCTGAGGCCGTTTGATACGTTTGACATGAATGAATTGGGCCCGAGGCCGTTTGACATGAATGAATTGAGCCCGAGACCGTTTGATATAAATGAATTGGGCCCGAGACCGTTTGTAATATTTGATAAGGGAATGAACTGGGCTCGAGGGCGTATGATATGATGGGCCAGTGGCCGTTTGACAAGGACATTATCCATTAGGGAATTTCATTAATGTAACCTCTTTACTTTGGTATTATTTACTGGGCTATCGCTCACTCTTATTTATATGAATGTAGGTAAACAAAGAGATGTGCAAACCCAGCCTCAATGAAGGATGTGAGAGAAATCCAAGTTTTTGTGAAGTCAGCCCGAACGTCTCACGCACGAGACGTTGTTTTGTTCTTTTGTTTCCCCCTTTTGCTACCTTGGTGATTTCGTTGGACCACCTAAGTGTATAAGCTTTTTGTTTGGCTGACTGCATGTCTGAAAGTTCCTGGATGTATAAGATGTTAAGATGTTAACTTTGTATATGTGAGTTACTATGGACTGCTTATGAAATGTTTTTGCTTTGCCATGTAAGCACAGCTCATTGGACAAAGTTTTTAAGCTGCTTCCGTTTGAGCCCCTTTAGCTCTATTGCGATAATTTTAATTTCGTTTGAGGTCGTAGGCAATCTCATGATTACTGGCCGGCTATGACCTTAATCCATGAGGGGCGGGCTCGGGTCATGACAAAGGAGGTTCATATTTCTATTAAATTACACTAAAAATTCTTACTCTTAAAATTCATCTAAACCTACTAGATCTTATATAAAGATTTGGTATATAACTTGAGCCAAACTACTTTCTTGGACCATAACTCCAGCCCATGTCTACAAAATGTTAGAATTACCAGAATTCCCTCGCAACATAATATATATGTGTGTGTCTAACATATATGCATGTTGCTTTGTGGCCCCAATTTCATATCACCTATTGTATTTTTATCTATTATGACTTATTATTCTTGACCACTTTATGGACTATCTAGTTTCTAACCAATCCATATATACGACCTAAGATCTATGATATCAGATTCTTTGCTCTCTTTTCGTTGTCTATGATAGCAAAAAGCAGTGACGAGTGGATGACATGAAATCTCCAGTGTGAGCGATATCTGTTAGGCATCAGTCATCACTGCATCAGTCCAACACCATGAGATTCGATCTTGTGTCGTACTATTCCAGTTCACAGTCGATACTATACGTGATATCTATCTTTTTATCGACAATTTGAGACATCATACTTATGTAGGCCTCTCCCTAATAAAATAGTTTATACCAAGTACACCGTAGACAGAGGTTTGCTTTCTAACCTCTTGCACTACTCACCATTCTGATTCTTCTCTTTGATCTTTTCACTGCTTCTCAAGGAGGGGACTCTCTTCCAAACAAGGGTAAAAGTAAGCAAACTATTCATTCCCTCTGCCCTTATCCGAGGTAGGCTTCGTTAAGAGCTTCCTCATTTGAGCGGCTTTAAGGGAATTGAATTGGAAGTCAAATGACTGAAAAGAAAGGTCCATCATGTATAAGGAAATTTTAGGTTGGAAGGTTGCTTGAATGCATTGGTCATGCATGGGATTACAATCGAAAATAGTAACGTCTTTTCGTACATTGCTTTATGCTAAATAGTGAAAGGCAGAACGACATAAAAAGAAAGAAAATATGGTTCCAATAATAGTGGATTTGATGGTTCTAGAAAGTCATTTAATTGAATAAGGTATTCACTTTTTCCAGTCAGTATATGCGTATATCTCTCGTCTAAGAATGAATGTAGTTCACGATGGGTGTTGGGGCCCCTACCATTAGTTGTCTATAGGGATCTCAGTTTTAATATTGAATCAAGCCTCAACTTCTTCTTCTTATCACTTTAGAAGTCCTATAAAATACCTAATTCTATTGAGTGGGGCTGGGTGGAGAGATTGGATGGAAAAGAAAGAATGTCGACTTCTTGGAATGGTATTCGCCCCTACCTAAAGACCAAGCAACAGAGAAAGAAGGAACGAGACTGGAAGGCTACAAGTGGGTCACCATCTCTTGGCTTTGCATTCTGTATTCTAAACTTCACTATACTTGAACTATGGAACTACTAACGACCAAGCAAGAGAGAAAGACGGAACGAGAATGTTAGGCTACGAGTGGGGCACCACCTCTTGGCTTTGTTTTCTGTATTCTAAACTTTACTACTTGAACTGTGGAACTAAAAGGAGTTCATTCAAAGATAGGAATAGAACACAATATAAAAGGAGGAGCAAGACCAATATAGATTGAATTTCATAAGTCAGGAAAGGGAGTAAGAATTCCAGGAATCCCTATTCGTGGGTTAATCCCTAATAGCTTCAGGAGACAGCTTGGTTGAAGGCCCTATCGTAGATTGCCAATAGTCCTTTCTAGATGCATGCATCTCGCCTAACTGCCCGAGTCTTTCTTCACCCAAAAATGTTATGAGCTCATGTGCTAATCCATAATAATAATATCTTCAGGAAGCAGCCTCGTTAAAGTCCCTATCATAGATTACCAACAGTCCTTTCTAGATGCATGCTTCTTGTCCAACCGCCCAAGTCTTTTTTCTCCCAAGGATGTTATGAGCTCAAGTGCTAATGTGGTCTGAGGGGAAATGATTTCTTCTTGTCTACTTAGCTTATTTTTCAGACTACCACGTTTCCGGTCAATATTGCTTCTTTTTTCATTTTTCCTTAAGGATCCTTTTCATTTTTCATTAAGGATCCTTTTCGGCCTTCTTTTGTTTTGAGCTTTTAAGACATGGTTAAATCAATTAAAAGATATCCAAGCTTTTAATATTGTGTATCATATGACATAAAAATAAAAATAAAAAACAAGCACTATGGTTGTCTTTGATTTGAATAGAAGCAAAAGATCCAGAAATGCCCTTGAACCCTTATAAAATTGATTTAACCATGTTGCTTTTTGCTAATTTCATGTGATGTGGGTTCAAGTTGCAATAATTAGTCTCTCCACAAAAAATTACTAATAAAGTTGCCTACCTATTGCCTCTCTCAGATCTTGTTAGTGGAAGTCTTGTGCATTCAAATTTCTTAGCTAGGATTTCTACAACCATACAACAAAAATACTTCTCTCTTTTCTTTCATACCAGCATAGTAAGTAGATTTCTTCGAAATGCTTCTTGAATGAGTTTGCCATCATCCACAGTAGGCTAAATCTGAAAGTTTAGTTTCTTTTGTAATTAACACAAAAGTGCCCTGAAACTTGTTGGCTATATAATCCTGCCAACTATTCATTTGTCCAATTCAGGAATGGAAAAAATGCTGGAACCTTTATAAAAAGCATTTAATAGCCTACTTTAAGAAATAGAGTATGACAAGATTCAAGTTACTATCAAAAATATGGGGTGAACTCACTTGCATACACTTTTTGAACAAAATTATAAATAACCTATAATTAGAAAACTTTAATTTGTTTTCTCCAATTGTAACCCTGTATGCCTCATATCTCATTATTATATCATGGATATTATTTGATTTGTGATTTCATCTTCTCAACTTATGTGATCTTTAATTGCACCTTTCATGACATTTGAAAACAACTTTGCACCCTTCGTATGTATAATGTCCTATGAAGCACGAGTACTCCAAAAATGTTGCCGTACAAGTACCGGGTACTTCCCGGGTGCGGATACGCCTACCAGTACGACTGCACGCATACCGGGTACGCCAAAAACGCACCAGGTACGTTTTATACGGTTAGTATACTGACGGGTACACCACAGGTACGCCATGGGTACATTTTGGGTACTCCGGGGTAAAAAATGAGATTTTTTATAAATTAAAGGGTACTGGAGCAATATTTTATGTCTATTTTAAAGAATTATAAAAATCTGGGGTTCTTTTGTAATAAATAAAGCATAAATAAAACATAAAACCAAATAAAATTAGGTTTCTTTACTCTCTATCGTTCGATCATCTAGCTCCTTCCATATCTCATTCTGAAATACTCCAAGGCTGAAGAACTTCGAAGGTGCTAGGGTTCCATGTCTATTCGATCATCTCCTTCTAGAAATACTCCCAAGAAAGGTGTGATTGAAAGGTTTAATCGAAGGTGCTGCTGATTGATTCTCTCATTCGAAGGTGCGATTGAAGAGGTAAGTTCATCTTCGATTCTTTCCCCTTTTCTTCTTCGATTCTTTATCTTCTTTCTTTCATTTTTTTTTTTCCAGATTTTTGTACTGTTTCTTCACTTCTTTAGTTTTCCCTTTCTTTGATCCTTCATCTTCTTCTTCATTTTTCTTGAACTCCTTTTTTTTTTCCTGATATATGTCCAGATTTTTGAACTAAAATCTGTCCAGATTTGTTGAACTAAGATCTGTCCTTATTTATTTTATTTTTTTTTCTGATATATGTCCAGATTTTTGAACTAAAACTGTCCAGATTTGTTGAACTTTGTTGAAGTAAGATTTGTCCTTAATTTTTTTTTTTTTTTTTTTGATATATGTCATACATATATGCAATATGATATTGGTTGTAAAGCTTGATGACAAATTAAAATCCCTTGGCACCTTAAATTCTCTTTCGTAGCAGTTTATTTTGAGGGGGAGGGATGGGGGTTTTGTAACTGAAACAGAGCATTAATTTGTGATGCATAACCATTGGTTTTGAGTTAAGTTAAGTTATCTGTCTGTTTCCACATTGGTTAATTTCCTTGCAATGCATGATGTTGTGCATGGATATGATTGGTTATTGTTTCATTGTCTTTTATGAACTAAAATTGAGAGATACTTTGTAGTTCTCTTTTTAGTTTTGATATTTAATTTTAATTTGTAGGTTGGATCCTTTAACCATAATTATAAAAAAAATAAAAATATAATATCGGCGTACCGCAACCGTACCCGTATCGTACTTTTTTAGGGTTTTGCCGTATCGGCGTACCCGCACTCATACTCGTACTCGTACCCGCACCCGTGCTTCCTAGATAATGTCACTTTCTCTTTGATCTTATCATGGCCTTCTTTGCTTGCTTGGGAGAGGAGCCTGCTAAGTTTCTGCATTATCTAACTATGTTATTTTTTTATGAGCTTTGGTCTGTTTTGTGACCAGATTCTCAAGATTGCCAAAGTTGACTCTAGACTGAGGAAATATTTTGCCTGTAACATGACATTGCCATTGGAATATCCTACCATGAAAGAAATGCTTACACTATACGCTAATGGTATTGATTATCATTACAAGCCAATGTATGAAAACACTAACAAGTAACATAGGAAATTTGCATTGCAGTACAAAGTGAGAATTAGTGTCCTTGACCCAAGAAGCTTATGCCTATGTAGACATTAGGCGGCACAAAATTTTAGAGAAATAAGATTATGTTGATAAGATGTGTTTGTTGATGTTACTGGAAGAAAAAACAATCATTCATGACTTGAAAACATCTATAATGGAAAAACAAGAGTTCCTTAGTAGTCTTTGGAAATAATATCAACATTCAATGGACACTAATTGTTAGGCTAGTCGAATTCTGAAAACAAGGGTGGTAATTTTAGATTGGAACACTTCAGGTATTGAGAGTATGGTTGGGCATAGTTAGATTTATTGCCCTGTAAATTGAATGGGTCTTTTCTTCATGCAAACATCATATCTGTTAACTCAGTGCTAATCTTTCTCTCATTTTGGTTTTCTTAGAACTTGAATTCTAGACAAAGCAAACCTCTCTATGTTGCAAACCCTAGCAAACTCTTGTCGTCCTCAACCTAACATATGCAGTTGTGTTGAGTAAAAGATTTGCGGTATGTTTGGTTTGCATTTGGGAGATGAGTTTTAGAAAAAAATTTCTAAAAAATTATTTGGTTTGAGTTTTTCTCAAAAAAATTTCAAAATCACTTTCTCTCTCTTACACATCAATCAATCACTTTTTCTCTCTCCTCTCTCCTTCTCAATCACTTTTTCTCACCCACATCTACTCAAATTCTCCCAAAATATCAAATCATCCCAAACTCCCAAAAAAACAACTCTACCAAAATATACAACCAAACAAACCAAAAAAATTTCTAAACTCTCCCCAAATTTTTTTTCGAAAACAACTCTCCCAAAAACAAACCAAACAAGCCCTTGATTTTTGCATTTTAAGTAATATACTAAAATTAGTATCTTACATAAAGTATAATTACGAGACAAACCAGCAAATATATATGTATATATATATTTCAAAAAGAATAGTAAAGTGTAAAATGTATACTCCAGCAACATATACATAAATTGTAATCTTGATAAAGTTGTTTCCCCTCACTCTCCTCGAGTCATAAAAGCCTTACTAACACAGTCCAGCCCGGTTGCCAATACAAAAATTCTAGTAATTACATTTAAGGAAATTTATAAAACTATAAAGCATTTGAGGTTGTTTGTATACCTAAACCTATTCTTTCTAAAAATTTATCCAATTTCTAAACAACTTCTGATGCATCAGTCTATTGCCATATAGAGGCAATCAAGTACCAATCTAATAGTTTTCTTGTCTTCCTTCTTTGAACATCCCGAGCTTAGCAAACTTTCGTCGATCAACTTTTTCAACTTAAGCTCTTCATTGATTATGTTTTCCAAGTGCTTTCCATTTCTGTGACAGTACGTTTTTTTTTTGTCACTAATTGCAATAAGATGACGGCTAAGCTATAAGTGTCAGTTGGCTTAACAGACTCTGCAATGAAAAAGAAAGTAGATAGGGCTTTTTATAGTTTGCTATATTGACAAGGATAGACGTGGAAAATATTTGTTTTAAAAATTCATAATTAAGAAAGACAAATATATATAAATGCTAGAAACTGCAGCAAAATAATATTCTAATTTGGTTCTGAATGTTTTCTGATTTTAAGGTTTCTCATTAACCCTTTTCTCCGCACTCCCTAATTAGGTTAACCCCAAAACCACCCCACCCCCTCTCTCTCTCTAGTGGTAAGTAGGTGCACTCAGTTTCGTATTATTATTTTTACATTAAAAATCTTACCATTTACAAGTGTAGTCCATAGTTTATTTCTTCATTTTAATATCAATTGTATGTGATGTTTTCTCCTTTCAATTATTTTCTTCCCCAGTGCTACTAACAATTGTTGTTAAGAGGCATTTAGATTTGCAACAATCGTAAGTTGCAAATATGGAACGAGAATAGAAGAGAGAACCATTGCTTAGAGGTACCTTGAAGTAGAGGTACCATGAAGAGAGAACCATTGTATCAATGTATTCAGTTACTAGAGGTACCATGAAGTAATTTCTTTTAGTTATTTCATTTTTGATAACACACAACAGATAATATTACTTATAAATATGTCGTGTCCAATACCACATCAGTTATTTCATTACTTCACCTAGACAGAATATAGGCAGTACTACGGTTTCATATAAATCACAGCTTATCAGATCAATAATTGAATCATGAATCAAAATTTTAATTTTACAAATTGTAAGTCAAATAGTAGTAAAATTCAACACGAATTATAATATAAATAATAATATTATGTTAAACAATCACATATATATTTAAAAAATTAATTAATTTTTATACATATTATGTCATAGAAAGGCATGATCACATCATCTAATGGAATCACTGGATTTAACAGACCTGACCTAAATTATATTAAACCATGTTTGTTTCTTAGATGCAAGTTAGTTCAAAAGCATAATGTATTTTAACATTTTTCTTTATTTGAACTTTTGATTTTAAATAATAGTATCGAGATATGTATCAATCAGTATTTGTCAATACATCATTGATAATAACAGTATCGGAATTCTCCGATTCTAATATATAATGGCTAATATTTAAACCTTTGCTTGACTTGATCTAATTGCATCCCATCAAACCAAAATAATAACAAATCATGCATAAATGTTAATTATTTTTGTACTACACTCACAGAAGTTAAATTATGACATTTTCTCCCATTAAAAAATAAATAAATAAATAAAGGAAAATAGGGATAAAAATTTGGCAAACCCAATAATTTCAAGACACAATAAATTGTAAAACATGAATCAAATAGTAAATCGTGTGATTCACCATTGATTTTAATATCAAAACAAATTCATCAATAAATTCGTATAGATTTATGCATAAATCATGAATTGAATAGTGAATCGTACGATTCTAACAATAAACATGTGATTACATGAAGTATAACGTTTTTATCTTATTCCTTAACATGATTACAACTTTTCATCAACTCATAGAAGACTAATATATATATAAGCAAGGCTATTATAAAAATTAGCATAATGCCATGTTCATAATTTGTCAAATTCAACCCTATACTAACCTCTTAGTTGCATGGTCCATGTTTTCAACTAGAATACTAAAATATTTCAATATAAAAACCATGTAGGTGTAACTTCAAAATCTAATTCTAAGAGCGCTTTTCAAAACTTCACATTGTATTAATGTACAATAACCTTGCAAATATACATATGCATACACACGCACACATCTTAATACCTTCTAAGCAATGGTTCTCTCTTTTATTCTCGTTCTATATTTGCAACTTACCATTGATACAAATCTAAATGCCTCTTAACAACAATTGTTAGTAGCACTGGGGAAGAAAATAATTGAAAGGAGAAAACATCACATACGATTGATATTAAAATGAACAAATAAACTATGTACTACACTTGCAAGTGATAAGATTTTTAATGTAAAAATAATAATACGAAACTGAGGCCGCGTTTGGAAACCAGCCCATTTAGCTAAAAAGCCAAAAAGTTCCTAAAAAAGTCAAAAGCCAACAACCCATATCAAGAAGTCAAAGATTCTCTTTTCTCTCTATTTTTTGCACATCTTTTCGTAAAAAGCCAAAAAGTCATCCCAAATATACTAGTTTTTTTTATCTCATATTTTAGCCAAATAGCCAAAAAGTTATTAAATTAGCCTGTTCCCAAACAAGGCCTGAGTGCACCTACTTACCACTAGAGACACACAGAAAGAGAGCAGGGGTGGGGTGTTTTGGGGTTAACCTAATTAGGGAGTGAGGAGAAAAGGGCTAATGAGAAACCTTAAAATCAGAAAACATTCAAAACCAAATTAGAATACTATTTTGCTGCAGTTTCTAGCATTTACACATATTTTTCCTTCTTAATTATGAATTTTTAAAACAAATATTTTCCACATGTCTATTCTTGTCAATATAGCAAACTATAAAAAACCCTACTTACTTTCTTCTTCATTGCAGAGTGTGTTAAGCCAACGACTGACATTTACAGCTTAGCCGTCATCTTATTACAATTAGTGACAAAAAAACCGTATTCTCACAGAAACGGAAAGCACTTGGAAAACATAATCAATGAAGAGCTTAAGTTGAAAAAGTTAATCGACGAAAGTTTGCTAAGCTCGGGATGTTCAAAGAAGGAAGACAAGAGAACTATTAGACTAGCACTTGATTGTCTCCATGGCAATAGACCAGATGCATCAGAATTTGTTCAAAAATTGGATAATTTTTTTAGAAAGTATAGGTTTAGGTATACAAACAACCTCAAATGCTTTATAGTTCTATAAATTTCCTTAAATGTAATTACTAGAATTTTTGTATTGGCAACCGGGCTAGACCATGTTAGTAAGGCTTTTATGACTCGACGAGAGTGAGGGGAAACAACTTTATCAAGATTACAATTTACATATATGTTGCTAGAGCATACATTTTACACTTTACTATTCTTTTTGAAATATATATATACATATACATATATATTTGCTGATTTGTCTCGTAATTATACTTTATGTAAGATGCTAACTTTAGTATATTACTTAAAATGCAAAAATCAAATCTTTTACTCAACACAACTACATATGTTAGGTTGAGGACGACAAGAGTTTGCTAGGATTTGCAACATAGAGAGGTTTGCTTTGTCTAGAATTCAAGATCTAAGAAAACCAAAATAAGAGAAAGATTAGCACTAAATTCACAGATATGATGTTTACATGAATAAAAGACCCATTCAATTTACAGGGCAATAAATCTAACAATGCCCAACCATACTCTCAATACCTGAAGTGTTCCAATCTAAAATTACCACCCTTGTTTTCAGAATTTGACTAGCCTAACAATTAGTGTCCATTGAACGTTGATATTATTTCCAAAGACTACTAAAAATTGTGCCACTTTGACGTTGATCTTCTGCTCGAATTGCTGACCCAAAGTCGCAAATTATGGCAGAGTAGTCCTATACATCAAAAAAAAAGTTTTTTCTTTTTCTTTTTCATTTTTTTGGAAGTTAGGAGCTAGCTTAAAAGGAAACTATCAATTTTTACTATTCCTTTTTCATAGGAATATTGTGGAAAGGTTTCAAATCAAAGCTAATGTACCTGGCCCAACAAAATATTGTCGGGTTTAAGATCTCCATGTATAATGGCAGGAGTAGCACGCGTATGAATGTGGTCCAAGTCAGATGCAATGCCTCTCATAATCTTCTGCACTTGAGCCCATTCTAAAACTGTACAACAACCAATTATTATTGTAAGGTTAGAATATGTATATAAATAAAATAAGTGTTTTGACATGGTCTTGTTTGATATCACTTATAAGTCATAGCTTTATAAATTATTAGCTTAAAAATTTTAAATGAAGTTATAAATATGTTTAGTGTAGCTTCTAATAATCTGTAAAAATAATTGTACTTGTTTGGTTAAATAAGTTAGCTATAAAATATTATTTTTTTGTAGTACAAATATCTATAACACCCTCAAAAGTCTTGTTTAATAAAATTCAAATGTAACAACTCAGATATACGACAATTAACGTTAAAAAAAAAATTAGATATCCAAGTGCATGCTACAATTTTACAAATCAATTATCTAGATAATTTTTACAAATAGATTGGCAAATTGTTGCGGCCAAAAGAAGAGAGGGTATGATATTTTTACATCACATCATATGAGGGCTTTTTTTTTTTTTTTTCCGTCTACATAATTTAAGGGTTTCAAATAAATTGAAAAAAATTAGATTATAAGTGGTACCAAATAGGTCTTTATATCATTGTCATAATCATTAATTGGCAAGAAAATTATGAGAAAAAAAAAAGAAAACAAAACGAAAGAGCAGTTGTACACTTAAAAACTCAAATGGAGAATTGCATAATAAATGGGTTCTATGTTTGTAAGCAAGCATAAAACCAATAATAAATATGAATGAAAAAGTATTTGACACAATAGTTGCTCGTTATTGTGAACTTATAATGAAGATACAGACATTTCATTTCTATTCTTCTAATGAAAAGCAAGATTTGAAGAAAGCACAAGTCTTTCTTTAATAGAAGTCAACTGTTTATTTGTCATTAACAAAAGAAACAAAAGATCTCTTGCCTAAATTGAGGATTACAAATGCACGACCTTAACCAAAGGCTCTTATTTTGCTTTTGACATCAATTTGATAACAAAACATGATGCAAGCCAGGCCTATAGAAAATATCTTGAACCAAAGGATTTTAATTGTTTTAGATTAGACCAAGCCCTTGTATAATACAAGAGTACAAGGCTACAAGAGATAATTGCCTCAGTAAAGGAATGTAAATTTGAAAAAAATGAATATGTTATAAAGAGGTATGAGGCACCTAAGGAAGAAGATGCATCTAATATTGAGTAGTGAACAGAACTAATTTGAACCATCTCCACTCATGAAATGTAATATTCTATTTATGATTTTGGACCCTTTAAAAGACAAACAATCAAACCAACAAATTGGAAAACGGTGTTTAAATACATATCCAATCAACATTCTGTAAGTAAATAGTGTTTAAAAAATACATATCCAAACTCAACATTTCCTAGGTACGAGGCACCTAAGAAAGAAGATACATCTAATATTGAATAGTGAAAATAACTATTTGGAAACCATCTCTACACCTGAAATTTAATATTTTATTTATGGTTTTGGACCCTTCTAAAAATAAATAAATAAATAAATAAAGACAAACAAGCAAATCGAAGGATTGGAAAACGGTGTTTAAATACTTATCCAGTTAACATTCTCTAAGTAAATAAAGTGTTTAAAAAATACATATCCAAACTCAACATTTTGTAGCTATAAGGCACCTAAGGAAGAAGATGCATAATAGTGAACATAACTAATTTTAATCATATGTACACATGAAATGTAATATTCTATTTACAGTTTTGGACCCTTTAAAAGACAAATAATCAAACCAAAGGATTGGAAAATAGTGTTTAAATACATATCCAGTCAAAAGATTAGTCTGGACACTACAAATGTATGAAGCCCAATTTTAAATTTGAATTCTAATTACCCAAACACAGATAATGCCAAGAAGCCATGAGTATAGAAACCCATTCCAATTTTCCATCCTATAAGGTGCCGCTTGAGAGGTTAAGGCCACATCCTGATTATGAACATTTAAACCCATATTGTAACCCCAAAACTAATGTCAGCAAAAATAATAGATTAAAGGGTAAATTACAAATACACCCCCTGAGGTTTGCTTAAAATACAAATTGCCTCATGTGGTTTGAAAAATAACAAATACCCCTTTATTAGAATTTTTTATTTAACAGAATTAACTAAAAAATGAAATTCATAATTGCTCTAATATACAATAGTAAAATTACCTAAATTATTAATTGAAACATATTTTTAATATCATTAAAAACTGTTAATTAATAAAATGGGCAATTTGTTACGAAATTAGAAATGTCAAGGGGTGGAATGTAATTTTCAAAACCATAGGAGGCGATTCGTATTTTAATCGAAGCTCAGGGGGTGTATTTTAATCGAAGCTCAGGGGAAGGAGACAGCTAATCCAGATAACGGCCGGCAATGCCCATTCTTTGAGGAATTGCATGCCGTATTTACAGAAAGAGAGAGACATGCAGCGAACGCTCCTAGAGTCTGAATCTGGAGCTTCACATGCAAAGAAGAGGGTTAAACGAATTGGTGGAGATCCTTCCTTTGAAGAATTGTCAGATTATGAATAAATACGAGGATGAAGTAGAGAGCGGCAATACGGATTGGTGGAGATCCTTCCTTTGAAGAATTGTCAGATTATGAATAAATACGAGGATGAAGTAGAGAGTGGCAATCCTCGAAAAAAGAAGGGTAAGTTACAGAAGCGGTTGCGGACAGCTGGATCAGACAAGGCTTCAAGACAACCTAATATGGGTAATACTAATACTAGTGGTAATAATCTTAGCAGTATTCAGGAAATGCATCAGGAATTTTTGCAACAACAGCAGAGGATCGAGATGTTGTGGAGGGAGTCAATAGAGAGGCATAACTATGAGAGGCAGATGTTTGAGCAGGAGTAGCAGCAATCAATGGAGAAGCTTGAAAGGGAGAGCCTGATGGCTGAACAGGCTTGGTGGGAGAAGTGGTATGCTGTCTTGACAATGCTCTTGAACAAACTTATCAATGAAAATAATCCTTGAGGGCAGATTAAAACTGAGACTTTCACTCAATCAATCTCTTTATAGACTTCAGACTTCGGTGGTATCTTCTTGAATAGTGGTTTGTTGATACCAGAAGTGAATGCGGGAGAAATGAAAAAATTTGAAGTATAGAACATTAAACAAATAGATAGCGATTATTATAACTTTGGTATACAAATTGGACTTGTTTTTGTTAATTTTTTCCAGATCATAAGCAGCAGCAATTTCAGTTTGTGGAGTTGCCCACTTGCAAGAATTGTATGGTATTCGAGATTTTCAGGTTTCATTCTTACATTTCTTGTACATGTTCACAATGGAGATTGAGATCTATGCTCTGTTTTTCTAATATATAATTTTTTCTTTCTTTTCAATTTATTGGCACATGCTTTCTTTTCTTGCTGAAGTGATGTTTTTTTTAGTTGCTGAAGTGATGTTTTCAATTGATGGAAAGTTATATACATATTATTTGTAATACTTTTATCTAATGGAATTTAATTTTGGGAGAGGGAGGTGGATGGGAGAACAAAATCCCGAGACATGAGTCTAATTGCTGAGCTTGGCTGACAGTTAAGGGTTTGGTGCTTTTCTGCACTAATGGCCCTTGTTTTTGTGGCATCCAATATAGGCTTTATTTGGTGCAATTTATTCTCATTGTTTACATGGGTTTTTTTTTTTTTGTTTTTGGCACATAAAAGGACCAATGACGCTCTTCCATCCTAGCTGGCGAGGCTTGAACCTCTAACCCCTGATAAGTGAGGGCTGGGAAAATGTCATACAAGATGATTATATGAAAGTTAGGAATGGGGTGCTTATAAATTTTGTTTTCTTTTTATCAATTTGAGAAATTTTGGATCAAAAAAGCCATACATGTGTGTAGTAAAACATGCCATTCGTGTGCTCTTGGTACTTCATTTTTTCTCTTGCCTAGTCTACGTAGGGGTGCTTCTATTTAGTGTTATATTGACTTTTGTTTTAAAAAACCCTCAGAATGTGTACCATATGCACTCCTATTATGTAGAAGGGTGTGTGCTGAAGAGGTTTCCCTATTTGTTTAATAGGTTGTTTATTTGGAATGTTGTTATGACAAATCACATAAGTGAGGCGGTGTATATTATAGAATTTCTTTACAAAATTTACGGGATTGCTGAATCAAATCAATGTCGTCAAGTTATAAGGTTAGATATTGATAGAACTAAGTCTCATCCCACTTGACCCTTTTACTTGCTTTTAAGATATAATAGATGGAGCACATTGTAACGTTTTTCGAGTGCAAAATGAATAAATTAATGGTTTTAAAGTGTCATCAAGGAGACAGCATTAAAGGTGATTAATTTGAAGAGGAAAGAAGCCATATGCATTTATATATGCAAATTAAAGAACCTTCATATGCTACTTCTTCACATTGTAACGTTTTTCAAGTGCAAAATGAATTAATTAATGGTTTTAAAGTGTCATTAAGGAGACAAAGCATTAAAGGTGATTAATTTGAAGAGGAAAGAAACCATATGCATTTATATATGCAAATTAAAAAACCTTCATATGCTGCTACTTCCAAATATGAGGACTCTCATATTTATTTGGTAACTTTGTGCTTGATGTGTTATTTTTTTGAGGAGAATAGAGTAAGAAGAAGTTACAGAGCGTGACAATAAGACTCGATAACAAAACTTTATCTACTAGGTCAACCTTTAGTCGTTTGTTATCTGTTTAATTTGAGATAGAATTTTGGCTAATTCCCTCTAAGTCTTTTACACACTAAAAAACTTCCACAGGTCCTCCTACCATACCCTTCTTAGGTAACATGCTATGGCTTCTCAAATCCTCCCAAGATTTCTCCAACTTGGAACCCATCCTCCGCCGGCTACGCACCAAACATGGCCCCATTCTCACTCTCCATATCAGTTCACGGCCTTCCATCTTCATAACTACTTGTGAACTCACCCACCGAGCCGTAGTCCAAAATGCCACTATCTTCGCCAACCGCCCACAAGCTATCGAAACCACCAAAGTTATCTTTAGCAACCACCGCATTGTTAGTTTTGCGGCCTACGGATCATTGTGGAAGGTTCTACGCCAAAACCTTGCATCTATCTTACATCCTTCTCGGTTAAATGTATACTCTGGTGGTCGTAAATGGGCATATGATGTATTAAAAAAAGAACTACTAGACATAGTTGAACAACCAGAATCAAAAAACAAGGCTATCCTTGTTCAAGATCATTTTTAACATGTTGTGTTTTGTTTATACATGTGTGTTGGAGAGAAACTAGAAGAGAAGGTGATAAGAGACATAGAGGCGGTGTAACGACTGGTCCTTGCCAATTTCATAAGATTCAATGTGCTCAACTTCATGCCAAGGTTGGGAAAGATTGTGTTTCGAAAGCTTTGGAAAGAACTCTTAGAGATTTGAAAGAAGCAAGAAGACGTCCTCGTTCCACTCATAAGACAACGTCGGAAGAAAATAAACAATACAAAAGAGGGAGATGAAGGTGAATCCATTGTCTCCTACGTCGATACCCTTTTTGATCTCCGACTTTCCCAAGCAAACAATGCAAGAACAGAGCTCTCTGAAGGCGAGATGCTGAGTTTGTGTTCGGAGTTTATCAATGGCGGTACTGATACATCCACCACCACATTACAACGAGCTATGGCTAACTTAGTGAAACACCAAGAAATTCAAGAAAAGCTATATGGAGAAATCAATGTAGTGGTGAAAAGACGAGAGGAGATCAAAGAACAAGACTTGAAAAAAATGCCATATTTAGAGGCCATAGTGTTGGAGACTTTAAGAAGACATCCACCCGGGCACTTCATATTGCCACGTGCCGTGATAGAGGACACTGATGGAAGGCTACGATATACCAATGAATGCCATGGTGAATTTCACAGTGGCAGAGAAGGGTTGGGACCCAAATGTGTGGGGAAGTTCCAATGGAGTTTAGACTAGGGAGGTTTATGAGTGAGAAGGGAGGAGAAGAGAAGGTGGTGTTTGACATAAAAGGAGCTAAAGAGATCAAGATGATGCCTTTTGGTGCAGGAAGGAGGGTTTGCCCTGCAATTACATTGGCATTGCTTCTTCAAAAGTATTTTGTGGCTAATTTGGTGAGGGATTTCAAGTAAGTGAGGGTGGTGAAGAAGTTGACTTGCGTGAGAAACAAGACTTCACCATGGTCATGAAAAATCCACTCCAAGCCCACATCAACCCAAGGATGAATTAAAGAATATTGCTACGGACTCATAATTTGTGCGCTGGAACACACATTAACACTTTTCGGATATATTTATGGGCATAAGATGACTAGAATGTTTAATGCTCACCACTTCAATAGCTATACCAATAAAGACATTTTTTCATAATATTATCGTGGCCATTAAACTAATACATCAATATTCTAAGACATATATTTCAATATACAAGATATGATAATATTATTTTTTCATTTATATAATTAATATTTTTTGATGAAAAATTAATTATGTTAAATTTATACGAATTGCTGTATTTTTTCAAACCTAAAGAAGGTGAGTGTAATTTTAAATAATTAAACCCACACTAAAAAGTCATAAAAAAGTTTAAAAACTTTCAATATTAATTGAAAACATTTGTATAAAATAAAAATTAATTAAAAGAAGAAAAAGAAAATAAAGATTGCTGTAGATAATGTCTAAAATCTCCCCTCGCGTTTTTCCATTTTTTTATATTTTAATTTTGGAAGTAATGATAATGGGTAGTCCATGACCGATAATAAGCGTCAAATTTAATCATATTTTTTAGCCAATAGAGAACCGTTGCTCCTTTCATTTGAGAAATTATAATTTGATTCAAGACAACATCATGTGAGGTACTTATTCCATTCTTATTGGTTAGATTTTTTTATTAGTGTGACGTACTAAAGTATTACAGTCTATTCAACAGACCATTCACTTATCAAATAATGATAGAGCACAAACTAAAGTTGCACCTGAATCACCCAATAACTTCTACATTCATTTTCATTTCACCATTATCACCAACATTGAACCGACGTGCATTTTGCATTGAATATTTACTCGATAGACAGAGAGAAAGAGAAAGAGAACAGGAAGAGCTTTCACTCCAAATGAAATCCAACCACATACATATAATAATAATAATAATAATAATAATAATAATAATAATAATAATAATAATAAGCCAAAATGACACCTTTTTTCTTGTGTCCTTAGCTATTAGTATATTCTCTAGACCCAAATAAGCACACCATTGATCACAACTTCTTAAAACAAATTTATGTCAATTGAATACACTTATTTTTGTGTTGTAAAAAAAACAACCTCAATCATGTTATTAAAAAAAGCAAACTTTCAAACTTTTTAACTAACACTTAATACTGCATTTGGTTAGGAGATTTAGAAAGTGATTTGAAAAAAGAAAAAGAAACTATGCGTAAAACTAGGCGAAATATAGGTATATTTTATTTATATTTCACCTACCTTTTCCATTTTCCTTTCCAAAATCTCTCAACTAAACATGGCGTAAAGAAAAGCTGTTGGATCCATGAGATTTTTCTGATTCACGTGGAGGGATGCTTTACGTGAATTTTGAGATTAGTCAAGATATGTGTAAGCTTGACTCGGACACTTAGTTATGAGGAAAAAAAATAATAATTTGTTAGACAATAATTCACCCACGTGATGTAAAAACTTGACCCTTGATCATCAATATAATAAGAGTAAAAATTAGAAAAATGTTAGGGACACTAAATGTTTTACCAAATATTTTACTAAATGTCTTACATGGGTGTGGAACCCACACCATGTGGGTCCCGTGTGGGACCTACACCCATGTGAGATATTTGGTAAAACATTTAGGATGTGTTTGTTTTGAAGGATTTGGCTGTGGGATTGGACTATTTAGTCCCACCGGACTAATAGTCTATTGTTTGTTTCAAAAGTTTTGCTTCGGACTAATAGTCCCCCGGACAATTAGTCCCATATTTGTAAGACTATCTTATCCCATGGGGAGGTGGGATAAAAACCATGAGATGAACCATGAGATTAGACAATGAAATTACATTTTTGCCCTCTAGTATTTAATCATGTATTATATTTAATAAAATTCAAAAAAAATTAAATATCTCAATTTAAAAATAAAATAATTTTATTTAATTTTTATTTTTGTTTTATTTATTTAATTTTTTAAAATATTTTTTTATTGATGTTTTATTTTAAAATTTTGTTTATATTTTATTTAATTTCATTATTTAAATTTTAATAGATGTTTTATTTTATTTCATTATTTGATTATTATTATATTTAAAATAAATTTATTTAATTGTGCAAAAAATAAAATAAAATATATTTTTATTTAATCTAGCTAAAAATAATTAAAATATTAAAGTTATGTTTAATATTGCTATTACTTAGTAACCAATTGAAAAAGATAAAATAGTTATTAGAGCATTTATCCTTTTCCATAATATCCAAAACAAATATTGAATTCACTAAAAATAGTCTAATCCATACATCTAATCCTATGACTAAACAAACATAGGATACAAATCCAGTCTATAACCAAATAGTCCAGGACAATGCATCCCAGGACTAATAGTCAGATGGATTACAATCCCCCCTATCCAATCCGTCCAAACAAACACACCCTTAGGGGCACCAAATGTAAAATATTTGGTGAAAAATAATAAGTTTAACATAGATTATTTTTCACCAAGTTTAGTAAATTATAAATGTTTTACCCTTGGTACACCAAATGTTTTACCCTGATTTAACATACAAACTGGGATGGAATTCTTGTGATTGAATCATAAGCCCCTTGGCCACTTGTATGCTGCTAAATTTTTAAGAAAAAATGAAAATATATTATGATGCAATCTGTCATCATCAACACTACATATGCGATAGAGCAAACAACAAAATAATTATAAAAATAAAAAAAATAAAAAACTATTAAGTCCAGGGAAACTAATGAATCCAGACAAATCTTAAATCCTAATTGCTTTGGTTCAATTATGCATAACCAATTCAATTCTTGATGAAAAACTGAAACAGTAAGAATGTTTTTCTCTTTTCTTTGATAAAGGGCATATTTATAAAAATAAAATTAAAAAAAAACCCAACATGCACACGAATTATAATCAAGAAAACCCCATTACTGTAATCAACAGAAAAGCAAGACAATCAAGAAAAGCAAGAAAACATACCTCCTTGAGATCACCTTTTCGGGCACCAATATGAAGCAGAGTCCAACCTCGATCGTCCCTGTCGCCCCCAGACCTATACACGCGTCTGCTCCGGCGAGTTAAACCCAACTGGTCGTCTTGAGGCATACCTTTCCCTATATATTAAAAAGAGCCAGAAAACTACGAAGCTTCCAAATTCAAAGAAAACCCTCAAATTTCCAGCTTTAAACAGCAAGACTGATCTTATCCTTAACTCACTACACAAAACCCAAAAACTTTAATCGATAAAACTTCAACCTACCGATAGAACTTGAAGCGATAGATAAGATCTGAAGATGAGATATTTCAAGGCTTTTTTTTACATGATTGAGATAACACAAAACGCAAAAATAGAGTGGCAAAAACAATTAGCGAGAGGAGTGATTGGCCATGTTGTAGGGAGCAAAGGGATTCAAACCAGGGCCGAGAACTCGAAGATTGCGAAGTTTTGTGACCAGCGATGACGATGAGAAGCGAAATAGGAAAGAGATTATCATTATTGAATTGCCAACACCCTAATTGATTGAATTGATAAGCAAAGAAATCGATTTTGATGAAAAATCAGACGAATCCTGGTAGAATATGGAGAGAATTTGGAGATTACATAGGAATTTGTAGACCGAGAAAGAGAGGAATGAAGAGAAACTCAAAAACCCTAGATCGCAGAGATTGGGAATGTTTTGGGTGGAGTGGTATTTATAGAGTGGTATGGGATGGGGAATTAGGGGTGCAACTCGAGCGGGCTCAACCCGAGCAATCCGAGCCTAGCCCGAGTTTTTTTAGGGCTTGGGTAATTATATCTTGTAATTTGTATGGGCTTGGGCAAAATTTTGATGCCCGAATTGCAATTCGGGCCGAGCTTGGGCAGAACTAATGGCCAACCCGAGCAACCCGAATTGAATTTAATATATTATATAAATTATATAATATATATAAATTAAGTAAAAGAGTTAGTCTTAATTTTTATTTATTTATTTATTTTTTGTTAGTCTTCTATTAAGTAAAAGAGTTAGTCTTAATTTTTATTTTTTATTTTTTTTTTGTTAGTCTTCTACCATTAGATTAACATCTTTTATGTCTACCCTTAGATCTACCTATAGGTTTCTGGGCTCGGGCAATTCGGGCAATTCGGGCTAACCCGAGTTCAAAATACAAAGTCGGGCCGGGCTTGGGCAGCAATGCTCGGGTTCATGGTCGGGCTTGGGCGGGCTTGGGCACTACCAAATACAATTCGGGTCGGCTTGGGCAGACCCACAACCCGACCGAACCCGCCCGAGTTGCACCCCTATGGGGAATGCTATTCGTGATCCAATTGGACCCAGTTGGCAAGGTATGGGGATTGTTTGTTTATTTGTTTGTTTTTTTTTTTTTTTTTGGCTCATTTGGAAACATATTATTTTAATAATTTTTAAATTTTTTATTAAAATATGAGGTAAAAAATTAATATGTTTAGGATAATTTTTAGACTTTTTACTAAAAGATGTATAAAAAGTACAGAAAAAATAAAATTTTTGACTTTTTTATATAAGTTACTAACTTTTTAATTTTTTTAGTAATTTTTTTACTTTTAAGCTAAAACAGTCACTTGTCAAATAAGGCCTTAATTTAGCTAAACAAATTCTTTCTATTATTAGAAAGTATGGTATTTGACATTTTTTTTTTTTTTTTTGACGAGATTCTTGTGGCTGAGTGACATGTCGTCACGTCTTAGAATACGGTAAGTGGGTGATGTATTTGCGACAGCCTTTTTATATTGTAACTTTACTAGTATTTTAAACCACTGATTCAACTCATTACACCTTTCAATTTTAATTTTTTTTTTACATTTCAATTCTTATATAAAATTACTAAAATATCCTTCCACCTTAAACTTTGAAAATCCTAATTTTTTTATTACACCACATCACCACCACCTCTATTAGCCCTTTACCGCAACTGCCTTTTCACTGCTAACCACTGCCACCCAGTCCCTTACCGCCTCACCCCATCGCCCTCATCCTCTTTCTCCCTCTCCCTCTTCTTCTTCTTCTTCGATATTTGAAAACCTAACCATAGGTTTTCATCTCTCTACCTCTTTCTCTCATTCTTGTAGAAATGTGACTGTCACGACCCCAAACCACCCATAGTAGTTTGGCGCCGTGATGGCCAGTAATCCGAGATTACCGAAAGCCAACTTTCAAAATTCACACACAAACAGAGTATAATGTATATATGGGGCTCACAAGTGCGGAAGCAATAATTTAAAAAAAATACAAGTGGTCCATGAGAGCAGTGCGTAAGTTACATGGAATAGCATACAACTTTACATAATATTACAACTTGAATACAAATACAATAAAGTACAAAATACATTTTACATCTTGATCAAAAGGCTTCTCCAGCCGACATGTGTACATTACAAGCATAATTTTCAAGACTGCCGACGTGAATACAAGTTAAGCCGACATAACAAAAACCCAAAACAAGCTTGCAAGTCACACCTAGGCGTCACCGCCTTCCTACTCATCACCTACATATATATAAAGAGAGTGAGCTTGGATACTCCGTGAATGGTATAAGAAATAAAGGGAGTTTGCATGACTGGTATTCAAGATCTTTATCAACAATACTTAACATAATTAGTGCAAGTCAAGGGATGAACTGTAACAACCCCCATACTGTTTACTGATTAATGACCGATTGATTACCGATAATCACCGATTACTGTTAAACGGAACTGATAATGACTGATAATTGAACTGATTAAAAGTACTGAACTGACTGACTGAAATTGGAAACCGAATGGATTGAGTATATGTTAGTTAAATTGCATTCTATCTGTTTGACTGTATGATTATCTGTTCATACTTATATGTTTAAACTGCTAATTGAAGGCCTTATCGGCGGCCGAAATCGGAATTGATTAGTGTTTTATGATCCTCATAATTAATGTGATTTTATGGTATAATTATCTGAAAACTGATTAGGCATGATTAAATTAGATTAAAATAAGCTAATTAAAGAGTTTGGTTTATTTACCATATTGCCACCCTTAGTGGCACACTACCTAGTGATGCTAGAGCCTTGCATCCTTGACTCAAAACATTTCCATCAGCCATTTCTCCTGAGCTTAGCCGACCATGAGAGGAGAGTTAGAGAGAGAGAGAATTGTTCTTGTTGATTTGGCTTGAATTGCTTGGAATTGAAGTGTAGATTACTATATTGAACCTCTAGACTTGCATTCGAGGAACCTAGGTATGAATTTCATCTTTTGACTTTGTCTTTAAGTTGATTCATGCATGGTTCATGTTAATTTGTAGAGCTAAGTCATGATTTGGTTCATTAATGGTGGATTGAAGCTTATCTCTTGCATGCATGTTAGTATAGTTGCATTTTGAGGTTGATTACATGGACATTAGTACATGCATGCTCATATTGTTGTTATAGACCATGTTTTCATCTGGTTTTGAAAAGAAATGAGCTCATTTGAGCAAGCTTTGGAGCTTTAATTTGGTTTAAAACTCATCCATGCATGTTTGAATGTTGTTCTTGAAAATGGGTTTGAATATGGTTTTAATTGACTCACCCTTGGGGCTTGAATTCATAAATTGAGCTTTGAAACTTGTTATACATTGAATTTAGTTATGTTTTCCAGAATTTGGGCCCAAGAGGTCGAGTTTGGAGTGGTTGAATGCTTAGTTTGAGCTTGGGAGGCAAATCTGGAAATTCCAGATTTGGCTTCCTCGCTCGAGCGAAGGGTTCCCCACTCGAGCGAGCACCTTTGTCCAGGGCTCCGCTCGAGCGACCATCGCGCGTAAAATCTCAGCATCCAGTATTTTTACTGTTTTGCAGACCGCTCGAGCGAAGGATTCCTCGCTCGAGCGAAGCCTTTGATTTTGGACTTACGCTCGAGCGGAGAAAGTCTCGCTCGAGCGAGGTTCCTATTTTCAGCAACTTTGCAAAATGTTTTCTAAGTGTATTTTTGCATCCTCATCCCATCCTAGGCATTCTTAGGCCTAGTTTAAGACATTTAGATGAGGATATCGTTGTAGAACACACCAAGGCAAATTAGGGATTAAGTTATGATATTTCCCAACTGTGTAGCTTAGTGTGTGTTCAACCTGTGAACTGTGTAGGGTTGGCAACTGGGGAGACACGCTCTAGCATACTGTAGCCCAGAACTCTGTGAGTAACAATTGTGTAAAGATATGTTCAACTGATATCTTTTGAATACTGAATTGAACTGTTTACTGAACTGGTATTACTGAATGAATGTATGTCCTTTATTTCTGAACTGTACTGTGGCATCCTTAGTACCTACTGTTTACTGTTACTGTTACTGTTACAGAGATCTCTGTCGGTTCCCTCGTGGAACCACTACTGTTTACTGACTGATGGCCATCATTACTGTTCGGTCTTTTAAGACCTACTGTTACTGTTATGCTAATGGATGTACCACATATGACTGTTTGCTGTACTGAACAACTGAAATACTGATTGAATTGAACTGTTTTTATTACTGTAAGGACATTCATTCTAAACCCCTTTACGCTTTATGTTATTCACTGGGCTTTAGCTCACTGCTCATATATATATGTAGGTGTACAGGCACCAGATCGGAGCTAGGAGCGTCAGGGTAACTCCAGTTTTGTCAAGCCAGCCTTTGTGCCTCACTGCGAGGTTCCGAGTTGCCATGCTATGGCTTTGGGGTGTTTTGTTGGTTTCCCCCGTCTGTCTCCATACTGTTTGGATTACTGTATAGACTGTCAGTTGCTAACTGTACTGTTATCAAGGGATTAGGTCCCTGTACTGTGTGACTGTAAATTTTGTATAGACTGTACTGTTTGTATATGTATGAATGCATGAAAAATCTTTTTGGCATACAGACTGTCACAGCTCATTGGACATTGCTTAATTACTGTATTGGCTTCCGCCAGGCCCTGTACTCTGTTTTACTGTATTACTGTTAAGCAGGTCTTCGGTAATCTCGGATTACTGGCCGGTTACGGTGCTAAACCCATAGGGCCGGGTTTGGGTCGTGACAGAGTGGTATCAGAGCGATACTTAACCACGAGTTATACCGCACACACGTGTCCAAATGAGCTATAGGGTGTCCTAGAAAAGTTATTAGGGCATCTCATGAGCATGATAAGTGTGTGGATATGTTATGACTGAATACATACTAATGTGGTAAACTGTTAAACAAATGACTGCTTATGTTTAAAACTGTTATAACTGCTTATAGTGAAATGGACAATGCAAATGAACCTGAGTCCTCATCTACTGAGGCAAGAATGGAAAGAATGGAAAGAATGATGGAATTGATAACTGCTAGACTTGAACAACAACAGAACCAACAGTCCCCACCTCCTCCTCCTCCGGTTCAGCCGGAACCTAATGTGAATGTGAATGATGGGGATATTATTGCTCTCACCCATAAATTCAGCAAGATGAAACCACCATCCTTTCAGGGAGGCCTTGAACTGTTAAAAGCTGAAGCTTGGGTTCTGGAAACAGAAAAATTATTCGAAGTGTTTCCGTGCTCAGAAGCGAACAAAGTATTGTTAGCTACCTTCACCCTACAAGAAGAGGCTAGAAGGTGGTGGATGTTGATCCGTGATACAAATACTGTTATGACTTGGGCTCAGTTCAAGGAGTCCTTCTTTGAAAAGTATTTCCCTCAGTGTGTCAGGGATAGAAAGGTGACTGAATTTGAACAGCTGAAGCAGGGCACAATGTCCGTTGCCGAATATGAAACAAAATTTACTAAACTTGCCCGTTATGCACCGCATATGGTGGATACTGAGTATAAGAAGGCCAGAAAATTTGAAGGTGGCCTTAATGTTGCAATCCTTGACCGGATAAATGTTTTGAAACTACCGACTTTTGTGGGTGTTCTCGACCGGGCATTGATGGCCGAGTCGAACATTGCAGCAGTGCAACAATCTGAAACACCAACAACTGAATGGCATGGTAAAAGGCAGGGTTTCAAATTCAAGAAAGGCAAGCATAACCCGGCCAACAAGAAATAGAATACGGGGTCGACAACTAGCCCAGCCAAGTGAGTGGGTTCATACCACCCTGTCCTGAGTGTGGCAAGAAGCACAAGGGGGTCTGCTACAGAATATCTGGAGCCTGTTACAGGTGTGGCAAGGTGGGCCACATGGTTAAAGATTGCCCCTCTGCTCCACAAGCCAGTAGTAAAGCTGCACCAAGCACAGCAGCATCAACTGTAGCACCAAAGCCTAACCCTAGAGCTACCGGGAAAGAGCCCATGAGGCAGGGCCGAGTGTTCGCTCTAGTACCGGGAGACGTGCAAAATACTGAGACCGTTGTGTCAGGTATTCTCTCTATTTGTACACAAAATGCATATGTATTGATTGATTCGGGGTCTACACATTCTTATGTATCGCATGCTTTCTCACGGAAATTGAATAGACCCTTAGAACCTATGAACTATCTGCTAGCCGTATCATCACCCGTAGGAGGGTCCATGACATGTGCTTATATGTACCCCGCATGTGAAATTATTGTTGGGGATATGCATCTGTTTATTGATTTACTGCCATTGAACATTGATCATTTTGACGTAATATTGGGGATGGATTGGTTACAAAAATATCATGCCACTATTGACTGTGTGACCAAGCAAGTTGTTTTCCGTCCACCTGGTTTGCCTGAATTTGTGTTTAATGGGAGTGGAGTAGTACCTCCTCCGTATTTGATTTCGTCAGTGAAAGCTGTTAAATTAATTAGAAAGGGGTGTAAAGGATATCTGTGTTCTGTACTGACTGTGTCTACTGATGATAATGTTAAAACTGATGTGAATTGCATTCCTATAGTCAGAGAATTCCCAGATGTATTCCCAGATAATCTTCCAGGAGATTTGACTGACAGGGAGATTGAATTTACCGTTGATGTGATTTCCGGAACACAACCAGTTTCTAAAGCTCCTTACCGAATGACTCCAACTGAACTGAAAGAACTGAAAGTGCAATTGCAAGAACTGTTAGACAAAAAGTTCATCAGACCTAGCACTTCGCCATGGGGTGCTCCTGTTTTGTTTGTCAAGAAGAAAGATGGCTCACTGAGACTGTGCATTGACTACCGTGAACTGAATAAGGTAACTGTAAAGAATAAATACCCATTACCGCGTATTGATGATTTATTTGATCAGTTACAGGGTGCACAAGTGTTTTCCAAAATCGATCTCAGATCGGGGTATCATCAACTGAAGGTTAAACCAGAAGACATTGATAAAACTGCTTTTAGAACAAGGTATGGCCATTATGAATTTTTAGTTATGCCATTCGGAGTTACGAATGCCCCTGCTGCTTTTATGGACCTCATGAACAGAATTTTTAAATCGTACCTTGATGATTTTATTGTAGTATTTATCGATGACATATTGATTTACTCCAAAAGCATAGAACAACATGAACATCATCTGAGACTTGCCCTACAAACCTTAAGGGAACAGAAACTGTATGCTAAGCTGTCTAAATGTGAATTTTGGCTTGACCATGTTATGTTTTTGGGGCATGTTGTTAGCAAAAATGGAATTTCTGTTGATCCGCAGAAAATTGAAGCTGTAATGAACTGGCCTAGACCGACAAATGTGACTGAAGTCCGAAGCTTTTTGGGACTGGCTGGATATTACAGAAGATTTGTCAAAGATTTCTCCAAAATTGCCCTACCATTGACTCAGTTAACTCAAAAGGGGACATCATTTGACTGGACTGACCAAAGAGAATCTGCTTTCCAGGAGTTGAAAACTCGATTAGTGACTGCACCAGTTCTTACCTTACCTTCAGGTACGGATGGTTATACTGTATTTAGCGATGCTTCTCATAAGGGTCTGGGGTGTGTTTTAATGCAGAATGGGAGAGTTATTGCTTATGCTTCCCGACAACTGAGACCACATGAAAAGAACTACCCGACCCATGATCTGGAACTTGCTGCAGTAGTATTTGCACTGAAAATCTGGCGTCACTATCTGTACGGGGTGACATGTGAAGTATACACCGACCACAAGAGTTTAAAGTATTTCTTCACACGGAAAAAACTGAATATGAGACAGCGGAGATGGCTGGAACTGATTAAAGACTATGACCTACAGATATTGTACCATCCGGGAAAAGCCAATACCGTTGCCGATGCATTGAGCCGGAAATCGATTGGAAACTTAGCCTGTTTGCTTACCGGACAGAAAGAGTTGCTTTGTGACCTTGAAAAATCTGAAATTGAAATTGTTTTGAGAGAACAAGGTGGAACCTTAGCTGCTATTTCTGCTCAACCGGCACTGATTGAAGAGATTAAAGAGAAACAACAACTGGATGACTTCTTGAAGAAGATCATCGAAGAAAGAGAATCTAAACCGAGACCGGGATTCAAATTTGAGAATAATGTACTGAAATTTCAAGAAAGACTGTGTACCAAATGATACTGAACTAAAAAAAAGAGTTCTGCAAGAAGGCCACAATTCGAAATTGTCTATCCATCCAGGGAATACGAAAATGTACCAAGATCTGAAACAGAATTTCTGGTGGCCGGGAATGAAGAAAGAAATTGCCGATTTTGTATCCAAATGTCTTCATTGCCAACAGGTCAAAGCTGAACATCAACGACCTGCCGGACTATTGCAACCCCTACCCATACCAGAGTGGAAATGGGAGCATATCACCATGGATTTTATTGTGGGATTACCTCGCTCCAGAAAAGGTATGGATTCAATTTGGGTTATTGTTGATAGACTGACTAAATCTGCCTACTTCTTACATGTCAAGACGATTTATAATGCGGACAAATTGGCTGTTATCTATATTGATGAAATTGTTAGACTGCATGGAGTGCCTGTGTCTATTGTTTCTGACAGGGATTCGAAGTTTACATCGAGGTTTTGGCAAAGCCTACAAACTGCACTGGGTACTGAACTGAGACTGAGTAGTGCCTATCATCCTCAGACAGATGGCCAATCAGAAAGGACCATCCAAACTCTGGAGGATTTACTGAGAATGTGTGTCCTTGATTTTCAGGGAGATTGGGAAAGTCACCTGCCATTAGTTGAATTCGCCTACAACAATAGCTACCATTCGAGTATTGGTATGGCGCCTTTCGAGGCATTGTATGGCAGAAAATGTAGATCTCCAATTTGCTGGGTGGAAGTTGGAGATGGGCCTTTGCTTGGGCCCGAGATTGTTTATGAAACAACTGAGAAAGTGAAACTGATACAACAGAGACTGAAAACTGCACAGAGTAGACAGAAAAGTTATGCAGATGTCAGAAGACGGGACAGAGAGTATGAAGTGGGTGATCACGTTTTTATGAAAGTGACACCAATAAAAGGCCAGACTCGTTTTGGAGTCAAAGGCAAGTTAGCGCCAAGATACGTCGGACCATATGAGATTATTGAGAAAATTAATCCGGTGGCGTATCAAGTTGCGCTCCCTCCTGAAATGGAACACATGCATAATGTTTTCCACATTTCTATGTTAAGAGATTATCTCCGGGATCCGTTCCATGTAATAGAGCCTACCCACGTAGTGTTGAGTGATGACTACACTTATGAGGAACGACCTATACAGATTGTAAACCGACGAATCAAGAAACTGAGAAACAAAGAGATCCCGTTAGTGAAAGTTGATTGGCAAAACCACGGTGGCGTGTATGCCACTTGGGAAAGGGAAGATGACATGGCCAAAAGATATCCTGAACTGTTTCCACTGAATCCTGTTTTCTTCCAGAATGAAGGTAACTCGAGTTTAGAGGACTAAACTCTTTATAAGGAGGGGAGACTGTAACAACCCCCATACTGTTTACTGATTAATGACCGATTAATTACCGATAATCACCGATTACTGTTAAACGGAACTGATAATGACTGATAATTGAACTGATTAAAAGTATTGAACTGACTGACTGAAATTGGAAACCGAATGGATTGAGTATATGTTAGTTAAATTGCATTCTATCTGTTTGACTGTATGATTATCTGTTCATACTTATATGTTTAAACTGCTAATTGAAGGCCTTATCGGCGGCCGAAATCGGAATTGATTAGTGTTTTATGATCCTCATAATTAATGTGATTTTATGGTATAATTATCTGAAAACTGATTAGGCATGATTAAATTAGATTAAAATAAGCTAATTAAAGAGTCTGGTTTATTTACCATATTGCCACCCTTAGTGGCACACTACCTAGTGATGCTAGAGCCTTGCATCCTTGACTCAAAACATTTCCATCAGCCATTTCTCCTGAGCTTAGCCGACCATGAGAGGAGAGTTAGAGAGAGAGAGAATTGTTCTTGTTGATTTGGCTTGAATTGCTTGGAATTGAAGTGTAGATTACTATATTGAACCTCTAGACTTGCATTCGAGGAACCTAGGTATGAATTTCATCTTTTGACTTTGTCTTTAAGTTGATTCATGCATGGTTCATGTTAATTTGTAGAGCTAAGTCATGATTTGGTTCATTAATGGTGGATTGAAGCTCATCTCTTGCATGCATGTTAGTATAGTTGCATTTTGAGGTTGATTACATGGACATTAGTACATGCATGCTTATATTGTTGTTATAGACCATGTTTTCATCTGGTTTTGAAAAGAAATGAGCTCATTTGAGCAAGCTTTGGAGCTTTAATTTGGTTTAAAACTCATCCATGCATATTTGAATGTTGTTCTTGAAAATGGGTTTGAATATGGTTTTAATTGACTCACCCTTGGGGCTTGAATTCATAAATTGAGCTTTGAAACTTGTTATACATTGAATTTAGTTATGTTTTCCAGAATTTGGGCCCAAGAGGTCGAGTTTGGAGTGGTTGAATGCTTGGTTTGAGCTTGGGAGGCAAATCTGGAAATTCCAGATTTGGCTTCCTCGCTCGAGCGAAGGGCTCCCCGCTCGAGCGAGCACCTTTGTCCAGGGCTCCGCTTGAGCGACCATCGCGCGTAAAATCTCAGCATCCAGTATTTTTACTGTTTTGCAGACCGCTCGAGCGAAGGATTCCTCGCTCGAGCGAAGCCTTTGATTTTGGACTTACGCTCGAGCGGAGAAAGTCTCGCTCGAGCGAGGTTCCTATTTTCAGCAACTTTGCAAAATGTTTTCTAAGTGTATTTTTGCATCCTCATCCCATCCTAGGCATTCTTAGGCCTAGTTTAAGACATTTAGATGAGGATATCGTTGTAGAACACACCAAGGCAAATTAGGGATTAAGTTATGATATTTCCCAACTGTGTAGCTTAGTGTGTGTTCAACCTGTGAACTGTGTAGGGTTGGCAACTGGGGAGACACGCTCTAGCATACTGTAGCCCAGAACTCTGTGAGTAACAATTGTGTAAAGATATGTTCAACTGATATCTTTTGAATACTGAACTGAACTGTTTACTGAAATGGTATTACTGAATGAATGTATGTCCTTTATTTCTGAACTGTACTGTGGCATCCTTAGTACCTACTGTTTACTGTTACTGTTACTGTTACAGAGATCTCTGTCGGTTCCCTCGTGGAACCACTACTGTTTACTGACTGATGGCCATCATTACTGTTCGGTCTTTTAAGACCTACTGTTACTGTTATGCTAATGGATGTACCACATATGACTGTTTGCTGTACTGAACAACTGAAATACTGATTGAATTGAACTGTTTTTATTACTGTAAGGACATTCATTCTAAACCCCTTTACGCTTTATGTTATTCACTGGGCTTTAGCTCACTGCTCATATATATATGTAGGTGTACAGGCACCAGATCGGAGTTAGGAGCGTCAGGGTAACTCCAGTTTTGTCAAGCCAACCTTTGTGCCTCACTGCGAGGTTCCGAGTTGCCATGCTATGGCTTTGGGGTGTTTTGTTGGTTTCCCCCGTCTGTCTCCATACTGTTTGGATTACTGTATAGACTGTCAGTTGCTAACTGTACTGTTATCAAGGGATTAGGTCCCTGTACTGTGTGACTGTAAATTTTATATAGACTGTACTGTTTGTATATGTATGAATGCATGAAAAATCTTTTTGGCATACAGACTGTCACAGCTCATTGGACATTGCTTAATTACTGTATTGGCTTCCGCCAGGCCCTGTACTCTGTTTTACTGTATTACTGTTAAGCAGGCCTTCGGTAATCTCGGATTACTGGCCGGTTACGGTGCTAAACCCATAGGGCCGGGTTTGGGTCGTGACATGAACCAAGTCCATCTTCCAAATCTGTCAAGTTTCAAAGGATGCTTACTAACATCATTATAATACAAGTGATGACATCTCGTTAAACAAAACCCACGCGGTAAACCGTCAGTGGCAAACAAGACAAGACAAGGCAAGGCAAAACAAGGGAGATATCTCAATTCGATGGTGTCGTTGCATTATAGTCCCCGGACACTAAGGACTTGTGCTACTAATGCTTAGAGTCCCCTAGCACGTACGGACTTCCAAACTTTGTGCTACCAATGCTTATAGTCCCTTAGCACGTACGGACTTCCAAACTTTGTGCTACAAATGCTTATAGTCCCTTAGCACATACGGACTTTCCAAGAATGTCATCAAAACAAGATATATATATATATATTTTTCAATTAGGAATAACCATTCATGCTTACAAATACTTTCCAAAACAAGCAAAACAAGACTTTATCAAAGCATTATAACATAGCTTTATTAAAAATACCACTCACTTAGTTCTTCAAGCGTCGGGGTCAAGGCAAGTCCAAACCCTACAAACACATGGCAAAGTCTGTTGAATGCACTTTCAAACAAGTTTCACATGCATGCAGATAATCTCGGTATTCCTCAAGACTAAGTCAAATCGAAATCGAAACAAGCACAATTCTTTATCTCGGGAAAACGTGCTGGGCAACTACCAGGTCTAGGCCGAGGTCCCACACCTCCTTGCCGAGGTGTTGCCTCGATGGCCACATTCAAGGAAATGAGGTCGGGAAAAATCTGGATTTCCCTCTCTAGAGGAACGTAAAAAACATGAACATGAGGAAGATGAATGCAAAGGTCATGATTTGCTATTACAAATATGAGATTACATGCTATGAGTTCAAAAACATGGATCTGGGTACCCATATTCAAGGATTTCATGAAAATAAACACAAGAGCATGAATCTTAATGCAAACTTTCAGATCAAACAAGGCTTTTCTTTAAGAACACATGAACACTATTTTCTCTTTCTAAAACCAACTTTAAATCGATGCATGACATGCAAAACGGGTTCGATTATGCAATGCAGCTAGATGATCAATAGGAATGACAAGAGTGATTCAAGAATCTAACCTCAATACGCGAATCTAATGGTTTGATCTCTAGGAATCAACCCAAAAACCCACTCTCTCACTCTAAACTTCTTCTTCTTCTTCTAGAGCTTCTCTCTCCTCACAAACAAAGATATATAGCAAAATGATACATTTCTAGATCTGCTGGTTGACTTAATCTTCTACAGAGGCACGTGGCAGCGGCTGGTTGGTGCTTCACAGAAAGGTGGTTGAGTGACAAGATAAAACTATGACAAAGTGTGTTCAACAAGCAAGACGGCATGGGCACTCTGGCGAGTAATGATCTCGGCTAAGAACAAGGCATCAGCAAGTAGGGAACAATGACTTTGGTTAGGAAGGACAACACTTGACTAAGCTGTGCCACACCTTGACCTAGATGTGCCACACCTCGGTCTATGTCATACCTCTCCGGGACAAGATCACTGAGGTGCAAGGGTAACATCTCGGCCTAGATGATTCACACCTCGGCCTTGGTGATGAACACCTCGACCTTGATAATGGCATCTCGGCCAATATGTTAGGGCGAAGGTAGAGGTCAAACGAAGTGGTTCCAAGGTAATCCTAGACGGAAGACGACCTCGGCTAAACTCACACCAAGCAAGGTACCAAACATGTTGAAACACTTAAACGAACAAGGACAAGACTTGAAACGCAAGCTTACAAGATAGAATCACATGAATGCATATGAGTACGGTTAGGATAGTGTGAGGGTTATCACAGTGACAGTCGCGGTGATGGTGGATTGCAATGGTGGGGACACATATATGAAAGTGTTCCAGAAGGGAGTGGTTGCGACAATTCTTCGTCGCCCCCATCTCCTCTTGTCGTTGCCCTCTTACTCCTCTCCTTCTTTTTCTCTCATCCGAAAACCTAATCCTAGGTTACATCCATCTCTCTCTCTAGCAATGGATCATGGTGGTGGAGAAGCAGATTTGAAAGTGTTGCAGAATAGGGTGGTTGAGGCAGTGGTGATGGTCACGACAATAGAACGACAGAGGAAGTGGTGGCTGTAGCAATGAGGGTTGCAAAGGTGGTTGAGACAATAGTGATCGCGGTGGTTGAAGGGATGTGGAGGTGGTAGCAGTGGCTGCTGGAGATAGAGCAATTGCAAAAAGTGGTGGTTAGAAGACTGGGTTTGGAATGTTGGGATGAAAGAGATGAGAGTAAGGCCTCGTTTGGGAACAGGCTTTTTTAGTAACTTTTTGACTTTTTAACTAAAATCTGATGTAAAAAAAAAAAACTAATATGTTTGGGATGACTTTTTGGCTTTTTACGAAAAGATGTGCAAAAGTAGAGAAAAAATGGAATCTTTGACTTTTTAGTATGAGTTGTTGGCTTTTTAGTTTTTTTAGTAACTTTTTAACTTTTTTGCTAAACCGACCGCTTCCCAAACGAGGCCTAAGTTTGGCATTATGAAAAGTGTAAAGAGAGAGGAATTTTCGAGTGTGGTGTAAAAATAAAATGGGAGTAAGGAGTTTATTTGATGGTATAAGTAGAATCACTCAACATTCTACCTTTGACCCAAAAAAAAAAAAAAAAAAATTTAAAATGTTACACCCCCAAAATATTATAATCAATCTAACTCATAAGAGAAGTAATCATGGGAACGATATACCTTCATTCATCAGAGTTCGTGTTACAAAAAATAATACATGTGATACATTCATAAATGTACATCATGAATCTATTGCATATAATAGTAGTTAATGATTGACAAAAAGGATGTCCTACGGGCTTACATCTTTCTAAGTCATTACTTGGTTATACAAAAGTAAGCCTGGCTCAATACAGTTTAAATCTCTTGGCTATACAAAAATATACAACAAAATAAAGAAGCCCTTGCTCCCATGTATTCCTTCAAGCTATTACCTTGGCGGAAGCATGTCATCAACACCTGAAAATGGTTTCCCAAGTAAGGTGAGCCAAAACAAAGTATAAACATACTAGCACAGCATATGAGAATTAACAAGATATAAGTATAATGCACATGTTCATTGTCCAATGACAAAATCCGTGTAACTCTTTCCACAACCATGTTATGTCGAAGCTTACCCCTCAATTCATTCTTTTTGTTTTAATAGATACATCCACTGCATTTAATCCGTCAACAGAGGTTACACCTCACAAGTTTCCACAGATAAATCATCATATAAATACATTCACTTCCATTTACCATTTTACAAAAATTTTGTCCGTGGGAATCGGCACCCATGTATACAAATGGTTTTCGGGACTTTCACCCTGGACACACAAGCCAACTTAGTTCAATGGAGTCCATCTCATTTCTTCCCGTAAAAAACATGGAGTGCATCCCCTTTTAACTCCCAAATATCATACATATACAATGCATATCATTCATATCATATTCAATGATAATGGTTAAAGGATTAGTTTCAATTCGTTTAATTCACATACAGTATCTACAACAATCATGACTATCTTCTACTAATAGTCCAAAACAGTTATCTCTAAATAGATATGCAACCTTTATAACAGGTAATTCATCAAATTTTCATAGGTGAGTGATTAAACAAATTCAACAATACCATTTATGTATACATCCTCCCAATTTCACATTCCCCATACCAATTTCATTGTTTGTACAAAATAATTACCTAAGACATTTTAAGGCAAAACTCCTCACTTTCCAAATATCAACCCAAAGGCCAAAATCAACTATTTTGACAGATGGTAACCTCATAACCAAACCCCAAAACCACTTATACAACACTTACATAAAAACTCCTCTTTTCAAACTTTGACCCAAACCCTAGGTTTGCTCAAAACATTCCCAAAATCTCACCATTTTTATATAACAGCCTATAACCAAGCTAAAACCCATATTAAAGTGTAGAGAGTCCCTACCTCAAGTTTAGAAGACCAATGGAGCAAGCACGAAACTCCAACGATGCCGAAAGTAAATTCAAATCGGTTCAAAGTAAAGTTCCCAAGATGCTTAACCCTTTTTCTCAAGACACTAAAGCGGAGAGATCAACGAATCAAGGAAAAAAAGTAGAGAGAGAGAGAGAGAGAAAGTATTTTAGAGAGAGAAGGTCTCATATTAGGGTTTTTAGAAGAAAAGATCCGAAAAAGTGATGTAAAAAGTCATTTTCGCGATCTGATATACGCACAGTCGGCTTAAGCGGAGAAGTTGACGCTCGAGTGTCAGACACAATAAGTTGTTTTGCTCGATTGCAAGAAGAGGCCCGCTCGAGTGCAGAATACACACCTCTAGTACTTTTGTAGACAATAGACAAACCACTTAAGCGCAAAAAGGGAAGCTTGAGCTCTCACCTGCTCGAGCGTAGGAAACGCCGCTCGAGCGTGGAAAACACTCCTCTAGTATTTTTGTAGACATGCAAAGTACTGAGGATTTGCAAACTCCGCTCGAGCGCAAGAAGGCCCACTTGAACGGAGGTCCAAAATTCTGGGTAGCACAAGGTTTGAAAATTAAGTAACCAACCTATTCCAAACACACCCAACACATCCAAATAACCAAATTTAAGGAGGAATAAAGAGGGAAGACAATGAACAACATACAAAAACTATAAACTCGAGTCTGAACTACTACAAATGTCGGGTCATAACTGGAATCACTAAAACTTTCCCCCCTTAAAAAATTTCGTCCCTGAAATTTCAAATTAAGTTTTAAAACACAGTTAAAACTAATTACGATCACGATAATCATTCAATTCCATCACCATGACCTATTCACCGGCCATCTATTCTCAACAAAAAATTTGACAACATCTCAATATCGAATATACAATTCACATTTTCCCAAATCATGTGCAATGATTAATTAAGTCCAAGTTCTTTTTCTAAAATTTATACAGCATATACAATGCTCCCAATAGTGATACAACATACACAATATTTCATATTCTTAAAACATATACAATGTTTATATTAAACTCATGATCCCAAACTCCCATAACATATACAATGTTCTCATAATTTAAGACATATACAATGTTATTACATTCCATTAACATAATCAAAATCTCAAAACATATTCAGGAACCCACAAACAAATCCGGATATTTCTCTCGGACTTCTAATTCACGCTCCCAAGTCGCTTCCTCGACTCCGTGATGTTTCCACAATACTTTTACTAAGGGGATTATCTTGGCTCGCAAGACTTGATCCCAAGTATCCAAGACTCTCGCCGGTCTGTCCTCATACGAGACGTCTTCGTCGACCTCTAAATCGGTCTAATCTAATACATGTGATGGATTCGGTTCATATTTCTGAAGCATGCTAATATGAAATACATCATGAACTCCGGAAAGTTATGACGACAATGCCAAATAATAATCAACCTCTCTGATCCGCTCAAGGATCTCAAAAGGCCCAATAAATCGAAAGGATAATTTTTTCACTCTTGCCAAATCTCATCAAACCTCGTCTAGGTGATATCTTCAAAAAGACGTGATCTCATACCTCAAAAGACAAAGGTCTCCTCCTACGGTCAGCATAGCTTTTTTGGCGACTTTGAGCCATAACTAACCTCTTACGAATAAGTGTTACTTTCTCCGTCGTTTCTCGAACCAACTCTGGACCTAACAAAGGTGCATCACCCACCTCGACCCAACACACAAGAGACCTACACGGTCGGCCATACAAGGCCTCAAATGGTGTCATGCCAATAGTCAACTAGAAGCTATTGTTATAGGCAAACTTTACCAAGGGCAAGTGCTTCTCCCACGAACCCTTAAAATAGAGGACACAACCTCAAAGCATATCCTCTAAAATCTGAATGGCATACTCTGACTGCTCGTCAGTCTGAGGATGATATGCTGTGCTGAAAGTCAGTCTAATGCCCAAGTCACTTTATAAACTTTGCCACAACCAGGCCGTAAAACACGGATCTCTATCCGAAACAATTGTCACTAGGACCCCGCGCAACTTCACTATGTCCCGAATATACAAGTCGGCAAGGAAATCTACTGAGTCACTCACACGCATATGTATAAAATGCGTCGACTTGGTCAATCGGTCAACTACCACCCAAATGGCATCACTGCCTCGTTAAGTTCTAGAAGACCCACAACGAAATCCATCGTAACATGCTCCCACTTCCACTCGACTATAGGTAAGGGTTGCAACAAACTCGTTGGCCTCTGATGTTCGGCCTTCACTTGCTAACAATTAAGACACCTCGATACAAACACCGCCACATCCCTCTTCATACCCCTCCACCAAAACTGGCGACTAAGGTCGTGATACATCGTTGTGCCTCCCAGATGCACTATAAGGTGCGAGTGGTGAAACTGTCGGAGTACTTCCTCTCGACAAGACTCCGGCATAAACAAACAGTCACGGTATCTCACACTCTGGTTGGGATACATATTCAATCATTTCTCTACCTTTCCATTGGAGATCTTCTCCCGGAGAGATTCTGTCTCACGGTCACCCTTCTGTGCTTCTAACACTCGATTCGCAAGTGTAGGTTGTGTAACCACTGAAAACAAGGCTGCAGACTCAATAGACTCGCCCAACTGCAAGTCAAACTCACCAAGGGTACCTAACATCTCTCATTCTCGAACTGCGATACAAGTCGCACTGCTAATTGACTTTCTACTCAAGGCGTCGACCACAACATTAGCCTTTCCCAGATGATAATGTAACTCAAAATCATAGTCCTCTATGAACTCCATCCATCTCCTCTGTCTCAAATTCAAGTCTTTCTGTGTAAACAGATACTTCAGACTCTTATGATCGGAAAACACCACGAACTTCTCACCATAAAGGTAATGCCTCTAAACCTTTAAGGCAAAGATCATCACCGCTGTCGTGAGTAGGGTAGTTCCTTTCATGTGCTTTTCAACTACCGCGAGCCATAGGCCACTACCTTTGCATCTTGAATCAAAACACAACCCAAGCCTTCTTGCGAGGCATCACAATATACTGAATAGCCTAAACCCCTCTTTGGAATCATCAAAACTAGAGCAGTGGTCAACCTAACTTTAGGTTCTTTGAATGATTTCTTATAGGTTTCACTCTGCACGAATTTGATCCCTTTCCTCGTCAGCTTAGTCAATGACGAGGCTAGTCTAGAAAGGTCTTTCATAAATCGGTAGTAATACCCGGCCAACCCAAAGAAACTACGGATCTTGAAAGCATTCTTAGGTTGTTTCCAGTCTTGAACTGCCTCTATCTTGGATGAGTCTACAGTCACCCCTTCCCCGGATATCACATGGCCTAAGAATTTAACCTCTTTCAGCCAGAACTCACATTTTCCAAACTTAACATACAGTTTGTGGGCTCTAAGTAAGTTAAGTACTACCTGTAAGTGTTCCTCGTGTTTCTCTGCAGAGGGTGAATAAATCAGGATGTAGTCTACAAAGACGACTATGAAACGGTCTAGAAACTCATGAAAAATCTAATTCATCAAATCCATAAACACAACCGGTGCATTAGTCAGCCCAAAAGGCATCACTAGGAACTCATAATGGCCATATCGTGTACAAAATGCTATCTTTGGCATAGCCTCCTCCCTCACTCTCAATTGGTGATAACCCGATCTCAAGTCTACCTTCGAGAAGCAACAAGACCCTTTAAATTGATCAAAAAGATCATCTATACGAGGCATTGGGTACATGTTCTTGATAGTTATCCGGTTCAACTTTCGATAATCTATATAAAGCTACAATGCACCATCTTTCTTTTTGGAAAACAAGGCTGGTGCTCCCCAAGGCAAAGTACTAGGGCAGATAAAGCCCTTATCTAACAATTCCTGGAGTTGAATCTTCAACTCACTCAATTCGGCAGGTGCAAATCTATATGGAGCCATAGAGATCGGTGCTGCACTGGGCACTAAATCAATAGAGAACCGGTGGGGTGGTAAACTAGTAAGATCCTCGAGAAAGACATCTGAGTATTCACAAATTACTCTTGGCAACTCAACCCGGGCCTCATCATGCCCACTACTCAAGAAACTAGCAAGTAGACAACTAAGTTCACTCCGCGCACGCGGATCATACACCGATGATAAGACTCTACCAACCCGGTCCCCCAATAAATGGAAACAATCTCGTTCAAGGTACATACAGTAACCCTCTGACGGTAACAATCTATAACAGCCTGGTATGAAGACAACCAGTCCATACCCAATATAACATCAAAACAAGACATATCCATCCATACAAATGAAAAAGGAAGTCGGCGATTGGCAACTTCTATATCACAATCCCGACACCCTTGTTTTATAACCATCTCACCTCCAATAGGTGGCACCACACAAATAGGAGATGCTAACAAGGCCAACTCTAACCCCAAAATCGATGCAAATGCAGACGAGATAAATGAATGGGATGCACACATATCAATCAACACATTAGCAACTGAATTGCAAAACAAGAAAATACCTCTCACAATAGAAGGTGCTGACACTAGATCTGGCGCGGTAACAGGATACACGCGCCCTGTAGGCCTATATTCCACCTGCTCACCCCTCAAAGCATAGGACTGATGCACTGACTGAGCTGAAGAGGTTTCCTGATTGGCCCTCAAGGCCTGTGTTGACTGTATTGGTTGATGGCTCTGTGTTTGTCTCGAACCAAACGCGCCAGGTGTGCCACCCAACTGTGGAAAAAATCTCTTCAGGTGACCTACCTGCCCACATTGATAACATGTGAGTAGCTGCCCTCTTCCCTGATTCTAGCTCTGAGAGCGAGCCGAAGATGAAGTTGCTCGCTGCCCTCCTCCTCTCTGTGGGCAAACTGGAAACTTGTGGCCCAACTGGCCACACTTGAAACAAGTGAAATCCCCCTGCTTGCCTCTTCGAGAACCTGAACTCGATATAGGAAAGGTAAACCTCAACTGTGCTCCCTGGGACTGCTAAGGATTAGAACCTTTGTGCCTCTTACTATCCCCTTAGGCATCCTGACTCTTCCTAGAGCCCCTCATCCTCTCCTCCTCCATTTGCATCACAATCTCGAGATGAGCCACTGCCTCCACGAGGTGTCCATAATCTCTAATCATCGAACCGGCCACCTTAAACATTAGCCCGGTCCTCAACCTCTTCTCAAACTCCAAGCAACGGCGTTCCTCAGTCACCACAAGCTGGGGTGCAAACCTAGACAAGCTAGTAAAGGTGGCTTCGAACTCTACCAGGTGTGTTCGACTGTAGTAGCTTAGAAAACTGGTTTCTCAACTTCTCCCTAACTGTAGGAGGCAGAAATTTCTCTTGGAAGGTGCTGAAAAAAGCCTCCCAAGTCATCTCAATGCGTCTACGTGCATACTTTCACCACTGACCCACATCCCCTTTTAATTGGAAAGACGCCAAGGTCACCCTTAACTGGTCATCCTCGATGCTAAGCATCTTGAACATCTTCACTATCTGCTCTAGCCACTCATTTGCCTTCAGTGGCCCCTTGGGATCATCCAAAAATTCGTTCAGATTAGATCGGAAGAACTCTCTCTTCAGAAAAGACGGTCATACCTCAGCTACTTGGGCCTGGACTTGCTTCTCAGCCTTGAGAGTGTCTATGGATTCTCGCAATGCTCTGGCCATTTCATGGGCTAAGGCGCCCATGGCCTGCTGACTAACTAGTTCGGCCACGTTAGCCTGACCAACACCCTCCTCCTGTGTCGGAATATCATCTGGTACCGGCATCTCCTACCGTCTAGGCCTACCACACCGACGTCCTGACATCCTAATAAAGGTAACAAAAGAAATTAGCACATTTACAAATGTGCCAAAGCTAACTCACTCGCATCCTAATACGATGGACAACAGTAATTCAGTCCATGTAAGCACATATTCACATAAACATATACGAATTTCATTTCCGGATAATAACCGTCCCTCGGCATTGCCAGAGTTCCAATTAGAACCAGTAGTGATCAAATACTCTTCTAACAAGACTTTTAGGAACCCGTGGACTCAATCAACAACCTAGAAATTTAATTCCATACTCATATAATCACATAAGCATGTTGTCATATAAACACGTGTTGTTTATATTTAAGTCTTTAGTAAGCAAGACAAACCCATTGTGGTACTAACCACTTCCCACGTATCCAAAGTATTCAAACCTGGTACGCTCTGATACCAAGTTGTCACGCCCCAAAAATATTATAATAAATCCAAATCATAAGAGAAGTAATCATGGGAACGATATACCTTCATTCATCAAAGTTCGTGTTACAAAAGATAATACATGTGATATATATTCATAAATATACATCCTGAATCTATTGCATATAACACCAGTTAATGATTGACAAAAAGGATGCCCATTTTTCCAAGTCATTACTTGGTTATACAACAGTGAGCCTAGCTCAATACAGTTTAAATCTCTTGGCTATACAAAACTATACAACAAAATAAAAAAGCCCTTGCTCCCATGTATTCCTCCAAGCTATTGCCTTGGCAGAGGTATGTCACCAACACCTAAAAATGATTTCCCAAGTAAGGTGAGCCAAAACCCAGTAGAAACATACTAGCACAACATATGAGAATTAACAAGATATAAATATAATGCACATGTTCATTGTCCAATGACAAAATCTATGTAACTCTTTCCACAACCATGTTATGTCAAAGCTTACCCCTCAATTCATTCCTTTTGTTTTAATAGATACATCTACTGCATTTAATTTGTCAACAGCGGTTACACCTCACAAGTTTCCACAGATAAATCATCATATAAATACATTCACTTCCATTTACCATTTTAAGAAAATTTCGTCCGTGGGAATCGGCTCTCATGTATACAAATGGTTTTCAGGACTTTCACCATGGACACACAGGCCAACTTAGTTCAATGGAGTCCATCTCATTTCTTCTCCTAAAAAACATAGAGTACATCCCCTTTTAACTCCCAAATATCATACATATACAATGTATATCATTCATATCATATTCAATGATAATGATTAAAGGATTAGTTTCAATTTGCCTAATTCACATACAGTATCTACAATATCATGACTATCCTCTATTGATAGTCCAAAACAGTTATCTCTAAATAGATATGCAACCTTTATAACAGGCAATTCATCAAATTTTCATAGGTGAGTGATTAAACAAATCCAACAACACCATTTATGTATACATCCTCCCAATTTCACATTCCCCATACTAATTTCAGTATTTGTACAAAATAATTACCTAAGACATTTTAAGGCAAAACTCCTCATTTTCCAAATATCAACCCAAAGGCCAAAATCAACTATTTTGACACATGGTAACCTCATACCCAAACCCCAAAACCACTTATACATGACTTACATAAAAACCCCTATTTTCAAACTTTGAACCAAACCCTAGGTTTACTCAAAACATTTTCTAAATCTCACCATTTTTATACACCAACCTATAACTAAGCTAAAACCCATATTAAGGTGTAAAGAGTCCCCACCTCAAGTTTAGAAGACCAATGGAGCAAGCACGAAAGTCCAACGATGCCGAAAGCAAATTCCAATCGGTTCAAAGTGAAGCTCCCAAGATGCTCAACCATTTTTCTCAAGACACTAGGGCAAAGAGATCAACGAATCAAGGAGAAAAAGTAGAGAGAGAGAGAGAGAAAGAGTATTTTAGAGAAAGAAGGTCTCACTTTAGGGTTTTTAGAAGAAAAGATATGAAAAAGTGATGTAAAAAGTCATTTTCATGATCTGATATACGCACGGTCTGCTCGAGCAGAGGAGTTGATGCTCGAGCGTTAGATTAAATAAGTTGTTCTGCTCGAGTGCAAGAAGAGGCCCACTTGAGTGCAGAATACACACCTTCAGTACTTTTACGAACAACAGACAAACCGCTCGAGCCCAAGAAGGGACGCTCGAGCTCTCACATGCTCGAGCATAGGAAACGCCGCTCGAGCATGGAAAACACTCCTCTAGTATTTTTGCAGACGTGCAAAGTACTGAGGGTTTGCAAACCCCGCTCGAGCGCAAGAAGGCCCGCTCGAGTGGAGGACCAAAATTCTAGATAGCACAAGGTTAGAAAACTAAGCAACCAACCTGTTCCAAACTCACCCAATACGTCCAAATAACCAAATTTAAGGAGGAATAAAGAGGGAAGACTATGAACAACATACATAAACCATAAACCTGAGTTCGGACTACTTCAAATGTCAGGTCATAACCGGAATCACTATAAAAAAAAACAAAAAATATAACTATTGAAAATTCATTTGTCAAATCAATCCTTAAATTATATGTTTGAACCTTTAAAATGGAGATTAATAATTAAAAGTTCATATAGAATTCAAGGATTACATATATTTTAAGATTAGTCAAAGACAAAATTTTAATCACTCTTTATGGTAATAGTTCTTATACTTTACTTTGTCTCACTTTAGTTTTTGTAATTTTAATTGACTTAATTTTCACCATAAATTTTATATTTTGTATCAACATATTCCAATAAATTACTTTCGTTAGGAATTTTGTCATAAAGATGCATGCAAATGCCATATGATTGCTTTCAAGTGTAAAATATACTTTAGTCATTTCCCCTTTTATCTTTATTCTCTATGCAACAAACAATTTGTCTATAACAAACAATCATGCATCACATACTGCACCATTATACACCCCTTTGCTAGCAATTAAGTCCCACATTTTTACCACACTAACAACACGTTACCACTAAAAGAATACAACCACAATCATTAAAATAAAAAACAAAACATTTTCAACAAAATCATATTACAAGTCACCAACAAATTAAAATCCTTCCAAAATTAAGATTGTTGGAAAATGAAAAGCAACTACGATGGTATCACTAGTGTACTTGCTGTCAGAGTCTCTACTGGTGAGAGACTTGGGTTGTGTTTGGTTCATTTGCATTTCATGTTTGGATAGAGTTTTCAAAATGTAATTCCACCATACGTTTCAAAATGTAATCCTTCTTCCCATTTGGCAGATTTCTCTTTGTTTTGTCTTCTCCACTCTAAAAAGCTTCCCAACATACATATTCTTTCTCTTTGGTCTTCTTATTTCTGAAAAGCTTCACGTGCAATGAAATTTAAAGCTAAAGATGCTTCACAGCTGATACGTATATCCTTCAATCTATCTGGTGTGGAATAGCTAAGAATGTGGAATGGGTTCTCTGATCTAGGAAAAAGTGGCTGAGCCGGTCATCCACCAAGACATCTGGCTAGTCGTCCACCCGGACTTCCGGCTGGTCGACCGCCATTCCACATTTTCCTACTTCTCGGTCAACCATCACTCACCCTTTTGTTTGATCTTTTCTTCTGCTTTCTTATACTGCGTAAACTTCGATGGAGCAACACTCTTTAACAATGAATTTGCTCGAAGGTAGAGAGCTAGCTGCAATGGAACTCGTTGCTTGTTCTTGCATTTCACCTTCACAGAAAAAAATAAAAAATAAAAGATGATGGAATTATACTCTTTAATAATGGATTTGCTCGAAGGTAGAGAGCCAGCTGCAATGGAACTCATTGCTTGTTCTTGCATTTCACCTTCATAGAACCCACAAAGAAAAAAAAGTGTAGAAAGAGAGTAGAGAGAGAAAGAGGATACGATGGAAGGGGACGTGGGATCTTTTTTTTTTCCCCCTCCGCTGTTTGGTAATAGAGAAAAGGAGCGGGATATTAATGTTACAATGAGTACAGAATGCACGAGTGGTGCAATCAAAAGAGTTTACAATCAAAAGTTATTTTAAATCAGTAATTGAATATTTATTTTGCAAAAAAATTATTTCTTTTGTAATATTTTCAATTAAAAAAATTGATTAATGTTATTTTCTGTTAATAATTAATTTTTTGAATTAGATTTTGAAAAGAGTTTGGTTACGAGTGTTGATCAGAATTTTCAATAGAGTTTGGAGTAGTGTGTTTGGTTATGAGTTATAACAATTTGAATTAAGTTTTGAAAACTCTTTCCAAAACTCATAACCAAACAAATTTTCTTATTTCACATGTTACATCAAACATTAAAAACTCAATTCAACACTCAACTCAAAACTCAATTCAAAACTCTTTTCAAAACTCATAACTAAACAAATTTTCTACACTCAAATCATAATTCCAAAACTCGCAAATTCAAAATATAACTCTATTCTCAAATCATATTTAGAAAACTCTACCAAACACTACCTTGGTTCCCTTATCTGTAGTCCATTTGTCATCATTCTTACCATATTTCCAAGTTATCCCAAAATTTTGAGTATGATAATTATTTTGTATATATAGGATGAAAAGATTATATGTATTAGGAATTTAATCAATGCAAAACTCCCAACACTAATATGAAAAATTGCCTATAAGCAAGACCATACTAGGCCATACTAGAGCTTGAATCAAGCCATGAGTGGATAAGTTGGGTCGGACCTGGCCCAAGTCATCCATGAGCCATGGACTTTTTAATGAGGCTACTAACACCCACAACCCATATCCTACACCAATGAGAATATCTGAAGTGAAGAAAATGTGACACTACATTAAAACCAATTTTTCTACATTTCCTGTAGACATATATATATAAGTACTTTTTAATTTTTTATTATTTTTTTTAAACATTTTGTCAGTCGTTTATTCTTTCTCTTCCCCAGAGAAGGAAAGACAAAGGAAGCCCCACCCTACACAGTCTGGAGCCTTCTCTTTTGACCAAAATGCCCGAATGCACCCTAATAATAAATACAAGGAAACAAATCAATCTCTCGAATTCAATAAAATGATGCACGGCGGTGGCAGTGGTGGTGGTGGTGGCGGCGGCGGCGGCGACTGCGGAGGAAGGGAGAACAAAGGTCTAGGTCGACTGACTCGAATGATGATGCCCCTTTCTCTCCAACTCAATCCGGCAACGATCTCCGCCTTAGCCAGCGAAGACGATGACTAATTTCCGAGGAGGGATGAGAGAGTACCACAGTGGAGCCACCAGGAGACCTAAAACATCATCGCCATTCATGCCGAGCTCGAGAGAGACTTTATTGTTGCTAAGTGGAACAAGACTCTCTAGGAGGTTGTCTTTTCCAAAATGAGGGAGTTAGGGTATCAGAGAAGCATTGATTAGTGTAAATGCAAGTGGAAAACCTCGTCAACAGATACAAGGTACATACATTTATAATGCACCAAGTTTTATTTTTATTTATAACTTTTAATTCTGTATCTAAAAATGTTATTTTTTTTATATCTGTTGGATTTTCATGGAAATTGAAGTCTTAGTACTGTTTTATTTAAATTCATGATTCACTAGAAATGAATTGTTAGCATTGCACAATTCTTTTCTCATACAAGGTTTATAAATTGATTCTGCGGTGGTTCAGTTATGGTGAGTCTGCTGCTGCTACATTGATGGCGCCGGGAGAAATTTTTTTTTCTCCTTCCTGCGCATGGAAACCTTTGTAAAAAAATTTTATGCTCATTGATCATTATTTATGTCTAAATTTTGGTTGGTTACGGAATCGAGTCCTAGCATGCGATGCTTGTAAAAGATTGTTTCCCCCCAATCAATGTATCTGTAGAACCAATGGTTGTGAAAAAAATAGCCATAACAATCACAACAACAGTACAAGTAGGTGTAGACACCCCATTTTTGACCGACCTTAAGACTCAGACGTCAGCGATTGAGCGCTCGGTGATGACGCATATTGTGCTCGTTTTGAGGTTGCGGAGTCTCGGCCGAGAGCCTTGCCTCCAGACTTCGAGGCTCTTATGTGCTTTGCCTCGGTTTGCGAATCAAGTCTTGTTTTTTCTGTTTTCTCTTCCCAAAGGGAGGGAGAGGTCTCGTAGACCATCTCTTAGTGGCCGTAGGCTACATTTCGTGGTCGTAGGCCATTTTTCCCGTTTGGAGACCAGTTTCCGATTTTTCGGAGCCGTCGACCGTGTGCCTCAGTTTGGGACCGCTTAACTACCTCCGTTTGCTCCGATTTTTGGCACACACCTTGTTTCCTCTCCTTAGAGGGACACTGTGGCCCGAGAGACCACCTTCAGGATCGCACGCCACTTTCGGCGCTTAACAGTCAGTTTTCGGGGCTCTCGGCTGCGCGTTTTGACCCCCGAACCCTCGTTTTGCATCGGTTAGGGTTCATTTTTGGCATGGACCCTAGTTTCATTGTTAGGAAGGTGGTATGAGGATAGGAGACCACCTTTTCTCCTTGGAAACTAGCTTTCTCCTCGGAGACCACTTTTCTCTCTCCTCCAGCCAGTTTTCTTGTCAGGAAACTGGTCTCCCTCACTTTTGGGCCATAATTTCTGGTCTCCCATACCACCATTGTGTTGTATTCATCTAGGAGGCCACCTATTTGGTATGGCCGACCACCTTTGGTGATTGACCCTTTTGAACCTTCTTTGAAAGTTGGTTTTTCTTACTTTTGAGCCACATTTTCTGGTCTCACATACCACCACTGTGTTGCACTCATTTGGGAGGCCACCAATCTGGTATGGCCAACCACCTTTTCAACTTGACCCTTTTGACCCTTGGTCGGCTGACCACCTTGGCTGGTCGGCCAGCCTTCTGCTTTTTTGTCTTTTTGAGTGCATTACAACTGTGCCAGCTGGGAGGCATTTGCCCCATCCTCTGAGATTTGACCCTTTTGTTTGTCTTCTTAAGGAAGATTTGGCCCCTTTTCCTTAGCTTCTAAGGGAAGCTTGACCCCTTTGGTCTAGCTTCCTTAAGAAGCTTGACCCTTTTGGTTTAGCTTCTTTTAGAAGCTTGCACCCTCTACTTGAGGCTTCTCCAAGAAGCCTTGGCCCTTTGTCTTCTATAAGAGAGGCTCTCCTCTGCATTTGCAAAGGTTGAACACTTTTGGTTGGAGCATACATCCACTTCCCTCCATACCTCTCTTCTTCAAGCTCCAAACCCCATTGTTCTTGCACCCATTACACTACACCTCCTAGCACAACACCTCCACCATCCATCCAAGCACCTTGGAACTGATTTGCAGAGGTTGAAGGCTCATTACCTTGGTCCAGAAGTTGCTGAGGGTCAGTTCTACAAGGGTAAGCCTCTATTTTTTCCTTTTTTGCATTATTTTGCTTCATGTCTTAGCCCTATTTGCAAGCATTTTTTGGTTTCGACATAAACTAAAAAAAGTTTTCTTTTGAGCTTATAAACATGTTTGCTTAAGGTCATTTTTCTGTTGGTGGTCATCTACCCCCTTCCATGCTTCATTTCCTCATTTTTGAGCTATGCATTTGAGCATTTGCATTGGCCTTGGTTTGGCCTTTTAGCCACTGAAATCTAGTGGATTTTTAGTGGCTAACATGTGTCTTTGAGTTTCAAAATCATAGAGGGGTGACCCTCTCACCCCTTGTTCTCTTTACTAGCTTTGTTGGCCTTCCAAAGGGCCCCTTATTTACATGTTTTGAAGTCATGTTTCAGGTCCTATTTGGTGAGTTTTAAGGTCTGCATAAGCTCTTTCTAGAGCTTTTTTGGCCATTTTGAATGTCTATTATGCATCTGTAGAACAATCATATTCAAGGCTTTTCAAAGGGGCTTTCACTTACATGCTTCCTAGACTAATTTTAAGGCCTTTTTGGTGGGTTTTAGGACCCTCATAACCTTTTTCCAGAGGTGGTTTTGCCATTTTGTGTGTCCATCATATATGTGTAGAATAACCTCTTGCATGGCCTTTCAAAGGAGCACTTTATTCTTGCATGTGTTGACTGATTTTCTGTGGTTATTTGGGCATATTTTGGCATAACTGTAGACACTCCATTTTTGACCGACCTTAAGACTCAGACGTCACCGATTGAGCGCTTGGTGATGTTGCATATTGTGCTCGTTCAAAAGTTTCAGAGTCTTGATCGCGAGCCTTGCCTCCAGGCTTCCGGACCCTTTCATGCTTTGCCTCGGTTTGCGAACCAGGCTCGGTTTTCTCTGTTTTCTCTTCGTGAAGGGAGGGAGAGTTCTCGTAGACCATCTCTCAGTGGCCGTAGGCTACGTTTCGTGGTCATAGGCCATTTTTGCCCGTTTGGAGTCCGGTTTCCGGTTTTTCGGAATCGTTGGTCGTGTGCCTCGGTTCGGGACCGTTTAACCACCTCCATTTGCTTCGATTTTTTTGGCATACTTCTTATTTGCTCCCTTTTGAGGGACACTGTGGTCCGAGAGACCGACTTCGTGGTCGAACACCACTCCCGGTGCTTAACAGCCCGTTTTCGGGGCCCCGAACTGCGTGTTTCGGCCCCCGAACCTTCATTCTGCATTGGTTTTGGTTCATTTTTGGCAGGGACCTCTGTTTCATTGGTAGGAAGGCCGTAGAAGGGTGGGAGGCCAGTAATTGTTCTGTTAGCCAACTTTATCCCTTCATCGCCCTCCGTCGCCCGTTTTTCTTCACTTCAGAGCCAATGTTGAACACCCTTGGACCATTTTCTTGCACCCAAAACCACATATTTGTGTTGTACACACCTGGGAGGACACAAATATCACATGGCCGGCCAGTAATTCCACCTGAACCTTTTGAACCCCTTTGAAAAATGGCTTGTTCTCTCTCCTGGTTCATTGTTGCCAATTTTTGACCACAGGGCTGTGTTGAGGGCATCTGGGAGGACACCAATTTGTAGTGGCTGGCCATTAATTCACCTTGGCCCTTTTGACCCCTGGCCGGCCGGCCATGGGGGGTGGCCGGCCGGCCACCTGCAGCTCCAAAACCTGGCCGGCCTTGCTCCTTAGGGTGAGTACATTACAGTTGTATACTTTTTTTCCCCCAAAAAATCTGTATCCGGGGGAACAACTTTTGGGGGGAAACTTGGCTTGTTTTCCCCTCATTTTCTCCCCCTCTTTGGTCTATATAACTAGCCTCCAGCATTGGTCCAAGGGTTGGGAAAAATTGCCTTGAGCTTGCATATACATACCTCCCTCCATCACCACCTAGCACCACACTACCACTTCCATTCCAGCAGCTTGGAGGTCTTCTCAGAGGCTAGGAGGTAGCTTTTCTTGGTCCAAGAGGTAGCAAAGGATTGGTCTTCAAGGGTGAGTTGATTTCTCCCTCTTTCTAGCTCATTTTTGCAAGTTTTCTCAGCCCCTTTTGCTTGCTGTTTTGAGCTCCGACCATAACTGAAAATATTATTTTTTTGAGCTCATTTTTCTGTTTCATTAAGGGTCTTACCCTGTTTGGGACCCCCATCTTGCACTTGCTTCATTACCCCTTTGTATGCCATAATCTTGCATAGTTTTTTTGGCCTATGTATGATCTATTTTGGAGCATGATGTAAACTGTAGATAGGCTTATTTTGAGCCCTTATTCAATATTGAAGAAGGGCTCATCACTGTTTGGGACCTCCATGTGCCACTTGTCATTATACCCCTCTTTGGTCCCCATTTTTGCATGATTTATTAGCCTATTGTGTCTCTGTTTTTGGACTTTGGTCCGAACTGAAAATGGCCCTATTTTGACCCCCTCTTCATGTTTCATTAGGGGTCTATGGCTGTTTGAGACACCCTTTGTATACTTTATGTTGTAACTCTTTTTTGGCCTTAATCTTGCATAGTATTTTGAGCATACTTGTATACTGTTTTGGGCTTGTCTATCAACTGTAAAAGATCATATTTTGGGCCCCTCTTCAACTTTGTTGAAGGGCCCTAATCTGTTTGAGGTCAGCAGCTGTGAGTTGCTTCTTTATCTCACATTTAGGGCCATTTTTGCATGCTAGTTTTTCCCTATTTGTGTTTGCTGTTTGGTCTTGCTTAAAACTGTGAACATGCTTATTTTGGGACTGCCTTAAATCGTTCTTCACATGTCATAAGCAAATAATGCATGCTTGATGTAGCTACAAGCCATTTTATGTGCTTAATCTTGCATTTCGGGACCATTTCATGCATCGGGGGCTATATTGTCATGATTCGGGACTGTTTTGGGTTATATTTTAGCTCTGAAATTTGCATGCTAATATGCCATATTTTGTGTTTTGCCATATCTTGTTAGAGTGGCATTTCGGTGCCTTAGGGTCGGTCCTCGGTTTGCGTGCATGTGTGCACGCATTCCGAGTTATCTCATTTTTCATCTCATGGCCTCCTATGTAAGTGTGGTTGAGGTCCACTTGTATTGGTGTAAGTACATTGTGCATTGTGTATGCCATTTCATTTCATAACATTGTGTATGCTAGGTTGCATGTTAGCGCATTGTGTATGCCATGTTATCTCGCGCATCGTGTATGCCATTTCATAGCATTGTGTATGCTAGGTTGTATCTTAGTTGCATTTCATGCATATCATGCATATTGCATTGTGCTTGGGATAGGGGTTAAACCGAGCACGGGAAACGAGGTACGTTTCGTACTCCGAGTGACGGAACGTGTCTCAATTCCAAGTCACCGACACTCCGGATTATCCATGATGGAGTTAGGTCTTGTTGTGTTTACATGCGCATTCATTCTATATTGTGTTGCGCAATTCGACCCCTCGGCCATCATGCATCGAGATGCATGATTGGTGGCACGAGGATCGAGGCATGCATACATTTGTGAAAATACATTGCTATGACCCTTTCCTGCTCTCTGTTGCAGCAAATCAAGAATTGGCAACCTTCTGGAACTTGGCGCGTTTTCCAAGAAAAAGTACAAAACAAAGGCTAATCGGGGCATCCCAGTGGATTTCCGCGCAAGGCAGCCCAGACATGCATCATTCATCATCCGGGGCGAAGTCAAGGTAGTCCCTGGCTTGCATGCCAGTTTACAGCTTTCTTAGTTAATTTGTAAATTAATTAGGAATTTGTATATATTTGGACTGTATTTATTTGGGACTGTACTATTTATTCGGACCCTCTGCGCGAGGGCACAACTGTAATAAGTGTGCGTGTGTGTGTTGTATGTCTTCCAACCCCACGTCTTTCTCCCTTTTATTTACCAGCTTATGATGGTTAGATTAGGGCATATTTCAATTAGCATACAGTATGATAGCATGTTTGCATTCATTCATCTATCTTGCATGCACCGGGCTCGGCGCACCATACTAACTGCATTCGTATTTCAATTCCAAGTTGAGTACTTGTTAGCTGTTGCATCTCATATGCCATGTTTAGAATAGCTGAGCCTGTTATAGTTGCATTTTTGCATGTGTTGCATTAGGCATTTCTGTATAATTAGGATCATGCATGGATTTCTAATGAGCTTCTTTTTTGGCTTGGAGTACTCGGTAAGTTTTATGCTTTAGCATCCTTGCATGCGTGTGAGTGACTGCCATGAATAGCATGCTTACCATGAGGCTATTTGCTTATGTGATATAACTGCTTAAATGCCTGTGGGTGAAGGTTGGGTTGTTTAAATTGGAATAAATCATCAACTGTTTGTTTTAAGCCCACTAGATAGTGGCAAAACCATCTTTTCTAAGCCCACCCGAGGGTGGCAAAATCTGCATTTTAAGCCTACTTGCGAGTAGCAAACCACCTTTCAAAAAACAAACATGAAATGTTTTGTTCCAATTCAGGCGACCCAGTCTATACTTGTATGCTGTGCGCATCACATAGTAATCTAGGCTAATAACCAGAATAAGAACACACAATGTTTTCAAAACTTGATATCATGGTTAGTAGAGGCCGATCTTTGATCGGGCGAGTGGGGGTGCTCACGAAGTGACCTTCCCCAATCGTACCCAAGTTCCCGAGCCGAGGCAACTTTGGTGATGACGGACACGTGGCCTTAGGCAAACGAGTCAGGGTTTCCTAAATTTTCTCCAAAATAAAATATTTAGGTGGCGACTCTGTATCTGGCAAAGCAGTCCATGTTTGGCACTTCTTTCAAAATCTGTTTTCTCAAAACGATTTGCCGGATTTGGACTCTTTGGTTCAGACTTAGAACCGTGACAATTTTAGAGTCTTGAGCTGTAGTGACCCCAAATGAGCAGAACGGGAGCTCGATCCCTCCCGGGGCGTTCAGGGACTCACCCTCCCGGGGCGTTCGGGGACGTCTACAATAACATACTTCTGTTTTTGGTTGGTTTGGTGAGCCCTCATGAGCTTTATATACGTGTAGTGTAAATCATGGTTCACTAGCTTACTTCGCATGCTTTGTTGACCCTTCATGTTAGCACTTTTTAGCCATGCCTCAAACTAATATTGTGCGTATTTTGGACTGCCCTAGCTCTATTTTGGGTCTCATGATTGAATGATGTTTGTTTTGCATGCTTGTAGTTCAATACCCATGCTTAACTTTGAGTTTTGAGGCTCATTCCATGTATATACTGAGGTGAGTTCATGTTTTGGGTCCATTATACATCATATTTCAGAGCTTGTATGAATGCCATATTGCCATGTTTTCTACTCTTTAAGTGTGCTTAAGAGTTGTCCATGAATGCCTTGTTTTTGGACCATTGAATGAGCTCCATTTTTTTGCATTCCGAGCCATCATTTTAGGCTATTTCCCCATTGTTTCAGACCTGCCTAGGGTCTATTTGGGGTTGGTTTTGCCATATGTGCATTGCTTTGTGTACCTCTAGTGTAATCTGCTTCACTAGTTTCGGTACCCGAGCCTTCTAGCATGCATTGGGTGACATGTTTACATGTTTCGGGACCATCTTTTGTGCCATTTCAGAGCTGTATCATATGCCATTCTATGCCATATTTCATCATCTGCCATGCTTAGTTAGAGTTGCATGTTGTGCCTTAGGATCGGTCTTTTGCATTCATGCATTTTTGCAGGTGTTTCGGTTGTCTCATTTTCATCATATGGCCACTGACGTGAGTGTGGCTGAGGTCCACTCATATTGGTTTAAGTCCACCTTACATTGTGTATGTTATTTGATTCATGTTATTGCATGTTTGACCATCGCATTGTGTATGCTTTGATTATGCCTTTGTGTATGTCCATCTTCGTGTGTGCATTGCGTATGCTAGGTTGTTAGTTGCATTGTGTATGCCATATAGTTTATAGCATTGTGTATGCTAGTAGCATGTTTGCATCTCATCCTTGCATGTTTGTATGGTTAGGTCGCATTGCATTAGGATTACATGCTAGTTGCATTCATGCATGTCATGCATATTGCATTGTGTTTGGAGTAGGAGTTAGTCCAAACACGGGAAACAAGGGACGTTTCATACTCCAAGTGATGAAATGTGCCTCAATCTCTGGTCGTCGGCATTCTTGATTACCCATGATAGAATTGTTGGCTTCATGTGTTCATACTTGCATTCATTCCATTGAGTTGTGCAATTCGACTCCTCGGCCATCATGCATCGAGATGTGTGATTGGTGGCACGAGGATCGAGGTCTACACTCCCTTGAGCTTGTGCAAGGACGGGGAGAGTGGTCTTGCACACATATGTTGAAAATACCCTACTTTCTCTCCCTCTTGCCTTTATTGCAGAAAAACCAGAATCTAGGGGTAGAAAGTGGTCAGCCGACCAGGTTTTCTGGCAGGCCGACCACCTTTTTTTGGTTTCTACCACAAAGGGTGGTCGGCAGGTGTTTCCCAAGCCAATATCTGGTCGGCAGCCTTCCCAGGGTGGAGTTTCAGCCTCTTGGAGCCTTGTGCAAATTTCTAAAATTAGTTGCAAACAAAGGCGAGACGAGGCATCGCGATGGAATTTCTCGACGAGGCGACTCGAGCATGCATGCATCCATCGTCACCCAAAATAGAGCCGAGGCAGCCACATTCATGTAGTTTACATGCTTACTTAGCTAGTTTGTTAATTAGTTAATGTTGTGTAATAATTAGTTGTAGCTGTTATTTATTCGGACTGTATTATTTATTCGGACCCCTCGAGGGGGCAATGTTGTAATAAGTGTGCGTGTGTGTGATGTATGTCTTCCAACCCCACGTCTTTCTCCCTTTTATTTATCAGCTTATGATGGTTAGATTAGGGCATGTTTCAATTAGCATACTTATGCTTACATGTTTGCATTCATTCATCTGCCTTGCATGCACCGGGCTCGGCGCATCATACTAACTGCATATGTGTTAGTTGTAGCATTTCACATGCCATTGTAGAACAGTCGAACCTATTTTAGTAGCATTTTGCATGTGTTGCATTAGGCATTCCAGCATAGTTAGGATTCATGCATGATTTCTAATTAGCTTCTTTCTTTGGCTCGGAGTACTCGGTAAGTGTTTATGCTTTAGCATCCTTGCATGCGTGTGAGTGACTGCCATGATAGCATGCTTACCATGAGGCTATTTGCTTATGTGATATACCTGCTTGAGTGCCTGTGGATGAAGGTTGGGTTATCTGAATTGGAATAATGCATTGACTGTGAGTTTTAAGCCCACTAGATAGTGGCAAAACCATGTTTTCTAAGCCCATCCGAGGGTGGCAAAATTTGCATTTTAGCCTACTTGCGAGTAACAAATCGTTTTCAAAACAAACATGAGATGTTTTATTCCAATTCAGGCGACCCAGTCTATACTTGTATGCTGTGCGCATCACATAATAAATCTAGGCTAATAACCGGAATAAGAGCACATAATGTTTTCAAAACTCGATATCATGGTTAGTAGAGGCCGATCATTGATCAGGCGAGCGGGGGTGCTCACGAAGTGACCTTCCCCAATCGTACCCAAGTTCTCGAGCCGAGGCAACTTTGGTGATAACGGACACGTGGCCTTAGCCAACGAGTCAGGGTTTCCTAAATTCCCCTAAAATAAAATATTTAGGTGGCGACTCCGTATCTGGCAAAGTAGTCCATTTTTGGCACTTCTTTCTAAAAATCTGTTTTCAAAACGGTTTGCCGGATTTGGACTCTTTGGTGATTTATCAGTCTTACATTGCACTTTGCGAAACTAGATTCAGAACCGTGACAATTTGAGTCCGAACTATAGTGAGCCCATATGAACAGAACGGGATTTCCCTCCCGGGGCGTTCGGGGACGTCTATAGTAGGCCCCAACTAATCATTCGCTAGCCATGGTTTTCACGGGTTGTTGTTACACACGTACATCATAATGCAGCTTTTCACTAGCACGTGAATTTATAAAGGTCGCACAAAATTTATGCTAAAAAAAAAAGAAGATAATTTGTGCATTACTTTGTTAAAAGAGTTTTTTGGGTGAGGATCATCTACGATTCTTGGATCTTGCATTTGTGGTTATTGACTGATAAATAAGTTGAAAAAAATGCAAGTTCATTTTAAACTCTACTAGAATCAAATGATTAAAGCTACGTATGAGTTAGACTTTGTGTGTGATGGTTTTGCTTTAATATTTCCAAACTTTTAGACTATGATGCTATTAGTAATTCATATTCTTTCTAAGTTATAGTTAAATTATATTTTTTCCATGCAAATCATTTTACAAGATACTTGTGCAATTATAGTCTAGAATGATGGATTGCACTTGCAAACAAGACCTATTGTGATCGGCGAACCTTATAGACTTTGCTTCTATATGAAGAACAAAATGAATTTAAGGAACTACATTTGCATTTACTTTATTGCATCTTTGAGCATTTGATGTACCATGTCCCCTTCTTGTTCCAAGTACTGAACTCATTGATACAAGAATCCTTTGTGAATAAAAATTGACAACCTTATAAGGAACATGTTTTATTTTCTTCATGAAATTTCTTTATCGATAGAAATTGACTCTTATTAATATGAGAATCCATTAAGGATAATATGTGCTATAATCATTAAAGACGAGTGAAGCTCTTCTAGCTATACACACCAGCACATGTATATATGCACACACATATGCCCTCTAAATAGTTTTGGAAAATGAACTTTTATTGTACTTTTTGATTTCTTTAAATAAATGAGATTTGACTGTCATATTCATGGTATGTTTGAGTATTTGGTTTCTCATCTAATAAATGCTTTTGCTTATTATCCAAGTTCTTTGAGATTTGTTTTATGACATAGTACAAACAATTTTGATTTGATACATGATACAGTAGGCTACCATTTGACAACTCTTTGTATCTGTAACTAGAAAGAACTTTGTTTAAGGTCCAAAGCAGTTTAATTTGAGTTATTGTGTATATTAAGCTTTTCTCTATAGGGAAATACTAATGATTGCCCATTAGACAGTAGTTAGGGCTGTTTTGGGAACACCCTAAAATAGCCAAAAAGTCACTACAAAAAAGTCGACTCTTCTTTATATGTCTTTTCGTAAAAAGTTAAAAAGCCAATTAAAATAGTTACTTCCCAAATTAGCCCTTAATATTGGTATGTGTGTAAAAAGTGTATTCACAAATGTGGAAGTTTATAGAAATATGTAAAAAGTTGTCATGACCCAAACCCGCCCCTATGGGTTTAGCACCGTGACCGGCCAGTAATCCGTGATTACCGAAGGCCTGCTTAACAGTAATGACAGTAATACAGAGTAAAGGGGCAAGCGGAAGCCAAAACAGTAAATAAAAGGTGTCCAATGAGCTGTGATAGTCTGAATGCAAAAAGACTTTTATGAACAAGTCACATTCGTAACCAAAACACATTTTCGTAACCAAAACACATTTACATACCAGATATACATCATATACAAACATACAAGTTAGGGATTCAATCCCTACACCATAACTGTACAGTAGGAGTCTATAACATTTACTACAAAACAGAAACAGAAGGGTGAATCTGAACACCCCATAGCAGCCGTAGCTTAAACGGACTTGGAACCTCGACGCGAGGCACAAAGGTTGGCTTGACAAAACAAGAGCTAACCCGACGCTCCTAGCTCCAGTCTGGTGCCTGGATACCTACATATATATATATAAACAGTGAGCTAAAGCCCAGTGAATAACAGTTATGTAAAGAGGTTAAGAATGAATGTCTTTTAGTAATTAAACAGTCATATTAGTCACTTAGAAACCATAGCAGTTATATGTGGTGCATCCCATAGCAAAACAGTACAGTAGGTCTTAACAGACCGAACAGCCAGTTGATGACTATCATAACAGTAACAGTAGTGGTTCCAAACATGGGAACCGATAGAGATCTCTGTGTCAGTAGCAGTAACAGTACAGTAACAGTAAATTGCTATGGATGCCACGAATACAGTTTACAAATAGGACAAACATTCATTCATTAAACAATAACGTTTCAGTAAGCAGAACAGTTGATCATTCAGAAAATAATCATAATTGAACATATCTTTACAACATGGTTACTCACCGAGCACTGGGCTATAAGCAGCTAGTGGGCGTCCTCGGGTGCCAACCCTACACAGTTACCAAACAAACACACACTAAGTTACACACTAGGGAATCAACAACTTAGTCCCTATCTTGACTCGGTGTGGTTCTACATCAATATCCTCAGTAAGATGCCTTAAACATGGCCTAGGAATGCCTAGGATGGAAAAAGGATGCAAGGATGCACTTTAAAACACTTTTCAAAATTTGTTGAAACAGGGGTCCACGCTCGAGCGGACATGCAGACAAAGGAGCTCTGTTCGAGCGTGACTTCCTACGCTCGAGCGGACTGCAAACTTCATGAGAAGTACTGGATGTATGCAATTCACGCTCGACGGACGCTCGAGCGCGAGACTCAAGTCCTTGCTCGAGTGTGAACTCTCTCGCTTGAGCGGACTGTAAAACACATGAACTTCTGGGCATATGCATTTCACGCTCGAGCGTGACTTTCCACACTCGAGCAGAAGTGCATGTCCTCAGAGTGCACGCTCGAGCGTGAAGTCCTACGCTCGAGCGTGGGTCCAAAATCTGGAATTTCCAGATTGAACCTCAAGCATGAAATTCAACTTTTAAAGCTTCAAATTTGATCCCCTTGGGCTAATTTTCTGGAAAATACTTGAAAACCCATAATACAACATGTTTCAAAGATCAATTTATAAAATCAAAACCCATAGGTAAGTCAATTGAACACCATTTCAAAGAAGTTTTTCGTGAATTATGTAAAGACATAACATGCATGAACTCTTATGAACTCTAGTGCTCTAAAACTTGATCAAATGCAAGATTAAGCTCAAAACTATGGTGAATTCATGGACTATAACATAAACTTGAACATGCATGTGGAAATTCATGAAGAACAACTTCAAAATTCAAAACTATGGTGATTAAGCCTCAATTCAACACTTTAGACCAATACTTGACTCTAACCTCCCTTAATCCCATGAACCATGCAAGAATAACTCAAATGTACAAATGAGAGGATGAAGTCTCTACCTTAGGTCTTGAATTCAAAGTATATAAGCTCAATTTTGCAAATTCTCCTCAAATCTTCTAAGTCTCCAGGCTAAACTCTTGATGAACTCAATTTCTTCTACTCTCCCTCTCTCCCTCGGTTTAGTCTAAGAAAGTGGCTGAAAAAATGATGTATAAAGGTGCCAAACAATGTTGTAGAAAATGGCCACTCAATGGCAATTTGGTAATAACACAATCTAATGTAATTTAACATTATTCAATCTAATTTAATCATTCCAAATCGGATTTTAATTAAACCTACCATAAAATCACATAAATTCTAATTAGCATAAAACACTAATCAGTTTCTAATTCGGCCGCCGATAAGGCCTTTAATTTGCAGTTCGAAATTAAAACATAAACAGATTCATTCATAAATCAAACAGATAGAAATGCATTTAAAACAATACACTTCTACAATCAATTCAGGATTTCATTCAAATCAGTTACTTGTCATGCTTAATCACAGATTAGCACTAATCAAAGGTGAGGGTTGTCACAAAAGTGTATAGGAATTAGGGGTGGGAATTCCTGACTTGACACAATAACACGATTTGAACTGTACATGAAGTTAACGGGTGAGGGTTGTCCATTTTTCGAAACGAACATGTATATGGCATTTCCCTCTGACACCAATATTAAATGGGCTGTGTTCGGGTTGAACCCATGTAGCCCAAAGTGGACACACTTAATTTGTTTAAAATAACAGTTCAACTCATTAACACTAATCCAACCCCAACCGATTCATGACATGTGTATATATATATATAAATATTTTATCAAAAGTAATCTTGGCCATTCATTTTGTATTCCATAAAACTAATCTCTACCATTCATATAAGTATAAAAGCTAGTAAAGACATAGAATGGATGGAGCCCTAGAACTGCCGACTCAAAAAAACTCCTTTCGCTATAGAAGGTTAGAAATCATAGCTTGATTGAACCAAGAACTTCTTCGATCAGTAAGCTTCTTCGTCCAAATGACCGTTGACCTGTAAGCTTATTCCTTTTATGGTTTTTGGAACTTTTTTTTTTTGTAGAAATTGTAGCCCATTTATTCTTCGTTTTAGATTTTCTTATTCATTTTGTTTAATAAGCTTCTTTGTTTCAGATCTATTGAAACCCTAACCCTTTTGTTTCAGATCATTTCGTTTCTCATTTAATTTGTTTTAGAGCTGTAGATTGATCGTTAGAGTGGGGTTGATTTGATTCTCTATTAACATAATCTTACAATTCACGATTTGATTTATAATTTATGCAAAATCGATACGAAGCCATGGGTGAATTTCTTTTGGAAGTGTATTTATAGTGAATCACATGATTCACAATTGATTCATGATTTGATTCACTTTTTAGGATTCATGCAATTCTTGAAATTATTGTGTCCAACATATTTTGATTATTTTTTTTGCCTCATTGGGACACTTTGGTTGTGACAGTTAGTAATTCGGTGCCCGATGGAGTTGTCATAATGAGCCAATTACTAGTAACTTGTTGAATGAAGAGACAAGAAGAAAATCAACGGGTTCTTCTCATTCAGAGGCATATGTTATGAGACACCAAATCAAAACAAGGGGAAGGGATAAGACTCCTCATGGTCGTGATCAAAACTGTGACAAATAAAGAGATAGTTCTTTTTCAAAGAAAGACATTAAGTGTCATTATTGCCATGAGAAAGGGCACATGAAGTGGGAATGTCGAAAGCTCAAGAACAAAGAGAAAATGTGTAATAAACATGTGGATAAGAAGCAAGAAGACAATGGCAGTTAGTACCAATGGTGATCTCATGGTTGTTTGTGAAGATGATTGTGTCAATTTTGTGGGCCAAGAGAGCAATTGGGCGATTGATTCCGATGCTTTTTTTCATGTGGCTTCTCGAGTTGATTTCTTTACTTCCTACACCAAAGGAGATTATGGTTGTGTTCAAATGGGTAATGAAGGTTTGTCCAAGATTGTTGGCATGGGTGATGTTCGCATGGATGATGAGAAATAAAAGTTCTATTTTATGTCTAGCTAGGGTTTTGCAGTTTTCGACATTCGCCTCAATTTGATCTCTACCAGGAAGGTAGATAATGAAGGCTACAACAACAAATTTGGCGATGGAAAATGGAAGCTCACAATGTAACGCCCTAAAAAAAAATACATAAAACCCATCTCTTTAGACATGCATTGATACAAAGAAACCAACCATCTTTCCATTAATCTGAGTAGTTCTTACAAAAGTATTACATGTTAACAACAAAAGCAAATGCCCTACGGGTTTACAGCTTTCCAAGTTAACACTTGGTTACAAAAAGAAGAGTGCTAACTCAATACATATTAAGCCCTTGGCTTGAATTTACATGTAATACATCAAAAGAAAGCAAATAACAAAGCAGTCTGTCTGCCTCTAGCCTCCCAAGCTATGTCCTTGGAGGTGGCATGCTACCTGTACCTGAAAATGATGTCCCATAAAGGGTGCGCCACAGCCCAGCAGGAATACGCTAAACCAGCTATGAACAATGACTAAAAGATTAGCAGTTGATAGATGGTCAACACCGATGCACTCACTTATATCACATCCCGGTTTCATGACATTTAAGTCCATGTTGCATTTCATTTCTCATTTCTTTTTCAACTTTGAGTTTGAAAGCAAGGCTCAAAACTTAGCCAAATAACTTGATGAGAATAAGACTCATCTTAAAACACTTTCAAAATTCATGGTGGATACACATTTTGATGCTGTATCAATAACACATAAGCCACTTCTATACTATACGAACGATACACATTTTGGTGTTGTATCAACATAACATAGAAACACTTCTATATTTCACAATTGATAACGATATACATTTTAGTGCTATATCAAATCAATTTAAACACTTCCATAATCAACACTTGATACACATGGTAGTGCTGTATCAATGTCACACACAATCTGGATTAGAGGTCCATCCCCTATCTTCCCCTAAACCAAGGAGTACATCCTCTATCTCCTCCCACATACACACAATGTATATAAACATAGATCATATACACAAGCAATCAATACATAAAGTCGATGTATTATTCCAACCGCTATATTCAACAGCATACTTAATTGATTAGTCTTAGTTTGCCTAATCATCATGCATTGTCTACAACAATCAAGACTATCCTCCACCGATAGCCCAAAGCAGTTATTTCTAAACAGGAAATAAATGTACCAAATGGATATATTATCAACATTCAATCTGGGTGAGCGATTAAATGAATCCAACTACACCCGTTTATCCCATAATCTTTTTAATTTGAATACTCTCAATTCAATTCCTCATTTCTCAAAATTAATTATACAAATTAATTTATCCAACTAATTAGGGCATTTTCCCATAATTAACATAACAACCCCAAGGTTTCACTTTCATCCATAGTTCATCATCTATATCATTTCTCTATGCCAAGCACGCATATAGGTTTAAATATAAATAAAACCCCATCTTTTGTAAAATTACACAAAGACCCAAACTTTTTCAAAATTACCCAACAACCCCCAATATATCAAAATGCTAAAATTCAAAGACAAAGCTCATAAAGAGGAGTAGGATATCCCTACCTCGAAGTTAGAGCTCAAACGGGGAAGTTGAAGAAAACCAAAATGCTCCAAACTCAAAGATCCATGGATCAAAATGGAGCCCTCGACGATCAACACACTTTTTACAAAGGCCGGAGGATAGGGAGACACTCTAACTAGATCAAACCCTAGAGAGAAGGGAGTTTCTAGAGAGAGCTCTCAAAATATCTTTTTAGAAAGTAAGAGAGAGAGAGAGAGAATGTAAAAAGTGATTTTAAAATGCCCAGCTGCCAACTGATATACGACATTCCCGCTCGAGCGGAGAACACAACGCTCGAGCGTCAAGAACAAAAAACTAGGTACGCTCGAGCGCAAGAAGGCCCGCTCGAGCGCCAAGACACAAGAATAAAGTACATCCGCTCGAGCGCGAAAACCAGTCCGCTCGAGCGTAGATTTCTCCCTCCCAGAACTTACACCAAAAAGTACTACCTGCTCGAGCGCCAGAGTACCCGCTCGAGCGTAAAAATCACACATGCAGAAGTTTTGCAGGGACACGAAATACTGGGAGTGTGCAATCTCCGCTCAAGCGCAACAAGGCCCGCTCGAGCGGAACGACCAAAAACCTGGCAACAAGATTTTAGACCAAGGTTCAACCCACCTGTTCGAAACATGCCCAACACATCCTAAAACTCAAACAAATGGAATTAAAGGACGACAACAAGATAGATACAACTACCAACTCCACAGAACCGAGTCCGGAATACAACAGAACAGTAAAGGGACAACCAGAATCGCTATACACAAAGGGTTCTTTGGTGGTGGCCAAGTGTAAGAAGACTCGCACACTTTATTCGATACAAGGAAAATTTTGTAAAGGTGTTATCAATGCATTTGAGGATAATACTTCTACTGAATTGTGGCACAAGCGACTTGGGTACATGAGTGAAAATGGGCTACAAGTTTTATTCAAGAAAGATGTCTACCCAATTTGAACGTATCTTAAAGCTTATATTTATTGTTTAGTGATAAACAACATATAGTTTCTTTTGATAAAAATGTTACTTCTAGAAAAGAAAATATTTTGGAGTTGATTCATTCGGATGTTTGTGGTCCTTTAAAAGTTAAAACACATAATGGTGCATTCTATTTTGTTACTTTCATTGATGATTATTTAAGAAAAGTTTGGGCTTTTGTACTAAAAACTAAAGATCAAGTTCTAGATGTGTTTAAGCATTTTCAGACCATGGTTAAAAGAGAAACATGGCAGAAATTAAAGTGCATCCGAATAAACAATGGTGGTGAATACATTGGGCCATTAGATAAATATTGTCGTAGCCAAGGTATTAGGCATCAAAAGACAGTTAAGAAGACTCCTCAATAAAATGGCTTTGTCGAGAGGATGAATCACACCATTGTAGAAAGAACAAGGTGTCTTCTTTCACATGCTAAATTGTCAAGATCCTTTTGGAGGTGAGGTAATGAGGACAGTGGTTGACATGATCAATTTGTCTTTGTCCTATCCTTTGAATGGTGATGTTCTCGAAAAAGTTTGGATTGGTAAAGATGTGTTTTATGAACATTTGAGAGTATTTGGTTGCTAAGCTTTTGTTCACATTTCAAATGATGAAAGGTCCAAACTTAATAGTAAGTCAAGACAATGCCTTTTTCTTGGCTATGGGCATTTGGTTATAGATTGTGGGATTCGGTTGACAATAAAGTTATTCGAAGCCGTGATGCTATGTTTCTTGAAGACCAAACAGTTAAAGACTTTGGCAAAGGTGATCAATCAGAGCCAAAAACTAGTGAACTCATTGATATGGATCTATCTCCTTCGTCTTCGGTGGATGATGAAAATGGGGCAGATGTACAGCCCCCTTGTAAAGATGTGGATAATGATGTTACTCCAAAAGAAGTTGAGCCCGGAATTGAAAAAGTGCATCAAACTCAAGAACCATCACCACAACTTGTGTTGAGGAAAATCTACAAGGGACTGGCAACCTTTGAAAAAGTATCTTCCCAATGAATTTGTGTTGATATTCAATCAATGAGAGCCCGAGAGCTATCAAGAAGCAATTGAGCATGCAAAGAAAGGTGATTGGAAAAAGTCCATGTAAGAGAAAATGAATTTCTTACTTGAAAACCACACTTATGATAAAGTTGCCTAATCGAAGGAAAATTCTGAAAAATAATTGGGTCTTCAAATTGAAGAATGATGGCAAGAATCTAAGGTATAAGGCACGTCTTGTTGTGAAAGGTTTTGGGCAAAGGAAAGATGTTGACTTTAATGAGATTTTTTTGTTGGTTAGGAAAATGTCTTCTATTCGGGTTGTACTTGGCGTGGTCGTAAGTATGAACCTTGAAGTTAAGCAACTTGATGTGAAGAATGCATTTCTTCATGGTGACCTTGAAGAAGAAATTTACATGAAGCAACTGGAGGGTTTTGTAGAGAAAAAGAAAGATAAATTTGTTTGCAAATTGAAGAAAAATAAATATGGTCTCAAGCAAACGCTGCGACAATGGTACAAAAAATTTGATTCTTTCATGATGAATAATGTTTTTTTAAAACCACTTCGGACCATTGTGTATTTGTGAAAAACTTTTGGATGCCAAATTTATTATTCTTTTGATTTATGTTGATGACATGCTAATTGTGGGTCAAGATTCTATCATGATTAACAAGTTGAAGTTAGAGTTGAACAAATCTTTTGTTATGAAAGATTTGGGACTAGTAAAGAAAATATTTGGTATAAAAATTGTCCGTGATCGCACAAATAGGCTGATTTGGTTGTCTCAAGAAAGCTATATTGAGAAAGTTCTTGAGAGGTTTAACATGGATAAAGCAAAGGCGGTTGGTTGTTCACTTGCGGGTTATTCCAAGTTTAGTTCAAATCAATGTCCTACAAGTGAGAAAGACAAGGAAGAGAAGCTGAAACTTCCTTCAGCAGTTGGTTCTTTGATGTACACCATGATTTGTATAAGGCCAGATATTGTTCACGCCGTTAGTATGGTCAGTCATTTTCTCTCTAATCAGGTAAAGAACAATGGGCAGCGGTGAAATGGATTCTAAAATATCTTCTAGAGTCTTCGAAGGTGTGTTTGTGATTTGGGAATGGTAAGCCAATGCTTGATGAGTTTACGAATTCCGACATGGCCAGTGATGTTGACTCTAGAAAATCTACTTCGTGGTATTTGATGACTTTTGCAGAAGGAGTTGTGACATGACAATCTAAATTACGAAAATGTGTTGGTTTCTCAACTACTGAAACTGAATTTATTGCTATTACAAAAGCTTGCAAAGAAGAGTTATGGTTGGATAAATTTTTGCAAGAGTTGGGTTGAAACAAGAAAGATATATGCTTTATTGTGACAGTTAAAGTGCTATTCATTTGAGTAAAAATTCTACTTTTCGTTCAAGATCAAAACACATTAATGTGAGATACCATTAGATTCGTGATGTAATAGATTCGAAGTTGTTGCAACTCGAAAAGGTTCACACGGATGACAATATTTCAGATATGTTGACTAAGATTTTGTCGAGAGACAAACATTTGAAGTGTCAAACTTTGGCGGGTATGGTTGATATCTCTTCCTAAGTCGGTAAGGGGAGAATTGTTAAGTATACCTCCTTAGTGGAGTATCAAACTCTATTAATTTATTAAAAATATTTAATTTGATTTGATATTAGTTATAATAATTTTTTTATATATTATATCGGACTTTTAAATGCCCAATGGATATTTAAAAATCTATTAGTGACAGTTAGGATTTTGATAATAAAAAATAAAAACTCTAATTTACTACAATTAATACAACTAAAAGGGTTGTCGTCAATTGCGTCAATTGCAACGAGTTATCACCGGCGTCGTCAGATTGATTTTCTAGGTGCTGGGTGTGTTTTCATTTGGTGACTAAGATTGGTCAAGGCTTTGTGCTTGGGGCTATTTCAACCACTTTTGTTTATGTATTTGGTGAGATTTTTTTTCTTGCTTATTTGTAATTATTTAAAATTCATTTAATGGTGGTTTGTGAGATAATTTGTATCTCGTTTGTAATAATTTGAAAATTCTTGGTTGATAGTAAAATTATATTTTGGTACCGTGAACATATCTCACATTGAGAGAATCACATAAAATTTTTTATGTTGTTAATTTTATTTTTTTACTTTAATTTTTATTCTCATTAATTAATTTATTTGCGAAAAATCTTCTATCTTTCCTAATAAAAGGTGCAACTCTCAGTCATAGGTAAAGCTCTCGCTTCCGTCCCCCTACCCAAACTGTCACTCAAAGGAGTCCCTTAAAAAGGAGACTCTTGTTATAATGTAAGCTATGTGCGAGGTGATTGTTGGCATCGGTGATTTTTGTCAAATAAAATTGACCCTCAAAAAAAAAAAAAAATATTAATTATTAAACTCGGGTTAGATATTCATAAAATGTCTAAAATATATTTTTCATTAAATTTAATAACTAAAATACTTTTTTTCCATGAATTTTACTTAATGGAAATTGTACGGGGAGGAAATAATTCTCCTCGTATAATCCTGTTGACCAAGTCCACGCTCCTCCGTACGACGTCGCTTTGTCACCTGAAAACACAAACGTGAGCTAGCCGGCGGGTGCGTGCAGGAAACCTCTCCGATGCCTAAGTCAGAAAACTTGACAAATAGACAAAGCTCTAAGTTCTCAGAAAGATTATGTTCAATTACCTCCTCCAAGGTGATGCTTGTGAGCTTTTATAAGTTTCCTGTGGCACAATCCTGGTAGGACTTGTATTTCTCCATGCAGAGTCCTCCTAGGATTCAATCTCTTAAGGATAATGCTTATCCTTTTACACCCTCCCCCACTGCTTAAACCAAGTGGGATGGTTTTCTTTACGGCCGAACTTCCTTTTGACCGAAGTAAACTTGGCTATACCGAGCCACAGAAGGCCGAACTATCCTTAGTTCGGTCTTCTCCTCCAACTCTTTACTTCGGCTGCCCTGTTCGACATTGATGCGCTTAGATCAAACTTCCAGGTAACAAGTTCGGACCGACCTAACCAATGTAAGTCACGACCGGACTAATTCCGACACCGGTCTTCCCAGAACATACTGCGACCGGACTAACTCTGAGTTGCCTCCAGACCGGAGTAATTTTACTCTTCCTTGGGCCGAAGTAACATTTATTTCTCCCAGCCGGAGTAACTACGCTTCTCCTGGACCGAAGTAACATTGCTCTCTAGGCCGGAGTAATTTTGCCCTTCTGGGCCGGAGTATTCTGTATGGCCTTTTTACCTAGTCCACTGCGTTTTGGGCTTCAAAGCTCAACTTGCAGCTCGGCCCAATCTTTCCCAAAAATTACCCTCTCAATTGCCCCTTAATTCCATCTGCATAGCATGATTGGGATTACCAGTCCACTGGCCGAGCTAGTGTCGTTTTAAGCTTCTCCAGCCGAGCTAAAAAATACTTTAGCCTCTCCAGCCGAGCTAAAAACTCTCGGATTTTAAGCCGAGCTAACTTTACTCCTGGCCATGTTTTGTCCGGTCAAAAACGTCTCTTCAATCATAAGGTCTGTAACGCTTCCCATTCTTATGACACGTGGCATGTTTTGGTTGGCTAAGGACGGCTGTCACGCCGTCTTCGTGCTCCGTGATTTTGAAACAGTTCCCGCTTCTTCCTTTCCTTTTCCCTCTCTCATATTTCACAAAACATCCTTTCCTTTCTGAAACCTTCACCTGTATTCACATTCCCTATCTTCTCTCTCTGTCTTCATTTCTTTGCTTCCAAATCCGTGCTTTTCGTTGCTGCTACTGTTCCACCTTTAGCTTCTTCTACTCTAATCTGGTGAGTAAGCCTACCCTTTCTTGCTTTTTTGGTTGTTCTTCCATCTGTTTTTGTTTTGTATGCTTTTTGTGAACATTTTTCTCCTTCTATCTGCTTGGCTTTTGTACTTTTTTATGAAGAAACCAGTAGAACTCTATGTATGTATGAACTATTTCGTAGAAAAATAGTCTTAGATCCAAAATCACCTAGCAACCGGACTAGGAAACTGTTTGTGTTATGTATGTGGATAGATTCAGAACGTAACCGAACTAGAACTTGTAGGAATATCAGTAGTTTCTTCTGACCCACTCTAGCCAAGATAAGTTCACCGAACAAGCTTGCTCATACCGAACTAGGTACTTCGGTCTATAACCGAGCTAAGATTTTAGGGCTAAGCCGGCTTTCTTAGTTCTCAAACCGAACTCAGAAAGCCGCCCCTAAGAGCTCAACCGAAGTAATTATACTGTAATCGTTTTAGGCCTTGGGACTAAACCAGCTTTCTTAGTTTTTTAGACCGAACTCAGAAAAGCTGCCCCTAGACGTTAAACCGGTCTAAACTGCTCAAAACCGAGCTAAGAAACCTTCTGAAGAGCCGAGGTAGAACCAGCCCACTAAGCCGAAGTAGGATTTGTATATCTTGCTTATAATTTGTAGCGCGGTCCAATCGATCTGTGCTTAACCCCTTTGTTTTCTACCTTGCAGACTTAGGTTGCCCAGACACTCCTGCGTGTGCTCAACCGAGCTACTGAGCCAAATTTTTGTACCGAAATAATTTATTCGTAATTTATACAACAAATGGGTAAGTATAGATATTTAGTCGAAACCCCTGGTGGTATGGCCGAATTTAGGCAGGACTACCAGATTCCTGATGATGTCCAACTGGTATTGGCCAAAAAAGATGCTACCCCCTGGAACAATGAAGGCTTTGTGCCTTTTACCCTTCAATCCATAATAGAGACCGGACTACGGTTTCCTGTCCAACCGCTAATCTGCGAATTTCTTAGACAGACTAGGTTATGTCCCACCCAACTATCCACCAATACATACCGTATTATAATGGGGATAGCCGCATTAAACCACCAAACCGGACTGAATCTTGGTCTAGCCGAGATCTTTCATCAATACTCTATCGGCTCAAAGAATGCTGGGTGGGTCTACTACCTTAGAATTCGCCGCCGCCGAGAGAAGATAATCAAGCACACTCCGGACAAAGATCTTAACGATGACGATTTCTTTTGGGTCTCTGGGAACTTTGAGGATTTTCGAGCTCAAATTCCTGGCCGACCCATAAATTGGAAAATGGGAGAGCCTGGTAATTTTACTTCGGTCTTCTACTTTGTAAGTTATCTCGGTTGTTTAGTCTGTTAGCCGAACTAACATTTCTCTCTTTTTTGCAGATTTTGCCCATCTCCATTCCCTGTACAGCTATCCTAACCTCGGAGTCTTGCGAGCCGCTTTTCGGGTTAAAGAAAGGGATTGGGCCAAGCTTCTAAATTTCGAACCGACCTACCGTTACAGCGGTCGACGGAAAGCAAAGGTGACTGACTTCCTTCTTGAAGAGGCACCGGAACCGGACCCAACTTTGCCCGAGATCAGACTTGTCCCTCTAACCGCAGAAGAAGAGATGGCGAAAAGGAGCAGGGTCAGGGCCCTTCTAACCGAAACAGCTAGGCCCGAAGTGGCGCCTCCCAGCCAACCGCAACCTGCTGTTGTCGCTCTTCCTTCCCAACAGCCATCCTCTTCCCGCCGAACCAAACGCGCCCGAACTTCCGAACCCGAACGAGTTCTGATTGATGAAGAAACTCCTACTCAGCCGAGCTTGCCACCGAGCCCCCAACCGGAGTCTTCCGACCGAACTATCGGCTGTTGGGCACCGAAACTAACTTTCAACGACCGAGTCATTCTAGACACAGACTCGGTCGTTGCTGAGAAAGACCACCTGTTGGCCATCAACCTGGCCAAGAGCGTGTGTCTGCCCAAAGACATGGAACACCACCAGAAACAGTTAACCACCGAGCTGAAGTCCATCCGGTCAGCCACTAAATCAATGATTCTGGTAAGTAACTTCGGTCGCATTTCTGTTTTTCTACTCAACTTTTTCTTCGGCTAAATTGAGGTTTTTGCTTTGTCAGGCCATCCAGAAAAACCAAATCACCCACAGGAAAGTACTGGAGCTGAGGAAAGTGACTAGGCAAGCAGCGGCCGAGGCAGAGGCGAAAACGGCCGAACTAGAAGAAGCTCGCAAGGAACTGGCCGAACTCCGGGGTGAGGTCGGCCGACTGACCGGAATGGTTAGTTCGGCCGAAGCTGAAAAACAAAAGACTGCCATAATTCTGAAGGACAAGTACTTGCGCGAGTTGCTAAAACTTGAACGAAAGAAGGATGCCGAAATAAAGGAGAAGGTAAAAGAGGCTGACAAGCAGGGTTTCAAGAGGGCAGAGGATGCTTACGCCCTACAATGCAATGCTGCCAAGGATCTCTTCTTTAAGTGCGGCTGGAGGGGAGCCGTTGAGAAGCTCGGTCATGATCCTCAGACCGAGGTTTTCAACCCTCCAGCCTACTTCATACCGAACTCCTTGATGGAATATGCCACGGCCATGCAACAGCAGTTCCTTGAGGGCTCAGATGATGAAGATTCTGATGAAGACTCTGCCCATGGAGATACTTCGGTTGTGAATGTGGATCAGATAGATCGGCCCGAGTCCAGAGTGGAAGATCTGACTATTGAACAGCCAAATGAAACTGTGGCTCCGGTCGATACCACTGTTGTGACTGAAGGAGTCCTGCCGCCAGAAACCGGTCTTCCAGCTGACACTGATGCTGCCTTTGATGCCGAGATAGATGAACTTTTCTCTTAAATTTGTACTCTTTTCTTTGTAACCGAACTAAGCCCCTTTGTAATGACTTCTCTTTGAATGAAAATTTTACTTCTCTTATTCCGGTTATTGTGTGTGTGCTTGCATTTGTAATGTCTTCTGTTACTCCAAATGTTATTTCGGTTTTTGGTTGGTTAAACCATACTTACCAGCCAACCACTCCTTAGCCGACATAATTACTTCGGCTGAGGAGTATTAAGTGTTGGTTTATTCCAGCCAACCACTCTTCAGCCTTGCACTTACTTCGGCTGAAGAGTTACAGGTGTTGGTTTATTCCAGCCAACCACTCTTCAGCCTTGCACTTACTTCGGCTGAAGAGTTACAGGTGTTGGTTTATTCCAGTCAACCACTCTTCAGCCTTGCACTTACTTCGGCTGAAGAGTTACAGGTGTTGGTTTATTCCAGCCAACCACTCTTCAGCCTTGCACTTACTTCGGCTGAAGAGTAACAAGAGTTGGTTTGTTCCAGCCAACCACTCTTCAGCCTTGCACTTACTTCGGCTGAAGAGTTACAGGTGTTGGTTTATTCCAGCCAACCACTCTTCAGCCTTGCACTTACTTCGGCTGAAGAGTAACAAGAGTTGGTTTGTTCCAGCCAACCACTCTTCAGCCTAACACTTACTTCGGCTGAAGAGTTACAGGTGTTGGTTTTTTCCAGCCAACCACTCCTTAGCCGACATAATTACTTCGGCTGAAGAGTATTAAGTGTTGGTTTGTTCCAGCCAACCACTCTTCAGCCTTGCACTTACTTCGGCTGAAGAGTTACAGGTGTTGGTTTATTCCAGCCAACCACTCTTCAGCCTTGCACTTACTTCGGCTGAAGAGTAACAAGAGTTGGTTTGTTCCAGCCAACCACTCTTCAGCCTAACACTTACTTCGGCTGAAGAGTTACAGGTGTTGGTTTATTCCAGCCAACTACTCTTCAGCCTTGCACTTACTTCGGCTGAAGAGTAACAAGAGTTGGTTTGTTCCAGCCAACCACTCTTCAGCCTAACACTTACTTCGGCTGAAGAGTTACAGGTGTTGGTTTATTCCAGCCAACCACTCTTCAGCCTTGCACTTACTTCGGCTGAAGAGTTACAGGTGTTGGTTTATTCCAGCCAACTATTTGAAGTTAGTTTTTCCAGCTAACTTATAGTATTTGGTTATTCCGACCAAATGTCCTACAGCCTGGATCCTTATCCTGGGCTTAGGAAGGATGTTGGTTTAATCCAGCCAACCTCTGAGTTAGTTTTTCCAGCTAACTTGGAATAGAATGCTCGCAAAAAACTTAGTCTCTAAAGCTAACTTTTACAAAGAATAATTTGTGCTAAAAAGAATTGCTCATTTTATTGAAGGAAGAAAAAATTACACATGTTTGAAAAAAGAAAAGCTAAAAGTAAAATAACTTGAGATTGGCCGTATTCCATGGCCTAGGGATTGCCTTGCCATCCTTGTCTTCTAGGTGGTATGCCCCTTTGCCGGCTAACCCAACCACCTTATAAGGACCTTCCCAATTTGGGCCTAACTTGCCGTCTCCTGGGACCAAGGTGTTTCCCATTACTTTGCGCAATACCCAATCACCAATTTTGAATTGTCTTGGATGAACCTTTTTGCTGTATTTTTTGATTAATTCTCGTTGGTATGCGGCGATGTGGACCAACGCTCTTTCTCTTCTTTCTTCTGCAAGGTTGAGTTCTAAGGCTATGGCTTCTTCATTTAAGTCTGGATCAAAATTTTCGCTTCGAATTGTGGGGAGGCCAACTTCTAGTGGGATCACCGCTTCCATTCCATATGCTAAGGAGAATGGTGTTTCTCCTGTTGATCGTCGAGGTGTGGTGCGGTAGGCCCATAAAACATGAGGAAGTTCATCTGCCCACTTGCCTTTTGCCTTCTCTAGCCTTTTCTTAAGTCCATCCAAGACGACTTTATTTGATGCTTCTGCTTGCCCATTTGCTTGGGGATATGCCGGTGTGGAATTGTAGAACTCTATCTTGTACTCTTCACAAAAGCTTCTAAAGATCCTGCCGTCGAACTGAGTTCCATTGTCTGAGATCAGTGCTTTTGGTATGCCAAACCGAGTGATAATATTCTGCCAAACAAACTTCTTCACATCCTTCTCTTTGATTGACGCCAGTGCTTCTGCTTCCACCCATTTTGTGAAGTAGTCTGTTGCTGCGAGAAAGAATTTTCTGCCTCCGGGTGCTGTTGGAAGTGGTCCTACTATGTCTAAGCCCCACATTGCGAAAGGCCATGGGCTAGTTAAAGGTAGGAGTTCTCTTGCTGGTTGATGTATTTGGTGTGCGAATTTCTGGCATTTTTCACACTTCTTCACATATTTTTCTGAGTCTGCTTGCATATACGGCCACCAATATCCTTGCGAAATAGCCCTGTAGGCGAGCGACCTTCCCCCTTGATGACTTCCACATACCCCTTCATGTATTTCGAATAGGAAGGCTTCTACTTTGCTGGGATGAACGCACTTGAGGTAAGGCCCAGAGAATGACTTCTTGTATAATGCCAAGGATGGAGATAGCCAAAATCGCTGCGACTTTGCCCTTATTTTGTTGGCTTCTTTTTTCTCTGCTGGTAGGATGCCGTCTTTTAGGAACAGGATGATGGGATCCATCCATGAAGGGCCTAATTCAGTGCAATATACTTCTTCTGCTTCGGGGTCTTCTATACTTGGTCTTGGTAAGAAGTCGATGAGTAATGGATGAGGGATCGATGTATCTGCCATTGAGGCCAGGCCTGCTAGCTCGTCCGCTCGGCTGTTTTCCTCCCTGCCAATTTGTTCTATCCTTACCACATCAAACTTCTTGATCTCTGTTCTGACTAACTCTTGGTACTTGGCCATTCTGTCGTCCTTTGCTTCGTATTCGCCCGAAATTTGGTTTACCACCAGCAGAGAGTCACTGTATACCATTAGTTCGGCTGCTTTCATGAAGTGTGCTGACTTGAGTCCTGCGATAAGCGCCTCATACTCTGCTTCATTGTTGGATGCTGGGAAGCCAAGGTTGATTGCTTGCTCTATAACCAGACCGTCTGGAGAGATGAGGACTATGCCAAGCCCTGCACCATGTCGGTTGGATGCTCCATCCACAAAGAGCTTCCATATCTCTCCAACGAATAGTTTCCAGCAGGTGGAAGGGTCAGACGATGTTGTGGGGTCAAGGATGGTGTTTTCATCAAAGTCCATACTGGTTGTCTGCCCTTCGTCCTCTGTTTGAACTGCTGGTGAGCCTTTGTTCGTCTCTTCCTTGTGGTCCTTAATGTGGTCTGCCTTTGTGCTTGATGAACTACCTTTCTCTAGGGGTTGCGCTATTCCGGCGTCAACTTCCGTCCCTAGTTCGGTTGAGTCAGTCAGGTCGACTGGGCAGATATGATGACTTCCAGGAGTAAACTCTGCGACGAAGTCTGCCAAAGATTGAGCTTTTATTGCTGTCTTGGGTTGGAATTTGATGTCGAATTGTCCTAACTCCACTGCCCACTTCAAAATTCGCCCACTAAAGTTCGCCCTTTCAAATAGAGCTTTTAGTGGAAAGGCCGTGAGGACAACTATGGTGTGGGCGTGAAAGTAATGCGCCAACTTTCTGGATGCCATCATTAACGCTAATGCTAGCTTCTCTAAGGGCAAGTACCTTGTTTCGGCTCCCAACAATGTCTTGCTTACATAAAAGATGGGCAGGTGTTGTATTCCTTCTGCACGAACCAACACTGCGCTAACTGCGTGCTGAGAAACTGCCAGGTATAAAAAGAGTTCTTCACCAGGAACTGGAGTTACAAGTAGTGGTGGGGAAGACATGTACTCCTTCAAGCTTTCCAGAGCTCGGTCGCATTCTTCATCCCACTCAAACTTGGCTTTTAAAGCTTGGAAGAATGGTCGTAGTCTGTCTGACGACCTGCTTATGAACCGGTTTAGCGCAGCCGCCATACCAGTGAGATGCTGCACTTCTTTGACTGAGTTTGGCCTTTCCAACTCCTGGATTGCTTTGATCTGAGAGGGGTCGGCTTCTATACCTCGGTTGGTCACCAGGAAGCCCAAGAATTTGCCAGATCCAACTCCGAATGCGCATTTGGACGCATTGAGGCGTAGCTTGTGTTTCTTCAGGATCTGGAACATCTCGCCTAAGTCTTTCAGATGGTCATTCTCATCCTTGCTTTTGACCACCATGTCGTCGATGTATGCCTCCATTGTTCTGCCTAACAATGGTTCAAACATCTTGGTGACCATCCTTTGGAATGTCGCCCCTGCGTTCTTTAGGCCAAAGGGCATGACCTTGTAGCAATATAACCCCCTTGGTGTTGTGAAGGAAGTGACCTCTTGGTCTGGTTCGTGCATGGCGATCTGGTGGTAGCCTCTGTATGCATCCAAAAAGCTAAGTCGGTTATGTCCTGCCGTTAAGTCCACCAGTTGATCTATCCTTGGTAGAGGGAAGCTATCTTTCGGGCACGCCTTGTTGACTGTTTTGTAGTCGACGCAGACGCGCCATTTACCATTCTTTTTTGGCACTACGACGGTGTTGGAGATCCATTTTGGGTAGTGCACTTCCCTTATTGCTCCTGCCTCCAGCAGGTTGCCCACCTCTTCTGCCACTATTTCGGCGTGGTGGAGTGCCGATCTGCGTGTACGTTGAATGACTGGTCTGGCGGATGGGTGGACATTGAGTTGGTGACTGATGAAATTTGGATCAATGCCTGGCATGTCGTACGGTGTCCAGGCAAACACTTCGATATTAGAGGTCAAGAATTCCATGACCTCTAATCTCTCAGCGCTGGACAATGATGAGCCAAGCAAGAAGAACTTATCCGGGTTCTTCTCATCTATTTTTACCTCCACCAAGTCTTCCACCGCTTTCTGATCAGCTTCTTTGCCGACGTCAGCGAATAGTTCATTACTCTCTGGTTCTTTCACCGAATGAACGTATCCTTTGGCAGCTCGGCTTCCATTTGCTGTGGCGAAGCACTGTTTTGACATGATCTGATCGCCATAGACTTCTTCAATTATACCGGCGTCATTGGGGAACCGCATTACCTGATGGTATGACGACGCCACCGAACGCATGGCATGCAGCCATGTTCTGCCCAGGATGATGTTGTAGGTGGAGGGGACCTTCAATACCCAGAACTCCACCTGTTTTGATACACTTCCAGCTCTGACTGGAAGGATTATTTTGCCGACAGGCCACTCTGGCATGGAGTTGAATCCAATCAGGGGAGAAACTGCAGGTGCCAAGTCTTTGTCTTGCAGCTTTAGTTGTTTGAATGTGTCGTAATACATGATCTCACATGAACTACCCTGGTCAATCAGAATCCGCTTGACGTCAAAATCCTTGACTCGGAGAGTGACAACCAGGGCATCATTATGGGGGCAGTAAATTCGTTCCAAGTCTTTATCCGAAAAGGTCATGACGTTTGTTGCCTCTGTCCTCCCCTTCTTAATGGCGGGTTGGGCACTTAATACTTCCCTAAAGTGTTCAGCCTTCTTGATTGAACCTCTAAGCTCGCATACGCGCTCAGGTTCAAAAACTCCATGAATTACATTGATAATGCCTTGTGGTGGTGCGTCGTTTGGCATTCTGTTGGGTTGGTCATGATCTTGGGGGGCCGGTTGCGCTCCTCCTTCAATGTATTCGTCCAAGTGGCCTGCTGCCACCAATTCTTCTAAATGCTGTCTTAGGGGCGTGCAATTCTCAGTTCGGTGCCCCTTTTCTTTGTGGAAGGTGCACCGTGATCTGTCGTCGTAATTCTTCTGAGCTTCCCCAAGCTTGGCTGGCCACTTGACAAAAGGCTCGTCTTTGATTTCGCTCAGAATCCGATATATCGGTTTTTTGAACACCGTTGTTATGGCAGTGCGGATTCTCAACCATCTTTTGTCTGGGTCTTCTCCGTTATCTCGTCTGCCACGTCCGTTCTTGTTCTGTCTATCTACTGTATTGACCTTTGCTGAGGTCTTCTTTTCTGGTACTAAGGTAGTGCTAGATTTCGCCTTTGCACGTGCGCCATCCTCTTCTACCCTGATGTGCTGATGCACTCTCTCCATCAGGGCCTCCATGGTGAGGGGCGGCGTCATGGTAATTGAATCCCTTAGTCGGTTCCCTACTGGTAGGCCTCTTTTATACTGCGCAATGGCTAGATTGGTCGGGCAGTCTCCAATTTGGTTGAATGTCTCCCAGTAGCGACTGTTGTAAGATCTGAGGGTTTCTTTCTCACCCATGTCGATGGAGAGTAACTGGTCTATCTCCACCGGTGTTTTAGTATTTGTCCGAAACCTTGTTACGAACGCTTCTGCCAATTGGGCCCAGGAGGCTATGCTGCCCTCTGGGAGTTTTTCGAACCAAGTCAAGCCTAAGTCGCCCAGACTTGATGGGAAGAGTATGCACATTAGGGCCTCGTTTCGCCTGTACACAGCCATGACTTGGCGAAAGTGGCTCAGGTGAGAATACGGATCCGTCTTCCCTTCATATGTATTGAACTTCGGCTGAAGGAAGCCTGATGGTAGGGGTGCGTTTTCGATCTCTGGGACAAACGGCGAAGTCTGTAGTCTTGCCAATGCTTTGTCCGCTGGTTCGTAGGCCGGTCGCGGTATTGGCATTCCAACCTCGACGCTTCCATGCGTTCGAGGAGCCAACCGTTGTAGGGCCGAAATTCGGTGTGGATCCTTTGCCCTGGCATCCTCCTTGCATCGTGCTTTTTCTTCTAGCACGGTTCGTAAGTCGGATGACCTGGGTAGCTCGGTTTGTCTGGATCTGGTTTGGTGTGAATGTGAAGGCCAATACGTGCTTCCTTCAGTGTATGATCTTTCGGATCTCGTCCTTTCAGACCTGGAGTGACGAGTTCTTGAAGATAAGGAGTGAGTGTCGCCTGTCCTGAGGCTTCTGCTCTCTCTTTGGGAAGGTGTAGTATTCCTACTACGACTTTCTGAGTGGCGAGGGGGCGTCTTGTGCTTGCGCCCCTCTCCTGTCGCCACATCTTTGGTCTTCATCTGGCGTTTCAAGGCCTCCATGTCCGCCGCCATCCTTCGAATTAGTTCATCCTGTTCCTTTACGCGATCTTCCAGGGCTTGAGGATCAATCCTCCTCCTTTGCCTGTCGGGACTTTGAGAGTGACGAGGGCTGCCATTCCGCCTTCCCCTGCCGCTCCTCCTGGAATTATGTTGTTGGGGCTCCAAGTCCGCCATGGGAGGGACAGCAGGTAATCCCTCACGCCTTGCGCCCCCTTCTGGAGTTAGTCCGTCGACGGCGGACTGCGGCAAGTCTTCAATGTGTGCCATTGAATGAGAAAAGGAGAAGCTTAGTCAAGAGGTTTTTGTTCTTGTCTGTTCTTCCCACAGACGGCGCCAATTGTACGGGGAGGAAATAATTCTCCTCGTATAATCCTGTTGACCAAGTCCACGCTCCTCCGTACGACGTCGCTTTGTCACCTGAAAACACAAACGTGAGCTAGCCGGCGGGTGCGTGCCGGAAACCTCTCCGATGCCTAAGTCAGAAAACTTGACAAATAGACAAAGCTCTAAGTTCTCAGAAAGATTATGTTCAATTACCTCCTCCAAGGTGATGCTTGTGAGCTTTTATAAGTTTCCTGTGGCACAATCCTGGTAGGACTTGTATTTCTCCATGCAGAGTCCTCCTAGGATTCAATCTCTTAAGGATAATGCTTATCCTTTTACACCCTCCCCCACTGCTTAAACCAAGTGGGATGGTTTTCTTTACGGCCGAACTTCCTTTTGACCGAAGTAAACTTGGCTATACCGAGCCACAGAAGGCCGAACTATCCTTAGTTCGGTCTTCTCCTCCAACTCTTTACTTCGGCTGCCCTGTTCGACATTGATGCGCTTAGATCAAACTTCCAGGTAACAAGTTCGGACCGACCTAACCAATGTAAGTCACGACCGGACTAATTCCGACACCGGTCTTCCCAGAACATACTGCGACCGGACTAACTCTGAGTTGCCTCCAGACCGGAGTAATTTTACTCTTCCTTGGGCCGAAGTAACATTTATTTCTCCCAGCCGGAGTAACTACGCTTCTCCTGGACCGAAGTAACATTGCTCTCTAGGCCGGAGTAATTTTGCCCTTCTGGGCCGGAGTATTCTGTATGGCCTTTTTACCTAATCCACTGCGTTTTGGGCTTCAAAGCTCAACTTGCAGCTCGGCCCAATCTTTCCCAAAAATTACCCTCTCAGAAATAAACAAATGATTTAAATTGAAAACAAATCAAAAGTGTAAGATTTAAATTGATAAAATTTAAAACTCAAGATTCATTTTGTTACAAGGCTCAAATTCTAAATTTTTGTTATTGTTGTTGTTATTGTTGTGTGGGCGCTAATTCCCCCCCCCCCCCAAAAAAAAAAAAAAAATTCAAATACATACCAGAAAACTAGTTAATAACTAAAACCATAAATTTCCATAACAAAAGTATATGCTCCACAATAAAAACTAAAAAACACTAATAAAGATTACATTTCTCAATAAAAATAATGATTTACTACACTTCCTATCCATAAATTATCACCAAATTGTCTATTTAGTTCTTGAACTATCGATTGAATCTATTAAATCCCTAAATATTTAATTCAAACCTATTTAGTCCATGAAAGGATTATAAAATTAAAATATAAGTATTATAAATTAGTAAAAGACCCATTCTAAGTAAAATTTTATTTCAAAAAAACTTTAAAATTTTATTTTATCTTTGAAAAGTGGGTGTCAGTTCTTTTGGTGAATTTTCTTTATAAGGGAAAATGTAATTATCTATTGTATTTTTTTACGAGTGTTGGTATTAGCACCCCATCAATTATTTTTGATCCCTCAATTTTTAGCCTTTTTTTTTATTACAATAATAATATCAAATGAAATTACTAAAAAAGACATCAATAATTTTGGGATATCCCATTTCACAATTAAGTCCACACACCCTGAGTTAGAGTTTATGAGAGCACTCGCGCATTTTTCCTAAATCCCACCTTCAAAACCTACTAACACTCAAAACCTTAAAAATACTTTGGCGGCAATATTTCGGCGGTAACGGTAACAACCATTTGATACCTACACTTCTCTAGCAATGACAAAGAGTAAAAAAATTTTAGCAACCACAACTCCCATGAGACAAAAGGATTACAACAATAAAACTTAAAGGAGGTTCATAGTTTTGATGATATTCAAAACTTAGATGAGATTGACTTTATAAGGATAAGTTTTTTGAAAAAAAAAAAGGAAAAAATAATAAAAATTGTTTGACATTTTTTTGGGACTGAACTCTCGAACATATGACCGAAATTCAAGAACATAGGCTCGAACATTGTTTATTTGTTTGAGAACAGGTAACCGAACATTTATTTCCTCAGGTCACGAACAAATATGTGGAGATGAAGTAATAATCACCTTCGTGGGTTTTGTTAGGGTTTTTGGAAGAGAGACTTTTTGGGGTGTGGAGGTATGCATTCAATTGAATATGTGGAATGTTTTCACAAAAATAATTTTGGTATTATTTAGGGGGATAAAGAAATTTTAAGAGTTTTAGAATTTATGAGTGGAGGTCCAAAGAAATAGGGGGTTCAAAATAATTAATGGGATCTTAATAACAACACTCTTTCTTACTTATCTTCTACATGGCTAGTTGCTTGCCTTTATCTAGTAGTATGTACTGGATTTGGTTTATAATTTCAAATTGATTGCTTTTAAGTTTTTCACTAAATTCTTTTATATAACTTGATATATTATTTTGTTCTATTATAATTTGTAGCGAAGTCTTATTATTTAAATTATTTAATTCTATTTCTTTAGTATACTAATACTCTTATAATTTTATTGACAAGATTGAGAAATTAGATCTTGATACTAATTTAAACACACAAAGAAATAAAACACATTTTAAAGACAAAATATGAATTTAAGATTTTTTATGGAATAAAATCTTAACTTCGTTGGGTCTTTTACTAATTTATAATACTTATGGGCATATATTTTATTTTTGTAATCCTTTCGAGGACTAAAGAGGTTTGAATTAAATATCGTAGAGATTTAATAGATTCAATCGATAGTTTAGGGACTAAATATATTTATATATATACTTTAAAGATTAAATAGACTCAATCGATAGTTCATGTGCTAAGTAAATAATTTGATGATAGATTAAGGATAAAAAGTGTAATAAATCCTAAAAATAAATAAAAATACATTCCTTGAATTATTGATATTACCTTTCCAACATTTTCCCCTGCCTTTCACTCGGTTCAATTGTTATGAGGACATATTAAATTTGGATGAGAATTTATAAAGAAAAAGAAAAAAATGTGAGTAAAATATAAATTAAATTGGGAAATTACAAAAAATAAAAAATAAAAAATATATGATTTGAGTTTTAGAATAAAATAAATTCTGAATTTTTAATTTTGTTAGTTTAAACCTTCATATTTGGATTTGTTTTTAATTGTTCATTTATGTTAAATAAAACTGACGAAAAAAAATAGTATTTTAGTAATTATACTCAATGTAAATGTAGGAAAACTATTTAAAATATTATTTTTCATTGAATTTAATGACTAAAATATCATTTTTCGATCAGTTTTACTTAATGGAATAGACAAACGGCTTAGATTAATAATAATAATAATAAATTACAGTTTAAATTAACAAAATGCAAAACTTAGGCTTTATTTTGTTACTAGGCTTATAATTTGCTCAATTTTTTTTATTTTTATTTATTTTTTTAAAATTTCTATATAAATTTATGATCCAAACAAAACAAAAAATTATGTGACGTCCGTTCAATGTGTCATGCTTGTTTGGGAAACAGTATGATACATGTACCATATGCACTCTATAATTAAATAAGAAAATAACATAATTTTAAATTTTCTGAATCATAACTAAAATAAAATAAAAAATAAAAAAGTCATAACCAAATACTACATGAGGTATAACTAAAATATTGTTATAAATAAAGAAAAAACTAGTCATAATAATAATAATAAAAAAATGGCATAATTATGAGTGTACATGTTGAAAGGGGTATAGTAAAGTTTCTCAAACTTTTATGAAAACCAGGGAGGTAATCATGTTGGATGATGTTATTAGCGTGGCTACCCTTTTAGCCTTGCTGCAATATTATATATAAATATTGCTATTTAAGTAAAAAAAAAAAAAAATTAGATTTACTTTTTAGATTTAGTGATATATTAAAAAAACGATTGGTTCATAATTAAATATTTTTTAATTATTAACCAATCATCTTCTTAACACATCATTGGGTCTAGAAAGTGTAGGTCTATAAATGTAAATTACAAATCCACATCTTAAAGTTTGTTTAAAATACGAATTGCGCTTTATAGTTTAAAAAATATAAATATTTTCTTGTCAGATTTTTTTATTTAACAAAATGAATTAAAAAAATAAAATTCATAACCACTCTCCTATACAATAATAAAATTATTTGAATTATTAATTGAAATAAAATTTTAAAATCATTAAAAATTGTTAATTGACTTGATGATCTGTAGATTTTTTCATTTAACAAAATGAATTAAAAAAATAAAATTCCTGGCCAACTTATCACACCACTGCAATTTGATTCGAACATGAAAAACATGGTTGTGGCATAATGCAATTGCGGACAAATTGTCACACCACAAAGTAGGAACCGGAATGCAAATATGGAGCTCAGTCAAACGTATTCCTAGCCAACTTAATTCTGCAGAAGTTTGAGCTAGGGCCCTGTATTTAGACTGAAGAAGATCTGGAAATAGTGGGTTGTTCCTTAGCAAGCCAAGATGCCAAGTTAGGACCAAGATATTTGCAATAACCAGCAGTTGAGCGGCAATCAACAACATTGCTAGCCCAATCTGAGTCAGAAAAAGGCATTAAGAATGAGAGGCCCACTGGAGAAGTAAAGACCGTGACTTAAGGTGCCCTTGCGATATTTGAGGAGGCGTTGGACTGCTGCATAATGACTCTGCAAAGGGCTTTGCATAAAATGACAAAGATAATTAACAGTAAAAGCTAAATCTGGCCCGGTGATGGTCAAATATTCAAAAGCACCCACTATACTTCTGTAGAGAGATGGCTGAGAGAAAAGTAAATCAATATCTAAAGCAGAACATGAGGATTTAGTAGCCATTGAAGAAGAGTAAGCCTTGTAATCACTCATGCCAGCCTTAGCCAAGATATCCAAAGCATACTTTTGTTGGGACAACACATACCCAGAGTCAGTAGAAGTAACAGAAATGCCAAGAAAGTAGTTAATGAAGCGTAACTCTTTCATAGAGAATGTAGAGTGCATCTGCTGGATAAGAGTGGAAATATAGAGAGGATCACTGCCTGTAAGAAGGATATCATCTACACAGATGAGAAGAATAGTGATGGAAGTATTGGTCTTTTTTACAAACAAAGAAGAGTCATACACAAAGAAGAGTCATACTCACTAGAAATGAAATCATGAAAACGAAAAAAATAGGAGAAAGTAGAGAACCGAGCTCTTGGAGCTTGTTTCAAGCCATACAGGGCTTTATGAAGTTTGCAAACAAGAGATGGACTTAAAGCGTCAATGAAACCTTGGGGTTGGTGCATATAGGCTTCCTCTTCAAGAACCCCATGAAGAAAAGCATTGAATATATCAATTTGCTTAATAGGCCAATGATGATGAAGAGTAAAGCATAGAAGCACTCTAATAGTTGGTTGTTTTGCTATAGGACTAAAAGTTTCATGATAATCCACTCCTTCAGTTTGAAGAAAACCTTTAGCAACTAATCTAGCTTTATGCCTGGCCACAGAGCCATCTGAGTTTTTCTTAAGCCTAAACACCCACTTGTAACCAATGGCTTGCTTGTTCGGTAGAAGAGGAACTAAAGACCGAGTACCTTGTCATTGCAAGGCTTGATATTCTTCAAGCATAGCAATCTGCCAAGCTGGGAATGCAGCTGCTTCCTTAGAGTACTGAGGTTCAATATGGTTAGTAGAAGCCAAAAGACAAGTAGAGGAAAATATAAGCTTAGACCTGGTGATCATAGAATGAGAATTGGAAGAGGGAAGATGATGAAGATCTATAAAAAGAGAAGAGATTGTAATATGAGATGAAGGCATAACAGAAGAAGGAACCTGAGAAGTAGAAACCTGAGTTGAAGGAGATAAAACAGTAGAAGATGGTGCTGCAGGAGCATATAGCATAGTTGTGGATGAGACAGAAATAGAAGCAGAAAAAGTAAAAGAATTAGAGGTAGGCATAGGAGATGAGGGCTAGCAAAAGTTGTGCAAAGTAGTGAGATGAGATGAAGAAGAGGAAATGAAACATAAGGATGAAGAAGAGTGGGAAGAGGACTGAAATGGAAAAACTGTCTCATCAAAGATAACATGTCTAGACACATAGACTTTATTTGTACTTGGGTTAAGACATTTGTGGCCCTTGATAGAGGGTTGGTACCCTATAAACACACATGGAACAAATCTAGGCTGAAGTTTATGAGAGGTGTAAGGTTTAAGCCAGGATAGCATCTGCATCCAAAAGTCCTCAAGAATTGGGAATCAGGTGTTTGGTGAAACAAAACATCAAAGAGAGTACTATTTTGAAGCTTGAGAGTAGGCAATTTATTTATTAAAAACATAGAAGTGGCAAGAGCATCAAACCAATAAGCTAAAGGCAATGAAGAGTGATGCATAAGAGTAATAGTAGTCTCAATAAGATGCTTATATTTTCTCTCTGCTACACCATTTTGCTCAGGTGTATGAGCACAAGTTAACTGATGTTCAATGCCTTTAAGTCTGAGAAGTCCTGAAACTGGTTGTTAAGTTATTCGCCCTGAAACTGGTTGTTAAGTTATTCACCCCCATTATCACTTCTTAAAATCTGTAGCTTGGTAGTGACTTGTGTTGCAATAGAAGACTTAAATTTCAGAAATTTGGCAAAGACTTCACTTTTATAATGAAGATGAAAAAGCCAAGTGAATTTTCTAAAATCATCTATGAACAAAACGTATGCTTAAAGCCTGAACAACAAGCTGAGAAAGGGGCCCATACATTAGTGTGAATAAGAGCTAATAGTTTATTAACAGTTGAATTTGACAAGCTAAAGGGTAGTCTATGACTTTTAGAAACACAACAATGCTCACATAGACTAGAAGTTTTATTTGCAGAACAAATGGCTGTGAGTAAGAACATGATGAAGCTTTCTAGAAGAAGGATGACCAAGCCTAGAATGCCAATTAGGAGCAACACTGTGTGAAGCAGTAGAAGATGGCCTTGTAGAACAAGAGAAGTAGACTGGAGATGAAGTTGCAGTAGAAGAGGACGGAGATGCAAGAGGATAGAGGCCATTACAATAGGAACCTCAATATAGCTCTTTCTGAGTAGTCTTGTCTTGAATAACAAAAGAATGTCCATTAAAAGTAATAGTACAATGATTGTCTACTGCTAATTGATGTACTGAAAGCAAGTTGGAAGAAATAGAAGGAACATGAAGTATGTTGTTGAGATGAAAGGGAAAGTTAGGAGTTGGAAGGAGGCCATTATTAGTGTTAGTAATAGGTAATGAGAAGCCATCACCAATAGCAACTTTGATCATAGCCTTGAGAAGGCTGATAGGTGGATAGATTGCTCAGATCATTGGTCATATGACTTGTGGCTGTAGAGTCCAAAAACTAGTTGGAAGTAGATGGAGTAGAGACCGAAGTTGAATTTGCAGGCGCATAGGCTTTAGCTACTTGTGATGAGACATTAGGTGAATAGCTGGTAGAAGAATTGTGTTGACCTCCCTGAAAAGACTCTTCCATTTGAAACCAACAGTTCAAAGCAGTGTGATTAGCTTTTCCACATATCTAACAAACCACATAACTGGCATTGGGACTAGAGTCCGGATCCTCGGCCGCACAATCCTGCGGCCATCCCTGCAGCACCCCCAAAATGACGTCGTTTTAGGGGAAATTTCAATTTTAAAAAAAAAAACGGAACAAAAACCAGAGGAGAGGGGGGCCAAAATCAAGATTGATTCGTAATCCATCTCTGCTTCTCTCTCATTTTGATTCGTAATCCATCTCTGCTTCTCTCTCATTTTTCTTATATGCCCTTGTGTTTGTATATTGGTTTCTGATGCAAGATGGGGTTTTTTTTTTTTTAATATTTTCTCTTCTTTGTTTGTTTACTGAGAAAACTGAGCATTAGAAGCAAAGTTTTGTCTAGATTAAGCAAGATTTCTCAGATTTTTGTATATATATATATACAAAAATCTAAGAAGAAGAGAAGAGAACAATTTTGAAGAAAAAATTGAACATTTATATATATATATATATCTCAGATTTTGATTTATGAGAAAATCCAATTTTGAACATTTATATATATATATATCCAGATTTTGAGAAAATCCAATTTAACATCTATATATATGTTTAATGGTCTATTTCTCAGATTTTGAACATCCAATTTTGAACATTTATATATATATCCAGATTTTTGAACATCCAAATGATAAATCAAAATTGAACATTTATATATATATATATCTCACATTTATATATATATATATACTGTGTGGGTAATTTTCCGATCACACTGCCAACTCAGTAATTAGCTGGAGAGTACTGGCAGAACAGATGGCACCTGGCTGACCTGCAACAGAAAGAGAAGATTCTGATGGTGGTTCGTCTACCCGGGGGCACTCCGACGATCAAGTCAGTATATCTCTCAAAGATAATCAATAGTGCTAAACTCACTATTCAAAATATGAATTGCGTACCTTAGACCCATCGAGGGTGCCTTTCTTTTATAATTACCTCAATCCTAGTCCCCATAGAAGCCTAGCTTCAATGGCCTTCTGTTCAGTGCTTATCCAAGACTCTCCAATAGATAAAGATAAACTCCCTAAGAGTGTTATTCTTATCCATGCTAAAGTCTTTCCTCATTCTAGGACTTCCTTGTGCCTTATCCGCTTATCTCGGATTCTGATATTTTCGGAAATAACCTCGGCCTAACCGAGATCACCTCGGCGTTATAACCTGGACACATGGCACCTCGGCTGACATGTCGGCGTCACCTTGGCCATGTGTTGGGACTTAGAAAATATATCCCCACAACTGCCCTCTAGGTTCTATTACCTCGACATTCTAAGGTGATGGAACCTATATCGGTACTTCCTGCCAGTACATCGGCTTAAGCCGAGCTCATCACTATAGGCCGACATGTCTTCTTAAAGATCAAGAATTTCAAGAGCTTCTTCATGCGTATGAGCTGTCATGCATCATAATTCAACCGTTTCAGTCACGTGTCCTGGATCATACTCGGTACGTGCTTCTAAATCGTCTCACGCGTGCATGCGCCGTCTGACGCTCACGTTGTTTTAGGCGCATTAATTCTGTTTTGCCGTCGTTTCAAGTTTTAACAAAACTTTTTCCCCCTTTCCTTATTTCCTCACTTTTCTCCATCGTCTCTGAAGCTTTCTCTCTCTAGCGTTTTTTTCCAAACCCTTCACTGTTCAATCTTCCAAAGCTCTGCAACTCGCTCCGTCCACCTCTTCCGGCGAGGTTCTTGCTAATTCTCTCTATAGCTGCCGTTCGTCGGACTTCGGCGAACTCAACACCGGCTTCCTCTCTTCGGTGAGTTTACTGTTTCTCCTATTTTCAGTTTTTGATGCCCTTCATTACTCGTTTCCATTACTGCTTTGTTCAAACATTCGATTTGTGAATCATATATCTGAATGTGATTATTCCACGACTTCGCTCTTGTTCACGTCTTGATTTTACGTATTGCTTGCCAATTTTTTCTTGTACTTTTGCTATTATTCCTGGCCTGTTACCCTTCGTATTTACAATGTTCTTGATAGTCCATCTTTGTTCTTGATTTTGAAGCGCGTTCTTGCTTTTCTGTTTTCTAGATTCATGCTTTCAATCTTCGTTTCCATAGATCTAGGCTTGGGATTTGTTTGTAGAACTCAAAACAATTGTTAGGGAAAATTGAAACGATTCCCCATAGATTTTGTGTATCCTCCAGTTTTAGCCGAGGTCCATAAAACCCTTTTAGAAACGCACCCTTCTGAAATCCAACCCCTTCAGTTAAGCCGATATCATGGGTATGTGGAAGCATAGGGTAGACACCCCGACAAAATTAGAATACTTTAGGCGAGAGTTTTCCATCCCTACCGACGTTCATCTGAGGTTGGCTGGGGATAACGACTCCATCATGCCCACCACTGATTCTATGCCCTTCCCTGTAGTGGCCTTTATCGAATGCGGACTTCGGTTTCCACTAAACATCCTTTTTTGTGAAATACTTCTTTACTATAAGTTGAGCCCTATGCAACTTGCCATCAATTCCTATCGAGTTATCAACGGTATAATTGCCTTAGCTAAACAAGAAAATGGTAGGATTACCTTAGCCGACATCCAATATTGCTACACCATGTGTGGCCTCAAAAAAGATACGGGCTATATTTATTATCTTAAGCGGAGGTCCACAGAATACAAAATCGTAGCCGACCTCCCAGGCTCCTATAAGGGAGCTTGAGATGATTACTTCATTACCTCGGGGAACTGGGAATTCGCTCCAGACGAGGACCTCCATCTCTACCTTCTTCCTCGATCAGTTTTTGTAGAGGGCAATGGTAAGAGCCTTGTGTCCATATTACTTGTTTATTTCAAAGTCTTCGATACTCTATTTGTTTCTAATGTTTGTTTTTCTTGCAGCTCTTTCTCAACCACCAAAGGGCTTCCGTCAGTCTTTCTTTCCCAGCAAAGATTTGAGGAAACTTTTGGATATACCAGTCCACAAACGGAAGGCCCCTCTTCTGCTTAATTTCATTCCTACGTATAAGTCAGCTCTTCTTGACGTCCCCAAGAAGAAGAAGAAGAAGAGTCTATCTCCTCCTTCTGCCACAACTCCTCAGACTACCTCCACATCTCGGCAAGATCAAGGATCGACCTCTGATCCAGCCGAGCAGCCGTCAACCTTGGCTCCTTATCTGATCTCAATATCCCAGCGCCAACGTCGGCGAAGAACTGTTTTTGCTGCTGAAATGGGTCGCCAAAAAGCAGTTGCTAAGGATCTCTTAGCCAGCATCCTTGATTTAGTTGATGCCCAATCAACGCCAACCCAACCAAAGCCGAAGACAAAAAGGATTAAGAGGGCTCAACCAAAGGCAAAGGTGACTCAGGTTGACACTGAGGACACTTTGCCGATTTCAAAACTGGCTGAGAGTGATAAGTCCTACTCTACCGCGGAGAAGAGGCCTGCCGAGGCCCAACCATCCGAGTCTACCTCGATCAAAGAGGCCGAGGTCATCCGCTACAACCACCTCAGGGTCTTCAAAGCGCGATGCCCCCTGGGCCCCCCAAATCACTTTGGAAGATAAGCCAGTTATGGTTAGCGACAGTGCCAATGACATTAATGTCGCCGTCATCCTTAGTACCGCTCTGCTCCTTCCCGGCGATCTCGACCGAAACGCTGAGATGAGCGGATATGAGAACTACACTCTGATGCTCCAGTACTCTGTTCAGGTAAGTCTCTTTATTGGGAAGTTTTTCTTTCTTTCTCTTCAGTATATACTTACAATATTTTCTAATAACTTCTATTTACTTTCAGGCCATCCAGCATACTCATTCTTTCTCAGTTCAATCTTTCCAGAATCGGGAGAAGCTGGCCGAGAAGAAGAGGGTGGTCTCCAGTCTGCAAAAGACTAACAAAAATCTGCAGTCAAATATGAAGACTTTGGAGGATCAGGCCGAGGCTACCATCAAAGCTCAAAATGACGCTGAAGAAAAGGCGGACTCTGCTGAGGCCATCAAAAAGGTGCTTGAGGCCGAAAAGAATGATGCTGAGGAGAAAACGACCCAGGCCCAAAAAGAATTGCAAGACACTCTAGCCACAAAAGAGGCCAAAGTCAAGGCAGCCGATGAGAAGGGCTACAACGAAGGGGTGGCCGATGTCACGGCGGACTATGAAAAGCAAGTGATGCAGGCATGCAACAAGGGCTTCACCCTTGGTTGGATGTCTCTTCTAAAAAAGCTTGAAGTCCTCGAGGACTCACCCCTCAGGAACGCCGATGCCATTCCTCTTCCATTCCCTCCAACTCCAACTCAATCTGATGATGACTCTGAATCTGAGGAGGAGGTTTTGGTGAAAAAGTCAAAAGACGCTGCTGGGGCCAAGTCCCCTTCTCTGAATGGGCAAGTTCTAGACTTGACTCAAGATGAGGAGGGTGCGGAGGTTCCCAAAGATGTTGCACCTCAAAAGGCGATATCGGACGTGTCCATTGCCGACAAGAGCCTTGATCAAACTTTGCAAGAAATTGACGCTGAGCTTGCGGCTGAGAAGGCTGTCGAGATGTCTTCTCAGCAGTCCTCTGAGGTCCAAACCCAGCCTGCTAATGATGCTGAAGAATCTTAATTTTGATGTCTTTTTCTTATCTTTTGTACTTTTTCTTTTTTTGGAACAATTGTAAGCTTTTGGCCGACGTGCCTTTTTTGAATATTAATACAACTTTTCTTCTCTGAATGCTTGTATCTTTGTCTTCTTTTTACTGCTTTTGCATGATTATACTTATAATATTTTGTATATCTTTAATATACACTTCAATTCTTGTGCAACCTTCTCGGGGTGACATACCTTGGTTATACAACCTAATGATTTACTTTGGCAAGTACCCAAGTACCTTTCTTGGTATAACCTTGGTTCCGTCTTGTAAAAATTATAAAATTTCAACAAGTGTTTAACTTCAGTCTAACTTTGACTTGTAAACTTGTTAAGTTTCAACAAGTGTCAATCATAATCTCGGTTTAACTTCAACTTGTAAACTTTTCTCAAGTTTCAACAAGTGTTAAACATAATCTCGGTTTAACTTCAACTTGTAAACTTTTCTCAAGTTTCAACAAGTGTTAAACATCATCTCGGTTTAACTTCAACTTGTAAACTTTTCTCAAGTTTCAACAAGTGTTAAACATCATCTCGGTTTAACTTCAACTTGTAAACTTTTCTCAAGTTTCAACAAGTGTTAAATATCATCTCAGTTTAACTTCAACTTGTAAACTTTTCTCAAGTTTCAACAAGTGTTAAACATCATTTCGGTTTAACTTCAACTTGTAAACTTTTCTCAAGTTTCAACAAGTGTTAAACATCATCTCGGTTTAACTTCAACTTGTAAACTTTTCTCAATTTTCAACAAGTGTTAAACATCATCTCTTCTCTCTGCCCCCTAATGTGAACCTAAGTTCCACTTGGGGTCTCATTATGCATGTATTCCAAGAACAATGTTATGTATTGTTATCAGTCACAAATATAGAAGAATTCTGCTAAAATTTTATTCATTACGTCGGCAATCAACAAGGAAAATCTAATGATAGAAAAACTTCAGATTACAAGTATTCCAGGGTCTTGACAACTCTTTGCCCTCATTATCTTCAAGCCGATATGCCCCATTGCCTAATACCGAAGTGATTCTGTAAGGTCCTTCCCAGTTTGGGCCAAGATTGCCCTCCCTGGGATCCTTCTTGTTGCCGACGACTTTTCTTAAGACTAGATCGCCGACTTGGAACTCCCTTGGGTTTACTTTTTTATTATAAGCTTCGGCAAGCTGCTGCTGGTAGGCTGCGAGCTGAATTGCAGCTCTCTCCCTTCTTTCTTCTAGTAGGTCCAGATCTCGGGTTAAGAGTACATCATTAGTTCCGTTCTCTACTCCCTAGGTTCTGATCCTAGGGATGCCGACTTCAAGCGAAATGACAGCTTCTGTGCCATAGGTCATAGCAAAGGGGGATTCCCCCGTTGATCTTCTCGGCGTAGTCCGATACGCCCAGAGCACACTTGGTAGTTCATCCATCCACTTTCCTTTTGCTTCCTGCAACCTCTTCTTTATCCTATCCAGGATAACTTTGTTGGATGCTTTTGCTTGTCAATTGCTTTGAGGAAAGCTTGGGGTTGAAAAGTAGTTCTTGATCTTGAACTTTGCACAGAAGTTCTTGATTAGCTTGCTGTCAAATTGTGTTCTATTGTCAGCAATTATTGCTCTCGGAATCCCAAATCTGGTGATGATGTTCCTCCATAAGAAGTTCTTCACGTCTACATCCCGGATCTTGGCTAGGGGCTCAGCTTCTATCCACTTGGTGAAGTAATCTGTTGCTACCAGCAGGTACTTCCTTTGGTCAAGAAAAAGAAAGATTAAAATCAAATTGAGCATGAAATGTGGTGAATTCTTCATTCCCAATCTTTGACTGGATCATTGGGTTGGTGATAAGCCACTATCTATTACAACATAAATTAAATAAAGTTGGAGAGATGTTCCTTTCTCTATTCATATTGTCAAGGTAGATGAGCAGTAAATTGATGGACCTGCAATAACATTGCTAGCTTGTGGAGCTGGAGTTCATTACTCACCATTGCCTGTGGAAAATTTTATTTTAAAAAAGGAAAAAATGTGAAAAGGTGGTTCTCACGTTAAGACCCCACTCCTTGTGAGTGTTCTTTGACCGGGCTCGACGCACGCAAGTACGCTAATTTTTTTTAAGACTCTGGGACAACAAATTAAAAAGAATTGTGAATCACCACCGCAACAAAACTACTAACAACAAATAAATTTTGAAATTTAAGAGAAAGACTATAGTCATGAATAAGACTTTACCGGACAAAGTTTCATTGCATGGATATACTCTTAGACAATATTTTGGCCCTGATTAATAAATTAGTACAATCAAATGATATCCTTCTCAACTATGAAATTCAAATATCTAAACATGAGGACTATGGAAAAGGTCCCATCCAAAAAAATTGTGAGATATTTTGGGGCCATTACTCTGAAGTGGTGCTGGGCACAGTCTGGAGGAATGCATTAGCCAACATCTCCCCTAGTTGAACCTGGGCTTGAGTGGTAAGGTGCAAATGATCTGGTTCCAGTTGCAATCCCTTGGCATCCACACATTTCACATTGGCAAGATCTATTCCCAACTGAGCTTCTCTCACTTTCTCAATATAAGGTCCCTGTCCTGATGCCAATGCCACCTACCCCATATATACCAAAAATCAATTTTCAAACTTTTGAAGTAGTTGGGCTAGTTGCACCTAATGAAATGAGTTCCAATCCAACCACAGATTATTCAAAAACAAAAAGCAACTAGAAGACTACAGTGTGTGCTGTGTGTGTATGTACCTAAATGAAAAGAAAAATGCTCTAAAAGAAGAAGAGCTCTAAAATAGTATTAATTTGTCTTTTTTCCCCTAGTGTTTTGTCTTTTCTTCTTTTTTATTTTTTTTTGGGAGGGGGGGTGTGCCAGCTTAATAGAGCTGCTTCCCCCCCTTTTTTTAGAGCAGTTCTACTAGAGCTCTCTATCAAAGTTGGAATGAAAAATGTTTGGCAACTCTAAAATATGAGCTCTAGGGGTGGGCTCACCTATTGATGTGATATTTTGGTTTTAAATTTTTTATATTGTTTTTTGAGTTTTCATATCATTAAAGCTCCGAAATTAGAGGAATGCATCATTTCTGGTACCTGAATAATGGGTAGCAGTGGAGATTGCAGAGCAGCACCCCCGCTTTTTTAGAGCAGTTCTACTAGAGCTCTCTATCAAAGTTGGAATGAAAAATGTTTAGCAACTCTAAAATATGAGCTCTAGGGGTGGGCTCACCTATTGATGTGAGATTTTGATTTTAAATTTTTTATATTGTTTTTTGAGTTTTCATATCATTAAAGCTCCAAAATTAGAGGAATGTATCATTTCTGATACCTGAATAATGGGTAGCAGTGGAGATTGCAGATCAGCACGCAGGTCCATGAAGAATCTCTCCAGTCGGCCATTGTACAAAGCAGCGTCATCTGGATTCACAGTGTCGCTCTCACCCTGATACCACAGCACTGCTTGGATCGACCCACCACCATCTTGCAAAGCCGCACTAGCCCGACTCACCAACTGGTTGTAAAGATAAGTCCCACGAGCCCACTCGCTTATCTTGGTCCCGCCGATCGCACAGGGGACCAATCCCACAACCCCCCCGATGCTCATGCTCAAGTTCTTGTTGTCCAACACAGTATTGGCAAACACCATTCCAGGTCCAACCCCGCAAGTAGCGTTCACATCAATGTCCTTATGGAGGGGCTCGCTCGCCTCCTCCCAGTTGAGCTCCGAGCTGAGTCGGAGGATTGCTGGGCTAGGTTGACATTGAGGCGGCACAATCCCGTCCCAGGTGCCGTTATTAACGCCGCCTCGGCCGGACATGTTGCTTTGTCCGGCCAAAATGAAAATGCTCTTGTTGTTGTCTTCTTGGGAAGAAGCAGGAAATATCAAACCGGCGTAAGCCACAAGCATCAGCCACACAAAAGCAACCATCGCCTTTGCTTTGCGGCTTCTTCTTGTATGTCTCTCAACTACCCACTCAAATGCACATGCTGTGAATTGGCCTTTTTAGAAAGCAAGTTGATTCACGCCATTATTTTACTCACCACTTGCCCAACTTATTAATAGTTTCTTTTATTTAGAGTTTGGCTAACTTAAAAAAATTGTACTTATTTTATCTTTTTATCTTTTTTAGGTTATATCAATCAATATCTCCTCTCTACTTTTTCTACATATAATACAAAAAAAGTCAAAAAATACACTTATAGTCTTCCCAAACTTGGCCTAATTAATACTTCTCAAACTTAGTAAGCTATTCAAATTCGATATTTAACGTTGTATTTGGTTAAAATTTTTAAAAAAAATTTAGATCAAGTTTGGGAAGACTAAATAAGTGCACTTTTTGATTTTTTATGAAATATATGTTGGATTTGGGTTAGGTTTGAAGTGATGTGTTAGAGAGGTGATGTGACTTAAATAAGATAGTGACTTTTTAACTTTTTAGACTTTTTGGAGGATGCCAAACTTGGCCTTAGAAAGGAATAGAGAAAATATAGGTAAAATATAAATAAAATATATTTATATTTTATCTAATTTTACACACATTTTTTCTTTTCTTTTCTAAATCCCCAAACCAAACACAATATTAAGGTGTTACTATCCCATATATTTCCTCCATTATATATATAACTGTTGGCATACACGACCTGTGCAGTTGAAATAAGCGAAATTAAAATAAAATATTTATTATATATTGTTTGTTGTTTATGTAGTGAGAATCCCTTTTATTAGACTCAAGGTTGAAGGTTTCTCACTTATCCCATCTATCTTATTTATTTATTTATTTTAAATAGAAAAATGAGGGACACATAACAAAATGAGACGCAAGGTTTAGATATTTAATGAATTTTTCACTTTATATAATAGGGGAAATTGCATTTTAGTGGTGCAATGAAAAAATATTTTCATTTTCATAATGGTGAAAGCCATCTTGTGCGTGGTGCAAATCATTTATGTGCACAGTGCAAGTCCATCCTATGTGTCAGAATTGAACCACAAAGATCTCATCTATGGTGCAACTATATTTTTCCGAATAATGTTTGAGGGCCCGAAATGCTTGGCTCGAATCCGGCTCGAAGCCCAAAACGACGTCGTTTTGGGCTTCAAATTTTTTTTTTTTTTTTCTTTTCTTCCTTTTCTTTCTTCTTCTTCGTTGAGTTGAGAGAAAACACAGAGGCGAGAGAGAGAGAGAGAACACAGAGGCGAGAGAGAGAACGCAGGTCATCGTCGGCGTCATAGCTCGGCGGCCGATCGTCGCTCGTTGGCCGATCTTCGCTCGTTGGCCGATCTTCGCATCGCCGCCTCCGCCTCCGCCTCTGCCTCCGCCCACCTCTGCTCTGCCCCCGCCCGCCTCTGCCGCCTCTGCCTCCGCCCGATTTTAATGGCCCCTCCAGTTCCTCTTCACCTCCTTCTTCATCCTCCTCCTCTTCTTCTTCTTCTTCTTCTTCTTCCTCCTTCCTTCTCAAATTCGAGCCATTCGAGCCTTGCCCTTTTCGGGCTCTCTACCGGGACTGTATTTTTCCACTGTCCCATTGATTTGCTATTTCTTCTATCAGTAATGCTACACCCCGACTAATTTTGGAATCTCAAAACTAACTCTCAATGACATGGCAAGTATTTATTGGATAATTTTTATATTTTAGTGGTGTTTTTAAGTGATGTGGCTTATGACACATCACTCGGGTTTGGTTTCTAAGGGTCCAAAAATTTTTCCTTCTCCTATATAATAGTATAGATAACTAGTGGTAGGTCACGTCCATGGGAGATCTACGTGAAGAGCTCTAATTTGTAGTGAGGAAAAAAAAAAGGGGGAAAGATTTTGACCCTTATAATAAAATAAATATTAAGTTTTTAATTTTATCAATTTAAATAATAATTAATTAATTAATTTTTAATTTAAATCATTCATGTATTTCCGTTAAGTAAAATCGACAAAAAATTATATTTTAATATTTAAATTCAATGTATGTGTACATAAAATATAATTTTTCATTAATTTTAATAATTAAAATAAATTTTTCGTTGATTTTATTTAATAAAAGTTGGCTTATGGTTTATATTAAAAATAAATCTAAAGATCAGAATTTAAACTGATAAAATAAAAAAATCAATATTTATTTTGTTATAAAGATCAAATTCTGAGATTTTTTTTTTTTATAATTTCTCCAAATTATTTTGGGTTGTTTGGTAGTTACCTTTTTTTTTAGAAGTTTAAGTAAAAAGTGAATCTTACTTAAAAATGAAGTGCAGGCCTTTACTTACCCAAAAGAAAGAAGTGAAGGCCAAAAAATAATAGCTCCAAACTTAGCTTGAGAGGAGTAAAAATTTAATGTTACGGTGATACTGATAATGCGATATCATGAACTAATAATAAACCTATGCGTGGAGGGTGAACCCTACTTTTTAGATATAAATACCTTGTCATCTAGATATGAGAGGATAAATAATATAAAAAAGTTATTGGACAATAACACTAATAAGATGATATCACTATTGTTTTAAATTTTTGCTTTTCCCCTTGAGAGGGTTCTAACATCAAACCCAGGGGTGAGTGGCAACCTGGTAAGGGCCTGGGGTTTGAGCCTCTAGGTCCTGGGTTCAACTCTTCTCTGGGCCAATCTCCTGGGTGTAACACAGTTGGTTAGGAGGTTGACCTCAAGGATGCCTTATCAGCTACTTGGTGTGGATTTAATTCTCCCCCGCTGTGCGAGTCTTGACTTAAGCGGAGCTTGCCTTGGGAGGTCGGGACAAGCTTCCAGGTTATAGTCTCTTACTCGGAACGGACAACATGACACCCTGGTGATCTCCTCAAGGGGCGCTGCTTTGGACCTGCGGGAGAGTGGGAGGATTTTCCTGTAACAAAAAAAAAAAAAAAAAAGGGTTCTAACATCAAAACTATGCAAAGTTAATTTGTCATGACATATCTATCCTTTGAAGTTACATATAGAAATGGCTTATAGTTTGATTTTGTTAAAACACTATCACAGTAAGGGTTTGGTCTCCATTCTTATATGAAATTGCTTTTATATGGAGCACTTTGTAGTTAAGGATTAGTACCCATGACTACTTTAATTTAAATGATAAATGATATAATTTTTGAATGTTGAATGTTCTTACTTTTCTTTTTTTGGACCCTCATCCTTTTCATTTTTCTTCAACGACAATTACAATTTTGCCTTAACATAAATTTTTTATTTTATTCCCATCTATATCCTCTCAAACTTAATCTTGGTTTTATCCCTATGCCCACCAACTCTAGTCAGTGCTCTCTCTAGTCATCCTATCTCTAGCAATCCTTCCTAACTCTACACCTTCACCAATCCCTCCATCTCACCAAGTCGTTGTCACTACCCACCCCATCATCTCTTGTTAGTGCCCTCCTCAAGCATCCTATCTCCAACAATCCTTGTAACTGCACTCCACCTTCACTAGTCCCTCCATCTTACCAAATCTTCGTCGCTACCTACTCCACTATCTCCAATCTATTACAACACCTCTCTCATTCACTATTTCCACATTCATTTGTCAAGGGCTTCACAAGGGTAGAGAGGGGTTACACGATGGAGAGCTTCGCAAGGGTAGATGAGGGTCAGATGGTGGAGGGGGAGGGCTTTGCATGGATGGAAAAGGGTCACATAGTAAAGGTCTTTGCGTATAACACTCCATATTCCTTGAACTAGTGGGATTGTTCTTGACACTCTTATTATTGTACTTGGAGCCTCTTTGATTCATTTTAGAATATTGATTGATGTGGTATCATAATGGTAAAGTAGGATTGAACGAAAAACATTGATTCAGATAATTGTCCTATGAGCAATTTTCACTCTTTTACTTTTTTCTCTTTCCACACGTTGAATCTGAATGTGAGGCTAAAATCATTGGAAAGCATGTTTCCAGGACTTCAATTAGACATAAGAAGGACCTAAAACAGAGTTCGAATGAGGAAGTTATGCCTGTTTGAAATTTAAGTACCAGTGTTGGAAACAAGTTTGCTCGAGCGGTCTACGCGAATTTCAAAGATTTTGGGGGCTTTCTTTCACCGTCGAGCCAAGTTTTGACCGTTCAAGCGGTCTGTTCAAAATTAGGCACTTTAAAGTGAGTTTTTGGCCCAAACTTTTCATTCTCTCTTCCTCACTTCTCTTCCTCTCCTCCATACCGGAAACCCTAGACCTTCAAACCTTGATTTCTTCTACTTATATCAAAGATTCATCCTAGATTTTGCAAGATAAGCAAAGTGGAAGTGAAGACCAACATGTCTACTGATTGAATCGCTTTACCTTCGAAGTTCTCTTTGGATATTCATCTTCTTGTCTTCATTCTTGAGGTAAGGGTACTTTTAACTTGATATATTTATGATTTGAGATATATATGTGATATTTTTTTAGTAATAGTACTATATGGGATGATTTTGTGATATAATGTGGGTTTGATGAATAAAAAAAAGTTTTACTCTATGTTTTGGAAAAATTTATGCATATCCTTTTATATTATTGTTAGAAATTGTGAATATTGACTCTTTATGTGTAAAGGCGAGGAAAGCCCAATTTTTCCAAAAACCCTAGTTTTCAAATTTGATTTAATAATGGGTTTGACCAAATTGACTCTTAAATCTTGAAATTGGGTGAAAGATTATGAAAATGCTATTGAGATATGAGATTTTTGAAGCTTTTTAGGTATATGTATTGAGATTGATAAATGTTGAGATTGAGGATATTGTGAGATTAGAGAAATCTTTTGATTGTTGATATTATTAATGTTGTTATGGATTGAATAAACTTAGGAAAATATTATTTGAAAACTCATGCATCATGTGCATCATAATTTCTCTTGTCATCTTACAATTTTGCGAATGTTTGGAAAGTGTTAATTTGCGGGGTAAATAGCGTATGAGTCTGGGTAGTTGAGTCGGGTTTTGGTAATGGGTTATGTGTTGTATTTGGTACCCGCGCGGGGAGTCAAGATGCCCAATTGCCCTGTCTCGTGCATATTGCCAGATGAATGTGGGAAAGGTTTTTGGGTGTCCACGAGCCTATCGCTTATAGAGTTGGCAAATGAGGAAAAACTTGATTTTGGGTGTCCATGGGCCTTTTGTTTATAGAGTTGGCAAATGTGGAAAACTTACTTTTGAGTGTCCACAATCCCACCATTTCAGGAGTAGGCAAAAGTGGAGAGAGAAATGTTTTGGGTGCCCATCGCCCCCTTCTTCCCCCCTCCCCGGTTTTTAGAGTCGGCAAATGTGGAAATATTATATATATATATATAAATCTATATATGTATGTATGGTTTTGCGGCTCTTACTTGGGGAATCATAGCATATTTACCACCCCATGATTGTAGATGAGATTTTGAATGGAAATCTGTAATGCCCCGAAAATAATAACAATAGAACCATTCACAGTATTAATAAATAATCATACCATTCTAAATACAATGTTCCTTCCATTTCATATGATTCCATAGTACAAAAGATAACACATGCAGTTATACATTCATAAGCCCTAACCTTGAATCTGTGGCATGTGTTATAAACAAAGATATGAAGTAAGAGTAAAACAGATATAATAACGCCCTATTGACTACATCTTTCCAAGACAATGCTTGGTTACAACAAAGATGAATTTAAATCCAGTACAGTTTAAGCCCTTGGCTTGTACAAAATAAATACAAGAATTAACACAAAAAGAAGCCTTCGGCTCCAAGTTCCTCTCAAGCTATGTCCTTGGTAGAGGCATATCATTAACACTTGAAAATGGTTTTCCCATATAGGGTGAGCCAAATCCCAATAGAGATATTACAACATAGTTTATGAATCTTAATAGAGTTATAAGGTGAATGTATATGCAATGCTCGTGCCAAAACATTTTCATTTCTCTTTCCAAAAACCGTGCAATGCCAAGTTTATATCATTTCCTTTACAATAGAAAACAAGGCAATAAATATAACACTGCGAATCTCTAGGATGTGTCTGCAAGTAGGCTACAAGCACTACCAAATTGTCATTTTTACTGGTATTAACCGAAAGACTCGACACCTAACCGCGTGGGTTTTTGGACTTTCACCAAGAACACACAGGCCAACTTAATACCACAACTACACTCCTCTCCAGATTCACCAAGGTATTCACCAATTTTTCTCAAAACAGCAACATTTTCAATGTGTTAAGTATGAGACAATGCTCAATGCAATGGATGAGCAAATAGTTTTAATTTCCTTAATTCTCATGCAATTTCTGCAACAATCATAACTATCCTTCACCGATACTCCAAAACAGATATCTCTAAATAGATAAATAACTTCCATAAAGATAAACTTTCCAAATTCCAAGATGTGAGTGGTAATACATACCCAACTCCGCCATCCTTATCAATATCAATCCAATTTCACATTGCCAACATCAATTCCATTTATTTATACAAAATCAACATTTGAGATATTTAAGGCAAAATCCCATTTTCTTCCAAAATCAATTTCAATTATCAAAACCAACCATTTTCATCACAAGTCAACCTCATTTCCAATCCCACAACCATTTTCAAGAATCTATTTGAAAATCTCTCTTTTGATTTTTAACCCAAAAACCCTAGATTTGTTCAAAAATTCCCAAATCATAATGTTATTTTAGAAATAGCAAATAACTAAATTAAAAATAATAAGAAAATGCAGAGAATTCCTACCTCAAGCTTAGAAGATGAGAGATAAAATGGAAAAACTTCAAAAATGCTAAAACCCAACTTTGCTTTGATCAAAACAAAGCTCTAGGTGAGTTCTTCATTTGTAACAAAAGGACTAGGGTTGAGAAATCAATAGATGAGAGTGTATTTGTAGAGTTAGTGAGTTTTAGAGAAAGAAGCTCTAGATCTAAGATTTTTAGAATGATTAAAGAGAGAGAGAAATGAAAAAGTGACTCAAAAAGTGACCTCTACGGACTGATATACGCGCAGACTGCTCGAACACAAAAAGTGTCGCTCAAGCGACTAGACGCAATAAGCGTGACCGCTCGAGCGAAGAACACAAACTCGCAGAAGTTTTATAGATAGAGGGCCAACGCTCGAGCTCAAGAATGACCACTCGAGCCAACACCGCTCGAGCATAGAATGCAAACTCCCAGTATCTCTGTACGCCTACAAAAGTACTAAGAGTTCTCAAAGACTACTTGAGTGCAAGAAGTGTCATTCGAGCGAAGAAGCCAAAATCTAGGCAGAGACCATTTTGAAAAACTAACTCCCGACCTATTCCAAACCCAACCAAGACATTTCAATAACCAAACTCAATAAGGAATAAGGAGAAATAAGACATGAACAATCATATAAGACAATGAAACCCGGATCCAAAACATCAACGAGTCTGGTCTAAACCAGAATTGCTATAAGATCATGCATTGAACATTTTTTGATTTAAAAGAGAAAATATGGATTTTATCCTAATAAGTACATGACATGATCATATGTATCTCGATTATTTATGTCTTGTTAATAGCATTTGCTACTGGGCATTAGCTCATCCCAATTAATAACACTTAAGGAATTGACGGTGTGACTCCGCTTAAGTGACAAGGCGGTGAAGATTTTGAATGGAGTGCATGGGCTCATTGGATGTTATTTGTTGAAGCTCCGAGCTAATGTGTGTTAGGACTGAATATCCACCATTTTGTGTAACCAAGGGATCTCCCTTGAAGCTTGACGCCATTAAGGCGTCCTTACTTTTAATTTCTTTAATTTTATGAACTATAACTTGTATTGTGAGCATAAGATGTAATAGTTTAATATAGTTCATTGAGAACAAGATTTACTAAATGAGAGATATTATTTTTCTTAAAGCATTATTTTACGAGAAATGGATTTATTTGATGAAAACCGGTGAATATTTAATAAAAATTGACTATATAAAGGTTTATAATTTTTTGGACATTACATTGCGAGGGTGGAACGTTGTGTAACGCCCTAAAAATAAACCCATTATATATATCAATGACATGCATTATTTAAAGAAAACACTTCAATAATTCATTATAATATTCATCAGAGTCTTACTAAACAAAAACATTACATGTAACATCAAATTAAATGCCCTAACGACTTACATCTTTCCAAGCCAACACTTGGACACAAAAGTATGAGTTCTAACTCAAATATAAATAAAGCCCTAGGCTTGAGTGTTTACATGTACTAACAATGAAAAAAAACAAATAACTAGAAATAGTCTTCAAAGTCCAAGTCCTTCCAAGCTAAGTCCTTGGAGGTAGCTTATCACTTGAACCTGAAAATGATGTTCCCATAAAGGGTGAGCCACAACCCAGTAGAAATATACTAAACCATATATAAGCAATGAATAAAGCAATAGCATTCAACAGATGGTTAACCAAGATAATCAATTACTCCATTTTACAGTCTCATGACACTATTGTCTAAGACACGTTTTACTTTCCAACTTTATCAACATGGCTCAGAACCTGGCCAAACTTACAACAGTGAATTATATATATCATAATCACATCCTTCCAATATCAACAAACAAATGAGACTCAAGCTCAAATCAAAACACTTCATACTTCCAGATTGATACACATTTTAGTGTTGTATCAATAAAAACACTTCTATATAAATAAGCACACATAAAAGTGATGCTAATGGAGTCCATCCCCTATCTCCTCCCAAACAAAATCCGGTTTAGAGGTCCATCCCCTATCTTCCCCTAAACCGTGGAGTACATCCCCTATCTCCTCCCACACAAAACAATGTATGCAAATGCAATGCTCAATCAATACACGTATTTTCTGTATCAATGCAATAATCAAAATTAATGACTTAACCAATGTGATTAGTTTCAGTTATTCCTAATCCACATGAAATGTCTACAACAATCACGACTATCCTCCACCGATAGCCCAAAATAGTTATTTCTAGACTGGAAATAAATATATCAACAATTCAATGGGCGAGTGATTTACATTATCCAACTACACCATTTAAGCAATAAATTTCCCAATTTCATGAATTTAACCAAATTCCCCAATTCCCATAAATTAATTATTCAAATTAATTAATTTAAACAACTAGGGTTTTCCCAAAATTATCAAAGTAACCCCAACTTATCAAAATACCAAAACTTAGAACAAAACTTATAAAATGGAGTAGGAAATCCCTACCTCAAAGAAGATAACCCCAATGGAGAAGACATAGAAGAATACCCAAATTCCAATGTGCTCCAAATCACCAAATATTCAGATTAAATGGAAGCCCTCGACTCACTCTATCTTTTTAATAAAGGATCTAAGGTAGAAACGCACTCTAAGTAGATCAAACCTAAGAGAGAAGGTGAGTAGAGGGAGAGAGAAGTCGGGCCTAGGGTTTGGAATAAAAAAGGAGGTGAAAAAGACTGATCAAAACCCGCTGCTGTGTATATAAACTGGACAGGCTCGCTCAAGCGAAGACTTGGTCGCTCGAGCGACCAGAAACAAGAAATCCTCGCTCGAGCCAAGAATGCAATGCTTCAGGTTTGCAACCCTGGAGCACGCTCGAGCGATAGAATGCTCGCTCGAGCTAGGAACTCGAAAACATACACCTCGCTCGCTCGAGCGAAGAAGATCTCGCTCGAGCGAATAAGCACTACCCTCAGGTCTAAACCAGATGCAGTCGCTCGCTCGAGCGAAGCAAAGCTGGATCGAGCCAGAAGACACAAAATACAACCCTCGCTCGAGCGACAAATCCCTGGCTCGAGCGACCAACTCAAAAACTGGACAGCAACACTTGGTTTACGAACCCAACCAACCTGAAACAAACCTGCCCAACACATCCTATAACTCCAAATGAGAGAATAAAGGACGACAACAACAATTATACAACAATCAAATGGAAAAAGACCGGGGTCGCTATTCGTTGCACCAAATAGTAAGGAAGAGGGGTTGCGAATAGGGGGTTTAATGGTAAAGGTGGGTTTGAGGTTACCGATCGTTGAAGGTGGTAGTTGTGGTAGATGCAAATAGGAGAGAAGAGATCTTCCAGAGGAAATGTGGGGTTAGTAATATGGGCTAAATTTTAGTGAGTTAAGGTTCAAAGAGAGAGAGGAAAAGGCTCTAAAGTAAAAGGGTGGGAACTAAAGCAACACTCATAAACATAAATGGGTAAATTATATTTTGCACCCATGTACTTTGCACAAACTCTCACTTTGGCCTCTATATATGAAATCATGGCAGTTAACCCCTTGCACTTCTAGTCAAATCTCACTTTGATCCCTACACATGAACTCGTGACATTCAATACCTTACTCTTTTGATCAAATCACACTTTGGTCCATACACAAGTGTCAATGTTCCCTTTCTATTACTTCATTGTTTAAATTTTTAACAACATTCAATCATGTGACAATAATGACTACGAAATGAGGGTAAAAAAGGAAAATCATCATCATTTTCTACCAATACGCTTTGTCTCAAAATTTATGTCAAATTATGACTTTATTAGGCTAAAATAAAATGAAAATTGTGAATGATTAAGAAGATGAACTAGGGTTTTGCATAAATTTGAATCACAATACTCTATTTTTCCAGTAACATAGTTTTCTGTCCATTTTTCTTTTTCTCTTTGATATCTTTGCTGCCTCTTTTGATTTCAAAAGTTCTATTTTCTTACCTCTTCATCCTAATTTGTAGCATACAAATATAGCACTATATAGCGATTCTGGTTTAGATCCGACCAAACTATTATTCTGGATGCGGGTTTCGTTGTTTCGTATTGTTGTGCATGTCCTACTTCCCTTATACTTCCTTGAAGTTGGCTATTGGGTTGTATTGATTGCGTTTGAAACAGGTTAGTAGCTTGGTTTTCAAACTTTTGTCACTTAGAATTTTACTCCTTCGCTCGAGCGGCCATTCTTGAGCTCGAAGAATGGTCGCTCAAGCGGGCTTTGTAAACTCTCAGTACTTTTGTAGGTCTGCAAAAATACTAGAAGAGTGTATTCTGCGCTCGAGTGATGTTTCCTATGCTCGAGCAGTTGTGTGCTCGAGCGATGTGCTTCTATCTGTAAAATTACTGAGAGTGTATATTCTATGCTCGAGCGTCACTTCCTGCGCTCGAGCAGTGATGCCTTTTTTCATTGTGTCTTGGTGCTCCAACGTGACTTCTGACACTTGAACGGTAATCATTTTTGTGTCTGATGCTCGAGCGTCACTTCTTGTGCTTGAGCAAATTATGCATATATCAGTTCAGGAAGAACACCTTTTACATCACTTTTTCATATCTTTCTCTCACAAAACCCTAGATCTAGAGCCTCTCTCTCTAAAACTCTATCTCTACTTTTCACCTAGATTTGGTGGTTTCTGCACCCTGGTGCCTTTGTTAAAAAGGTAAATCTCCCTTAGAGCTTCATTTTCATCTGAACAAAGTTGGGTTTCGGCTTCCTCGAAGTGCCTCCTCTCTTCTCTTGGTCTTCTAGCTTTGAGGTAGGAATTTTCTATACTTCTATATGACTCTTAACTTAGTTATTTGTTTTGTGTAAACATTATTGTGATTTTTAGAAGATTTTGAACAAACTTAGGGTTTTGGTCTGAAATCAAAAGAGGGGTTTTCAAATGGGTGTGTTGGGAATGGTTATGGAAGTAAATATGAGGTTGTGTTGAAATAAAATAGTTGATTATGATACTTGGTTGGATTTTGGAAGAAAATGGAGTTTACCCTAAAATGTCTCTAATATGATTTTGTATAACTAAAAGGATTTGGAATTTAAAATTTACAATGAGATGGACATTTATGTAAATGGTGGAGTTAGATATGTATTATTACTTACCTATGGAAATTTGGATAGTTTATCTATTGTGGAGATTGTATATCTATTTGGAAATATTTGTTTTGGACTATCGGTTGTGGATAGTTATGATTGTTGTGGAGATTGCATGAGGATTAGGTAAATTGAAATTAATTTCTCATCTGTTGTCATTGAATATGATGGTGTCCTTTGATACATTGTATATGTATGATGCTTGGGAAGAGAAATGAGATGTACTCCACATTTGGGAGAAGAAAGGGATGTACTCTAGTAAATTAAGTTGGTCGGAGAGTCCAGGGTGAAAGTCCTGAAAACCATGAGTATACATGGTTGTCGATTCTCGTGGACGAAATATTCGTAAAATGGAAAATGAAAGTGATTGTGTGATGGTCGTACTGGTTAGAGACCTATTGAGTTGTGTTCTCAGTTTGGTCATCTGAATGAGATAGAATTGATTCCGTGAGTTAAAATATATAGCTGGTACCACATGATTTGCAAAAGAATTATAAAACGATTTATCAATAGCATTGCATCTGCATCTTATCCATATACCTTTGTTAAGTTTAATATGTTGTACTGGATTATTTCTATTGGGCTTTGGCTCACCCTATGTGAGAAAAATATTTCAGGTGCTGATGATATGCCTTCGCCAAGGCACTAGCTTGGGAGGATCTGGAGCAAGAGCTTCTTTTGTTGTATTTTTTTTGTATAGCCAAGGGCTTTAAATGTATTGGACTCAAAGTCCACTTTTGTTATAACCAAGCCTCGTCTTGAAAATATTTAAGCCTTCTAGGTATTTCTAGCTATTTATCTTCCTTTCTCTCTTTTAACTTGTAACGTATGCTATAGATTTAGGGCTAGGCTTTATGAATTTATGACACATATGTTCCTCTTTCGTATATCATATTGGAACTAATGGAAGATACCCCTATTATTGTTATTGTCTTATATTAGATGTTATGGATGGATTATTGTAATTATTTTGGGCCGTTACAACTTGGTATCAGAGCGTACCGAGTTTGAATACTTTAGGTATGTGGGAAGTGGTTATTACCAAAATGGGTTTGTCTCGCTTGACAGAGACATTAGTGTATATTGTATGCTTACGTGATAACATGCTTATGTGGCTATCTGGGTATGGAATTTAATTTCCTAAGATGTTGATTAGGTCTACAAGTTTCTAGAAATCCTACTAGAAGAGCACTTGATCACTGCTATTTCTAATTGGAACTTTAGCAACGCCATGGGGCGGTCATTATCTAGGAAAAAAATTCATATGTGTTTATGTGACTACGTGCTTACGTGGAGTGAATTACTATTGTCCACTGTTGTAGGACGCGAGTGAGTTTGCTTCGACACATTTGTAAATGTGCTAATCTCTTTTGTTACCTTCATTAGGATGTCAAGACGTGGTCGTGGTTGTAGGCGTGGTAGGATTAGAAGGCATGAGGTGCCTTTACAGGATGATATTCCGGCGCAAGAAAAAGGGGTTGGCCAGGCCAATATGGCCAACCCGGTTAGATAGCAGGCCACGGGCGCCTTAGCCCACGAGATAGCCAAAGCATTGCGGGAATTTATTGACATTCTCAAGACTAAGAATCAAGTCCAGGCCCAAGTAGATGAGGAGGGGCCGTCACTCTTAAAGCGAGAGTTTTTCTGGTCGAATCTGGACAAGTTTTTGGGTGATCCCAAGGAACCACTTAAGGCAGATGAGTGGTTGGAGCAAATGGTGAAACATTTGAGATGCTTGGCATTGAAGACGGTAGCTTGAGAGTGACCTTAGCATCATTCCAACTGAAGGGAGATGTAGGTCAATGGTGGAAGTATATGCGGGGACGTATTGGTGTAACTCGGGAGGCTTTCATTGACGCCTTCCAGGACAAGAACTTACCCTCCACAGTTAAGGGGAAGTTGAGAGATCAGTTCTCCAAGCTTATGTAGTTGAATACTCCAGTGGTCGAGTTTAGGGCCACATTTACTAGTTTGTCGAGGTTTCACCAAAATTCGTAACGACTGAAGAACGCCGTTGTTTGGAGTTTGAGAAGAGGTTGGGGACCGGGCTCATGTTCAAAGTGGCCGGGTCAATGATTAGGGATTATAGACGCCTTGTGGAGGCGATAGATCATCTTGAGATCATGACACAGATGGAGGAGGAACGAATAAGGAGCTCCAGGAGAAGTCAGGATATTTAGGGGGACAGTAAGAGGCAGAGAGGTCCTGTCCCACAACAGTCCTAGGAAGCTCAATCGTGGTCAACTTTTCCAGTGCCGAGCTCAGGTTCTGGAAAAGGTGGGCAGTGGGACTTTACTTGTTTCAAATATGGTCAGTTGGGCCACAAGTCTCCAGCTTGCCCGTAGAAAGGAGGAGGGCAGCAGTCTGCATCGTCTTCGGCTCATTCACAAAGCCAAAGTTAAGGGAGAGGCTAACCACTCACTTGTTATCAGTGTGGGTAGGTGGGCCATATGAAGAGGTTTTTCCCACAGTTGGGTGGCATGCCTAGTGCGTCTGGTTCGAGGCAGACACAAAGCCACTAGACTGCACAATTAGCATGGGCCTCGAGGGCCAGTCAGAGAGCCTTTTCAGCTCAGTCAGTGCATTAGGCTTATGCTCTGAGGGGCAAGCAGGTTGAGAAGAGAACTATAGAGCCTGTGTACACAGTTACCGTGCCAAACCTTATACTATCGCCATCGGTGGTGAGAGGTACTTTTATGTTTTGCAATACTATTGTTAATGTGTTGATTGATATGGGTGCATCCCATTCATTTATCTCGTCCGCATTTGCATTGGCCTTAGGGTTAGAGTTGGCTTGGTTAGCATCTCCTCTCTGTGTAGAGTCATCTATTGGTGATGAGATTGTCTTAAGAGAGTGGTGTCAGGGTTGTGACAGAAGTTTCCAGTCGCTGACTCCCTTTTGCATTTGTTTTGATTGACACATCTAGCTTTGATGTTATTTTGCATATAGATTGGTTGTCATCATACCGGGCTTTTATAGACTATTACCATTAGAGGGTTACTGTATGTACTTTGAGCGGTGATTGCTTTTATTTCTTGGGGGATCGGGTTAATAGAGTCTTATCACCGGCGTATGATCCACGTGGTTGGAGTGAGCTTAGTTGTCTCCTTGCAAGCTTCTTAGGTAATGAGGGTAATAAAGTCTGGGTTGAGTTGCCGAGGGTAGTTTGTGAATACTTGGACATTTTTCCTGAGGATCTCACCAATTTACCACCCCATCAAGAGAATGAGTTTTCTATCGACTTAGTGCCTGGCACAACACCGATTTCTATGGCACCGTATAGGTGTGCATCTGCTAAGTTGAGTGAATTGAAGATTCAACTCCAAGAACTGCTAGATAAGGGTTTTATCCATCCTAGTACTTCATATTGGGGAGCACCGACTCTTTTCGCCAAAAAGAAATATGGTACGTTACGACTTTGTATCAATTACTGGAAGTTGAACAGGGTAACTATTAAGAACAAGTATCCAATGCCTCATATGGATGATTTGTTTGACCAGTTGAAGGGGTCTTGTTGCTTTTCCAAGATAGACTTGAGATTGGGTTATCACCAATTGAGATTGAGTGGGGAAGATATCTAGCAGATGGCATTCCGTACGCGGTATGGCCATTATGAATTCCTAGTGATGTTTTTTGGGCTAACCAATGCACCTGTCGTGTTTATGAATTTGATTGACCGGATTTTTCTGAATTCCTAGACCGCTTTGTAGTCGTCTTTATGGACGACATCTTGATTTATTCACCATCTGAGGAGGAGCACGGGAACACTTGCGAGTAATACTTGAGTTGCTTAGAGCCTACAAATTGTATGCTAAGTTTGGAAAATGTGAATTCAGGCTGAGAGAAGTTAAGTTATTAGGCCATGTGGTATTCGGGGAGAGGGTGACTGTAGATTCATCCAAGATAGATGTAGTGCAAGATTAGGGACAACCTAAGAATGCTTTCGAGATCCATAGTTTCTTGGGGTTGGCCAGGTATTATCGTTGGTTTGTGGAGGATTTCTCTAGACTAGCCTCACCATTGACTAGGTTGACGAGGAAATAGTCTAAATTTGTGTGGAGTGAGACTTGTGAGAAAAATTTCCAAGAGCTTAAGGTTAGACTTACGACCGCACTAGTGTTGATTATTTCGGAGAGGGGTTAGGCTATTCAGTGTATTGTGATACCTCACTGAAAGGTTTAGGTTGTGTATTGATGCAAGAGGAGAAGGTAGTAGTCTATGGCTCATAATAGTTAAAAATGCATGAAAAGAATTATCCTACTCATGACCTAGAGTTAGTAGCAATGATCTTTGCCTTGAAGATTTGGAGGCTTTACTTGTTTGGTGAGAAGTTTGAAGTGTTTTCTAATCACAAGAGTCTAAATATCTGTTTACACAGAAAGACTTGAATTTGAGGTAAAGGAGGTGGATGGAGTTTACAGAAGATTATGATTTTAAATTACATTACCGTCAGGGAAAGGCCAATGTTGTGGCTGATACCCTGAGTAGGAAATTTATTAGCAGTATAGCTTGTATTGTCATTCGGGAATGGGAGATGTTGGGCGCTATTGGTGAATTTGACTTGTATCTTGGTGAGTTCATTGAGTCTGCAGCCTTGTTTTCGGTAGTTGCCCAACCTATACTTGTGAACCGAGTGATAGAAGCGCAGAAGAGTGACCTTGAGGTAGAATCTCTCCAGGAGAAGATCTCTAGTGGGAAGGTAGAGAAAGGCTTGAATGTGTATCTCGACTTGAGTGTGAAATACTGTAACTGCCTTTTTGTGTCGGAATCTTATCGAGAGGAAGTACTCCGAGAGTTTCACCATTCACACCTGGTGGTGCATCCGGGAGGCACAAAGATGTATCATGACCTTAGTCACCAATTTTGGTAGAGGGGTATGAAGAAGGATGTGGTTGTGTTTGTATCAAGGTGCCTTACTAGTCAACAAGTGAAGGCCGAACATCAGAGGCTAGCGAGTTTGTTGCAACCCTTGCCTATAGCCGAGTGGAAGTGCGAGCATGTCACGATGGATTTTATTGTGGGCTTTCCTAGAACTCAACGAGGTAGTGATGCGATATGGGTGGTAGTTGATCGGTTGACCAAATCGACGCACTTTATACCTACGCGTGTAAGTGACTCGGTAGATTATCTTGTCGATCTTTATGTTAGGGACATATTGAGGCTGCACGGGGTCCCTATGTCGATTGTTTCGAATAGAGATCCACGTTTTACGACCCGGTTGTAGCAGAGCTTCAGAATGCCTTGGGCATAGGATTGACTTTTGGCACCGCATATCATCCTCAAACTGACGGGCAGTTAGAGCTCACCATTTATATTCTAGAGGATGTGCTTTGGGGTTGTGTTTTTGACTTTAAGCGGTCATGGGAGAGGCATTTGCCCTTAGTGGAGTTTGCCTATAATAATAGCTTTCAGTCAAGTATTAGCATGGCACCATTTGAGGCCTTGTATGGTCGACTGTGTAAATCCCCCGTGTGTTGGGCCAAGGTGGGTAACGCACCTTTGTTGGGTCCAGAATTAGTCCAAAAAACGATGGAGAAAGTTGCACTTATCCGTCAAAGGTTGGTCACGGCTCACAGTCACCAAAAGAGCTATGCCGACCGTAGGAGGAGACCTTTGTCTTTTGAGGTGGGAGATCATGTCTTCTTGAAGATATCGCCTAGGCGAAGTTTGATGAGGTTTGGAAAGAGTGGGAAGTTGTCCCCCTAGGTTTATTGGGCCTTTTGAGATCCTTGAGCGGGTTGGAGAGGTAGCTTATCGCTTGGCCCTGCCACCATAGCTCTCCAGGGTTCATGATGTGTTTCATATTAGTATGCTTCGGAAGTATGAACCGGATCCATTGCATGTGTTGGATTGGACCGATTTAGAAGTAGATGAGGATGCCTCGTATGAGGAGAGACCAGTGAAAGTCTTGGATATCGAGACTAAGTCTTGCGAAGCAAGACAATCCATTTGGTAAAAGTATTGTGGCGACATCATAGAGTCGAAGAAGCAACTTGGGAATGTGAGTTAGAAGTCCGTGAGAAATATCCGGACTTATTTGTCGATGTTTAAGCATGTATTGAGATTATGTTATGTTTTGAAAATATGAAAACATTGTATATGCTGTATATGTTCTAGAAATACGGGTTTAATATAAATATTGTATATGTTTTGAAAATGTGAATTATATATTCTGTATTGAGAACTGGTTAACATGATTGATGAAATTGAATGGCCGGTGAATGGGTCATGGTAATGGAATTGATTGATTATCATTATTGAAATTGGTGTGAGCATGGTTTTAATGTTCAAATTGTAATTTTGGGGACGAAATTCCTTAAGGGGGGGAGAGTATAGCGATTTTGGTTTAGACCCGACCCAACTGTTATTTTGGATGTGGGTTTCGTTGTTTCGTATTGTTGTGCATATCTTACTTCTCTCATACTTCCTTGAAATTGGCTATTGGGTTGTATCGATCGCGTTTGAAACAGGTTAGTAGCTTGGTTTTCAAACTTTTGTCGCCTACAATTTTACTCCTCCGCTCAAGCGGCCATCCTTGCACTCGAGCAGGCTTTGTAAACTTTCAGTACTTTTGCAGATCTGCAAAACTACTGGGAGAGTGTGTTTTGCACTCGAGCGTTGTTTCCTACGCTCGAGCTGTCGTGCGCTAGAGCGGCCATTCTTGCGCTCGAGTGATGAGTTTCTGTTTGCAAAACTATTGAGAACGTGTATTCTACGTTCAAGCGTCACTTCCTGCACTCGAGCAGTGATGCCCTTTTTCATTGTGTCTTGGCGCTCGAGTAGTAATCATTTCTGTGTCTGACGCTCGAGCGTTACTTCTTGCGTTCAAGCGGACTATGCGTATATCAGTTTGGGAGGAACACTTTTTAGATCACTTTTTCATATCTTTATCTCACAAAACCCTTGATCTAGAGCCTCTCTCTCTACTTTTCACCCAAATTTGGTGGTTTCTCTACCCGGGTGTCTTTGTTAAAAAGGTAGAGCTCACTTAGAGTTTTGTTTTCATCCGAACAAAGTTGGGTTTTGGCTTCCTCGAAGTGCCTCATCTCTTCTCTTGGTCTTCTAGCTTTGAGATAGGGATTTTCTATACTCCTATATGACTCTTAACTTAGTTATTTGTTTTGTGTAAACATTATTATGATTTTTAGAAGATTTTGAACAAACTTAGGGTTTTGGTTTAAAATTAAAAGAGGAGTTTTCAAATGGGTGTATTGGAAATGGTTATGGGAGTGAATATGGGGTTGCGTTGAAATAAAATAGTTGATTATGATACTTGGGTTGGATTTTGGAAGAAAATGAAGTTTACCCTAAAATGTCTCTATTACGATTTTGTATAAATAAATGGAATTAAAATTGAAAATATAAAATTAGATAGACGTTTATGTAAATGGTAGAGCTAGATATGCATTATTACTCACCTATGAAAATTTAGATAGTTTATCTGTCATGGAGATTGTATATCAATTTAGAAATATCTATTTTAGCTATCGATGGGGGATAGCTATGACTGTTGTAGAAATTGCATGAGGATAAGGTAAATTGAAATTAATTTCTCATCCGTTGTCATTGAATATGATGGTGTCCTTTAATACATTGTATATGTATGATGTTTGGGAGGAGAAATGGGATGCACTCCACGTTTGGGAGAAGAAATGAGATGTACTCCAGTGAATTAAGTTGGTCGGAGAGTCCAGGGTGAAAGTCCCGAAAACCACGAGTATACATGGGTGCCAATTCCCGTGAATGAAATATCCATGAAATGGTAAATGGAAGTGATTGTATGATGGTCGTACTGATTAGAGACCTAGTGTGTTGTGTTCTCAATTTGGTTGTCTAAATGAGACAAAATTGATTCCGTGAATTAAAATATATAGCGGGTATTGCATGATTTGCAAAAGAGTTATGAAAAGGTTTTTAAATGGTATTGTATCTGCATCTTATCCCTATACCTTCGTTAAGTTTCATATGTTCTACTAGATTATTTATATTGGACTTTGGCTCACCCTATGTGAGAAAAACATTTTAGGTGCTGATGATATGCCTCCGCCAAGGCACTAGCTTGGGAGGATCTGGAGTAAGAGCTTCTTTTGTTGTATTTGTTTTGTATAGCCAAGGGCTTTAAATGTATTGGACTCAAAGTCTACTTTTGTTGTAACCAAGCCTCATCTTAAAAATATGTAAGTCCTCTCGGCATTTCTATCTGTTTATCTTCCTTTCTCTCCCTTAACTTGTAACATAGGCTATAGATTCAGAGGTAGGTTTTATGAATGTATGATGCATATGTTCCTCTTTTGTATATCATATTCGATCTAACGGAAGATACCCCTATTATTGTTATTGTCTTATATTAGATGTTGTGGATGGATTATTGTAATTATTTCGGGACCTTACACACTATATAACTATCACATGCTTATCACGTAGGACAAATTGTGTATTGGTGGGATATATAGATAAATTTAATCTCTTACCCTCATTTCATAGTTACATTCTTATCACATGACTAGATTCTTTTAATGATTTAAACAATGGAGTAACAGAAGTGGGACATTGACACTTGTATAGGGACCAAAATGGGATTTGACCAAAAGTGTAGGGATTTGACAGTCATGATTTCATGTGTAGGAACCAAAGTGGGATTTGACCAAAAGTGTTGTCATGATTTCATGTGTAGGAATCAAAATGAGATTTGGCGCAAGTGTAATTTACCCTATATGAAAATACTAGATGCGAGGGCAACGTGCACTACATGATAACGCGTGCCCATAAATTGTTGTAATGTGTAATTTAGAATTATGTTTTTAACGTAAATATTCAACAGATTTGTTGTAGTTCTAAACTTTATGGAATTCATAATACGGTCGAAATGTATATAACCTGTGTATTCTAATTTAAAGAGTGCCCTGTAGTAATATTCATTAGAATTTTTTTTAAATTTTTTTCTTTTTGTTGATATCAAAGATAGAATTTTTATTAAACACATAAATGTGAGATACATAAGTTCCATAACCCCTAAAAGCATCAACAATGCACCTTTCTCTAGTTTTTAACAAATAGCAAAACACAGATAGCTAGATGCCAACTGCACATATGGTCAAAAACATAAGAAAATCAAAACTACACGTAGAGTGCTCCACAGTAAAGAGGTCAACTTAAAAAACTCCTCTAAAACAAAGTCTCTTTATTGAAAAACAAAATTGCACCATCACACCAATGATACACCTTTCTCTAGTTTTTAACAAATACAAAAACATAGTTAGCTAGATGCCAACTACATAGATGGTCAAAAAGATGAGAAAATCAAAACTACACCTAGAACACTCCACAGAAAAGAGGTCAACTTCAAAAACTCCTCCAAAAAAAAGTCTCTCTGTTGAAAAACAAAATTTCACCATCACACCTTCAATATTAAACAAGAAATCATAAACATTCATAGATGGACCCTCATTCCTTGAAGAATCTCACCCAACTACATAAGGCATTCTCAACTTTATCAAATGAAGAATCTCCATCCAATCAACCTAAGCATTATCATAGACAATCTAACCATAAAGTCCATATTCATTAAAAATATTATAATATGAAACATATTCATATGTGTTCCTAAAAAGTACTAATGGCCTTATCATTATAAAACAGTTTTCAAAAGATGACAATTACACCAGCTAGTTAATATACATATATATATACACACACATGTGAACATGTGAAGCCTTTATATTTATAAGAAAAAACTTAGAGTGGTGCATAGTGTTTATTGAAACAGGAAAGTGAGCGCTTTTTTTTTTTTTTTTTTTTTGGGGTGCCATAACTACGGCAATTGTGGTAAAAAAAAAAAAAAAAAATCAACTATTTCTCCAATATCTAGTAAAGAAACTTGTTAGGTTTTTTTTTTTTAATTGAAAATTCCGTTAGACAAAACTCCATTTAAATGTAATTGCATATGTACGCTTTTATCAATGAGTTTGTGAGAGTTTAGAGATGTGAATTCAACCAAATTTGTGCCTAAGTAGAGCAGATTGCATTGAAGGAAAGGTGTTCTTGAGCAGAGGTATTTTTGAGACTGTTGAAGTTCTTAAACATCTCGAGCGGTCAAGTATACGCTTAAGCGCTAATTTTAGTATCTCAGTCTGTTTTTAGAGATACTAAGAGCTGTGTTTTACTACTTGAATGATAAGTCTTGCGCTCGAACGAAGTGACAGTTGGAAGTTTGTTAGCCTTGCCTTTCAGATAGATCACTTGAGTGATTATTCTTGCACTTGAGCGGTCATCACAACTCTGAATCTTTTAAACTTCCTCAGATGCATTTTTCAGGGTGTAACCCTTCTAGAATTTTCTCTGAACTGGTAAGCAATAGTGCTCTATATTGGAGGGTGTTTATAAATTGTTTACCTTGATGATTTAATGGTGATCGATGGATCAACGGACTTTATAAGTCTGGAAAACTACTAAAGCGATAAGATGACGATACCAATATATGCAGCAAATAAGCATAGATGCGAACAATATTGACACTTTAGCTTATTCCCAACTCTAGTTTAGTATATAGTAAAAACTAGTGGTAACCCGTGCTATGCACAAAATTAATATAATAATTTAAATTTTATTAATAGATGTATAAAATTATAACGTTAGTTTTAAATATAATTTTTTTAAAAAAAAAAATCTTTTGACACTAAATGTGTGTTAATGTATGACAATAATATTTTTTGTTGCAAAATTTTGAGACATATCTTTGAAGGTTTTAGTTTTAATTTCAGTTTGGAGATAGTATTTAAATTAAAATGGAGACCTAATTTAGAGATAATATATGCTTAGTGTTTATATTATAGACAATGTATGTTTATTGGTTAGCAACTTAATATGGAGACTTTTGGGATGGAGATAAGGCAGACAAATTGAACTTCTAGCTTTTAAACATCCATAACATATTATATATAGATAGTATAGATAAAAAGATTATCTTCAAATGGAGAAGATTACAAATTGTTTGGTTATGGATATAGATATAGACAAATTAAAACAAATTCTTATTATCTTTTTGAGGTATCTAAACTGTTATATTTTCAATTTTATTTTTTAAATATTTAGTTTGGTTTTTTTCATATGTACCAAAATTACACATTATATAAATAATTTTGCCTTTCTTATTTGTTCTTTTGTTTTTATTTTTTATTTATTTTTATCTAAGTTTAATGTTCTAACCATTTGTCTCTCAATGGCCTCAAGCTAATACTTTAACAAGAAAGAAAAACAATAGTGTGCTCATATCTATTGGTCGAAGAAAAAAATTTGCCAAAATAATAATAATAATAATAATAATTTGAATTACAATTAACAACAATAAACACTCAAATGAAAAAGAGATAGGATAAAAGGCATAACATATTGCCAAAACTCTCCATCTCATATGCACCATTTGTATAATTCAAGATTCTATTTACACATACAAAAAAAAAAAAAAAAAAAAACCAAACAAACAAACAAACAAAAGAAGTGACCTCTTCACATAGGAGCCTTGAGAAGTTTCCTGTTGACATATTGTTCTAGGACTTAAGTTGGCCACATGCACTTCCAAATTGAAACCGACTCCTTATGGTAAAACTTTCTAATTCCTATATAAAAGCCATATTTCATTTCCTTATTCTCAATGGACCTTCTCATTTATTTTTGTTTGTTCTCCAGTAACTTTTAAAATACAATTTTCTCAAATATGAGAAGAAGAAAAAAAAACTATACAAAAAATTGATTAGATTGCTTTACTGATATGGAATAAAAACACATGTAAAGCAATTGTCGATAAAATATGTGAAATATCTATCTCAAAAATACGGAAAGGGATTTAAAATACAAAAAGCAAAAGAAGAGCAACGGCAACCTCTAATGTATTGTATATACCAATCTAAACTTTCTTACGAAATTTTTTTGGGAAGAGATACAGTCGTATTTTGATTTTTCTGTGGAAGATGTTGTGAGATTGAAACAAAAATATAACTATATATATATATATATGGAGGGGAGAGAGAGACATGTCAGAGAGGAATTCATGTGAAAGGATGGCATTTGTTTGAGAAAAATGCATGAGATACCTAATTTATCAACACTGATGATGTGTTTGATAAGTGTTAAATTTTGATTTGTCAAATATTCCATCATGTGGAATTTAACCTCAATGCCACATTATTAAAGATCATTAGGGATGATAAACAAGGGGATGTAGCATTGTTGCTTATTTGATATGAGGAAAGAAGGTGATAAGAGAGTTTAAATTTTTTGATTTATCTTCCTCCCCTATCATCCTCACAAATAAGGTGGCAAAACTTATGTAATTTTGCTTGCCACTTCATTTGTGGGGATTGTGAGGAAAGAAATTGTGTGGATGAAGCATTTTTCAATAAATAAATATATTTTTCTTACAATTTTTTTTCTCCCCGATTTTGGCCAGAAGAAACAGGGTGAGAGTAAGAAGTGCCACTTCATTTTTATTTATCTCTAAAAATTATGAACATTTGCACATCTACATAAATAGTGAAGGATCACACCTTGAACTAGGGCTTGGATTAGGGCCTAAAATGACTTAACAGTACTTGCTAGTCCAATAAAGAACTGGAGAGGAACCAACTCCTTTTGAAAATGGAACGACGAACTTTCCTGTATTTAAGCATTGATTAGTGACCTAGATAACTTAAAGCATATAGAATAATCAGTTTCAATTTAAATATGTAGCTCATGAAAGAAGTGACAAGCACCAACTAAATATGTACTATATATAATTGCATTTGCAAAACATTATTGGATCTTAAAAATAAATAAATAAATATAAAAAAAACTCTAAATCTCAACTCTATTTCCTTAGATTTTTTAATTTATAAAATATAAAAAAACACATGTCTTGTAACTATTAGTTCTTTTACCTTAGATATAATTATTAATTGTTTAATTAATATATTAAGATTTTTTAATTTTTGACATCTACAATATATATATATATATATATATATAATTGAAAAATATTATTGGGTCTTTAAGCTCTAAATCTTAACTCTAATTTCTTAGATTTTTTTTTTAATTTATAAAATATAAAACACACATGTCGTGTAACTATTAGTTCTTTTACCTTAAATGTAATTATTAATTATTTTATTAATATATTAAAATATTTTAACTCTTGACATATATAAGGAAATTAAATCACATTTTCAAATTTATCTATATTATAATTGTGACATTCCGAAAATTGAGAATATCAGAGAATATAATAACAAATAATTACAGGATTTTTCTAAGGGTTACAAGTGTGATGCCCCAAAATCTACTCAAAGGTTAAAGTTTAGGAAACGTCACTAACGAGTTTTTTAATTAACAACCACGTAAGATCCCAAAAGAGATCGGAGGAGTCAATATAGCCTCTTTTCAAAGTCCAATCTCCTTAGATAGCAAAACTATATTTTTGAACGATCTTAACAATTAACACAAGGTCTACATAAGTTAACAGAGAAAATAAAAATTACACAAAGGATATATAGGTGTATATATCTAAGCAAAATAATCATTACAAGATCATGTCTTAAATACAACAAGAGGTTTAACATTTATAATCCCAAAAATTGATTACAAAAGGGGCTTAACAAAACTAGTTTCTAATTCTTCTAGGGTAGCCATATGTCTTGAATGCTTCAGCTTCACTTTCGATCGGCTAATAGTCTTCAATACTTGGTATGAAACGCCATAAGCTTGGAATGCCTAATAAACGCGCACACACTCTGTCTTTTTTTCCTAATCCAATACACAATCACAATTTATAATAAACGATGAAGCATGATATCTAAGTCAATAAATAAAGGGGTCATAAAATTAGGTGTTAGTAAATTAGAAATCCCCCAAAGAGATTTCATCCTCTCAACCACAAGAATTGGATTCGGATTCGGATTATTCGATATGTCCCATATTTTGCTGCTTTGTAGACTTTACCCGGATGCCTACAACGGTTACATACCTTGTAGCGCCAACCGAGGATCTCAAATGATATGGTAAAATAAGGACCTTGCCCATAATCTCCTCCAACCTTATCACATTAAAACCAACTAGGATCCGAATACAACCGATCTATTCAAGGGTTCTGAAAATAACCACTTGCGCAAGACTTTACTTTCAATAGGGAATACGTTCCGCCAACCAATTCAAATGTTTTTCAAGCATTATCTTATGAAGATAGTCAAGTGATCGAAAATTAATTACCACCCCAATAAAGTTTCCTGTCGAGTTAGATGTTTTAAGTTAAGGTTAAAACAAGGTATTGAGACAATAATTTCTACACAAGTACGAGTATTATTAAAGCATCATTGTAAAGAAATATATTCACAACATGTGTAAACAAGTGATGAAAAAACACATTCAAGAAATAAATAACCTGAATCATTAACAAAAAATAAATTTTCAGATTCGGTGAACTTTAAAAATCACAATCTATGAGACATTTTCAGATTTTTCCCGAACTCGGCCTTTCTAGGGTTTGTAGAGAATTTTATCTAGTTTCCCAATTATTTTTCGGAAGTGGGATGGCTTTTTTAAATTTTTAGTTATAAGTGAAATACTCCAGCTATATCTAGATTCGTCAACTATTACAAATATCGGTTTTTCCCTCAAACCACTCATTCATTTTCAATAAAACTATTTTTTCTTGGAAATTAACACTTCAAATAAGGTTTGGTGTAAAATTGAGATCAAGAAGATTTTTTTTTTTCATTTTTATAGAATTTTTGGAAGTTGGCTAAAAATACCGGTCAATTATACACACAACTTGAAATAAAAAGAGTTGTGAGAGAAGGGGCCAACCATGGGTAATTTTACACTCCTTTTATGATGAAAACATGATAAATAATATACAAATAACTCATATTTTTAGTTTGAAGGTGTGCATTTGAAAATAATGTAAGATATAGGTAGAATAGGTTGTGTTGTGGGCTAGTTGTTTTCCTAGAAGGGTTGTTCGTGCAAGATTGCTCACTTTCTTCCTCCTCTCAAAGCTTACAAATTCTCTTCTCTTCTTTTTCTCTCCCTCTAGCTGAAATTATGTCTGCGTATGTGTTTAATGTGCAAAAGTGTTGAGGGAGGTGGTGTATTTATAGGAAAAAGTGATGAAAGGTCCCAAATCTCCCTTGGTTAGAATTGAATGGAATGAGCTTGTGTTTAGTTGAATTGTAATGGAATAAGGGTGGATTAGAAGGGTTAAGTGTGATTTAGTTAGACTTAAACCTAGCTTAGTTGGTTTAGAACTAGGTTGGTATATTGGTACAACACAAACTTTCTTAATTTAGCAGTCCTTAGTCAAATTCTTCCATGAATGCTTGATGCTCCCAAAAGTACATTACATATATACAATCAAGGGGCGGCTGGCCATGTGGGAGGGATTTTAAGAGATTTTTCTTTTTATTTTGTGTACAAATTCACATATATAATGCAGATATTTTGTGTACAAAAAATTTAATAAGAAAAGGTACAACTATGCATATATATATATATAAGTACTTGAATTGTGGTTAAAGTGAAATTCTAATAAAGTGTGAGGACTTGGTGTAGCTTGCTTTTCGCGCTCCTTTTGGACACAACTAGCCCTACAGTTTGGACTCTCGCAATTCTGAATCTGATTTCACAAGTGTAATATGAAACAGTAAAAACACAAAAAGAGTCCAAATCCGACAATTCTTTTGGAAATCAATGTTTGAATCAAATGCCAAAAATGGACTACTTTGTTAGATTATAGAGTCGCCACCTAAATATTTTTGAGAAATTTAGGAAACCCGTGACTCACGCTAAAGACCACTTATCTGTCATCACTAAAGTGTCTTGGCTCGGGAACTTAGGTATGTGTGATGACTGGGATTCTAATTCATATTAGATTGGTATTGATGGATTGGCAACTGAACTTTAAATCTTATAATTGAGGATTTTTGGGTGATGTTTGGAACCTTGATTGAAGCTTTAACAAAGTGTTTAGGCAAGATTAGATCAAAAATCCCAAATTTGAGTTTTTGTTTTTGTTTTTGACCAGACTCCACTCTTTTGCCTTTCTCTCTTTCCATACTTTGAATTTGGATGTGAGGCTGGAACCATTGGAAAACTTGTTTCCGGGGCTTCAATTTGGACACAAGAACCACCTAAAACAGAGTCTGAATAAGAGAGTCATGCTTGTTTCAATTTTGAGTTTCTGTGCTGGAAGTATGCTCGCTCGAGCGAGCTTTTATTCGCTCGAGCGAAGAGTGCGTTTTTCAGAGAATCTGAGAGCTTCTTTTCTTCGCTTGAGCCAAGCTTCCTTCGCTCGAGCGAAGGGTACGAGCTTAGCATGTTTAAAAATCATTTTTGGTCCACTTTTTCTCTATTATCTCTTGCTCTTTCTCTCTCTTCTTCCTCTTTTCCACCATTGTTGTGGGTTTCAAGCTTTCAAGCTTGAGTTTTATCTCCTTTCTTTCACTTTTCACCCCATGTTCCTTATATCAAAACGAAGAGCACGCCAAGGGCTTTCAATCTATCCAAGCGGATCGTGTTTTCGTTGAAGTCAAAATTTTGGGTTTCTCTCTCCCTTTGCTTAAGGTAGGGATTTTCCTTGCTTCTCTTCAATAATATCTTGTGGACAGATGTGTGATAATTTCTATTGCATAAAACCCTCATTTTGAGGAGATTTTTATAAAAGACATGTGAAGGAAGCTAGGGTTTTTAATTTATGGAAGTTGAATTGATGATTTAAGTTAAATATAAAATGTTTGGGTTATGAGAATATGGTTTTGTGTCAAATAGTAAAAAGCCCTAATTTATGTTTAACCCTAGTTATGAAATCTATATTGGGAATGAAGAAAGCTTCAATTGACATTTGATTTATGAAATTAAGTTTATGTTTTCTAGAGATGAAAATAGATAATGATGAATAATGGTTGGAAAATAACTATTGTATAGAAATGTTATTTTGAAAAAATTAAGATGAGTAATTAAATTAATTAATTGGGGATAATTTATGATGGTTATTGTGTTATGAAATTAAGTATGAAGATTTGATAATTTTGTAGAAAAGTTAGCAGACCGTTGAAATATAAGAATTGAGAATGCTTCTAAAAATGCGCCAAATGCTCTTAGTAGATGTGTTATTGGATGAATTTTGTGATAAAAATAATGAATGTTGTTATTGGTTTTGTTGGGATTATAACAACGAATGACTTGATGAATACTAGAGAATGGTGGAACATAATGTGTATGTGTTCTTGAGCTAATAAGTAATGGTAATGATGAATGAATGTGTTGGCTTTGCCCACAATTCATAATGAACAATGACTTAAGAAATTGGTGGATTGTAATGTTGCCTTGACCCGCCGTATTTGAGTCGACAAAGTGTGGTGCTTGAAATAGGTTTCGCCTTCCTTCCGGAGTAACGCCCGATAAAGCATGTGGTATGTTGAGGTTCCGCGTTCCTTCCGGCTTGAGCGTGAGGTTTCGCATTCCTTCCGACTTGTGACCGGTAAAGCGTGAGGTTCCTCATTCCTTCCGGCTAGTGACCGATAAAGCGTGTGGTGTAATGTTAAGGCTTAATAATGGAGCCGATGTCCAATTTGGATTATATGGAATGATTATAATGAGACTTGTACTTGTGTTTGAGATAATGGAAAGTGAATAATCTTGATTGAGTAAAGTCGAATATATGGAATAGCATGGGCTCTTTTTATGTGGATTATAATGGGTTGTGATGTGTTGTGATATGTAGGAGAATGACTCGTGGTTATGTTTATACTTTTAGATAAAGTTAAAAAGGGATTCTTGAAAAAACTTTTATTTGAAAAATATATTTTACTGATATAGAAACAAATAAAAGGGTTTTTCTTTGAAAATTTTTCATGAATTTCTTTATGAGAATGGTATTACCTATATGTATTGTAATTTGTGCATGAAAAGAACACAACAAATTTATGTTTATATCACTCTTTAGCATTTCATGATCACATGTATCTAGGGACCTTATTGTTTAGAATCAGGAAAGATTCCTACTGGACTTTGTGTTCATCTCAATTATTTTAACCATTTTTCAGGAACGAACTTTGGAACGCCGGATTAAGGATTGAAGAGTTTATTTTCTCTTATTTGTCATAGTGTAAATGAGAGATGTTTGTTGTAATGAGAGATTCTTGTGTAATTCAATGGGAACCTTGACTTGTATTATTGTTGTATTTATTCGAGAAGGAATAATATTATTGTTACTCCATGTAATGAGTATTTGTAATTATAATTGTAGATAATAAAATGGACTTGTATGGAAGGTTTTTGTTATATTTTCGAGTAATAAAACTTGGAGCGTGACAGTACGAGTGGGGAAAGTCATAAATTGAGCAGCTCACTCGCCCGATCAAAGATCGGCCTCTACTAATCATGATGTGATTTTTATTTACATTATATGTTTTTGTTCTGATTTATTAGGCTACTTTACTATGTGTTGCACACAAGTATAGACTAACTTGTAAAAATTGGAATACTTTGATTTCATGTTTGTTTTTGAAAATTGTTTTGAATACGCGTCACTTGAAAAAGTGAGTTTATATGTACATTAGTCAATTTATCCCAATTTTGGCAATTAGCCTTCATCCACTGACATTCAAACAAGTATATCAATTAAGCAATTAGCCTCATGGAAATATGTTTGGCATGGCAACAATCACACTTATGCGATATGCCAAAACGATAAGTGCTCACCTAGTACTCCAAGGCAAGCCAAATAAAAAAATAATAATAATTAGAAAATATACATGTTCCTAACTAATGCGAAATGACTAATGCAACGTACACATTTATGCAATACTTAGGTTCAGCTATGAGCATGGTAGATGATCCAATTCAAAACATGTGACAAATCACAATTTCAAGCAATGAATTAGAATTTTGACATTGGGTTAATATGATGAGCCGAACCTTAATGCATACGAGACGATGGATGCAAATCATAAAAATGCTAATTTGAAAAATGATGTTCTATACTAACCATCGTAAGCGAACAAGTAAAAGGGAGAAAGACGTGGAGTTGGAAGACAAACACATTATTACATATTCGCCCTCACACAAGAGGGTGCGAGTGAATGTCTGAGAATCCAAATTATACTAACTATTACAAAGCCAAGTGAATAAATAAATAACTAACTAGCTAAGCCATAATTAACTAACTAGCTAATTTATTACAACAAAAAAAAGCTAATTATCTAATGAATCATTGCTACAACAATACTAATTATGATGATAATAATTACAACAATATTGAGATCATTAATTTACAATTTACAATGGAAGCACAAGGATGGCATGCTCATAGCAGTTTCAGAACTAATTATGTCTACCTTCCTTGGAATTTGTCCAGTTTCACCTTCAATCACTGTCCTCTGCTTCTGCAAAAACACACTACCTTACCAAATATTGATGGTCGGTCGGCCTCCAATGAAGCCCGACCGGGCCCAAATAGGGCCGGTTGTGCCCTAATTTTATGAAAAACTCTGTTTTTGTATTTTGAGGTGAAAACAGTGTAGATAGAATTTTCTGAGCTTTGTTTGTCCCTCTCACACTTCTTTGTCATGGAAAGCCTCAATAGAAGGATGGAGTTGTTTCCAAAACCATCAATGAGCAATTTGTTTGCTTGATGATTTCGGTGACAATTTGGACAAAATTCAATGAATGCTATAAATAACAACCACTCATTCCCTTTATCATAGAGTGAGCTCAAAGGAGGAAAGTAAAGATGCTTCAAGGGTCGTCAAAACACCATAGATTGACGTGCGACAACTCTTGACACAATAGACTCGGCATAACGTCCGGCCGAACCGAAGCAATATAATCCATATTCTTTATGTTGGTTGGTTCATTTTAAGCCAAATTCATTAGTCTTTGCCATTCTTTATTCCATTAGTCCAAGGTGATGATTACGTCCACTAGAGATTACATCCACTAAATGAGAAGCATGTCAAGCGGGAAGTGATTCTTAACATGAAAAAGAGACCATGCCGTTGACAATGAACCTCCATAGAGATTAAGCCATTAAGCACAGATCTCTAGTTCATGTTTTGAGTAACCGTCAACCGGTTGAAACAACTCTCAAATGAAAGAAATGGATGATAGGTTGCTTGTTAAAATGAGGCATCTTAACATGGAAGTTAGTTAAAGAAAAGCTAAGAACAACATGCAACAAGCTATGTATAAGGACTTACGATATAACAAATGAACTAATCAAAGCTTGAACTAATTAAACAACCTAGGACAGCCCTAAAATAGCCCCTAATAGGTGAAAAACAATGGCTCAAAGTGCATGAAAAGAACCCAAAAAAGCTAAACAACGAGTAAAGAAAATAAGGCTAGTACGCAAGAATAAGGAGGAGTGGCTAACCCCTCCACCTTTGAAACCTCAAAGCATGATTTTTAGCCTCTTTTAAATTCTGAAAATCAATTTAGAAAGAAAAGAAAAGGGTGTAAAAATAAGGGTTTGAGCTATAGGTGAAGGTGCAAAAAATAGTGGTAACTCTCTCTACCCTTTGGTAGCTATCCAAATCCAAGATTAGACACTTAAAATAGGCTTAAGACAACACAAAAACACAAGATATAGATAGCAAGAGATAGCAAAGAGAGCAAGAGAAGAGATAGTAAGCTTATACCTCTCAAGAAGGTAAACTCTTTGTTGTGAATGAAACTAGGTCCAAACACACTCTCAAGCTTGAATTGTGATGCTCAAGGCTTAACCAAGGTTCCAAGGCTAAGGTGTGAAGGTGTATATGGTGTTTGGATATAGGTTAAATGTCACGACCCCAAACCGCCCCAAGTAGTTTGGTGCCGTGATGGCCAGTAATCCGTAATTACCGAAGGCCAACTTACAAAATTCACACACAATCAGAGTATTTATATAGGGGGCTCACAAATGCGGAAGCAATAATTCAAGATACAAGTGGTCCATAAGAGCAGTGCATAAGTCAAATGAAATGGCATACATCTTTACATAACTTTACAACTTGAATACATAAAGAAATGAAGTACAAAATACATATCACATCTTAACAAAAGGGCTTCTCAGCCGACATGTTCAAATACAAAAGCTTCAAGATTGCCGACGTCCTCACTGCCGACATAACATGCATACAAAACACACATCTCGGCGTAGCCGACTTCTAACTTGTTACCTACATATATACATAGGGAGGGTGAGCTTGGATACTCAGTGAATGATATAAGTAATAAAGGGGTAAATGAATGATTCCCGAGGTTCTTGTCAAAACAATACATATGTCATAACTTGTACAAAACAAAGCATGGGATGAATCAAGTTCATTAATCAAATCTTGGTCTTTCAAATCTTGCTTGGGATGTTAATAACATCTACATAATACTTGTGATGACATTCCGGACAAAACAAGGGAATAATCGACCCGGAATCGATTAGACAAATCCACCCGTTCATAGACCGTCGGTGGGGCCATCCGTTCATAGACCGTCGATGACAGAGATCTCTCAAACATGGTGCTACATGGGCTTAGAGTCCCCTAGCATGGGAGGACTTTCCAAGAATGTCATCCAAAACAAAGTTAATTACTTGATACACAAAATAGAGATAATCATTCATGCTTGATCAAATACTTTTCTAAAACGAAGCAAGGCTTTGTCAAAACTTTATAACATAACTTTATTAAAAATACCACTCACTTAGTTCTTGGGACGTCGGAATCAAGGCAAAGGTCCAAGTCCTACAAACACGTGGCAAAGTCTATGGAACGCACTCTTAAAACAAGCTTCACATGAATGCAAATGATCTAGGGAAAACATGCTAGAAATATCTAGGGAAAACATGCTGAAATCATCTAGGGAAAACATGCTGGAAATCATCTAGGGAAAACATGCTGAAATCATCTAGGGAAAACATGCTGAAAACAACTAGGGAAAACATGCTGGAAATCATCTAGGGAAAACATGCTGAAAACATCTAGGGAAAACATGCTGAAATCATCTAGGGAAAACATGCTGAAAACATCTAGGGAAAACATGCTGGAAATCATCTAGGGAAAACATGCTGAAATCATCTAGGGAAAACATGCTGGAAATCATCTAGGGAAAACATGCTGAAATCATCTAGGGAAAACATGCTGAAAACATCTAGGGAAAACATGCTGGAAATCATCTAGGGAAAACATGCTGAAATCATCTAGGGAAAACATACTGAAAACATCTAGGGAAAACATGCTGGAAAACATCTAGGGAAAACATGCTGGGTACCAACCAGGTCCTGGAATGGATGCACAGAGATGATCTAGGCTAAAACGACCTAGCTGGGTGAACTCAGGAGGTCTTGGCCGAGGTCCCACACCTCTTGGCCGAGGTGTGGTTACCTAGGCTTCAGTATGCAGCTGTCTGCCGAGGTGTTACAAGGTGCCGGCATGGGTGTACCATGGTCGGCCTAGGTGTGCAGTGGTTAGCCTAGGTGTGCATGCAAGATAAACTAACGTGCAAGTGATCATGCAAGGTAGACCAAGGTGTGTGATCTAGGCAAGAGTGGTCTCGGTGATCACACCTAGGGAAATGAAGCCTGGAAATCTGGGTTTCCTCCTTGAAGAACATGAAGAACATGAGCATGAAGAACATGAAGAACATGAATGCTAAAATCATAACTTGTTATTACAAGATCTGGGATTTCATGACATGAGTTCGAAAACATGGACCTGGGTACCCATACTTGAAAATCATGCAAGAACAAACACAAAAACATGGATCTAGGCATGAGCCTTCGGATCAAAACGTGACTTTTCTTGAAGAACACATGAAAACCATTTTCTCTTTCTAAAACCGAACTTCAAAGCAATGCATGGCTTACAAATCATATTCAATCATGCAATGCAATATCATAAACATATAGAACAACAAGAGCGGATCAAGAATCTAACCTTAGAACACGGATCTAACGGTTCGATCTCAAAGAATCAAGCTTGAAAATCCACTCTCTCTCAAGAACTCTTCTCCCTCTTCTAGAGCTTCTCTCTCTACTCTTCAAAACAAGATACAACAAATGAGGGGCTTCTCTCTCTGCCGGCTGACTTAACTCTCAGCTCAGACACGTGGCAACGGTTGGTTGGTTCTCTTCAAAAAGGTGATAGATTGACAAGACAAGGCCCTGACAAGGCGTATCTAGCAAGCTACTCGGAATGGCACTCCGGCAAGGGGTGACATCGGCTAACCACAAGACTTCGGCAACTAGGGTGACAATGACCTCGGCTAGGAAGGACAACACTTGACTAAGCTGTGCCACACCTCGGCCTAGATGTGCCACACCTCGGTCTAGGTCATTCCAGTCCCATAACAAGATCACTAGGTGCAAGGATTAAGGATCTCTGACGCCTAGGTGATAACATCTCGGCCAATATGCCTAGGTGACGGTGGAGGTCAACCAAAGGGGTTCCAAGATGGTTCAAGGTGTAAGAGGTTCAAAGGTGTGACCTAGGCTTGACATGACCTAGGCTTAACATGACCTAGGCTTGACATGACCTAGGCTTAACATGACCTAGGCTTGGCATGACCTAGGCTTAACATGACCTAGGCTTAACATGACCTAGGCTTAACATGACCTAGGCTTGGCATGACCTAGGCTTGACATGACCTAGGCTTGACATGACCTAGGCTTAACATGACCTAGGCTTAACATGACCTAGGCTTGGCATGACCTAGGCTTGACATGACCTAGGCTTGACATGACCTAGGCTTAACATGACCTAGGCTTAACATAGCAAGGAAGGAACAAAGCATGCATACAACACTTAGGGAAAACATGATAGCATCAAGACAAGACAAGAACCTTTACCTAGGCAAAACAAGTCCAAGTCTACAAATGCAAGCTTAACAAGACAAAATCATGCAAATGTACATGAACATGACTAAGACATGAATGTGGGTTATTACATTAAAGGTGGTAAGCTTGCTCAAAGGTTACTTGCACAAGAAGAAGGAGCTCTCAAGAAGGTGTATAAGCCTTTTTGAAATTGTTCAACCCTCAAAATAGAGATACAACTTCGTTTTTATAAAATTTGAGCAAAAGAGGTCATAAATATCTTAAAAAATAGACAGTTGGTGGGCTCCCGCCCAAAATAGTGTTTCTCGCTACTAAAGCATGGCCGGCCATAAATGGCCACGGCCAGCTCCCAATGAGGCATGGTAGGGCCTCAATGTGATCCCTTGTCTCTCTACTTCAAACTCAGCATAGGGTGGCACAATGTGTAAAAATGGATATGTGTGGTACAAACAGTGTGAATATGGAAGGTTTGGGATTGTTTCGGAGCTTAAACATAGCCCCTTCGTTGAGACCTCGAACCATACACAACACCACTTTCATTATCGAGTGTACCGGGAAAAGCGCTCGAGCCTTGCGGGCGGTCAAAAATGGGTTGTCTACACCTGGGCTCAATTCATGAATTAGAATACCTATTTTAAGTATAAAATTAATTAAAACACTGGTACGAAAAAATATTTTGGTTTGTGTTACTTTGCTTTGCATTAGAAGGTAAATAATTGAACGAAACCAATGGAAACCAAAAACTAGGGTTTATAGTGATTAATCTAGAATTAGGGAGTTAAATAATTAATATTAGAGTGTCAGAAATGATTACTAAGTTACTGGGATCGATTAGAGTTTATACGGATTCGTTAGTGATACATTTTCAATTTTAGGGTTAAACTTGCGATAAAGTGAAAATTTGGGGTCTTAAAGGTTAGGATTTCAAAAGAAATTAAAAAAATTGAGGCGGATTTGTCAGCGATGCGTTTTTTGTTTTAGGGTTAAATTTGTGATGAAGTGAAATTCTGGGTCTTACTTGTAATAACCTCAAGGTTAGGGTATCAAAAGAATTACCAAAATTGGGACGGATTTGTCAATGATGCCTTCGATTTTAGGATTAAACTTGCGATAAAGTAAAAATTGAAGGTCTTAACTGTAATAATCTCAGGGTTAGGGTTTCAAAAGAAATTACGAAAATTAGGGTTTCTACAATAAATAATTGCAAAATATTGTTGGGTCTTTAAGACTTAAACTTCTAATTCATTTTTTTTTTTTTTAGATTTTTGAAAAGTTTTATATAATTAATAATGACGCGTCATAATATTATTGGCCTAAATATAATTTATTTTAAATATACATGTTCAAATTATAAATCTCTATTAAAAGTTTTAATTTTATTTTTTTTGTCTTTTCTGATTTTAATTTTATAAAAAAAAAATTTAGATCCTTCTAAATCACAAGGACTTGAATAGTAATTTTTTTTTAGTACAAATTATTTATTTTTTAACAAAAGACAAATAAGTTAAGAAAATGAAATGACATTTTCAGTTGAATTCTTTTTTGTTTTTCTTGTTTTTTTTTCTTCCCAATTTTCAATTAAAAAATTAAAATATTTTTGACTTAAATAGTTAAGAAGTGTCTTTTGCTAAAAATCAAATAGAAATAAACGTTATTTTTCTATTAAAAGTGATGGTTGATGAAACTTATTTTGTTTTGGGTGTTAGTTTAAGATTCTTAGTAATATTTTTTTAGAAAGATAACTACAATGCAATTTTCTTTATTAGTTTAGGTTCTCCAAAACACATGATGAAAAAATTCTATAACTTTTTTTAACTCATTTAAAAATTTCAAAATTCTACAATTCTTTATCTAGATCTATGTTTCTTTTTTTTTTAATTTATAAATTTTTTTTTGAATCGTTTAATCAAAATCTATGAAACAAGTTCCATAATGAATACAAATTTTTGTTAAAAAAAATGACAAAATTTCACTGACCTGTCTTAAGTCAGTGAAATTTTTAGTAAAATTTTGATGACCAAGTTAGTGGTGAAACTTTGATTAATCAATAAAAATTTGATGACTCATCAATCCAAGTCAATGAAATTTCGATTGGTCATCAGTGAAATTTAAATTGGTAAGTTAAATTTTGACAACCAAGTTAGTGAAATTTCATTGACCTAGGTTAGTGAAATTTCAGTTGGCAAGTGAATTTCGATGACCAAGCTTGTCTAAATCAATGAAATTTTGATAACCAAGTTAGTTTAAATTAGTAAAATTTTGGTTGGTTAATAAGTCAGTGAAATTTCGATTGGTCAGTGAAATTTCAATGACCAAGTTAGTGAGTCAATGAAATTTCATGAATTTTTTTCTTCAAAATTTCATATTACTCATAGATCTTGTTTGAAAGATCTTGTCAATAGGATTGTAAAAGTATAAATTTTACAAAAAATGGATATGTAAATCAAAACTTAATAAATTTTAAAGTTTTGAAATAACTTAAACAATATAAAGGTGGGATAAAGGATTTAAACTGCTAAAATAATAACACTAGGGATCTTAAGTACGAAGGAAAATTATCTTAGGCCTCTCTTACTCCTTAAACTATATGAAGGATGTATTTATCATAAATAAAATATATATATATATAAAAAATTAAGAGTTACACGTAATAATTTATTATTCATCTAGACTTTTTTAGCACTTGCCAAATATGATGGATTCTTTTTTTTTTTTTTTTAAAAAAAAAAAATCTCAATTGTCAATTAAACAAATTAAAATGCAAAATATTTTTAGCTCAAATAGTTAAAAAGTGACTTTTGCTAAAACTAAAATAGAAGGAAACGCTATTTTTTCTATTAAAATTGATGGTTCATAAAAATTAATTTTTTTATTAAAAAATAAGGGTAATAGGTCATAATTTATTGTTCATCTAAAATTATTTTCAGATCTAATAAAAATATCATTATAAATTTTCTTCTTACCCTTTTTTTATTTAGATACTTTTATTTTGTAAGAAATTTATTTTTATTCTATTTAAATATTTTATTATAATTTTTATTAAATTATTTTATGTCATTATAAAAAGTAATATTTTCTAATATTAACTTATTCAATGATCCCTTTCCAATGGTATATTTTTTAAACATTTTCAAAATAAAAAATCTATTAGATAAACTTAAGCATATTGTTTTTATTTTTGTTTGTTAATATTATAATCTTAATTAATTTTATTTATTGTTTTAAAAAATAAATTAACAAATAATTTTTATATTTATATATACAATTTGGTTTCGGATTTTTCACATTGTTTGGTATCTTTGCCTCTGGTGATGACTAGCTAAGTCAATATTTTTAATTTTTTTTTCTCAACCAACTTTGTCTTCATTTCATTTCTTAATTTCAGTTACCGATCTCCTAACCATTGTTATTTAATTCAACAATCTCTTTACTGAATCAGTCATTCTACTTGGATGTAAATTTTTTATCTTTGATTTAGGAATTCACAAAATTTGTTACAATGCTGCTGGATCAAGTCCCAACGAGATTAAATACAAACTTGAGTCCGGGTAACCATCATCCATGCTGTGAACACAATTTTTGAAAATTCGATTCAAAAATTTTATTGTGATTGTGAACAATGATGGATCTAGGGGGGCGGACGCACCCCAAAAATTTGAAAAATATCATATATTATACTAAAAATTTTAAAATAATTTAAAATTATAAGAGTTCGCACCCCTAAATTTTTGTTTAGATAATTTAAAAATTATATAAATTAGCCTCCCAAATTTTTCAAACTATAAAGTAGCCTTCCAAAGTCTCAATCCTACATCCGTCGTCCCTGATTGTGAATTACCTATAATAGAATCTTGGGTGACAGACAACCAAGATTTACAGAATGTGATATCTTGTTCAGGTGTGAATGATTTCCCCCTTCTACCTTCCTGATGAGACTCTACCATAACTTATTCTGTGGATATAGAAGGAAGAACACTAGTGTTGGATGTTGCACTTGGCATGTAAACTAATTTATAGAACTTGTAAAATATAGCCATTGAATTGTGCACACTGCCCATTAAAATAAAAATAAAAATCACCGTTTCCTCACAAAACAATAATGTGAGTGTTTGGAAAGTTACTATTTTAGTAGACTATTTTAGTTTTTGGCTATTTTAGTAGGTTAAAATTTTTGTGTTTGGAGAGATGATTGGATTTTTTTTTAGTTAGATGTGATGTTTGAGAGATAAAAAGTGAAATGATTATAGATTTAATGTGATATTTTGTCTTATTAACTATTTTAGCCTAAAAAGACTAAAATAACCCTTGTCAAACACAACCAAAGTAACTTTTGTCATCAAAAAAGCTCTCATATTTTCCCTTTCACCAATACACCAAACTTCAATGGATATATATATATATATATATATTCATACATATGAACAGTTCACAAATCATATAAAATTTATATATAATAAAATATTATTATTGTTATTATTATTATTATTTTTTTTTGGTGAGATTTTTTTATTTTTCTTAACAGCTAAAACTGAGACAATGCCGACACCAGTGTCAACACCAATTGAGACAGTGTTGACACCAATGTCGACATCAACTGAGATACCAACGTTAACACCAACTAAGACCAAGATACCGGTGTAGTGTCGATCAACTAAGATATCAGTGTAGTGTCGACCAACTGAGATAGTGTCGACATCAATGTCGACACCAACTAAGACTAGTGGTCTAAGACACTGGTAGTTGATAAATTATGTAATTTTTAAAATTTTAATTTTTTTTTATAAATATATTTAATTTTTTGGTGAAGCCAATTTACTTCTTCTTCTTCTTCTTCTTTTTTTAATTAATGTGATTTTTGCTTTTTGTTATTAATCTGAAAATAACAGAGCATAATTATGCAACATTTCTCAACTATTTTAGCCAACCATTAGAGCACCCACTGGCAATAAAATTTAGCAACTCTTTTAGCCAATCATTGGCGCACCCATTTTTCAACTTCATGCTATTTTTTAGCTATAGCAGACCTTTTACCACATCAGATGCTCTTACTCCAATAGTGCACTACTCATTTCTTCTTACAGAAATAATTTTTCAGTTAATAGTTCAAACTCATTTTCTTATTCTAACTTGCACGGAAAATAGATCAATAATAATAATCCAAGCATTTGAGAACTAGAAAAATAAGAGATTAAAAACAGATTAGCACAATTGATTATACATTTACACAACAAAATCTGCCGGTAATCAATAAGTTATTCCTTTCCATTGCTTTCGCTTTATGATTATACAAAAAACCCCAATTCTCAGTTGTAACTCTTTTCTTGTTCATTTGTTGTGTACTAATCCAATCCTTTTGCTGTACCTACTAATGACATATCTACAATCATGACTGACCACATCAGAGATGAGACAATCCCATTGAGCCCGATTGAGTGCTGGCTTTTAATATAAATTTGTAAAATTACTATTTGAACAAATGCAATCATAGTCTTTTGAGTCGTGCCACAATTTCATTCACTCTGAACGAACTGGAACTCAATTCGATCCCCGGTGTCATTGTTCCATAAGCTTTTTCAATTCTATACCATTGTTTCGACATGGGTGAGGGTGCTGGTGCTGGAGATGGAGGTGGAGCCAGTGCCTGTGGCGGCACTGTAGGTACAACAAGTGCTCTTCTGGGCAACAATCTCTGTATTCCAGCATTTGTTCCTTCTCTTCTCTCACCTGCAATGCATGAAAAATTGACTTTCCATGAGAACTGCTTGATGGAAGAATTAATAATTATTAGTTAATCTTCCTGTTTGAAACTCTTAATCAGAAAATAGAAGGTAAAAGCAACAATCTCTCAACTTTTCTCAATAATTAGCTTATCTTCAACTTGTTTAAGTTATTTTTGCCCCACAAGGTATACAAGCAGAAGTTACACCAAATACTCTGAAATAGACTTCAGAATAAAATTTAAAAGAAAATTATAAGTAACTCCAATAAACTATACTAAACAAGGTGAATATATCTCTGTACCATTAAAATGCAAGGTGGGTTTTGCGGACTCCGACAACCGGATGAGCATCGGGGTGATGATGGTAAGGACAGCCCAAAAGAATAATATCACAACATAAGCTCTGCCACTCATTTGTTGAGGAGATATGGGGAGGCAATCGAGAGTTGCTTTTGTGTGTGTTGAGGTGTTTATGAAGCAGGTTTGAGATGGTAGGAGGAGAGGGAAGAAGGTCTCTAACTAACAACTTAGCTGGCCATGTTTTAAGAACTAGTCACACGAAACCATGTTACAAAATTCCAAACCCACTACATAAATTATTATTATTGCATTTGTGTAAACAAAGTCAGATATAATTGAAAATGAAATTGTGAATTTTGCATTTTCGGTAGTTGGAGAGTTGTTGTACCAATTGGGCATTATATGCTTAAGATTCCAACGTGTCTCTGACTGTGACCCAGTCCAAGTCCTCTAAAACTCAAGGTTGCAGTAATTTTCTAGAACAAACAGCCATTATTTCCCTTCACTTAGATTTTTGGGCAAGTTTGCGAGGTGTTAAATATCTGTCGGTGTGATACATATTGTATCGGTTGGTACATGTCAAATTTGTGTCCTTTCAATATTAATACACCCCTTTATATTGGTTCATTGTAAATTCACAAGGCAATTCGCAATTAATATGCTCGATTCATAACTAATATGAATTATTTGACTATTATAACCAAAATTGTAGGAATTCACACACATCAAATGTAATAACCCCACTTAAAATTGTGAAGCCTATAATTTTAAACCAATCAAATTATGCGTTTGTTCATACATTTTAATAGTGTGGAAATAAAATCGATCTCCCAAAACTATGTTTTTTATATCTCACTCAAATAAGGTCAACTACATAAATCTATTTTGTTATTCTACTCTTTCAAGAGCTGTATGTTCAATTAAATTAAACAAATTCATCTTTTTTTACTTCTACTACAAAATCTTGATAGCTGTAAAAATGTTTTTTCAGAGCTACTCAGTATAAAAAATAGATGACCCTGACACCTAATTCTCAATAATACTTCTAATACCATTACACTACCTAATACTTCCAATACCGTTACGCCCGAATAAATGCTTAAACGTCTCCCAATACCATTATTTAAAACCACGCTATAGGGGCAACAAAGATGCATAATGGATGATTTTTAAGGCTATTTGGATCTCTGATTTATAGAGGTCAACGAAAAAGAAAGGGAAAAAAAGATACACTAGAAACATCAAACAGGCAAAGTTGATGTTTGTAAAAAACACAAACATCAACTTTGCTTTGCCTTGATTGGTCAAAATGAAAGTGTGATTTACCATATACTCATTGGTGGTCAACTGCATAAATTGTATATAAAATGCAGAATTGAGGATGACCTGAACTGACAGCGTCAGCTCTTGGAAGTTACAAGCTGACAGACAGCTCTAAAATACCATATCGTCTTTTAAAAATGAAAGCAAGTGGTGGCATATTTCCCTACAAGATTTGGGTGCCATTAAAATACATACATAGATAAGAAAATAATAATACAGAGACAAATAGAGAGTTGTAAGAATCCTAAGTTGGTAAAATTGATCAGAACTGAATCTGACTCGTACACGACAACTTCTCCGTTTGGGAAGTGGGTTGGCTTTTTGGCTTTTTGGCTTTTTTGGCTATTTTAGCCTGGGCTTAAAAGCTTGGTTTGGGAAGGGCTTTTTGGCTTTTTGGCTTTTTTGAGTTTTTTTGTGAGAGAATAATGTAATGATTATGGGTTGGATGTGATATTTTGTTTGTTATGGTTAAAATAGCCTATTTTGTCTTTTGTGGCTAAAATAGCCAAAAAAGCCCAAGAACCAACTTGCCAAACAGAGGCTATAATATGTTTTGTCATCAAATATCTATTCCAGGGAAAAATCTTACAGCCCGAAATTGTAATGCCTCCTTGGTTAACTCTGCTGCTCCTACTACATCTGCAGCCAATTGTCTTCTTCCCAGTATACCTCTGTCACAACCCAGGTGGCCAAAAAACTGGGACGTCAAGCTCAGAAAAGGTGGTAAGTGCAAAAACCACGCAATTGCATACCTGAACTTTGTAAAACAAAACAAAATGTCTATTTCAAGCAATTGAATTGCGATGATCTAGCATGTTAAAAAGAAGATAGTGAACACTTGACAATAACTTGTAATGCTTCCACTTCAACAACCCCTTTGATCTTGAACGTTTTTAGTCAGCAAGGATATTCTCAATTTGCAAACAGCATAAAGAGTGCCCAGCCAAGAGAGCTCGGAAAGCATGTTAATGGGTGCAGCTGCCCCCTTTTAAAAATTATACTGGCTTGCATAAGATGAAAAAATTAGACAACCAGAAATAAGAATCAACTCGTACAACCAAATCACTTGCTTCAAAAATTCAAAAGTTCAATTCTAAACTAGGTAGATAATGACAAACTGTTGTAATTCTAAAGGTAGATAATACTTGAAGTAATATTCAACTCAAGGACTATCACAAAGCCCAGGGGAAAGATGATAAATTTATTAATTGTTCAGCAAACCTTTAGACAGTAGGTGAGGGAGGGAAATCTAACATTATGTATTGCGGCCATTAACATATTGATGATCGCAGCCATTAACTATCTGATCAAATACATTACGCTATACTAGGATGCACATGAGCCTAGCTTATATTACATAATAACACTTAAAAAAGTAGTTTTCCAAGTCTGGCCCAGCCTGAGATCAGGCCTATATACTTATTCTCAAGCATGTCCAACAGCAAAATAAGAAGTCCCCAAGCCTACCCAAATGACCAGGATACTATTTAATATAAATATTTTTATTATATTTCAAAATAAAAAAAAATATAATTACTTTAACGGTTTGTTTGCCTCTTTAACATATTCAAGGTGTGATTCAAATTTCTTACCCAATTTCCTACCCAATTTTTACATGACTGGTAATACATAAAACATACATATAAATTTATATATTATATAATATAATATAATTTATGGGCAGACAAGACAGGGACAGGCTCTTAAACCACTCTTCCCAAGTCCAACCACATTAGAATCAGGCCTAAAAAATTTACCCAACCCGGCCCATTAGCCTAAACTATAATCCCAAACCCTACAATGTAAAACATGGACGGGCTTAGTAGGCCATGTCCATACAGAAAGCCCTAGGCAAAGAAGCATCCCGACAGATAAAGAAGCCGTGCAAAACTGAATTATGACACCGATCCCCCCTTTTGAGTGCGAGAGTAACACGAGAAAATAAACTTAATAGCCTGAGGACCAACCTTGTCACCACCCAGTGCAAGTTGATGAACATAACTAACACAACGGAAAATACAAAGGGGCAAATAAAATGGAGGATCACGAGGAAAAATAACAGACCAAGGGGTTTGACCATTAAAAACAGAAGATGGCATTCGATTAATGAGATAACATGCTGTGAGAATAGCGTCACTCCAAGAAGTTTTGGAAACATTAATTTTGAAGTAACAAGGTGCAGGGAGTCTCATGTAGGTTTCATTGTTCTGCTACCCTGAACATAAGTGGTAGAATAACATGAGGTAAAGAAGAGGATGTCTTGAGATGAGAAAAAATATGAGGTATACTTAACATATGATGAACTAGAATCAAGAACCCGTGGACAATGATAAGAGGAAGAGGACAATCAAGTGGAGGGACTACTTGTACAAGCTAATGATGCAATGGAAAGAAATGCCAGCAAGGATGCCTGAATGAAACTTAGAATACTCTTCCTCTAAGACAATTATTGTAATACCCCAACCCTTCACATGTCATCAATATTGTCCGCTTTGGGCCACGCCCGCACAAATTTGTTCTTCCCAGTACATCACCCATCCTAGAACTACTTCAACTTAAGCACGCTTAACTAGGTTGTTCTGTTAGGGATTTCCCCACCCGGGAAAAGGTATTGATGCTATATAAGGGTCCAGGTTTTTACTTTTATAGTCCAGGAACTCCCTCTCCATTCTTGATGTGGGATACCGGGACTTTACAATTATAGTTTTCTCCAAAGCTAAAGAAGATAGTGAGGGAGAATCAATAGAGTCAGAAGTCAAGGCATTAGCAAACTAAGGAGGCCTACCAATCAGATCCCAACATTTCTTACATGTACAGTTGTTCAAGCCACAATGAGACCACCCACAGGAATCTCGACCATGGCCCCCATAATTATCACGAATATTAACACCACCACCACCACTACTAGGACCACATTTGCCGCCACCAGAACTACTGTACAGAGTACCCTTGGAAATAACTATGATAGCTACTAGACTATGTAACCTTACCACTAGAAGGTGTTGTGAAACTAATGTAGAACTATCTAGAACGGGAGTTATAGAACTCTAATAACTATCCCAAGACATAGAATGTAAAACTCTAGAACACACTTTCGAAATGGGTGGAATCATAGCACAAGCTAAAATCTGAGACTGAACTGATTCAAATCAAGTTTTAGGAATAAAGAAATCCCTATGGTAAAAGTCAAATGGAAGGAACACTATGGCACGGAAGCAACTTGGGAGAAAGAAGATGAAATGAGACAAAGGTACCCCAAGTTATTTCCAATTCAAAGTAATGCAAGTTTGGAGGACCAAACTTCTTAAAGGGGGGATGATTGTGACAACCCTGTCACATATTATGTCTTTAATCCTTTAATTTTGCATATGCTTATGTGCTTAGTGTGAATTCAAATGCAATTTATGTGTTTTATAAGATTTTTGGATTCATATCTGTTAGCTATGGGAATATCTGTTGTGATTTCTATGATAATCTGAAATTTAAGGCCTTAATGGCGTCAGAAATCAGAATTGATTAATTTATTGTGAATGGCATAATTTTTAGAGCCTAATGGAAAGTTTGATTAAAATTTGATTCAAATTAAATTAATTAGATTAAATTAATTAAACTAAGTTTTGTTTAGTTAAGCCTTAAGCTCAATTAACTAGCTCAATCCCTAATTAGTGCCTTGAGTTAAATAAGCTTATGTATATGTTAAGTTGAGAGTTTAACTCATAATTGAACTCAAGATTTTGCTAAAAATACATTCTGGAGAGAGGAAGAGAGTTATTTAGAAAGAGAGAGGCGTAAACTTGAAGAATCTTGCAAGGAGATTGAAGAATTGTAAAGTAGAGCTCAAGTTCTAAAAGAATTTCCTTGATTGAAGGCCTTAGGTAAGAGTTTGAACAATAATTCAACAGTTTAAGTCATCAAAGATGTGAATTCAAGAAGATATATGATTACATACAAGTAATAAGCTTAAAGATAATGAATTGGAAGTTTAGATATACATGCATGCATGATTTTGTTAAGATTCTTCACATTTGATCATGAATTTATTATCCATGTTGAGTTTTGAAGCTATCTCATACATACATCATTGATTTCTAGGGTTTTGAAGCTATCTCATACATACATCATTATGTATTGCAGCCATTAACATATTGATGATCGCAGCCATTAACTATCTGATCAAATACATTACGCTATACTAGGATGCACATGAGCCTAGCTTATATTACATAATAACACTGTGTTTGGTTGAGGGATTTGAGCAAGGATTTGGAAAGGGAAATGGAAAAGGTAGGTGAAATGTGAAAAAAAATATACCTATATGTCACATAGTTTCACACACTTTTTCCCTTTCTCTTTCCAAATCCTTCTCCAAATCTCCCAACCAAACACAACGTTAAAAAAAAGTAGTTTTCCAAGTCTGGCGCAGCCTGAGATCGGGCCTATATACTTATTCTCAAGCATGTCCAAGAGCAAAATAAGAAGTCCCCAAGCCTACCCAAATGACCGGGATACTATTTAATATAAATATTTTTATTATATTTTAAAATTAAAAAATATAATTACTTTAACGGTTTGTGTGCCTCTTTAACATATTCAAGGTGTGATTCAAATTTCTTACCCAATTTTTACATGACTAGTAATACATAAACATACATATAAATTTATATATTATATTATATAATATAATGTGTAGGCAGACAAGACAGGGACAGGCTCTTAAGCCACTGTTCCCAAGTCCAACCCACATTATAATCAGGCCTAAAAAATTTACCCAACCAGGCCCATTAGCCGAAACTATAATCCCAAACCCTACAACGTCCATACATAAAGCCCTAGACAAAGAAGCAGTGCAAAACTGAATTATAACACCGATCACCCTTTTGAGTATGAGAGTTGCACGAGAAAATAAACTTAATAGCCTAAGGACTAACCTTGTCACCACCCAGCAGGGACGGAACTACATGTAGACCTACAGGGCCTGCCCCCCTACTTTGCACAAGATGCTTTGCTATACATAGATTCAGCACACCAACTTCTCCTATCGGCCTCCTTTCATCTTATAATTTTAGCTATTTTCTTTAACAGTTCTTTATAATACAATGATAGTATAATATATAAAAAAATATTATTATAAGAAATATATGATTTCTTTTTTCATGAAAGTTTAGAATATTTGTAGTGTTATGTGTAGTAAATGTTATGAGTAGTTAATTTATGGTGTGCATCTCTAAAATAAAAGTGAAAGTTATGAATTATTGTAGTTACGTTGTGAATGGTGTAGTGCAAATCTTACAAATTATTTGTGATGCAAAATGTTACAAACTATTTTGGCAAAAGAAGTTGCAATTTGTTATGGTTAATATGCACATTTTAAAGAGTGCACACCATGATAACTCCCTAACATACTATGTTCTAAAATATATTTTTAATTATATTATCCACTTTATAAATGAAATTAAGTTCACCATTTTTGTATCTCATTAGCCCCATCATTATTTATCGCTACTGCAATATAAAAACTCTCATTGATTAGTGATGCTATAACGTAATATTAATGTTACATCAAATATTTAATAAAAATAAGAATTTATCCATTTTCAATTAATAGCATGAAAAATCACAGTTGCTTATTGCATGAAAATCCATTGCTTTAAATCTAACCTCACTTATCTTCCTATGTTTGTTTTCCCCCCCCCCCCACCCAATGATCGAATTCTGGGTTCGTCCTTGCCACCCAGTGCAAGTTGATGAACAAAATTAACACAACTGAAAATACAAAGGGGCAAATGAAATGGAGGATCACAAGGAAAAAGAACAGACTAAGGGGTTTGACCATTAAAAATAGAAGATGGAATACGATTAATGAGATAGCATGCTGTGAGAATAGCGTCACTCCAAGAAATTTTGAAACATTAATTTGAAGTAACAAGGTGAAGGGAGTCTCATGTAGGTTTCATTGTTCTGATACCCTGAACATAAGTGGTAAAATAACCTGCTAAGGTGACATGAGATAAAGAAGATGATGACTTGAGATCAGAAAAAATATGAGGTATACTTGACATATGATGAGCTAGAATCAAGAACCCATGGACGAGGATAAGAAGAAGAGGACAAACAAGTGGAGGGAGTACTTGTACAAGCTAATGATGCAATGGAAAGAAATGCCGGCAAGGATGCCTGTTACTGATGAAACTTAGAATACTCTTCCTCTGAGACAGTTATAGTTTTCTCCAAAGCTAAAGAAGATGACGAGATGAGGGAGAATCAATAGAGTCAGAAGTCAAGGCATTAACAAACTGAGGAGGCCTACCAATCAGATCCCAACATCTCTCACATGTACAGTTGTTCAAGCCACAATGAGACCACCCATGGGAATCTCGACTATGGCCCCTAAAATATCACGAATATTACCACCACCACCACGACTAGGACCACCTTTGCCACCACCAGAACTACTATACAGAGTACCCTTGGAAGTAACCATGATAGCTACTAGACTACGTAACCTTACCACTAGAAGGTGTTGTGAAACTAATGTAGAACTATCAAGAATGGGAGTTATAGAGCTCTGAGAACTATCCCAAGACATAGAACGTAAAACTCTAGAATACACTTCTGAAAGGGGTGGAATCACAGCACAAGCTAAAATTTGAGACCGAACTGATTCAAATCAAGTTTTAGGAATAAAGAAATCCCTATGGTAAAAGTCAAATGGAAGGAACACAATGGCATGGAAGCAATTTGGGAGAAAGAAGATGAAATGAGGCAAAGGTACCCTGAGTTATTTCTGATTCAAGGTAACGCAAGTTTTGAGGACCAAACTTCTTAAAGGAGGGATGATTGTGACAACACCGTCACATATTATGTCTTTAATCCTTTAATTTTGCATGTGCTTAGTGTGAATCCGAATGCAATTTATGTGTTTTATATGATTTTTGGATTCATATCTGTTAGCCATGGGAATATCTGTTTTGATTTCTGTGATAATTTGAAATTAAAATCCTTAATGGCGTCAGAAACCATAATTGATTAATTTATTGTGAATGGCATAATTTTTAGAGCCTAATGGGAGGTTTGATTAAAATTTGATTCAAATTAAATTAATTAAACTAAGTTTTGTTTGGTTAAGCCTTAAGCTCAATTAACTAGCTCAATCCCTAAGTGTCTGGAGTTAAACAAGCTTATATATATGTTAAGTTGAGAGTTTAACTTAAAATACATTCTACAGAGAGTGGAAGAGAGTTATTTAGAAAGAGAGAGGCTTAAACTTGAAGAATCTTGCAAGGAGATTGAAGAATTGTAAAGTAGAGCTCAAGTTCTTAAAGAATTTGCTTGATTGAAGGCCTTAGGTAAGAGTTTGAATAATAATTCAAGAGTTTAAGTCATCAAAGATGTGAATTCAAGAAGATATATGATTACATACAAGTAATAAGCTTAAAGATAATGAATTGGAAGTTTAGACATACATGCATGCATGATTTTGTTAAGATTCTTCACATTCGATCATGAATTTATTACCCATGTTGAGTTTTGAAACTATCTCATACATGCATCATTGATTTCTAGGGTTTTGAAGGTTGAATTTCATGAATATATGAATTAAAGAGCATGTGTTTGAAAAGCAAGAAAAAAAGGAGTTGAGGTTCATGCATGCATAAAGAAATAAGGTTTAATTTGGTAAATTCATGAAGTTTTGAGCATAAGATTTGTACATTATCAAGTGTTTATGTTTAATTACATGTTTTCAAGTTTTTGGACAAGTTTTGCATGAATCCATACTTTGAACATGTGTGTTGAAGTTCAAATTCATTTCTGTAAATTCCAGAATTCTGCTTGGCATATGTAGTTGGCTTGATCGACAAGTCACCGCTTGAGCCAAGGTGCAAAATAAAAGGCGATAGCTCAAGCGGTGATTTTACAGACCATGTGGTCCATCCAGTACTTTTGTAGATCATGTGGTTCTCTCAAGTTACCAATGTTGCACTCGAGTGAAGTATCCTATTTCAGCATATTTTGAAAAGTCATGTTTTATCTAGTTTGGCATTCTCATCCCTTTCTAAACATTCTTAGGCATGAATTGAGCCTCCTAAATGAATCTATGGGTTAGAATGAGACTTAAAAGAATTGAATAAGTTAAAGAACAATCCGATTAAGCAAAGTAATTCAATGTGTGTATGCTTATGATTGTGTAGGACCATCTGCGAGGACGTGTCAGCAACTGAATCATAGTGAGTAATATCTTAATAAAGATACTTTCTTATTTACTCTATTTTCTAAATGTCCTAATGTTGTAAGTTTTTCTGAACCTATGACTTTGAAAACATGAATGAGTTTCTATCTATCTGATTAAGATGATATCTGTAAATGTGTTTAATGACATACAAACATATATGATGGACCTAAGGTCATTGCGTATATTTGAAATGGACACAAGGTCATTCTGTATATTTGACAAGATGGACCCAAGGTCGTTCCGAATATTTGATATGTCTGATTATCTGTTATGAGTTGACCGAATGGTCATTATGCAGCTGTAAATAATTGGACCCAAGGTCGTTCCGTGAAGATATGATCAATTATGTTACCTACATCTATTATACATTAGACCCGAGGTCATTCTGTCCTGTATTGGACCTGAGGTTGTTTTGTTATGTATTCGACCCAAGGTCATTCTGTCATTTATTGGACCCGTGGTTGTTCCGTTATAATATGAAACTATTACGAGAATAATTTTGTTTAATATTAGAACTCATTCATATAACCTCTTTACTTTGATGTTATTCATTGGGCTTTCGCTCACTCAGTTATATATATATATATATGTAGGTGAGCAACGTGATGTCCTACCCTAGTGAACCTGTGAAAGGATTACCGAGTTTTGTGGAGTCAGCCAAGGATGCCTCATGCACGGGGCTTTTGTCATTTGTTCTGTTTTTATTGGTCATTCTTGACCATCTTTTGTTTATAGGAAGTTTAGGTTTTGTAAGATCATGAATAATACTTTTGTGTTTAAATCTTTGTACCTCCAGTCTGAAATGAATGTTTAAATAAGGTGTGTTGTATGATTGTGAGTTATGAACGTATAAGATGTTTCTGTTTATGCCATATATACACAGCTCATTAGACAAAATTTTATTATTTAGCTTCTGCTTTTGGCCCTATATAATTAAATATAATTAAATTTCTGTCCGAGGCCATATGTAATTTCATGATTATTGTCCAGTTATGATCCAAACCTCTAGGGGTGGGTTCAAGCCATGACACTCTACGTCTTATTTTTCTCGTTTGTCAACTCAATCTCTATCTTCCTCTTTTCCATCTCTATTTCAAAACGACTTCTACTCCCAATTCTTCATCTTTTTATTTCTATATCTCAGTTCACTCTTTATTCTTCTTTTGCATGGAGGTCGTGGTTGTCAAAAAATAGATCACACTACCATTGAGTATATCATTTTCGAGGTAATATTTTTACAATTACTTGTGATACTCTTACAATAATTTAAAAATCGATTTAAGGAAGATATAAATAAATTGTTTGCTCTTAGTTATGCTTTAGATCTTCTGAATGATTATACATTTTTTGAAATTGAAAATTTTTGCAAACTTGCAAATAAATTTAATTTCCATTTGAAAACTCAGTTACAAAATTAGACATTTCAAATTTCAAAAGTTGTTAACAATATTTGCGTTAAAATGTTTGTGAAGACAAGAAAATCAATTTATCCTCTTGTCAATAATTTTTTTTTTTCTTTTTATCGTTACTTGCTTCAATGGAGACGACAAAACCTACTTTTTGACAATGAAAATTGTCTAAACTAAACTACACAAATAGTAATTATTTATTTTTCTTACATATAAATTCACCCCTACATAAGGTTAAAATCCTACACCAATGTCCTTTCTAGGATCAATAATCCCACAAGCAACTCCGTCTACACAAATTTGGTGGCTTTGATAAATGAGTGAATCATATTCATATTGAATACACTAATGGTATTGCAATTATATTTGAAAATTAGGTTTTAAATAAAGTAAATTACATTTACTTTCCCTAAGATTTCTGATAATTATAGAGACTTTCTCTGTGGTTTCAATAATTACATTAACCTTCCTTCCTTTTGAAACTATTATCAAGATTTTTCCAATCTGTTAAGTTCATACAAACTGCATAAGTTGGGTGTGAAAATGACCATATCCTTTGATTTGCATGTGAAAAGACGAAAATACCCATAAACCAGCTCATTCATTATCAACATAGGTAAATTACACTTACCTCCCCTAAGGTTTTGCATTTATATTAACAAAGACCTATACATATTTTAGAATTATTTAATAAAATTCTTAAATTTCATGCAACATAAAATAAAACTCTTAAATTGTTAACACATCATTAAAACATTTAATGAAAAAATAATAATTTCCATTGATGAAATACTTAAAAATGAACAATATCTCTAAAACTAATGTTAGATAACATCCTAATAATTTAATATAAGGCTTATTCCATACTATATAAACAACGTAAAATTTATCATTTCAAGTAATGTATTTATTATTTGAATTTTTTTTTAAAGTTGAAACAAATGGATTTTTTTTTTCCTGACAATTTGCATTACTTGTTTATTCACATGTAAAAAAAAAAATATTATTATTTTATATTTTTTCAATTATATATTATTCTCAAATTTTAATTTATATCTTTGAGTCATTAAATTTATAATCGATGTATATTAAAAAAAAACGCAGGTTAATATTTCTTAAATGATGAAAAAATTAAAAATTGAATATAGAAGCAAAAAAAAACTTACCTCTACTGAGATTTCTGACAACTAAACTAAACTCATTCATTATCAATATTAATCTTAACCTTAAATTTACTAAATTTAATTTATCCTACTAAATATATATGAGATTAATATTTATTTTTCATAACTTTTTCAAAACTATAAATGTAATTTCTTGACTCTATTTTTTTCCACAATAAGTTTTTTAACTTTTATAAACAAAAAATAAAATAAAAATTCGACCATTAATGAAGGTGAGAAATTAATTTTAAGATTTAATTTAATAAAAATAGTTTAAATGAGATAAATAAAGATAGAGAAATAAATTTTAAGTATCATGCATAACAAATTAATTGAGTATTGTATTATTATCAAATAATTTCTCTATTCAAGTAACAATTTATTTTAATTTTAGGTGTAAGAAATGATAAATTATTTGAATTGTTTATTATTCTCAAATGATTTCTTGATCCTTCATTCTCTATCAACTAATTTAAATTTATTGTGAGGTGATTAGATTTTTTTTTTCTTTTATATTTATTTTTTAATTTTTTTTAATCATGTAAAAAAATTAACTTGTGTTTTTTTTAAGGGTAAATTACACTATTAGTCCCTCTAATTTAAGTGAAGTGTCACTTTAGTTCCCGTAGTTTCAATTCGAATAATTTGGTCACACACTTACAATTTTATTACAATTTAGTCCCTCCATCACTTGTCATTAGAATTTTAAATGAAAGTAAAGTGAAATAATTTCACTTTGGTCCCTAGAGTGTTTTTTAATTTCACTTTGATCACTCTAGTTTTCAAAATGTTAACAATACATGATCCATGAATCACATTGTAACACAATTGAAAGTGTAAGAACTAAATTGTTCAAATTAACATTACAGGGCACTAAAGTGACACTTCATTCAAACTAGAGAGACCAATAGCATAATCTACCTTTCTTTTAAATATGCATCGACTAAAAGTTTAATGACTCAAAGATAAAAATTAAAATTTGAGAATAATATATGATTAAGAAAAGATAATACAATAATCTTTTTACATATGAATAAATAAGTAATGCATATTATTAGAAAAAAAATAAATTCATTTATTTCAACTTTAAGAAAATTCAAATAATAAATGCATTACTTAAAATGATAAATTTTACATTGTTTATGTAGTGTGGAATGAGTCTTATATTAAATTATTAGGATGTTATCTAACATTAATTTTAGAGAGATTATTTATTTTAAACTATTTTATCAATGAAAATTATTATTTTTCATTAAATATTTTAATAATGTCTTAACAATTTAAGAGTTTTGTTTAATATTGTATGAGATTTAAGAATTTTATTAAATAATGCTAAAATATTGAGAGGGTGATTTATGATCCGGTGGTGGGCCGAGGTATCGACCGAGTAAGTTGAGAGCCCAGCAGTGCATTGGGCCGAGATGATCGACTGTTCACCTAGAGATGGGCTACCAGAATTTGGGCCGGGCAGAGTACGGGCTGAGTGTCACCCCGGACCGGACAGAAACTGCTCGGTAAGGCAGTGCTCGGTCGGACCAGGGTGCCCGGTCCGAATATGGCCAAAGCCGGATTGACCGAGTGACCGGCGGCCAGGAAGGCATGGACAACCGAGGAAGTTGAGTGGCCGGTGCCCGGAAAGGCGTGGTCGGCCGAGGAGACTGTATGGTCGGCAGGAAGGCCGATCAAAGTAAGTATCCGGGCTAGGCTCGGTCGGGATGCCGCTTAGCCCGGTCCTCCGTTTGTTTATCCGGTTAGGCGCTTAAGGTATGAAGCATGGTACGACCGAGGTAGGGCAGCTCGGCTGCCGAGCTCCAGCTGTGCTGACAGGCAGTTGAGAGCAGGTGATGAATGACATGGTTTATGCTGACAGATGGGATAGCAGAGCCACGTGTCAGGAGATGACAGGGAGTGGATATGGGGCTCAGAAGGTATATAAGCATGTCTGCGCCCCCCATACGCGATACACGAACATCTCTGTAAGAAAATCCTTACACTCAAACACTCTCTCCCTTCTCTCTATTCCCTCTAAGGTGTGTGCTAATTTGACCGTCGGAGGGTGTTTCCGGCCACACACCGCCGGGTAGCTCACCGTTATTTGCTCGCAGGTGATCAGATATCGACGGAACTCGGAAGAAAGGAATACGGGCACGCCGGAATATTTGCTCCCCGTACAATTGGCGCCGTCTGTGGGAACTTGACAGACAAAACCTTGTCTTCCAGGTTCATCTGATCGCCGTCCATGGCGAACAACGACGAGTTCCCGTTGTCCGCCATCGACGGAGCCACCCCGGAGTATACCCGAAGGAGAGAGGGACCTCCTGCCGTCCATCCAATGGCTGACTTGGGGACGCCCACTGGAGGACAGTCAGGAGACGCGCGGGATAAGCGCGGAAGGAGTCATGGGCGTTCACGCAGTCCAGACAGTCGCCGGCGGAGAGACTCACACGCCCGGCGACTGGAAAGCAAGTTAAAGGACCAAGACGCTGTCATCAGGCGGATGGCGGCGGAGATGGAGGATCTTAAGCGGCATGTCAAAGGGAAAGGTGTAGCTGGAGTGGGAGACCACAGTGAGCGCACCCCGTCCCGCCGGTCAGGCGATCAAAGTCAGCGACGTACTCAGTCCATTTCCATCACCAGGAGTTACCAGGTTGGTGATTCCGACATGCGTGCAGAAAAGTCTAGCGCGCAAGACAGCAGTTACAAACCCTCACGTCCGGCGACGACGTCGAGGTACTCTTATTCTGCTCAGTCAGAGGACCTACGGGCAGTGTTAAGGGAGCGGGCCCGCCGGCGCGAAGCTCAGAGAATACCTGCTTTCCAGCGGCTCTCCTACGGGGTTCACGGCAGCGAGGAGGTCGGAATGCCTCCACCCCGCCAAGCAATGCCCATATTCGAAGATACAGACTTGGCAAGGCTGAGTGCCACTCCTTTTTCCCTGGAAATAGAAACAACGCCGCTTCCAGCAGGCTTCCATCAGCCTAAGTTTACACTTTACGACGGAAAAACCGATCCGTACATGCATGTGAGCCACTTCCGACAGGTTATGGCCGGACATCGGCGCAATGACGGACTTATGTGCCTAATCTTCCCGTCAAGTTTAGGCGAGCTGGGCCTAAAGTGGTTCGAGAGGTTGCCGGAAGGGAGCATACAAAGGTGGCATCAGTTGGCCGAGGCGTTTGTTACGCGCTTCAAAACCAACACAAAAACACCAAAGGAAGTCGATCACTTGCTAAGTGTCAAGATGGAACCGTGCGACACACTGAAGGCGTACAATTCAAGGTATTGGGAAACCTTCAACGAGATCTTAGACTGCCCGGTCAACCTTGCTATCACACAATATAAGCGCGGTCTCCCGGTCGGACATAGACTGCGGGACTCGCTTACCATGCACCAATCGACCTCCATGGGCCAGCTCATGCAGCGCATCAATGAGCACATCCGAGTAGAGGATGATGCGTCGGCTTCCACCGTGAAGGCCACTCCGGTCGGAACAGACAAGAAGACAGCAGGCAAGGTGCACGCAGTTGGGCAAGAGTCCAACCGCTCAAATGACCGAGCAGAGGAATCAGACCGAGGTTCAAATCGAAAAAACCGGGGTAGAGGACGTCGGAATGACCGGGATGATTACCCCCGAGATGACGTCGAGGACGCAAACAGAAGAATGAAGGCAAGGACTGGCATAACCACGGTCTTCAAAATTCCAATCTATCGCATACTTAGTGAAATCCGAGACGAGGAGTATGTCCGGTTTCCTGCTAAGTTGGGCGATGGACAAAAGGGGTACAATCCGCGGTATCGTTGTACGTTTCACCGGGAGAGGGGCCACCGGACTGAGGATTGTTTGCCTTTGCGACAACATTTGGAAGAATTGGTTGCGGCCGGACATCTGGACCTTTACATTGATGGCGGCGTGAAACCAAATCAGGCTCCGGTCGATCCCAGGGGACAGGATGACCGAGATGCACCACCACAAGGAGTTATTAATGTCATCCACGACATCGTGGAACCGGAGCGCGTTTGCGAACTCCGGGGCATGATCAAGAAGGCAGAGCATATGAGGGAAGTTTTGTCAGTATAGCCTGCCATCAAAAGGGGGAAGACAGAGGAGAAAGACGTGATTAGTTTCACCTCAAGGGATTTAGAGCGTATCCAGACGCCGCACAACGATGCTCTTGTAGTAACACTGCGCGTCAAAGAATTTGATGTTAGACGGATCTTGATCGACCAGGGAAGCTCGGTCGAGATCATGTATTATGATGCATTCAAATAGCTCAAACTCCGTGAGACAGATTTGGCTCCGGCCACTTCGCCACTGGTTGGATTTAACTCGCAGCCGGAGTGGCCATTGGGAAAGATTATCTTGCCGGTCAAAGCAGGATCCGTGGTCAAGCAAGTGGAGTTTTGGGTGCTACAAGTGCCTTCAACGTACAACCTTATCCTTGGAAGAGGATGGCTTCACGCCATTGCAAGCCGTAGCATCGACTTACCACCAGGTGATGAGATTCCCCTCGGCTATGGGGGCAATCGAGGAGATTTGGGGAGACCAGGTCATGTCCAAGCAATGCTTTGTGGCGGTCAACGGGAGCCGGGCTGCCAAAGGATTCGTTCAAATGATCGAGGGACCGGAGGACCAGAGTGTCTTGGATGATGTTGGCACCAAAGCAGAAGACAAGGCAGTTGAAGAATTGGTTGAGGTGCGGATTGATGCCGAGCAGCCGGACAGATTCTTCTTGCTCGGTTCAAGTCTCTCGGCCATGGAGAGAACCGAGATGATTGAGTTTTTAATGGCGAACATCGAAGTCTTTGCATGGTCGCCCTATGACATGCCTGGTCTTGACCCAAGCTTTATCTGCCATCACCTCAATGTCTTCCCTGGAGCAAAGCCAGTCATCCAGCGAACAAGGAGATCGGCGCTGCATCACGCCGAGGTAGTAGCAGAGGAGGTAAAGAACTTGCTTGAGGCACGAGCAATACAGGAAGTGCACTACCCTCGGTGGATTTCCAACACGGTAGTGGTGCCCAAGAAAAATGGAAAGTGGCGAGTTTGTGTCGACTACAAGACAGTCAACCGAGCTTGTCCAAAAGACAGCTTCCCTTTGCCGCGCATTGACCAGCTAGTGGATTTGACGGCTGGACACAATCGGCTCAGTTTCTTGGATGCGTACCGCGGCTATCACCAGATTGCCATGCATGGGCCTGACCAAGAGATCACCTCTTTCACGACTCCAAGGGGACTCTTCTGCTATCGAGTTATGCCCTTTGGTTTGAAAAACGCCGGGGCAACCTTTCAGAGGATGGTGACCAAAATGTTCGCTCCTTTGCTCGGCCGGACAATGGAGGCTTACATCGATGATATGGTGGTAAAGAGCCGACATGAGGCACACCATTTGTCCGACTTAGCCGAGATGTTCGCCATTCTGAAGAAGCACAAGCTGCGCTTGAATGCATCGAAGTGTGCCTTTGGCGTGGGATCCGGGAAATTTTTGGGATTCTTAGTCACGAACCGAGGCATCGAAGCAGACCCTACTCAGATCAGAGCCGTGCAAGAATTGAAACAACCCAGCTCGGCTAAGGACGTGCAGCATCTGGCCGGGATGGCCGCCGCGCTTAATCGATTTATAAGCCGGTCATCAGATCGCTGCCGCCCTTTCTTTCAAGCATTGAAGTCAAAGTTCTCATAGGATGACGAGTGTGACCGAGCTTTGGCCGAGCTCAAAGATTATTTGTCTTCTCCGCCGCTGTTGGTTACACCAGAGCCCGGTGAGGAACTCTACCTTTACCTTGCCGTCTCCCAGCACGCAGTAAGTGCGGTGTTAGTCCGGGCTGAAGGAATTAAGCACCTCCCAATTTTTTACGTAAGTAAGACCCTTCTGCCGGCTGAGACGAGGTACTTGCCACTGGAAAAGCTTGCGTTGGCACTGATGATGGCTTCGAGGAAATTGGCACATTATTTTCACGCCCATACCATCGTCGTACTAACCAAGTTCCCCTCAAGGCCTTGTTTGAGCGCGCAGACTTTTCAAGCCGAATATTAAAATGGGCGGTCGAGTTGGGACAGTTCGATGTGAAGTTCCAGCCGTGCACCGCAATCAAAGCCCAAACCTTGGCCGATTTTGTTGCCGAGTTCTCACCTGGCACTCATCCGGTATGCCCGGTCGACATTGCCGGGGCAGATGATGAGACGCCCACAATGCCAACCGCGGAGTTAGCGCGCACCATCGAAATTCCCTCAGTTTGCACGGTAATACCTCCCGGTGCTGCGATGACGGAGTTGTGTATCACCAACCCATCCACTCTGTCCGGTACCGCATCACCAAGGGGGGAAGGAATGGTTCCACACAGCTCAGAACTTGATGATTCGCCTACGGACTTGGGCATTCTGAACCAACTTGCTGAGTCCGGTGCCGAATCCTCAAGGGGGGGAGGAATGGTTCCAGGCAGCTCAGAACTTGTGGCCGGCTTCACACCGCAACCTGGTAGCTCAGAACTTGCGGTCGGCTTCACACCGCAACCTGGTGATTCGCCTACGGACTTGAGTATTTCAGACAACCTTGCTGAGTCCGGTGTCGAATCACCAAGGGGCACTGAATTTGAACCGGTCAACACCAAACTTGACACCGCACAGCCGAGCAGTTGTGATCCCATTGCCCTTCGCAACTCTCAAGACCCATCTGACTGCTGGAAGCTTTTTGTGGGGGACATGTGGAAGCTTTTTGTTGATGGAGCGTCCAACCGCCATGGTGCCGGCCTAGGTATTGTTCTTATATCCCCGGACGGCCTAACCATTGAGCATTCCATTACACTTGGCTTCCCGGCGTCTAACAACGAGGCTGAGTACGAGGCGCTTCTCGCCGGGCTCAAGAGCGCGATTCAAATGAAGGCTGCCGAGCTCCTGGTATACAGTGATTCCCAGCTTGTGGTTAACCAAGTTTCAGGGATTTATGAAGCGAAGGACGATAGGATGGCGAAGTACCAAGCTCTGGTCAGGGACCATATCAAGCAGTTTGAGGCAATCAGAGTGCAACGGATCGGCCGGGAAGAAAACAGCCGGGCTGATGAACTCGCCGGCCTCGCTTCCATGGTCAATAGTACGTCTCCAAACCCATTGTTGATTGACTTCCTTCCGCGGCCGAGCATTGAAAACGCCGGACAGACGGATGTACTCTGCGCCGAGCTAGGCCCTTCATGGATGGACCCCTTGATCTCGTTCCTCAGAGACCGTACTCTTCCAACAGATAAGAAAGAAGCGCACAAAATCCGGGTGAAGTCAGAGCGGTTTTGGCTCTCTCCATCTGGCGCGTTGTACAAGAAGTCCTTCACCGGTCCTTATCTCAAATGCGTGCACCCGAATAGTGTGGAGGCCTTCTTGTTTGAAATTCATGAAGGCATTTGTGGCAGCCACATCGGGGGCAGGTCCTTAGCCTACCGAGCTATTTCGCAGGGATACTGGTGGCCGTGCATGCAGGCCGACGCGCAAAAATATGTCCGCAAGTGCGAGAAATGCCAGAAATTCGCCCATCAGATCCACCAGCCTGCCAGGGAACTTCTTCCCCTCACCAGTCCTTGGCCTTTCGCCATGTGGGGGCTAGATATAGTCGGACCGTTGCCAACAGCACCGGGCAACCGGAAATTCTTCATCGCGGCCACAGATTACTTCACAAAGTGGGTTGAAGCTGAGCCCTTGGCAACCATCAAAGAGAAAGACGTGAAGCGATTTGTCTGGCAGAACGTTGTCACGCGGTTTGGTGTCCCAAAGATTTTGATCTCTGACAACGGCACCCAGTTTGACGGTCGCCTATTCAGAGGATTTTGTGAAGATCTGAAGATAGAATTCTACAACTCCACCCCGGCCTACCCGCAGTCCAATGGTCAAGCCGAAGCATCAAACAAGACTATACTGGATGGGTTGAAGAAACGGTTGGAAAAGGCTAAGGGCAAGTGGGCTGAAGAATTACCGAGCGTCCTTTGGGCATACCGAATAACCCCGCGACGTTCGACCGGGGAAACTCCATTTGCTTTGGCTTATGGCATGGAGGCGGTCATACCCTTGGAAGTTGAAATGCCCACCCTCAAAACTGAGAGTTTTGAGCCCGAACTAAATGCCGAGGCTATTGCCTTGGAGTTGGACCTAGCGGAAGAGCGCCGGGAGAAAGCCCTCATCCATGTGGCCGCCTACCAACAAGAGCTCTCCAAGAAGTATAACAAGACAGTGCACCCCAGACCGTTCAAAGTTGGGGATTGGGTTTTGAGGAAGATTATGGGCAACACCCTAGTGCCAGGAGAAGGCAAACTAGGGGCAAATTGGGAAGGACCCTACAAGATCACTGGTCTGGCTGGCAAGGGGGCTTACCACTTGGAAGATCTAGACGGAAGAGCCATACCCCGGCCATGGAATGCGGCCAACTTGAAATTGTATTATTTTTAAGCTTTTTACTTTCCTCTTTTTGTAAAGCAATTTTTTGGCTTGCAAAGCAGAATGTAATTCTTTTTGTCAAATTATAGAAGTCATTTTGCTTTAGCACTTGGATTATTGTTTTAGTGTTACGGACCGAGATGGTGTACTCCGGTTGGAAGAGTTGGTGTTTTGTCCAACTTAGGATTCCCAACCGAGATGGTGTACTCCGGTTGGAAGAGTTGGTGTTTTGTCCAACTTAGGATTCCCAACCGAGATGGTGTACTCCGGTTGGAAGAGTTGGTGTTTTGTCCAACTTAGGATTCCCAACCGAGATGGTGTACTCCGGTTGGAAGAGTTGGTGTTTTGTCCAACTTAGGATCCCCAACCGAGATGGTGTACTCCGGTTGGAAGAGTTGGTGTTTTGTCCAACTTAGGATCCCCAACCGAGATGGTGTACTCTGGTTGGAAGAGTTGGTGTCTTGTCCAACTTTGGATTCCCAACCGAGATGATGTACTCCGGTTGGAAGTGTTGATTTGTTCAACTTAGTTACAGCCGAGATGGCTATTTCGGTTCATGAATTGGTCTTGTTCTGCTGAAGTACTTAGACCGTGTTATGTATTCCGGTTCGATGAGTTATACCGAGATGTTTTGCTGAAGACAAAGCTGATTACAACCGTGCATACACTTGCAAAAATTTGAATTTTCATTGATAAGAAATTCATTACAAAAAGTGGGGACCAAGCCCGGTTACATCAGCAATGTTGAAAGCAAAAAATACAAAAGAGAAGAAAATTAAACTAGAGGGGATAGATGAGTGAATTCGTCCTCGCCGGCTTCAAGGTCAACGGTTGGACCGGTATCTTGTTCACCGGGCTCCTCATTGCCGGGCTGCTCTTGCACCTCGGCCTCTTCTTCCTCGGAATCTGTCTCCCCGTCCCCATCTTCAAGTCCCTCCTCGGCCTCAGTCTGTAAAGCGCTGAAAACATCGTTGGCATATGGCACGAGGTAGACCGGTAGTGAAGCTTTGGGAGGATTGGCAAAAACGTCGGTGTCAGAGCCCTGGCCGAGCTGTTCGCAAGCGGATTTCCAGCCAGCCTTGAAGTATATGTCTTGTGTTGCAAAGACTTGCTTCTGGTAATTCTTCTCGGCCTCGTTGAAACCCGCGTTGTTGGCAGCCCGGCAAGCCTTCCTCTTCGCCTTCTTCAGAGTGTCAACCTCGGCCTGGAGCTCGCTTTGTTTTTTCTCGGCTGCATTCAGTTGACTGAGCAGCCTGTTATTATCATTGTTGGCCATCTCGAGAGAAGCTTTAGCCCGGCCGAGCTCGGCTTGAAGGCTCTCTACCTGGCTGGCTGTATCGTTTGCCTTTTGCCTAAGCCGGTGGATGCGCTCCAAGACAAGATGTTGTTTTTGAATGGCCTGCACAAAAGCGAAGTAGATTAGAAAGGAGACCGAGAAGAAAAATTACCGGGCAAACACTTTGTGAAATTTTCAAAAGAACGCCGACTTACCCTGGCCATGGACTTCACGGATGACTTGACCAACCGAGTGTCAGGGACGTGGTCACTGCCGACCACGTCGCTCGGTAGTAGGAATTCTTTGGACAGATCAAAGGCGAGCAGATGCTCTTTGTCAGCCTTGATCGAAGCAGTTGCCGGGATGTCCTGACCCCGGTGTTTCAACTGAGGACGCCAGGCCGGTACTGGGGCGGGGGCGTCAGTCGGATGCTCGGTAGTTAGCTCGGCGACTAACTCGGCAGATGGGTCTGCCCGAGCCCTTTTCCCGGCCCGCCGTGCATAAGGTTCTCGGCTGGATTGGCCGGTCGGTTGAGAGGCAAGGGCGACCACAGCGCCACTGGATTGACCGGCGACGGGTGAGCGAGTTGAAACGCTCGGCAGCTCGGCGGACGTGGCGGTGAGTAAGTTTTTGATTCTGCTGCGCTTGGCCATCTCTTGTTCTTCGGTCAGGCGAACGAGGGGCACGTTTGGCAGAGTAGGATCCGGTGGAGGAGTTGGAGCTCGGAGGAAGTCGGTGACCCTACTCCGGCGGGGAGCAGAGTATCTATATGTGGGACTGTAGCCGAGGAGTTGGTTACAATCTCGGTCGCGGTAGCGAAGCGCGGCCCTGATCGCCTCGACGTTGGGGAAGTTGTAGTTGGCTTGCAAGGCTTGGATGGCTGCAAAAGAAACAAGAGAATCATTAGTCTACAGAAACGTCAAGTGTAAAAACCGAGATAATATGCACGGCTTACATGTGCTCCCAAAATTTTTGCTAATCATCCAGCCCGGTACCTCGGCTGTCTCGTAGTTACCAGACACCCAGAAGAAGTCATCGTCATGGAGATCCTTGTCTGGTGTGCCGGTCACGATTTTCTCTCTGCCCGGTCTAATCTTGAGGTAATAGGCAAGACCGTCGCCGGTGTGGCCCATCGTGTATTGCCTCAGTATCTCGGCTAGACCTAAGTTGATGCCTAGCCGATTGTTTAATTCGTGAACGCCGTTGATTATTCTATAAGTGTTGGTGGACACCTGAGTGGGTGCCAGCCCGGTGCGGCGGAGGAACTCGGTTATAAGAGGGTTGAGCGGGAAACGAAGACCCCCTTCAACGATGGATAGCACGGTGAAGGGGCACTCATCCCTACCCCAAGGTGTGGTCTCCTCTTCTGCGAGCTGCAGGTGGACATCGGCCGGGACGCCGTACTCCTCCCTGAATGTAGCCAGCGCAGCCGGAGTATCCACTAGGAAGCGGAATTTCCCCATTTTTGGTCGGCCTAGTGTATCCCGGCTGAGGGGTTTGGCTCTGGGTATTGGATGTTGCCCGGTCCTGCGAACCTCAGGAATGACAGTGGTCCCTTTGGACTCTGCAGGAAAAGGATGGCAAGTGTTAAGTGTTAGCGCGGTCGCGCGAAAGGAGCTGGATTTTAGCTCGGTCATTAAGGGTGCCAAACTACCTCGGTTGTCTATCCTATCTAAGGAGCCCGGTCGCCCAAGCGGACCAGATGTTAGCCCGGTTGAACGGCCAAGCCCATTTGTTATCTCGGTTTTCGCTGGGGCTGAAACAAACATGCTGTTTGCCCGGTTTGGTTAGTTTTTTGGATCAAAAGAAGGCCCATAGCCCGGTTCGCCCCAGTTCTCCAATGTTCTTCAGGAAGACGAAGAACACCAAGAACAGTGGGAGGTTTGGGAGGGATTCTATGGCCCTTACCCTAAATTCTACGCTTTTTGTACCCTAATGTGTGCAAAATAGGAGAAAATAGCAACGTAAGAGGGATTGAGTATCTTACCTGTGAAGGGCTGAAGTTGTTCTTCCTAAACACGAAGAATGGCAGAATGACAGTCGGGCTTGAGCTTCAGAATCGTCAGAGATGGAGGCAGCGGTAGGAAAAAATGGAACGATGGGGGGCAAGTTTGTATAGGCGAAAGAGACCGCCCAAATTCAAAATCTGACAAGAACGGCGGGTTGGCTTCTCGATGACCAATGGGAGCTCGCCACGTGGCCCCATTTATGGCTACGTCAGGATTGAAGCGACGGGATGAAGAGACGAAGAGCCAGCCGAGCTACTTTCGACGAAAAGGCTGTAAGCCGAGGAACATGACCGGGGAAGGATAACAGATTAGCTCGGAGAAGGCTTGGCGACTTGACGACCGGAGAAATGTTATCTCGGTCGAAGTGAGTAATCCCAGTCACGCTTTCGCGGACGGGATTAAGGGGCAATTGAGAGGGTGATTTATGATCCGGTGGTGGGCCGAGGTATCGACCGAGCAAGTTGAGAGCCCAGCAGTGCATTGGGCCGAGATGATCGACTGTTCACCTAGAGATGGGCTACCAGAATTTGGGCCGGGCAGAGTACGGGCTGAGTGTCACCCCGGACCGGACAGAAACTGCTCGGTAAGGCAGTGCTCGGTCGGACCAGGGTGCCCGGTCCGAATATGGCCAAAGCCGGATTGACCGAGTGACCGGCGGCCAGGAAGGCATGGACAACCGAGGAAGTTGAGTGGCCGGTGCCCGGAAAGGCGTGGTCGGCCGAGGAGACTGTATGGTCGGCAGGAAGGCCGATCAAAGTAAGTATCCGGGCTAGGCTCGGCCGGGATGCCGCTTAGCCCGGTCCTCCGTTTGTTTATCCGGTTAGGCGCTTAAGGTATGAAGCATGGTACGACCGAGGTAGGGCAGCTCGGCTGCCGAGCTCCAGCTGTGCTGACAGGCAGTTGAGAGCAGGTGATGAATGACATGGTTTATGCTGACAGATGGGATAGCAGAGCCACGTGTCAGGAGATGACAGGGAGTGGATATGGGGCTCAGAAGGTATATAAGCATGTCTGCGCCCCCCATACGCGATACACGAACATCTCTGTAAGAAAATCCTTACACTCAAACACTCTCTCCCTTCTCTCTATTCCCTCTAAGGTGTGTGCTAATTTGACCGTCGGAGGGTGTTTCCGGCCACACACCGCCGGGTAGCTCACCGTTATTTGCTCGCAGGTGATCAGATATCGACGGAACTCGGAAGAAAGGAATACGGGCACGCCGGAATATTTGCTCCCCGTACAAATATGTATGGGTCTTTGATAATATATATACATATACAAAACCTTAGGGGAGACGAGTAAAATTTATCATTTGAATAGATAAGGTAACTAATGGACAAATTCGTCATTTTGGTATTATAACTTATAACATCAGCATGACATCAACAAATTATGTTAAACAACCTAACAGTGGAGAACCTTAATATAGTTTTAAAAGTAAGGAAAGTTAGTATAATTATTGAAACTATAGGGGAAGTCTCTCTAATTGTCATAAACCTCAAGGGACGTAAGTGTAATTATAGTTTAAGACCCGACCCATTTGATATTTTGGATTCGGGTTTCATGGTTTTGTATTGTTGTTTTTGTCTTATACCTATTTTCCCACCTTGAGTTTGGCTATCGGGATGTATTGGTTGTGTTTAGAACAAATTGATACATTGTTTTTCAAAAACCTTGTTGCTCAGAATTTTGCACTTACGCTCGAGCGTTACTTTTTACGCTCGAGCTTTACTTTTTGATACTTAGTCATACGTGCATACATTTATGGATGATCTTGTATTAATATGTGCATTTGCAAATCTTGTCTTGTTTTGCTTGAATGATTGCTTGCATGCTTTGTTCTTGACTGGTGTGTTGCCGAGGTCACCTTAAGCCTAGACACCTTCGAGACCTTTATCACTTAGAACTATCTTGGAACCCCTTTGGTTGACCTCCACCTTCACCCTCGCATATTGGCCGAGATGTCACCATTTGGGCCGAGGTTCGCGTTGCCTAGGCCGAGATGTGCATCATCTAGGCCGAGATGTTAATATCTAGGCGTTCTAGATCCTTGATCCTTACATGAGTGATTTTGTTCCTGGAATGGTATGACCTAGACCGAGGTGTGGCACAGTTTAATCAAGTGTTGTCCTTCCAAGCCGATGTCATTGTTACCCTGCTTGCCGAAGCTTTGCCCTTAGCCGAGGTCATCACCTGCCGGAGTACTCTTGTTGTTTAGCTTGTTGAGTGCACTTTGTCTTGGTCCTGTCTTGTCAAGTCAGTCACCTTTTTGAGTAGAGCCTATCAGCCGATGCCACGTGTCCTAACAAAGGGATTAAGCCAGTGATTGTCGTGAGGAGCATACCTTTTTGTATCAATCTTGCCTTTTAGAGAGAGAAGCTCTAGGAAGAAGAAGGGGAAGTTTGAGCTAGAGAGAGTGAACTTCCAAGCTTGATCGTTGGAGCTTGAGCCGTTAGATTCGAGATTTGAGGTTAGAATCCTAACCTATTCTTGTTGTTCTTATTCATCATCTAGCTGCATTGCATGATCAAACCTGTTCTACACGCCATTCATCGATTTAAAGTTGGTTTTAGAAAGAGAAAACGATTTTTATGTGTTTTTGAAGAAAAGCCTCGTTTGATCCGAAAGTTTGCATTAAGGCTCATGCTTTTGCGTTTGTTTTGATAAGATCCTTGAGTGTGGGTACCCAGGTCCATGTTTTGAAATTATAGCATGAAATCTCAGTTTTTGTAATAGCAAGTTTTGATATTTGTGTTCATCTTCTTCATACTCATGTTCTTCATGTTTACCAAGAGGGAAACTCAGATTTTCCCGACTTCGCTTTTGAATGTGGCCATCGAGGCTACACCTCGGCAAGGAGGTGCGGGACCTCGGCCTAGACCTGGTAGTTGCCCAGCGTGTTTTTCCAAAGATAAGAAACTGTGTTTCGATTTGATTGACTTAGTTTTTGAAGAATGCCGAGGTCATTTTCATGTAAGCTAGACTTGTTTTGAGTAGTGCATTCAATAGACTTTGCTATGCGTTTGTAGGACTTGGACTTGCCTTGACCCCGACGTTTGAAGAACTAGGTGAGTGGCATTTTTAATAAAGCTATGTCATACGTTTTGATAAAGACTTTGCTTTGTCTTGTTTTGAAAGTGTTTGTAAAGCATGAATAATTGTCCCTGTTTTGTATATCAAGTATGAGCTTGTCTTGATGACCTTCTTGGAGAGTCCCTTGTGCTGGAGGACTCTAAACTTTCGCAGCACATCTCGTTTGAAAGTCCCTTGTGCTGGAGGACTCTAAACTTTCGCAGCACATCTCGTTTGAAAGTCCCTTGTGCTGGAGGACTCTAAACTTTCGCAGCACATCTTGTTTTGAAAGTCCCTTGTGCTGGAGGACTCTAAACTTTTGCAGCACCCTTGATTTGTACTCTAGTGTTAAAGGGCTACGGGCCTTTGTAACATAGGTCCCTCGTGCTGGAGGACTCTAAACTTTCGCAGCACATCTTGCCTTGAAAGTCCCTTGTGCTAGAGGACTCTAAACTTTTGTAGCACCCTTGTTTGAGATGCCTCTCTTGCTTCGTCTTGTTTTGCCACAGACGGTTTACCGCGTGGATACGTTTACCGAAATGTTATTATTTGTAATATGTGATGCTAGTAAGTGTCCCTTGAAGCTTTGAAGATCTGTTAGATGGACGAGGTCCATTCCTTGTTATATATAAAGTTTTGTCTTGTATTGTTTTGAAAGGACTTCGGCTATTATTCATGCAAACTCCTTTATTATTTATACCATTCACTGAGTATCCAAGCTCACCCTCTTTATATATATGTAGGTGATGAGCAAGAAGGCGGTGACGCCTAGATGTGAATCTGGAGCTTATTTTGGATTCTGATTATGTCGGCCTAACCTGTAATTACGTCGGCAGTCTTGAAAATTATGCTTCTCGATTTGTAATACTTATATGTTGCATACGTCAGCTTGAGAAGCCTTTTGATCAAGATGCGTGTTTTGTATACATGTTATGTCGGTAGTGAGGATGTCGGCAATTCTGAAGATTTTGCTTCTAACTGTATTTCATGTATTTTATTCATGTCGGCTTGTGAAGCCTTTTTGTTAATAAGAAAAATGTAATTTGTACTTTGTTTCGTTTGTAATTGAGTTGTAACCCATCTGCAGATGATTGCTATCTCATTTGACTTATGCACGGCTCTTATGGACTAATCAGTTTGTATAAATCGCTTCCGTACTTGTTAGCCCCATATAATTGTACTCTGATTGTGTGTGAATTTTGTAAGTTGGCCTTCGGTAATCTCGGATTACTGGCCATCACGGCACCAAACTACGAGGGGCAGTTTGGGGTCATGACAGAATGGTATCAGAGCACAAGTTCCTTAGTATACGTTATTCACACACTTTGGGCATGTTTGATTGGGGGGATTGGAGGGGGGGACTATCCACTATTTGGATTACAATCCAAATAGTGTTCCTTATCCGCCGTTTGATTTTTTTTTAGTCCGCCGGACATGGAGTCCGGCCGGACTCCATGTCCCCCATATGGAGGACTATTGTGTCCTAGGGGGGGGGGTGGGATAGAATGTGGGGGACTATTCACTGTTGGGATTAGATGCGAAAATGACCATTTTGACCCTCTACTATTTAATTATGTATTATATTTAATAAAATTCAATAAAATTTAAATGTCTCAATTTAAAAATAAAATAATTTTATTTAACTTTTTATTGATGTTTTATTTATTTAAAATTTTAAAATAATTTTTTATAGATATTTTATTGATGTTTTATTTTAAAATTTTGTTTATAATTTATTTAATTTCATTATTTAAATTTTAATATGTGTTTTATTTAAAATTTATTTAAAATTTTAATTAAAAAAATAATATAAATTTTTTATACAGGTTATACAGTATTTTATTAAATCGAATTTAGTGGTTATTTATTTATTTAATTGTGTGAAAAAATAAATTTATTTAATTGTGTAAATAAACAAACACAGTAAAGTTTTGCATGTAAAAGAAATAATGATTTGTTATACAGTAATGATTTAAAACAAATTTTATTGATATTTTATTTATTTATTTATTTAATTTAAAAAAAATGAATTTATTTAATTAAAAATAATTAAAATATTAAAGATATGTTTAATATTGCTATTACTTAGTAAACAATTGAAAAATGGTAAAATAGTCTTTTGTTCATTTATCCTATCCAGTCCGTCCAACCAAACGTTGGATTCACTGAAAATAGTCCTATCCAGACATCTAATCCCATGAAAAAACAAACACAGGATACATATCCAATCCGACCAAATAGTCCGGGGGATTCACAGTCCCAGGACTCAAGTCCGATGGATTCTAATCCCCCCTTTTCCAGTCCGTCCAATCAAACACACCCTTTGAGTCCTAAAGAGCATAGGATTTCCCCTTAGAAGGAAGTTAGAATTGTATCATATTGCTTTCTATGTGAACAAGTTGTACATTGTCTCGGCATGCTTAACTGTTACTTGCCTACGTGATTATTTGCTCATTTTGTTTTAAAGCCACATTTTGCAGACTCATAGCATCATGAGGAGAGGTAGACCTCCAGTTGGCCGAGATCAGTCGGAGGACAGAATAAACAGACTGGAGAGGTGTAGACACCCCATTTTTGACCGACCTTGAGACTCAGACGTCACCAGTTGAGCGCTCGGTGATATTGAATTTTGTGCTTGTTCAGAAGTTTCAGAGTCTCGGCTGCGAGCCTTACCTCCAGACTTCCGGACTCTTTTGTGCTTTGCGTCGGTTTGCGAACCAGGCTCCGTTTTCTCTGTTTTCTCTTCTCGAAGGGAGGGAGAGGTCTCATAGATCATCTCTCAGTGGCCGTAGGCTACGTTTCGTGGTCGTAGGCCATTTTGCCCGTTTGGAGTTCGATTTTCGATTTTTCGGAGCCGTTGGCCGTGTGCCTCGGTTCGGGACCGCTTAACCACCTCCGTTTGCTCCATTTTTTGGCATGAATCTTATTTACTCCCTTTTGAGGGACACTGCGGTCCGAGAGACCAACTTCGTGGTCGGACACCACTTCCGGTGCCTAACAGCCCACTTTCGGGGCCCCGAACTGCGTGTTTTGGCTCCCGAACCTTCATTCTGCATTTTTGGGCTCCGACCCAAACTTGAGATAGTCATATTTTGAGGTCCTTTTCATGTTTGATTAAGGATCTTTTGCTGTTTGAGATCTCCTACTGCCACTTTCTTCTTTACCCCTCTTTTAGGCCTTTTCTTGCACGATAGTTTAGGCCTACTTGTATTTATTTTCGTGGCTTGTCATAAAATGTAAAAGGTCATATTTTGGGCCCCTCTTCAACATTGCTGAAGGGCTCTCATCTGTTTAGAGCCAGAAGCTGCCACTTGCTTCATTACCTCTCTTTCGGGGCCATTTTTGCATGCTAGCTTAGCCCTATTTTTGTTCGCTGTTTGGCCTTCCTTAAAACTGTAAACATGCTTTTTTTGGGACTTCCTTGAATCTTTCTTCACACTTCATGATCAAATAGTGCATGTTTTGTATAGCTATAAGTCATTGCGCATGCCTAATTTTGCATTTCAGGTCCCATTCCATGCATCGGGTGCCATGTTTCTATGATTCGGGGCTGTTTTGGGTCATATTTTAGCGCTGAAATTTGCATGCTAGTATGCCATATTTCATGCCTTTCCATGTCTTGTTAGAGTGGCATTCGTGCCTTAGGTTCGGTCCTCGGTTTGCGTGCATGTGTGCACGCATTCCGAGTTGTCTCATTTTCATCTCATGGCCTCTTATGTGAGTGTGGCTGTGGTCCACTCATGTTGGTGTAAGTCCATTGCGCATTGTGTATGCCATTTCATTTTATAGCATTGTGTATGCTAGGTTGTATGTTAGCGCATTGTGTATGCCATGTTACCTCGAGCATCGTGTATGCCATTTCATAGCATTATGCATGCTAGGTTGTATATTAGTTGCATTCATGCATGTCATGCATATTGCATTGTATTTGGGATAGGAGTTAGCCTGAGCACGGAAAACGAGGTACGTTTCGTACTCCGAGTGACGGAACGTATCTCAATTCCTGGTCCCCGACACTCCGGATTATCTATGATGGAGTCTAGGCCCTGTTGTGTTTTCATATGCATTCATTCTATATTGAGTTGCACAACACGATTCCTCGGTCATCATGCATCGAGATGCGTGATTGGTGGCACGAGGATCGAGGCATACATACATTTGTGAAAATACATTGTCATGCCCTTTTCCTGCTCTCTATTGCAGCAAATCAGAATCAGTAGCCTTTCAAAAGCCTTGCACAGCATTCCGGCATCAATCGCAAACAGAGGCTAATTGGGGCATCGCAGTGGATTTCCATGCCAAGCAACCCGAGCATGCATCATTCATCATCCGGAGCAGAGTCGAGGCAGTCCCTAGCTTGCATGCTAGTTTACAGCTTTCTTAGTTAAATTTGTAAATTAATTAGGATTTTGTAATTATTTGGACTGTAATATTTATTCGGGACTGTATATTATTTATTCGGATCCTCTACGCGAGGGCAATGTTGTAATAAGTGTGCGTGTGTGTGATGTATGTCTTCCAACCCCACGTCTTTCTCCCTTTTATTTACCCGCTTATGATGGTTAGATTAGGGCATGTTTCAATTAGCATACAGTATGATAGCTTGTTTGCATTCATTCATCTGTTTTACATGCACCGGGCTCAGCACATCATACTAACTGCATTGTATTTTCAATTCCAAGTTGAATACATGTTAACTGTAGCATTTCATATGCCATGTTTAGAATAGCCGAGCCTGTTATAGTTGCATTTTTGCATGTGTTGCATTAGGCATTTCTGTATAGTTAGGATCATGCATGGATTTCTAACATAGTTTCTGTTTTGGCTTGGAGTACTCAGTAAGTTTTGTGCTTTAGCATCCTTGAATGCGTATGAGTGACTGCCATGACAGCATGCTTACCATGAGGCTAATTGCTTATGTGATATAACTACCTGAATGCCTGTGGGTGAAGGTTGGGTTATTTGAATTGGAACAATTCATCAAATGTGTGTTTTAAGTCCACTAGATAGTGGCAAAATCATGTTTTTCTAAGCCCACCCGAGGGTGGCAAATCCACGTCTTAGCCTACTTGCGGATAGCAGCATCAAACCACTTTAAAAAATAAACATGAAATGTTTTATTCCAATTCAGACGATCCAGTCTATACTTGTATGTTGTGCGCATCACATAGTAAATCTAGGCTAATAACCGGAATAAGAACACATAATGTTTTCAAAAATAGATATCATGGTTAGTAGAGGCCGATCTTTGATCGGGCGAGCGGGGGTGCTCACGAAGTGACCTTCCCCAATCGTACCCAAGTTCCCGAGCCAAGGCAACTTTGGTGATGACGGACACGTGGCCTTAGGCAACGAGTCAGGGTTTCCTAAATTTCTCCAAAATAAAATATTTAGGTGGCGACTCTGTATCTGGAAAAGCAGTCCATGTTTGGCACTTCTTTTCTAAAAATCTGTTTTCTCAAAACGATTTGCCGGATTTGGACTCTTTGGTTCAAATTACGAACCATGACAATTTGAGAGTCCTGAGCTGTAGTGTGTAGACACCCCATTTTTGACCGTCCTCAAGACTTGGACGTCACCGTTTGAACACTCGGTGATTATCCATGTTTGTGTTCGTTTGGGGTTCCTGGAGGTCTCGGCTCGCGCGCCTCGCCTCAGGATCTCCGAACTCGACTGTTTAGTGTTTGGTTTGCACCAAACACTTGTGTTTTGCCTTGGAGGGGCAAGGAATGCCTTGTGAGGCATCCCCACACGTCACCGGCAGTGGCTAGAGGCCACCGGCTGGTTTTTGCTGCCATCGGCAATGTATATTGCCGGCCGGCACTATTTGTTGCCGGTCAGCACTATTTAGTGCCGGTCGGCACTCTTTTTTGCCAAAATGGCATTTTTGGCCAGCCGACTACTGTGCATTTACTTTTGCAGATATTTTAAGACAGCTGTCTTGCTTTTGGCTCCCCTCCATACACGTGTATGGAGGGATCTCCCTCTTATGAAGCTTGTCTTGTAAGCTTTACAAGACAATAAGCTCTATAAGAGAGGGCTTGGTCTCTTGGCTTTAGGGTTAGAGACTTTAGACATTTTAGAGACAAAAAACACAGAGAGAAGCTCTGGTTTTTAGGGTTAGGATCCATACATGTCCTATCTCTCTTTGTGTTCTAGGTGTTTTGTGCCTTACTATTGCACACAAACACCTAGTGTTTCACCTTTCTTTGGCTCCTGAGGTTCTAAGGGGCTAATTTTGGTGTTTTGGTGTTGGATTCAAGCCAAGGAGGGCCATTGGAGCATCATTGTTGAAGAGGTCTTCAAGGGTGAGAATCTAGTCCCATTATTCCCCATTTTTGCATGTTGTTTTTACCTATCTTAAAATCGTTTTTGAGCTTAGTGTATAATACAAAAAAGTTCTGTTTTTAGACCCTCTTAATTGTTTATTAAGGGTGTTTTGTGGTTTGGAGGTGTTTGACCCCTCCTAGGCCTTGAAAGGCCCCATTTTGTGCTATTTTGAGTGAGCTTCGAGACTTTGGTGTTTGGGCCTCTTCACCACTGAAATCTTGAGGGATTTCAGTGGTGAAGATGGTGCCTTGAAGTCTCCAAAAGGGGAGGGCCACCCCCTCCCCTTGTTGTCCTTGAAATGGACCATTTTCGGCCTCTTGAGGGAGCACCATGCTAGAGTGTGTATTGATCTTACCTTGGCTATTTTTTGTGCCTATTATATCATGATATGCCTCTGTTTATTGTTGGTTTTGGTACACCATACATGCTTAGCATACCTACCATGTAATGACATGTTATTGCCTCAATGTGCCTTAGGTTGTTAGCCCTTGTTAGAGCATGTTTTAGGCCTAGTCTTGTGAAGCTTTTGTGCATATTTTGCCATGTTTTAGGTCTGTCCATAGTTGTTTGGGTCGAATTTGGCATGCTTAGTATAGCTCCTTTGCATTCCGGCTTGTTGGCCTTAAGTGTATGAGTGTATAGCATGACATTTTTGCATTGATTTGGTGATTTTGGACCATCCACCATGTCATTTCAGACCTTATAGTATGCTTGTATTCTTGCTTTAGTTGTCACTTTAATGCTTTGAAAGCTTGTCTTGCATGCTCCATGTTTTGGCCATTGCATATGCCTTTGATTTTGAGCCACTTAGATGCCATCTAAGTGATCCTTAGGCCTTGTCTTAAGGTGCTAAAACTCTGTTTTTAATCATTTAGTTCATGCCATGTTTGTCTTGCTAAGTGTAGTTCAATACTCCATTGGTTTGCTTTGAGCACTTAGGCTATTTGTTGCATGTTTGGCTTGATTTATTGCTTGGTTTGGCACCATGTTTTAACATGATTTTTACTGCTTATGTTGCATGCTATATGTCCATGATTACCTTCTTTCAAATGTGTTTGAGAGTTGCCTCATTTGTGCTTAAGTGTTGGCTCTCAATTATGTGCATGTGTGTATGTATTTGGTCCCTCATATTATAGCACTTTGGCCCTTGTTTTAGGCCTAATTAGAGCTGCCTAAATCATCTGTAAGTCCACCCTTTTTTTTTTATCAATTTGCATTGCCTCATGTTTGCTTGTATGCTTGCATAAGTTTTTTGCTATGTCATGTTGCATCCTTAGCTTGTATGCCTAGGTTGCATTGCATCTTGCATGCATGCCTTGTTCCTTGAGTTGGTGATGGGAATTGGGCCTTGGTTTGTTTGTATGGTTTGCATTTCATTTGACATAAAAGTTGCACACTTGACTCCTTGGGCCATCATGCATGGAAATACGTGATTGGTGGCCCCGAGAATCGAGACACATGCCCATTTGAGTCACAAACATGATAAGGGACATGAATGGTGCATATATGCTTTGAATTGTGCTGCCATGCTTTGCCTTGCCCTCTATTGCTGTCAATTGCAGATTCTGCAGGAACACCTTGCCGACCGGTAGTGTCAAGTGCCGACCGGCAATCCCTTATCTGTCGACAGCTTCATTTTGTGCCGATGGCCATAACACACTGCCGGTGACAGTTCCATTCAGTCGGTGGCACTCCTCAGTGTCCAAGGAACCAGTTCTGAGATTTTGGCAGCCTCCAGAGGAGTAAAGGAAGGAAAACAGAGGCAGCCTATGCATGGCGGTGCGTTTCCGAGCAGGACCGAGCATGCATTGCATCGAGCTCTCCTCCCGAGGCGGTTTACTGTTTTTCCTAGATTAATTAATTTGCTTAGTTGATTAGGCAATTTGTAATATTTAATTAGCTTGCGTAGTTAATTAATTTGTAATATTTATTCGGTCCCTCCGAGTGAGGGAAAATCTGTAATAAGCGTGTGTGGGTGGTGTGTATGTCTTCCAATCCCCACTTCTTTCTTCCCTTTTACTTACCCGCTTTGATGGTTAGTAATAGGACATGTTCAAATTAGCATACCTTATGCTATGCATGCGTGCATTCATTCATTTGTCCTGCATGCACCGGGCTCAGTACATCATGCTAACTGCATTTGTACTTCAATTCCAAATTGAATACGTGCATCAATTGATCGCATTTCACATGCCATGTTTAGGTTAGCCGAGCCTATTCTAGCAACATTTTGTATGCGATGCATTAGGCACTTAACATGGACTTGGATCATGCATGTTTGCTAACGAGTTCTTTGTTTTGGCACGGAGTACTATGTAAGTATTTTAATGTTTTAGCATCTCGCATGCGTGTGAATGTTAACATGATAGCATGCTCACCATGCAGCTAAATGCTTAGGTGATAAATTGTTTGAATACCTGTGGGTGAAGGTTGGATTGTTTGAGTTGGAAAAACTCGTTGAAATCCGTGTTTTAGCCTACTTGAGAGTAGCAAATTCCAAAGCGCTTTTCAAAACAAACGGATATGCAATGCTTGTTTCCAAATTAGGCAATCTAGTCTATACTTGTTTGCTGCGCGCATAACATAGTAATTCTAGGCTAATAAATGGAATAAGAACACATAACGTTTTCAAAATCGGATATCATGGTTAGTAGAGGCTGGTCTTCGGACCGGGCGAAAGGGGGTGCTCATAGCTGACCTTCCCCGATCGTACCCAAGCTCCCGAGCCGAGACAACTCCGGTGATGACGGACATGTGGCCTTCGGCACCGAGTCAGGGTTTCCTAAATTTCCCCATTTTAAAAATATTTAGGTGGCGACTCTGTATCTGGCAAAGCAGTCCATGTTTGGCACTTCTTTTCAAAAAATCTGTTTCTCAAAACGATTTTCCGGATTTGGACTCTTTGGTTCAAGATTAAGAACCGTAACAACAAAATCGAGTCCGAGCTGTAGCGAAGGTCCTCCCCCGCGGACTTGTTACATAGTGACCCCATATCGAACGGAATGGGTGGACTCATCTCTCCCGGGGCGTTCGGGGGACGTCTACAGTTTCTGGCGACTCTGCTGGGGATTTAGAGAACTTGACTGGAACTCATGATATCTTGTTTTGATTACACTTATGTGTTTCTTTGCATTGCATTTGCATTGGTGCGCCTAGGACATCGTGTTTGCCATCTACTATTCCTGAACGGTTTGCTGGAGGCTTGTCTTGTCAAGGCATGACCATAAGGCTGACCGGTTGTGGGCTCTGCCAGTATGGGAACACAAACCCCGGTTTTACCGGGGCACCCTTTTTGACCATTCGGCCTAGTGCATATTCGAAATCCATAGTGACCATTCCAAGCTAGGACAGGTTGCTTACTCGATTGTAGGTTGTTTGAAACCGCTGCGTGCGTAGTGAAACCCTAGCTCCTGACAAAATAGGACAGGGAAACCCTACCCCAACATAGGGGTGTTTTGGCTCTCACTTGCTTGTTATGTGCTTTTAGAGTGCGTCTCTACAGGAATGCATGTATCAGTTTGCAAGTCTAGGTATCAGGTCTGCGGGCATCAGAATCTGAAGAATCAGTTTTACCCGAGGGTATCAGATTTGAGGCAGAATTTTGGGGGCAGAATTCAGTAGAGGGCACAGTCATCCTACTATGCTCGTATCTGTTTTGGTGAAGTTAGGCTGAGATGCTGCATGTTTTCTCTTTTGCTAGGTAGTCTGGGAACCATAGCTTCAGAAGGCTCCGATATCCCTCGAGGTTCATCGAACTTGTGCTGATAGACTTTGTCAGGTCAGAGATTCAGTTCAAGGGCAATCAATGTTCCTTTGCCAGAGGCAAGGTAAAAGGGCCAGTCAGGCACAAATCACCAGTTCAGCAGTTACCAGATCAGTGGCCCTTATCTACCCCACCAGTGAACAGTCAGGCTGAGGTCTCAGTTTCTACTGCAGGGATAGATACCAGTCAGTTAGATGGATCAGCAGAACACATCAGGGATGGAGGCAATGATGCGCCAGATGCAAGAAAGTATGAAACTCATGCAGCAAGATGCTGTCCGCCAAGCTGAATTCGCCAAACAGCAGGCTGCGGTCATGGCCCAACAGGCAGAGCTAATCACCAGATTGCAACAGCAAAACGGAGCATCTGTTTCGCATCAAGCTCCCCCCCACCAGTAGATCCAATACCCGGGGAGACGCCAAATGTCCAAGAAGGTACGGACATTCCGACAGGGCCGGCTCCGCCCCCAATCTTACCCCAGCTGTCTAAAGTACCAATCAATCCATCGGACTCTCCCTTTGAGTTCGAGGTAGACCATACAGCGTTGAAGTTGAACAAGCTTGAAAAGTTGTTCAAGAAATCCCAGGGGGTAAAGTCCATCCCGGACATTGAGGACGGGTACACCGATGCAGTTGTGACATTGCCGGACAGGTTCAAGATGCCTCACATCGACCGTTTTGACGGGTCAGGAGATCCCATGGTCCACCTGAGTTTGTTTTCAGATGTTCTGCGCCCGATGGGCTTGACAAGGTTACAGAAGCTTTCCCTTTTTGGCAGGACCCTGTCGGGTATCGCGGCCATCTGGTACGCCAAATTGGAGGATTCAGTGAAACGAAGCTGGGAGGAGATGGCCGAGGCCTTCGTCGCACAATATTCATACAATACCCAAATCGAGATTACGACCCGTGATCTTGAGACGACGAGACAGGAGCTTAAGGAGAGCTTCTCAGAATTCGTGGCCCGCTGGAGGGCCAAAGCCTCAATGATGACCCTTAGGCCCACTGACAAAGATCAAATTCGGATGATTGTGCGCAATCTCCAGCCCAAGCTTATGCAGAAAATGATCGTTCTCCCCTTCCCCACCTTTTCAGACTTACATGAGATGGGAGTACAGATCGAGGATGCTATGAAGCAGGGCCTCATTGACCAGGAGAAGGAGCAGCCCAGGAGGGCGTTTACCCGCAGTTCGAATGCGACCACCAGTGGTGATGCAGCTGCAAGATCTTCTGAAGTGGGCATGGTCACCACCACCACATCAAAAAAAGCTACCCCATTCACCGGTGCATTCGGGAGTAGCTCTAAAGCAGCCAAATATCCACCCCAAGCCAAGAAGGTTTTCACCCCACTTTATATACCTTTGTCAAAGGCTCTAGGGGTTTTGATCAAGAAAGGGCATCTGAAGCCCCTGGAGCCGCAGCCATTACCAAAGAACCTCCCTCTCTCACACAACCCAGCCGACTACTGTGCCTTCCATCAGCGAGCTGGCCATGACACTGACATGTGCTTTCGTCTCCGCCATGAAATACAAGATCTGATCTACAACGGGGTCATCGTCGCACCAAGTCCTGCAAAGTCTATCGGCACTTGATCAGTGAACTTGGGGGGAATAATGTGACTATGTGATCGGGGGATGAACCACCTGCGGATGGCACTCGATTTACTCCAAATATGGCGTATGGCACGCACCGTTTTGAGCAGTTGACGAATGCTACATTCTGACTTGGGTATTGAGTCAGTCTTGTTGTTTTGTTTTGAATTTGTCCTTTTGTTTTGAGTCAGTCTTCTCATACTGAGTTAGTTGAGGTCTGTCTTGTCATATCGAGTCAGTCGTGTTGTATAGGAGTCGGGTGATCTCAGGGATGTTACCTCGGACATCACTGTTTTGTTTCGTGTTTGTCTTTTTGCTTTCTTTGAGTCTGTTTCTACCGAGGAGCCAGTTGTGCCAACAGATCTCAATGAAACAGCAGTGATTTTCGCACTCTTGTATTTGCTTCAGCCGTGCGCCAGTTGTGCCAGAAGATTTGAATGAAACGGTAATGCATCTCACCTGCTCTTTTGTGCCTTGAATTCATTACATCGACCTAAGTTTTTCAAAACCTTTTGAACACTGCGGTGAAAACGAAGAGGAAGGAATTCCTCGGGTTTTGCAAAAATTTGATCAATTGAGAGAAAGATAGGCATGCTAAGCCCTTAATGAATGAAATCATGCTTGTTAGTGTGAGTACTGGGAAGGATCCTAGCTTGATCCAGATTGGTTCTACACTGTCTTCAGCGCGAGCGACTGGTCACTTTCTTAAAAGATTTCAAAAAATGTTTTGCACGGTCCTGCGAAGACCTGTGTAAAATCGCTCTTGAGATTGTGCAGCTTAGGATTGCTCTCAGCCTCGAGACTCGACCCCTCTGCTTTCAAAACCTTGAACTCGAATTTAGAACGTTCAACGGTCAACTACAATGTGAGGCCTGTGTGGCCAGATTCAAAGCAGCCCTTGAACAAGAGACAAGGAAGTCAGATCAAGAAGACCAGATGTCATCAAAAGAAGCTTGCGAAGCTAGGTCAGAAGCACCCTTCGAACTAGGGGAAAAAAAATGTCAGACAGCTCGAAGAGCCAAAGGTGGATCATTCCGCAAGTCAATGAAGATCGGCAAGAATGCCAAATCCCAGAAGGGAGGAAAGAAGAAAGTATTGCTGAAGGACAACCGAGTTCCTATCCACAACACTAGGGGCAAATTCAGCCCCCATTGGATGGACTTCTACTTCGTCAGCAAATAACAGCCATTCTCCTGGATTCAGACGACTTCAGGATCTCAAAACCATTTGACATGGACAAAGCTACACTTTTACCCTTGAGAGGCTCGCTGGGCCGAAAACCCGGAAGGGCGACCCAGGCAAAAGTTAGAGCAAGAAAAAAAAAACAAAAAAAAAAACAAAAGAAAAGTGCAAAGAATGAAAAAAAAAAGAGAAGAAAAATGAAGAAAAATGCAAAAAAAAAGAAGAAAAAGGAATGAAAAGAATATAAAAATAAAAAATAAAAAATAAAATAAAGAAAGAAGAACAAAGCTCGCAAGGTCGAAAACCCGTGACGGGCGCCTTGGCAAAAGTTAGAGCCTAAAAAGAAGAGGTTAATACCCGAGTGTACCTTAACCCCGAACTACGTAAGGCTTGATTCCCATGTTTGGGATACGTAGGCAACTTCATTCTGAAGTCCAGCCATAAAGACTTCCAAATCGACTGTGTTCATGTGATGGTTCTAGTCATCTTTGTCTTCTTTGTATCTGAGAGTCTGGTTGTGTTCGTCGCTCTGAGGACTGACTACAATGCGCTGCGGTGCTATCCAAACAAGGGGCAACTTTTCGTTGCCATGCAGTGTCCCTCAAACAAGGGGCAATTTTCCATTGTTATGGATCCGAGGTTGTGCATCTTAAGAGTAGGTTCCGTGCTCGTTGAGCAGTGGTCGTTTGCAAAAATAGTTTTTGAGAATTTTTACTGAGGTTGACTAATCTTCTCGAAAAGTACTCCATTTTTCAAAACTGGACCATTTCTTGGACCCAAAAAAGGAAAACTCTCAGTGTTCATAGCCTAACTTGCATGATTTTAAATCAGAAAATCGAACAAGCACGTTAATCGAACTCTCATGTTGGTCAAAACTGTTTTAGTAGAAAGCAAAAACAAAAAATGGTCAAAATGATGAACTAGGGGCACAGTTGAGTCAGGTGTTCTGTCTTTTCCCCTTTGTCAAAAGACTTGCCAGAAAGGGCACTCTACTTGTCGGAAAGGGCATCGTATTCGACAGAAGAGGGCACAACTGAAGTTAGCAGAAAAGGGCTGAAAGCTCTCAACATCCTCCAAGCAGCGAGGTATCAAGCCAAGTGCAAAGCACGAACTGGAATGATCTGATCACGTCCAAACTCCCCGGTGGAGCATCATCAACCAATGTCAATTACAGATCTGCTGCACATCCAGCCGCATCACAACCCCTCTGTGGAAGAAACTCACTGTTGTGAACAAGAAGAAGAATCTATCGGAATGCTAAGGGCAAGAGCCCACAACTTTTTGTTTGTCCATCAACCACCCAGTGGAGGGATAAAAAATGAGAGATTGAAGAATAGAGAGATGTGCGCTGAGAGAAAAAGTGAGAAAAGGGCTTTTTCAGAAAAACAGAGCCTGACGGCCGAGTGATGTGAGAGACACAAATGAGAAAGGGTGGGAAACAATATCCGGAGAAACTGGCTCCTCGCGATCTGAGAGGTCTGTCGTCTTTGTGATACGTCTGTGTGTCGTGTCTTTTGTTTTGTTTGTCTCGATTCCTACTTTGAGTCGTCCCGAGCGTGTCTCGTTGTGTTTAGGTTGTTTACCTTTTTGTCTTTCGTTGTTGAGTCTTTTTCGCTGTGTTCAGTCGTAGGCTCAATACCCGGTTAAGAACTCATTTCTTAATTTCAAAAATAAAATCATTTTGTGCTCAGAGTGCTGTGCCATTCTTCATGATTGTGCAAAACAAGATTCGTTCTTTCGTAAAACCGCACGGTTCAACCCAAGTCATGTGAGAACAGTAAAATCAGGATCTATCTGAAGCTATATAGGTTCCAGGCTGCAAAGCAAAAGAAAAGAGGGAAAATTGGAGCATTTGAGTTTGTTTTAGTTTCCGTGATTATACTCTCTGTTATTATACTCCAAATGTACCTCTTCAGGCCTTGTCAATGCTCCGAAGTATGAGTGTGCCTCTACTCCCAAACTCAAGCCTACTTCAATGCCAGAATGGCAATCAAAGTGCTCCCTCAGAAAACCAGCCCCTGCCAAATGCATCGTGGCTGTGTTTGCAATGAGTTCCTAGGAGACCAACTGCGACGGTAGAAACTAGAGTTCGGACAGCTATTGCCTAGAACGCAAAGGTTCGGAATTTTCGAGACTAAAGTCTGGTTTAAATACCCAGGGGTCTATCCTTGGCTTGAAATCTGTATAGCAGCCCCATAGATTGAGATAGCATGTGAATGCGCCTCGATTCTGGATACTAAATCAACCTAGTCTGTCACCCCGTTGGAGAATAGGGAATGTTGTGAACATGGCCAGGAAGGAAAGGTAGTAACTGCAGTTTGGAAGTACAATCAAGAAAGTGCAAGAAGGACCCACTCTTTTCAGCTCAAAATGTTTCTGCGGAATTTTCAACTCATGTCTTCGATGTGTAGCTCATCGTCAGTCGGCATGCACGAGGTGTATCCTTTTTGGAATGTATCGTGACCCCTCCGAGAAGTAAATCGGAGGTTGCGTTTGGAAATTGGTCTACTTAAGGCTTGTATTCCCTTATTCGGTATTTTTTGTTTCAAACGGGTGATGTCACGCGCGTTCCACTGGCGTTGTTATGCTCGTTCGTTGCATTGTTATGCACATCTATTTAGCATTGTTATGCTCATTACTTGCATTGTTATGTACACTTCACTTGCTTCGTTATGCACCTTTTTTACTTGCAATTGTCGTCTTTTCTCCTCTCGCATGCAATGTGTTAGGACATCTTCAGTTTCGAACATTCGGACGAGTTTCGGTGTTCATTCATACCTTTTCTCTCTTGCATGTGATATGCTGAGAGGTTTTCTCTTGCGTGTGATACGCTGAGAAATTTCCTTTTTCTCTCTTGCATGTGATATGCTGAGAGGTTTTCTCTTGCATATGATACGTTGAGAAATTTCCCTTTTCTCTCTTGCATGTGATATGCTGAGAGGTTTTCTCTTGCGTGTGATACGCTGAGAAATTTCCCTTTTCTCTCTTGCATGTGATATGCTGAGAGGTTTTCTCTTGCGTGTGATACGCTAAGAAATTTACATTTTCTCTCTTGCATGTGATATGCTGAGAGGTTTTCTCTTGCGTGTGATACGCTGAGAAATTTCCCTTTTCTCTCTTGCATTTGATATGCTGAGAGGTTTTCTCTTGCGTGTGATACGCTGAGAAATTTATCTTTCCTCCCTCGCATGTGATATACTGAGAGGTTTTCTCTTGCGTGTGATACGCTGAGAAATTTACCTTTTCTCTCTTGCATGTGATATGCTGAGAGGTTTTCTCTTGCGTGTGATACGCTGAGAAATTTCCCTTTTCTCTCTTGCATGTGATATGCTGAGAGGTTTTCTCTTGCGTGTGATACGTTGAGAAATTTATCTTTCCTCCCTTGCATGTGATATGCTGAGAGGTTTTCTCTTGCGTGTGATACGCTGAGAAATTTGCCTTTCCTCTCTTGCAGGTGATATGCTGAGAGGTTTTCTCTTGCGTGTGATTACACTGAGAAATTTGCCTTTCCTCTCTTGCGTGTGATATGCTGAGAGGTTTTCTCTTGCGTGTGATATGCTGAGGAATTTGCCTTTCTTCTCTTGCGTGTGATACGCTGAGAAGTTTACCTTTCCTCTCTTGCGTGTGATACGCTGAGAGGTTTACCTTCTTCCTCTCCTATGTGTGATACGCAGAGAGATGTTGTGTGTAAGACTCCGAGTATTCTCAGTAGTCGCTTTTAGCCTTCTCCGTGTGAGACGCAGTGAGAATTGCATAATTTTCTTACATCCTTTCTGCATGAAATGTAGTTAGATTTGTATTCACTTGCTTAAAACTGTTGCATGGTATGCTTCATTACAGTTTTCTTTGCATGATCATAAGTTATGTTCAGCTTCTTGCATTGGCAGTTGCATTTTGCCCCTGCCTGCGGGCATGCCTGCGGACACATCTGTGTTATTTTGTATGTTTGTCTAAGTCTTCGGCCTTCTCAAAAATGGGACGTCTCTGGGCTTTGACATTCACTCCCGTCACTTATGACTTTCGAGTTCTGTCAAAGAGGGGCAACTGTAGACACCCCATTTTTGACCGACCTTGAGACTCAAACGTCACCAGTTGAGCGCTCGGTGATATTGCATTTTGTGCTCGTTCAGAAGTTTCAGAGTCTCGGCTGCGAGCCTTGCTTCCGGACTTCCGGACTCTTTTGTGCTTTGCCTCGGTTTACGAACCAGGCTCCGTTTTCTTTGTTATCTTTTCCCAAAGGGAGGGAGAGGTCTCGTAGATCATCCCTCAGTGGCCGTAGGCTACGTTTCGTGGTCGTAGGCTGTTTTGCCCGTTTGGAGTCCGGTTTCCGATTTTTCGGAGCCGTTGGCCGTGTGCCTCGGTTCAGGACCGCTTAACCACCTCCGTTTGCTCCAGTTTTTGGCATGCATCTTATTTACTCCCTTTTGAGGGACACTGCGGTCCGAGAGACCAACTTCGTGGTCGGACACCACTTCCGGTGCCTAACAGCCCACTTTCGAGGCCCCGAACTGCGTGTTTTGGCTCCCGAACCTTCATTCTGCATTTTTGGGCTCCGACCCAAACTTGAGATAGTCATATTTTGAGGTCATTTTCATGTTTGATTAAGGATCTTTTGCTGTTTGAGATCTCCTACTGCCACTTGCTTCTTTACCCCTCTTTTAGGCCTTTTCTTGCACGATAGTTTAGGCCTACTTGTATTTATTTTCGTGGCTTGTCATAAACTGTAAAAGGTCATATTTTGGGCCCCTCTTCAATATTGTTTAAGGGCCCTCATCTGTTTAGAGCCAGAAGCTGCCACTTGCTTCATTACCTCTCTTTCGGGGCCATTTTTGCATGCTAGCTTAGCCCCATTTGTGTTCGCTGTTTGGCCTTCCTTCAAACTGTAAACATGCTTTTTTTGGGACTTCCTTGAATCTTTATTCACACTTCATGATCAAATAGTGCATGTTTTGTATAGCTATAGGTCATTGCGCATGCCTAATTTTGCATTTCGGGTCCCATTCCATGCATCGGGTGCCATGTTTCTATGATTCGGGGCTGTTTTGGGTCATATTTTAGCGCTGAAATTTGCATGCTAGTATGCCATATTCCATGCCTTGCCATGTCTTGTTAGAGTGGCATTCGTGCCTTAGGTTCGGTCCTCGGTTTGCGTGCATGTGTGCACACATTTTGAGTTGTCTCATTTTCATCTCATGGCCTCTTATGTGAGTGTGGCTGTGGTCCACTCATGTTGGTGTAAGTCCATTGTGCATTGTGTATGCCATTTCATTTTATAGCATTGTGTATGCTAGGTTGTATGTTATCCCATTGTGTATGCCATGTTACCTCGAGCATCGTGTATGCCATTTCATAGCATTGTGCATGCTAGGTTGTATATTAGTTGCATTCATGCATGTCATGCATATTGCATTATGTTTGGGATAGGAGTTAGCTCAAGCACGGAAAATGAGGTACGTTTCGTACTCCAAGTGACAGAACGTATCTCAATTCCTGGTCGCCGACACTCCGGATTATCCATGATGGAGTCTAGGCCCTGTTGTGTTTTCATATGCATTCATTCTATATTGAGTTGCACAACTCGATTCCTCGGTCATCATGCATCGAGATGCGTGATTGGTGGCACGAGGATCGAGGCATGCAAATATTTGTGAAAATACATTGCCATGCCATTTTCCTGCTCTCTGTTGTAGCAAACCAGAATCAGTGGCCTTTCAAAAGCCTTGCACAGCATTCCGGCATCAATCGCAAACAGAGGCTAATTGGGGCATCGCAGTGGATTTCCATGCCAAGCAACCCGAGCATGCATCATTCATCATCCGGAGCGGAGTCGAGGCAGTCCCTAGCTTGCATGCTAGTTTACAGCTTTCTTAGTTAAATTTGTAAATTAATTAGGATTTTGTAATTATTTGGAGTATAATATTTATTCGGGACTGTATATTATTTATTCGGACCCTCTGCGCGAGGGCAATGTTGTAATAAGTGTGCGTGTGTGTGATGTATGTCTTCCAACTCCACGTCTTTTTCCCTTTTATTTACCCGCTTATGATGGTTAGATTAGGGCATGTTTCAATTAGCATATAGTATGATAGCATGTTTGCATTCATTCATCTGTTTTGCATGCACCGAGCTCGGCGCATCATACTAACTGCATTGTATTTTCAATTCCAAGTTGAATACAGGTTAGCTGTAGCATTTCATGTGCCATGTTTAGAATAGCCGAGCCTGCTATAGTTGCATTTTGCATTAGGAATTTCTGTATAGTTAGGATCATGCATGGATTTCTAACATAGTTTCTGTTTTAGCTTGGAGTACTCGGTAAGTTTTGTGCTTTAGCATCCTTGCATGCGTATGAGTGACTGCCATGACAGCATGCTTACCATGAGGCTAATTGCTTATGTGATATAACTGCCTGAATGCCTGTGGGTGAAGGTTGGGTTATTTGAATTGGAACAATTCATCAAATGTGTGTTTTAAGTCCACTAGATAGTGGCAAAATCATGTTTTTCTAAGCCCACCCGAGGGTGGCAAATCTACGTCTTAGCCTACTTGCGGGTAGCACCATCAAACCACTTTAAAAAATAAACATGAAATGTTTTATTCCAATTCAGACGATCCAGTCTATACTTGTATGTTGTGCGCATCACATAGTAAATCTAGGCTAATAACCGGAATAAGAACGCATAATGTTTTAAAAAATAGATATCATGGTTAGTAGAGGCCGATCTTTGATCGGGCGAGCGGGGGTGCTCACGAAGTGACCTTCCCCAATCGTACCCAAGTTCCCGAGCTGAGGCAACTTTGGTGATGACGGACACGTGGCCTTAGGCAACGAGTCAGGGTTTCCTAAATTTCTCCAAAATAAAATATTTAAGTGGCGACTCTGTATTTGGCAAAGCAGTCCATGTTTGGCACTTCTTTTCTAAAAATCTGTTTTCTCAAAACGATTTGCCGGATTTGGACTCTTTGGTTCAGATTACGAACCGTGACAATTTGAGAGTCCTGAGTTGTAGTGACCCCATATCGAACGGAACGGGTGGACTCATCTCTCCTGGGGCATTCGGGGGACATCTACAAGAGGCTAGTTGAAGGTTTGGCCCGCAAGTTAAGGCAGACAAGACAGCAGTACGCTAGTGCTACATCGACTCAGGCCGAGTAGACAAACGGCCGGAATGCAGTTCCACCTCCACCCCCTCCAGTACCGCAAGTGCCCCCACAGCCAGCTTTATATGGGGACAGCACGATAGTTTTGATTAGAGAGTTTAAGAAAATGAAACCGCCAAGATTCCAAGGGGGTATAGAGTCGATGAAAGCCGAAGCCTGGGTTTTGGAAATGGAAAAGCTGTTCGAGATCTTTCCTAGCACCGACACCTAAAAGATGACATTAGCAGCCTTTACACTAGATGATGACGCCCGCAGATGGTGGGTGATGGTTAGAGAAAGCAATCCAGACTTGACCTGGACCCGATTTTTAGAATTGTTCTATACCAAGCATTTTCCCTTAAGTGTTCGGAATCGCAAGGCCACTGAGTTTCAGACTTTGACGCAAGGCAGTAGAACAGTAGCTGAATATGACCGTGCCTTTACCGAGTTGGCAAGGTACGCACCCCACATGGTCAATGATGAATATATGAAGTCTAGGAAGTTCGAAAGTGGGCTCCGTGGACTGATACAAGACCGGGTTAACATGCTCAACATGCCAACTTACGCCGGAGTGTTGGACAAAGCTATTCTGGCCGAGGCTAATTTGAACAGATACCAGGGCTCGGGAGAGAGCCAGAGGAAGAGGTAGAGTTATGACAATCGTCGGGCACAGTTTGGTACCAAGAAGAAAGCGAACGTCGGCAGTTCAAGCGACCCAAGGCAAGAGAGTGGTACTAAGCCGATATGTTCCAGCTGTGGGAAGCCACATTTCGGGGTCTGTCGTCAGGTGTCTAGGGCTTGTTACAAATGTGGTGAAGTAGGTCATTTTGTGAGGGACTGTCCAAAAACGAAGGCTGGGGAAAGTAAGAAAGATGAGAATACTTCGGGCTCCGTGCAGAAAGGTAACGCTGGGAAAGGACCGATGAGACAAGGCAGAATTTTTGCACTGGTACCAGGGGACCCTCAAAATGCTGAGGCAGTGGTGTCAGGTACACTTTCAATTTGCTCTCAAAATGCATATGTATTGATTGATTCGGGTTCTACGCATTCATTCATTTCTGCTAAGTTTGCCGAGAAGATTAATAGGAAAGTGGAACCCCTTGATTTTGTATTATCTGTGTCTACTCCATTTGGGAGATCTATGAATGTTGCATCCATCTATCGAGCATGTGTTGTTATGATTGGAAATGTTGAACTGTTAGCTGACTTAATATCATTGGACATGACTCATTTTGATGTTATATTGGGGATGGATTGGTTAGTGGCAAATCACGCATCCATAAATTGTGTTTCTAAGAGTGTCACGTTAAAACCCCCAAACTTAACCGAGGTCACGTTTCAGGGAAAAGGTGTAGTATCCCCACCTTACTTAATTTCATCCATAAAAGCCTATAGGTTGATCCAAAAAGGGTGTCAAGGTTATCTGTGTAGCATATTAAGCAATTTGAATGGAAGTGTGGAGTTAGCAGATGTCCCAGTTGTTAATGAATTCCCCGACGTCTTTCCAAATGATTTGCCTGGTCACTTAGTGGATAGAGAGGTAGAGTTTGCTGTTGACATCATATCGGGAACCCAGCCCATCTCTAAAACACCCTATAGGATGGCCCCCGCCGAGCTTAAGGAATTGAAACTTCAACTACAAGAGTTGCTAGATAAGGGTTTTATTAGGCCGAGCACTTCACCCTGGGGAGCACCCATCTTGTTTGTTAAGAAGAAAGATGGTACACTTCGTCTTTGTATTAATTACCGGGTACTGAATAAGGTAACCATTAAGAATAAGTACCCGTTGCCGAGGATAGACGATTTGTTTGACCAGTTGGAAGGAGCACGAGTCTTTTCCAAAATTGACCTTAGGTCGGGTTATCATCAGCTTAAGGTTAAAGCCGAGGATGTCGAGAAGACTGCTTTTCGGACGAGGTATGGCCACTACGAGTTTTTAGTAATGCCTTTTGGAGTGACCAATGCCCTGCAGCCTTTATGGATTTGATGAACAGAGTCTTTAAGCCATATCTAGATGAGTCTGTGGTTGTCTTCATCGATGACATATTGATCTACTCTAAGAGTAAAGCCAAACACGAGGAGCATTTGAGACTTACCTTACAGACTTTGAGGGATCGGAAATTGTATGCTAAATTTAACAAGTGTGAGTCCTGGCTTTCCACTATTTCATTTTTGGGTCATGTAATTGATGAAGATGGTATTTCGGTCGATCCTAGTAAAATTGAAGCCGTGGTGAATTGGTTGAGGCCGACTAATGTGTCCGAGGTTCGTAGTTTTCTGGGATTGGCTGGTTATTACAGAAAATTCGTAAAGGGTTTCTCAAGGATTGCAATTCCATTGACACAACTGACTAAGAAGGGAGTGGCTTATGAATGGACTAAGGATGGAGAAGCAACCTTCTAGGAGTTGAAGACGAGGTTAGTCGCAGCACCAATTCTTCTACTACCATCAGGTAATGAAGAGTTCCATGTCTACAGTGATGCTTCGCATAAGGGTCTGGGTTGTGTATTAATGCAACAAGGTAGGGTTATAGCATATGCCTCTCGCTAGTTAAAGCCACATGAAAAGAACTATCCCACCCATGATCTAGAATTAGCAGCCGTGGTATTTGCTTTGAAGATTTGGCGCCATTACTTGTATGGAGCTTCTTGTCAGGTTTTTACGGATCATAAAAGCTTAAAGTACTTGTTCACTCAGAAGGAATTGAATATGAGGCAAAGAAGATGGCTTGAGTTGTTGAAAGATTACGATATGCAAATCCAATATCATCCAGGTAAAGCTAACACCGTAGCCGACGCTTTGAGCAGAAAGATGGTTGGAAATTTGGCATGTCTAACCGCAATCTTTGTGGAGCCGACTATTGTTGAGGAAGTAAAGACAAGACAAATGGAGGATGAGTTCTTCAAGAAGGTAGCCGATGAGATTATCTCGAAGCCGAGATCAGGATATACCATAGAAAATCAAGTGCTCAAGTTTGAAGGGAGATTGTGTGTGGCCGACATTCCAGAGTTAAAAAGGAAAATTTTACAGAAAGCTCATGGTTCCAAGTTTGCTGTTCACCCCGGGAACACCAAGATGTATCAGGATGTGAAGCAGACGTTTTGGTGGCCGAACATGAAAGGAGAGATAGCCGAGTTCGTGTCGCAGTGTCTATACTGTCAACAAGTGAAAGCAGAACATCAAAGGCCAGCAGGACTTCTTCAACCTTTACCGATTCCTGAGTGGAAATGGGAGCACATCTCCATGGACTTTGTGGTTGGTTTGCCGAAGACACAAAAGGGTATGGATTCGATTTGGGTTATCATGGATAGACTAACTAAGTCAGCACACTTCTTGCCTGTTAAGACCACCTTCAATGCCGATAAACTTGCTTTGTTGTATGTGAATAAGATTGTTAGACTTCATGGAGTGCCGATGTCAATTGTGTCAGACCGAGATCCGAAGTTGGTTTCCAGATTTTGGCAGAGCCTACAAAGAGCTTTTGGAGCCGAGTTGCGGTTTAGCACAGCTTTTCATTCCTAGACTGATGGGCAAACAGAGAGGACGATTCAGACCCTTGAAGATATGCTTAGACTATGTGTATTGGACCTCCAAGGAAGTTGGGGAGTACATTTGCCTTTGGTGGAATTTACCTACAACAACAACTATCAAGCTAGCATTGGCATGGCGCCGTATGAGGCACTGTATGGAAGAAAGTGTAGGTCGCCGATATGTTGGACCGAGGTAGGAGACAAAGCTCTGCTTGGTCCTGAGTTAATTCAAGTAACAACCGAGAAGATTAAGCTCGTTCAGCAAAGGATCAAGACCGCACAAAGTCGACAAAAGAGTTATGCCGACCAGAGAAGAAGAGAGCTAGAATTTGAAGTCGGGGACCACGTGTTCCTAAAGATTTCGCCGATGAAAGGAGTTACAAGATTTGGGAAGAAGGGTAAGTTAGCACCCCGTTACATCGAGCCTTTTGAAATTCTTGAGAAGATTAACCTCGCTGCCTACAGACTTGCTTTGCCGCCAGGATTGAGCCAAGTCCATAATGTATTTCATGTTTCGATGTTGAGGAAATATATTCGAGATCCGCTACATGTGATCGACTATTTCAGAATTGTAATTAATGAAGATTTAGGCTACGAAGAGAAGCCGATACGGATTGTCGATAGGCAGGTGAAGCAGTTGAGAAGCAAGTCGATACCAATGGTGAAAGTTGAATGGAAGGAGCATTACGAGGGGGATGCTACGTGGGAATTGGAAGAGGAAATGAAAGACCGACATCCAGAATTGTTTTTGGAACAAGGTAACCCAAGTTTGGGGACCTAACTTCTTTAAGGGGGTAGGATGTAACAACCCTCATTTTGACTTAGTCATACTTGCATATATTTATGGATGATCTTGTATTAATATGTGCATTTGCAAATCTTGTCTTGTTTTTCTTGAATGATTGCTTTCATGCTTTGTTCTTGACTGGTGTGTTGTCGAGGTCACCTTAAGCCTAGACACCTTCGAGACCTTTATCACTTAGAACTATCTTGGAACCCCTTTGGTTGACCTCCACCTTCACCCTCGCATATTGGCCGAGATGTCACCATTTGGGCCGAGGTTCGCGTTGCCTAGGCCGAGATGTGCATCATCTAGGCCGAGATGTTAATATCTAGGCGTTCTAGATCCTTGATCCTTACATGAGTGATTTTGTTCCTAGAATGGTATGACCTAGACCGAGGTGTGGCACATCTAGGCCAAGGTGTGGCACAGCTTAGTCAAGCGTTGTCCTTCCAAGCCGATGTCATTGTTACCCTGCTTGCCGAAGCTTTGCCCTTAGCCGAGGTCATCACCTGCTGGAGTACTCTTGTTGTTTAGCTTGTTGAGTACGCTTTGTCTTGGTCTTGTCTTGTCAAGTCAGTCACCTTTTCGAGTAGAGCCTATCAGCCGATGCCACGTGTCCCGACAGAGGGATTAAGCCAGTGATTGTCGTAAGGAGCATACCTTTTTGTATCAATCTTGCCTTTTAGAGAGAGAAGCTCTATGAAGAAGAAGGGGAAGTTTGAGCTAGAGAGAGTGAACTTCCAAGCTTGATCGTTGGAGCTTGAGCCGTTTGATTCGAGATTTGAGGTTAGAATCTTAACCTATTCTTGTTGTTCTTATTCATCATCTAGCTACATTGCACAATCAAACCTATTCTACACGCCATTCATCAATTTAAAGTTGGTTTTAGAAAGAGAAAACGGTTTTCATGTGTTTTTGAAGAAAAGCCTCGTTTGATCCGAAAGTTTGCATTAAGGCTCATGCTTTTGCATTTGTTTTGATAAGATCCTTGAGTGTGGGTACCCAGGTCCATGTTTTGAAATTATAGCATGAAATCTCAGCTTTTGAAATAGTAAGTTTTGATCTTTGCGTTCATCTTCTTCATACTCATGTTCTTCATGTTTACCAAGAGGGAAACCCAGATTTTCCCGACTTCATTTTTGAATGTGGCCATCGAGGCTACACCTCGGCAAGGAGGTGCGGGACCTCAGCCTAGACCTGGTAGTTGCCCAGCGTGTTTTTCCAAAGATAAGAAATTGTGTTTCGATTTGATTGACTTAGTTTTTGAAGAATGCCGAGGTCATTTGCATGTAAGCTAGACTTGTTTTGAGTAGTGCATTCAATAGACTTTGCCATGCGTTTGTAGGACTTGGACTTGCCTTGACCCCGACGTTTGAAGAACTAGGTGAGTGGTATTTTTAATAAAGCTATGTCATACGTTTTGATAAAGACTTTGCTTTGTCTTGTTTTGAAAGTGTTTGTAAAGCATGAATAATTGTCCCTGTTTTGTATATCAAGTATGAGCTTGTCTTGATGACCTTCTTGGAGAGTCCCTTGTGCTGGAGGACTCTAAACTTTCGCAGCACATCTCGTTTGAAAGTCCCTTGTGCTGGAGGACTCTAAACTTTCGCAGCACATCTTGTTTTGAAAGTCCCTTGTGCTGGAGGACTCTAAACTTTCGCAGCACCCTTGATTTGTACTCTAGTGTTAAAGGGCTACGGGCCTTTGTAACATAGGTCCCTCGTGTTGGAGGACTCTAAACTTTCGCAACACATCTTGCCTTGAAAGTTCCTTGTGCTAGAAGACTCTAAACTTTTGTAGCACCCTTGTTTGAGATGCCTCTCTTGCTTTGTCTTGTTTTGCCACGGACGGTTTACCGCGTGGATACGTTTGCCGGAATGTTATTATTTGTAATATGTGATGCTAGTAAGTGTCCCTTGAAGCTTTGAAGATCTGTTAGATGGACGAGGTCCATTCCTTGTTATATATAAAGTTTTGTCTTGTATTGTTTTGAAAGGACTTCGGTTATTATTCATGCAAACCCCTTTATTATTTATACCATTCACTGAGTATCCAAGCTCACCCTCTCTATATATATGTAGGTGATGAGCAAGAAGGCGGTGACGCCTAGATGTGAATCAGGAGCTTATTTTGGATTCTGATTATGTCGACCTAACCTGTAATTACGTCGGCAGTCTTGAAAATTATGCTTCTCGATTTGTAATACTTATATGTTGCATACGTCGGCTTGAAAAGCCTTTTGATCAAGATGCGTGTTTTGTATACATGTTATGTTGGCAGTGAGGATGTCGGCAATTCTGAAGATTTTGCTTCTAACTGTATTTCATGTATTTTGTTCATGTCGGCTTGTGAAGCCCTTTTGTTGATAGGAAAGATGTAATTTGTACTTTGTTTCGTTTGTAATTGAGTTGTAACCTATCTGCAGATGATTGCTATCTCATTTGACTTATGCACGGCTCTTATGGACTAATCTGTTTGTATAAATCGCTTCTGTACTTGTTAGCCCCATATAATTGTACTCTGATTGTGTGTGAATTTTGTAAGTTGGCCTTCGGTAATCTCGGATTACTGGCCATCACGACACCAAACTACTAGGGGCGGTTTGGGGTCGTGACAATTGGAGCACGAGTTTCATTTTGTTTACTTGTTGTTATTATTTTGTACAAGCTTAGGGCTTTACTTGTATTGGATTTAAATTCATTTTGATGTAACCAAGTATAGTCTTGAAAAGTTGTAGCCTTCAGGGCATTTCTATTATCTGTTTAACTTCTATTTCATATTTGGTTGTGGACACATGCTATAGATTCAGGGTTAAGACTCATGAATGTATATTTGCATGTGTCACCTCTCTTGTACAGCTACGTCTTATGTGATGGAAGAATATTATACTCTGATTTATATTGTCATTTAATTATCATTATGTATGGGTTATTGTATTTATTTCGGGGTGTTACAACTTGGTATCAGAGCGTACCGAGTTTGAATACTTTGGATACGTGGGAAGTGGTTATTACCACAATGGGTTTGTCTCGCTTAGCAGAAATGTTTGTATGTGTAGTATGCTTACATGATGACATGCTTATATGATATGGGATTTAATTCCTAAGATACTGATTAGATCTATGGGTTTCTAGAAGTCCTATTGGAAGAGCACTTGATCACTGCTGTTTCTAATTGGAACTCTGGCAACGTTACGGGATGGCCATTATCAAGGAAGGAAATCTGTATGTGTTTATGTGACTACGTGCTTATGTGGAGTGAATTACTGTTGTCCACCGCATTAGGACGTGAGTAAGTTAGCTTCAACACATTTGTAAATGTTCTAATCTCTTTTGTTACCATCATTAGTATGTCAGGACATGTTCGTGGTGGTAGGCGTGGTAGGCCTAGACAACAGGAGGTGCTGACACCGAATGATATTCCAGCGCAAGATGAAGGAGTTGGTCAGGCCAATGTGACCGAGCCGACTGGTTAGCAGGTCATGGACGCCTTAGCCTGCGAAATGACAAGAGTATTGCAGGAATCCATGGACATTCTTAAGGCTGAGAATCAGGTCCAGGCCCAAGTAGCTGAGGCAGGGCTGTCATTCTTGAAGAGAGAGTTTTTCTGGTCTAACCTGGACAAGTTTTTGAGTGATCCTAAGGAGCCTTTAAAAGCCGATGAATGGCTCGAACAAATAGTGAAGACATTTGAGATGCTTGGAATCGAAGATGGTGGTTTGAGAGTGACCTTAGCGTCCTTCCAGTTGAAGGGAGATGCTGGTCAATGGTGGAAGTATGAGTGTGGACGCATTGGGGTGACTTGGGAGGCTTTCGTCGACTCCTTCCAGGACAAGTTTTTGCTTCCCACTGTAAGGGAGAAGTTGAGGGACCAGTTTTCTTAGCTCAAGCAATTGAGCACACTAGTGGTCGAGTTTAATGCCTCATTTACTAGTTTGTCAAGGTTTGCACCGAAACTCGTAGCGACTGAGGAGCGCTATTATTTAGAGTTCGAGAAGAGGTTGAGGATTGGGCTCATGTTCAAAGTGGTCAGGTCAATGATTAGAGATTATGGATGCCTCGTGAAGGCAACGTCTCAACTTGAGACCATGATGTAAATGGAGAAGAAACAGATGAGGGGCTGTGTAACAAGCCCGCGGGGGGGGGGGGGGGGGGACCTCGCTACAGTTCGGACTCTCGATTTGTGTCGCGGTTCTTAATCTGAACCAAAGAGTCCAAATCCGGCAAATCGTTTTGAGAAACAGATTTTTGAAAAAGTAGTGCCAAACATGGACTGCTTTGCCAGATACAGAGTCGCCACCTAAATATTTTTTATGGGAGAATTTAGGAAACCCTGACTCGGTGCCGAAGGCCACATGTCCGTCATCACCGGAGTTGTCTCGGCTCGGGAGCTTGGGTACGATCAGGGAAGGTCAGCTATGAGCACCCCCTTTCGCCCGGTCCGAAGACCGGCCTCTACTAACCGTGATATCCAATTTTGAAAACGTTATGTGTTCTTATCTCGTTATTAGCCTAGAATTACTATGTTATGTGCACAGCAAACAAGTATAGACTAGATTGCCTAATTTGGAAATAAACATTGCATATCCGTTTGGTTTTGAAGATGTTTTGGAATTTGCTACTCGCAAGTAGGCTAAAAATGCGGATTTCAACGAGTTTTTCCAACTCAAACAATCCAACCTTCACCCACAGGCATTCAAAACAGTTTAACACATAAGCATCTAGCCGCATGGCAAGCATACTGTCATGTTAACATTCACACACATGCGAGATGCTAAAGCATAAATACTTACATCGTACTCCGTGCCAAAACAGAGAACTTGTTAGCAAACATGCATGATCCAAGTCCATGTTAAGTGCCTAATGCATCGCATACAAAGTGTTGTTAGAATAGGCTCGGCTATCCTAAACATGTCATGTGAAAATGCACAATTATCACGTATTCAGTTTGGGAATTGAAGTATTGATACAATTAGCGTGATGTACCGAGCCTAATGCATGCAATACAAATGCATGGATGCATACATGCATAGCATGAGGTATGCTAAATTAAACGTGCCCTAATACTAACCATTAAAGCGGGTAAGTAAAAGGGAAGAAAGAAGTGAGGTTGGAAGACATACACACCACCCACACACACTTATTACAGACTTGCCCTCGCTCGGAGGGACCGAATAAATATTACAAATTAATTAACTACGCAAGCTAATTAATATTACAAATTAACTAATTTAATTAACAAATTAAATAAATTAATTAAAACAGGAAAATGCCTCGGGAAGCGCGCCACCATGCATGGGCTGCCTCTGTTTTCCTTCCTTTCCTCCTCTGGAGGCTGTCAAAGCCTCAGGACTGATCCCTTGGACAGAGAGGATCACCACCGGCTGATTGAGATTGCCACCGGCAGTGTGGTATGGCCATCGGCACAAAATTGAATCTGTCGGCAGAGAAATTGTTGCCGGTCGGCACATTACACTGCCGGTCGGCAGAGTATTCCTGCAGAACCTGCAACTCACAGCAACAGAGGGCAAGGCAAAGCATGGCAGCACAATTCAAAGCATGTATGCACCAACCATGTCTCCTATCATTGTAATGACTCAAAGGGACATGTGCCTCGGTTCTCGGACCACCAATCACGCATTTCCATGCATGATGGCCCAAAGAACCGAGTATGCAACTTTGATTTCAAATGTATGCAAACCAATCAAACAAAACTCCCAATCCCTATCACCCAAGTCAAGGGACAAGGAATGCATGCAAGATGCAATGCAACCTAGGCATACAAGCTAAGGATGCAACATGGCATGGCAAGGCACTTATGCAAGCATACAAGCATACATATGGCAATGCAAATAGATGGAAAGGTGGTCTTATACATGAATTAGGCAGCTCTAAAATAGGCCTAAAACAGTAGCCAATGTGCTAAAAAGTGAGGGCTAAATGGCATGCACACACACATGCACATAAGGATCAACACTTAAGCATAAATCAAACAACATTCAAGCACACTTGAAAGAGGGAATCATGGACAATTAGCATGCAACATAAGCATTGAAAATGCATGTTAGGATGGTGCCAAACCAAGCAACAAATCAAGCTAAACATGCAACAAATAGTCTAAGTGTTCAAAGCAAATTCAAGGAGCATTGAAATACACTTGCAAGACTAAACATGGTATGAACTTATTGACCCAAAACAGAGTTTTAGCACATAACATAAGGCCCGAAGGACCACTTAGATGACATCTAAATGGCTCAAAAATAAAGGCATGCACAAATGGTCAAAACAAGGAGCATGCAACACATGCTTCCAAAGCATTAAAGAGGCATGCAAGGCAATCAAACAAGCATGGAAATGGGACTGAAATAACATGTGGGGGGACCCCAAATCACCAAATCGATGCAAAGATGTCATGCTACACATGCACATACTCAAGGCTAACAAGCCCAAATACAAAGGAGCTATATCAAGCATGCCAAAATCAACCCAAACAACTTAGGATAGACCTAGAACATGGCAAGATAAGCACATAATCTTCACAAGACTAAGCCTAAAACATGCTCCAACAAAGGCTAACAACCTAAGACATGTTAAGGCATAAACAAGGCATTATATGGCAACTATGCTAAGCATGCATGGAGTTCCAAAACCAACTTCAAATCATGTTATATTATGGATATATAAGTATGAAAAACAGCCTAAACATGCTCAACACACACTCAAGCATAGGCTTCCTTAAGAGGCCAAAATATGTCCTTTTCAAGGACAACAAGGAGAGGGGGTGGCCCTCTTCTTCTTGGGACTTCAAAGCATCATCTTCACCACTGAAATCCCTCAAGATTTCAGTGGTGAAGAGACCTCAACACCAAAATCCCGGAGCTAACACAAAATGGCTCAAAATGAGACCTTTTGAGGCCTAAGGGTGGTCAACAACCCTCAAACAACAAAACACTCTTAACAAACAATAAAGAGGGCCTAAAAATAGAACTTTTTTATGTTATACAATAAGCACAAAAACAGCTCTAAGATAGGTATAAAATCAATGCAAAAATGGGGGAAAAATGGACTAGAATCTCACCCTTGAAGACCCCTTTACAAATTGTGCTCCAATGGCCTCCTTTGGCTTCAAACCAGTCAAGAAACTCAAGAACAAGCCCTTAGAACCCTAGTTTCAAGAGGAAGGTGAAACACTAGGTGTTTGTGTGCAATAGTAAGACACAAAGCACCTAGTGAACAAAATGAGAGGGAAAGAGAGATAGAATGTGTATCTCACCCAAACCCTAGAACAAGAGCTCAACAATGGCTGTTTTACTCTCAAAATATCCTAAGTCTCTAACCTTAGTCTCCCATTTTTTGCCTTAGAGAGAGCTTCTCTCTATATTGTCTTGTAAAGCTTACAAGACAAGCTTTGCAAGAGGGAGATCCCTCCATACACGTGTATGGAGGGATGCAATAGCAAGACAGCTGTCTAAAAATATCTGCAAAAGCAGATGAACAGCAATCGGCCGGCCAAAAATGCCATCTTGGCAAAAAAGAGTGCCGACCGGCACAAAAAAGTGCTGACCGGCAACAAATAGCGCCGGCCGACAAACTATATTGCCGGTGGCAGCAAACACCAGCCGGTGGCCTCTAGCCACTGCCGGTGGTGGGTGGGGATGGTCTACAAGCCCCACCCTGCCTCTCAAGGCAAGATGCAAGTGTTTGATGCAAAACCAGACACTAAACGGTAAGTTCGGAGATCCTGAGGCAAGGCGCGCGAGCCGAGGCCTCCGGGAACTCCAAACGAACACAAACATGGAAGATCACCGTGTGTTCAAACAGTGACGTCCAAGTCTTGAGGACGGTCAAAAATGGGGTGTCTACAGGCTGCAGAAGGAGTCAAGATGTTCAGGGGGACAGTAAGAGGTAAAGGGGTTCTGCCCTATAGCAATCCCAAGGAGCTCAGTTAAGGTCCACTTTTCCAGTATCGAGTTCGGGTTCTGGGAGAGGTGGTCAGGGAGATTTCACTTGCGTTAAGTGTGGTAGTTGGGCCATAAGTCTCTAGCTTGCCAGCAGAGAGAATGAGGTCGTCTTCGGCTCGTTCTTAGGGCCAAAGTCAGGAGAGAAGGTAGCCGCTCACTTGTTATCAGTGTGGGTAGACAGGGCATATGAAGAGATTTTGCCCTCAGTTAGGTGGCACACCTGGTGCATCTTGTTCGAGGTAGACACAGAGCCACTAGGTTACACAATCAGCTCAAGCCTAGAGGGCCAATCGGGGAGCTTCTTCGGCTTAGTCAATACATCAGGCTTATGCTTTGAGGGATAAGCAGGTAGAGCAGAGACCTTCAGGGCGTGTGTATACTATTACCATTCTAGACCTAGTACCAGTGCCTTCGGTAGTGAGAGGTACTTTCTTGTTATGCAATTCTATTACTAATGTGTTGATTGATACAGGTGTATCACGTTCATTTATCTCGTCTGTATTTACATCGACTTTGGGGTTAGAATTGGCTCGATTAGCATCTCCTCTTAGTGTAGAGTCACTTATTGGTGGTGAGATTGTTTTGGAACAAGGTTGTTGGGGTTGTGAAATAGAGATTGTCAATCGCCGACTTCCTTTTACATTTGTGTTGATTGACATGTCAAGTTTTGATGCTGTATTGGATATGGATTGGTTGTCATCGTATCGGGCTATCATAGATTGCTACCCTCAGAGGGTTACTGTATATACCTTGAGTGATGATTGCTTTTATTTCTTGGGGGACCGAGTTGATAGAGTCTTATCACCGGTGTATGATCTGCTTGAGTAGAGTGAGCTTAGTTGTCTTCTTGCCAACTTCTTGGGTAGTGAGAGTGACAAAGTCCTAGTTGAGTTGCCAAGGATAGTTTGTGACTACCCGGATGTGTTTCTTGAAGATCTCACTAGTTTACCACCTCACCGAGAGATCGAGTTTTCTATTGACTTAGTGCTTGGCACGACACTGATGTCTATGGCTCCATATAGATTTGCACCCACCGAGCTAAATGAGTTGAAGATTCAACTCCAAAAACTGCTAGATAAGGGTTTTATCCGCCCTAGTACCTCACCTTGGGCTCTCTTTTCCAAAAAGAAAGATGGTGTGTTACAACTTTGTATTGATTACCGAAAGTTGAACCGGGTAACTATTAAGAACAAGTACTCAATGCCTCGTATAGATGATCTGTTTGATCAGCTAAAAGGGCCTTGCTGTTTTTCCAAGATAGACCTACAATCAAGTTATCACCAGTTGAGGGTAAAGGAGGAGAATATCTAGAAGACTACATTCTGTACGCGGTATGGCCATTATGAGTTTCTAGTGATGTCCTTTGGGCTAACCAATTCACCAGCCGTGATTATGGATTTGATGAACCGGATCTTCTGTGAGTTCCTAGACCGTTTTGTGGTCATCTTTGTTTATGACATCTTGATTTACTCACCCTCTGAGGAGGAATATGAATAACACTTGCGGGTAGTACTTGAGTTACTTAGAGCCCACAAACTTTATGCCAAGTTTGGGAAATGTGAATTCTAATTGGGAGAAGTAAAATTCTTAGGCCATGTGGATTCCGAAGGAGTGGCGATTGTAGATTCATCCAAGATCAAGGCAGTGCAAGATTGGGAACAATCTAAGAATGCTTTTGAGATTCATAGTTTCTTGGGGTTGGCCGAAATATTACCAGCGGTTTGTAAAAGATTTCTCTAGATTAGCCTCATTGACTAGACTGGCAAGGAAATGAATCAAGTTTGTGTGGAGTTAGACTTATGAAAAGTCATTTCAAGAGTTTAAGGTTAGACTTACCACTGCTCCAGTATTGATTATTCCGGAGAGGGGTTTGGGCTACTCGGTGTATTGCGATGCTTCTCGGGAAGGTTTGGGTTATGTATTGATACAAGAGAAGAAAGTAGTAGCTTATGGCTCGCGAAAGTTGAAAACACATAAGAGGAACTACCCTACTCATGACCTAAAGTTAGCGGTGGTGATCTTTGCCTTAAAGATTTGGAGGCATTATCTGTATGGTGAGAAGTTTGAAGTGTTTTCTGATCACAAGAGTCTAAAATATCTGTTTACATAGAAATACTTGAATCTGAGGCAGAAGAAGTGGATGGAGTTTATAAAAGACTATGACTTTGAATTGCATTATTATCCGGGGAAGCCAATGTTGTGGCTGATGCCTTAAGTAGGAAATCCATCAACAGTGTAGCTAACATTGCCATTCGGGAATGGGAGATGTTGGGTGCTATTGGTGAGTTTGACTTGCATCTTGGGAAGTCCATTGAGTGTTCAGCTTTGTTTTCGGTAATTGCACAACCGACACTTGTGAACCAGGTGATAAAAGCGCAGAAGAGTGAACTTCAGGTAGAATCCCTCCGAGAGAAGATCTCTAGTGAGAAGGTAGAGAAAGGCTTAAATGTGTATCCTGATTCGAGTATTAGATACCGTGACCATCTTTTCGTGCCGGAGTCTTGTCGAGAGGAAGTACTCCGAGGGTTTCACCATTCACGCATTGCAGTGCATCTGGGAGTGCCATGACCCAAACCCGCTCCTATGGGTTTAGCATCGTAACCGGCTAGTAATCCGTGATTACCGAAAGCCTATTTAACAATAAAACAACAATTATAACAAATAAGGGCTAGCGAAAACCAATCAATAATAAAATACATCGTCCAATGAGCTGTGATGACCTAAATGGAAACAAACATTCATATACATAATCACATATTCACAACACTTAAGCCCACAATACATCTATATACAATAATAAAACACAATTTAGGGAATTAAAACCCTTAGTAAAAGTAGAAGTAACAAAAGTCATAAAAACACTGCACCCAAAATAACAACTACAAAAGGGTGAATTCAAGACACCCATGCCATGACACGTTTTACTTTGGAACCTCGTGGTGAGGCACAATGGTTGGCTTGACAAAATTAGGGTTCGGGTCAACGGCACTAGCTTTGATTCAATGCTCGATCACCTACATATATATAGTAAACATTGAGCTAGAGCCCAATGAATAACAGCTATGTAAAGAGGTTACGAATGATGTCCTTGCAGTATTTGAAACAATCGATTATCAATAGAACATTTTCAATCAATATCTTTTTGTCAATCAATCATTCAATCATTCAATTCAATCAATCATATTCATATAGGTCATACGTGGTACATCCAATAGTAACAATATAATAGGTCTTAAAGACCATACAATCAATTGATGGCCGTCAAACAATAGACAATAGTTCCAAGGATTGTAACTGACAGAGATCTTTGTAACAATAGCGATATCAATAACAATAACAATAACAATATGCTATGGATGCCATGAATACAGTTCAAAAAGAGGATCATCATTCAATCAATAAAAAGTAACAGTTCAGAAATAATATAATTTATTATTTAGAAAATAAGTGCAATTGAACATATCTTTACAATAGTATTACTGATGGGGCTTCTGGAAAAAAAAACGCGTGCTAATCGTTTGGCGTTCGACCTAAACAAATAAGTCAAGCACAACACGATTATAATCACACTCTTACAATCTATTTAATTCGGTTACTTGTTTGCCATTCGGTTTCTCTCATTTGAATCTAATTTTTCATTCGGTTATTCCTTCTTCTTTTTTTCTTCCATTCCTCTTAAATATGGATGACTAGTATTAGGAATAAATTAGATTATTAACCTCCAATTAAAATATGTTAGCTATGTATTAACCAGACTAATTAAATATAAATAATCTAATTATATGCCAACCCTTATTAAGTTCACTAATTACACAATCAAACTTAAATTAGGCTCATACACATTAAATTACAATTATTCAGTCGTGTTTAAATTACTGAATCAGAAACTCATAAATATGTACATTTTGCAATCTCAACTCCAAATCAAGGCCCAAAACTCTTAAAAACATGTTGAATTTAATGGTTAAGATTTAAATTTAAAATAGTCACGAAGCATGCAACTACATTAAGGCCAATTTGCACATAATAAATGATGAAGACCATCATTTGTTACGTTGCTTTGATTTTTCCTGTATGTACTGGTTAAGGCTTTGATTATGACCTTGTTGAAGTTCAATATTTAACTTGAAATAAAGATCAAACCTTCAATGTAAACTCAATTTCCATGCAAAATAAATCAAACTCTTGAATTCAAATAGAATCCCATAACTTTTCATTCTTAAGTTCAAATCCTCTATTTAAAACTTAGTTACATAGCTTAATTCATGTTTAATCTCTTCTCAAACTCCATGAATCATGTTTGAAAATAAGTTTAGAATCACTATTCTCTTGAAAATATGTCATGCATGTAAGGATTATGAGTTAAATTGATCAATTCTTCAATTTTTTAACATGCGTGCCCTAAGTTCTCAATTACATGAGAAAATCTCCTATTTAAGGACAAATTCAATTCATTTAAACTTATATCTTGGAAGATGATGTGTAATAGAGCTTCAATATCAAGAATTTTGAATGATTTCTTTTCGTAATTGATGCTTCAAGACCAAAATTCCATCTTTTCTTAAAGTTTCTCTTCTTCTTTTTCAATTTCTCTTCTATTAGCTTAAACTCACTTTTCCCCTCATTCTCTCTCTGTACGTGGGTCTGTTTGGTATGTGAAAAAGATGACTAAACTTAGGCAACCAAGCACTCTCTCTCTTAGTCTATATTTATGGATTCCAGATGAGTGGAAATATACCTTATTATTTAGTTTTTAAATTAGTTTGTTAAATTGAGGTTCGAATTAAATATATATATATATATATATAAAAACACTCATTTCTACCCAAATAAATTAATCCTCTACATTAAATAATCTCAAATATACTAATGTGAATTAGGCTCTAATTTCTATCCACGAGTTGATTTCTAACTTGTTAAAATTAGCAAATCAGACATGTATAATTTCTATTCTAGCCTATCTGTTCAATCAAGCAAGTCAATAATTATCAAGACAATCAATAACAGTTAAGCACATAAGCACTCAATTAACAATAAACATATAATCAATTAATTAAATTAAATTTAACTAAGGAGGTGGTTGTCACATGAAGGCACAAAGATGTATCACAACTTTAGTTGCCAGTTTTGGTGGAGGGGAATGAAGAAGGATGTGACTGTGTTTGTATCGAGGTGCCTCACTTGTTAACAAGTGAAAGTCGAACATCAGAGGCCAACTAGTTTGTTACAACCCTTGCTCATAGCCGAGTGGAAGTGGGAGCATGTCACAATGGACTTTGTGGTGGGTCTTTCTACGACTCAATAGGGTAGTGATGCGATTTGGGTGGTAGTTGATCGGTTAACCAAGTCGGCGCACTTTATACGTATGCACATGGATGACTTGGTAGATTACCTTACCGACCTTTATATTAGGGACATAGTGAGGTTGCACAAGGCCCATGTAATGATTTTTTAGGATAGAGAACCGTGTTTCACCACTCAGGTGTAGTAAAGCCTACAGAATGCCTTGGGCACAGAATTGACTTTTAGCACTGCGTATTGTCCTCAGACTAACAGGTAGTCAGAGCGCACTATTCAGATTCTAGAGGATATGCTTTGGGGTTGTGTTCTTGATTTTAAGGGGTCGTGGGAGAGGCAATTGCCCTTAGTGGAGTTTGCCTATAATAATAGCTTCCAGTCAAGTATTGGCATGCACCGTTTGAGGCCTTGTATAACCGACCATGTAGATCTCCTGTGTATTGGGCCGAGGTGGGTGATGCACCTTTGATAGGTCGTGAGTTGGTTCAGGAAACGACTGAGAAAGTTGCTCTTATTCGTAAGAGATTGGCTACTGCCCAGAACCACTAGAAAAGTTATGTCGACCGTAAGAGGAGGCCTTTGCCTTTTGATAATGATAATCAATCAATTCCAATACCTTGATGAGAATGAATGACCGGTGAATGGGCCATGGTATTGGAATTGATTGATTATCATTATTGTAATTGGTTTAAACATAGTTTTAAAGGTTGATTTGTAATTTTAGGGACGAAATTCCTTAAGGGGGGGTTATAGCAATTCTGGTTTAAGACCCGACCCATTTAATATTCTAGATTCGGGTTTCATGGTTTTGTATTATTGTTCTTATCTTATACCTCTTTTTCCTCCTTAAGTTTGTGTGATATTCCTGTTCCGTAATATGTTAATTGGTCCTTAATATGAGTATCATTATGTGTTTAATATGATTTTGTGTGCCATTATATGAAAATATGTGGTTTTGAATTTCTATCTGTTCACCGTAAGAATATCTGTTTGATTATCTGCTTTGGAAATTAAATTGAAGGCCTTATCGGCCACAGAACCCGAAATTGATTGCGCCATTGTGATTAGCGTAATTTTAGAGTCTACGGTGAAATTTAATTGGAAATTGATTCGGATCAGATTAAATTAATTAAATTAGTAAATTGGTGCTCAATTATTTTTAATATTAAGAATTTTGATTAAAAGAGCTTTTAGTGGGCCACTTTCACTGAAACTCCCTCTTTAGTTTATTTTGGCTGATTTTTGACTCTAAGAGTACAGAGAGGGTCGGCTAGAGAGGGTGAGAGAAGAAGAATTGTGTTTGGCTCAAGTTTGTGAAGAATTGGAGGATTAAACTCAAGATTTTACTATAAATTGGGAGAATTAAACTCCTAGGTGAGTATTTCATGGATTCTAGTTGTAATTTGGTGTATTCAAGCTAGTTGGGTAATCAAGAGTAAATTTGACATGAAATTGGGTTAGTTTTGTTGAATTGAAGGTCAATGAATGCATGCATGTGTGTAATTGCTTTGGATTTGCATGTTTGACCACAAAATGTATGATCCATGTAAGATTTTGGTTAGAATTCATGCTTGTGATCACCATTTGCACCACTTGAGTTGAAAATGAGAGTTATATCTCACATGCATGTACAATATATAAGAATATGAGCTTGAATGCATGAAATTGTTATGTTGGAGGTGAATTTGGTGTAGATTGGGACATGCATATGATTAATTGGTGAGATTGAGCTTCATTAGGTTGTAATTTGGGGTTTATACCATGTTAGTACAAGTGTATTTGAAGTTTGAGCTATTATATGCAAGAAATGTTGGTTAGAATGTCGAATTGAAGCTCAAGAACATGTTCTGGATTTTCTAGAATTTTGATGTCCGCTCGAGCGAGGAAACTGCCGCTCGAGCGTGAATTTCGTGCTCCTAGTACTTTTGTAGACTTGGATGTCCACTCAAGCGGGGAAGTTCACACTCGAGCGGGGAGCTATATAGACCGACCTTTAGCTCGAGCGCCCGACTTCACGCTCGAGCATAATTTTGATACATCTAGCACTTTTTGCAGACATGGTGTCCGCTCGAGCGGGGAGCCATGTAGTGAGGCCTTCCGCTCGAGCGATAGACTTCAAGCTCGAGCGTAAATTTGATGCATCCAGTACTTTTGCAGGCCTCAAGGGTACGCTCGAGCGGGGAAGTCCACGCTTGAGTGGGGACCCTATTTTCTGAAATTTTGGAAAGACATTCTGTGTTTCATTTTCTGTTCTCTTTCACTTCCAAGTACTTTTAGGCATGCATTGAGCATTGTAATTGAGTTAAAGAGATAAGAATGAAGCCTAAAGAGGAAAATGTGAATTTGGAACAGATTGAATTGTTTGTGACCCTTTTGTGTTCATAGAATGTGTAGGGTCAAGCTCCAGAGCAAACCAACCAACCGATCACTGTGAGTAATATCTTAACAAAGACATCTGAAATATGTTGTTGTTCAATTGATTACTTCTCTGTAAGTTTTATAAGCTCATTGATTCGATTGGTGGACAATGTTTGCTATACCAAATGAGTGGGCCAGAGGCCGTTTTGATATGAATGGATGGGCCAGAGGCCGTTTTGACATGAATAGATGGGCCGGAGGCTGTTTTGACATGAATGAATGGGTCGGAGGCCGTTTTGACATGAAAGAATAGGCCGGAGGCCGTTTTGACATGAATGAATGGGCCAGAGGCCGTTTCGACATGAACGAATGAATGAGCCAAAGGACAGTTTGTCATCTGAATGGGCCAAAGGCCATTTTGACACAAATGAAAGTTTAAATGGGCCAAAGGCCAGTTTGTTTGGAACCACAGTCACTTGACCTAAATTGTGTATATATGTTAAATAGAAATATGAATTGGGCCCAAGGCCGTTTGAAACATGTTGTTCTACATATTGTTTGTATAACTTCTATATTTTATATTATTCACTGGGCTCATTCATGTGTTTGTAGGTGAGCCCAGAGAAGTCCAAGCCCAGCCCCAGTGAAGTCTATGTGGAACAACAAAGGTTTTGGGAGAGTCAGCCTTGTGTCTCACGCAAAGACCCATCTTCGCCCTTTTGTTATGTATTTATATTCTGTCACGTTGGCGAAGACTTTGCATATGTTGTATATAGTCATGATAGGTTGACTTAGACTTATATGATCCTGTCTGTACAGAACCTTATGTAGTACATATTTCGCTGTGAGTTATTAATATGCATATGGATGGTTTGTTATGATGTGCCATGTAAGCACAGCTCTATGGACAAAGCTTTAAATTGCTTTCGTTTGGCCCCCGTTAACTCTGTTAAAATACGTTTGGTGTAATCTCATGATTACTGGCCAGTTATGTCCTTAACCCACGGGGGCGGGTTCGGGTCATGATAGTTTGGCTATCGGGATGTGTAACAACCTTGATTCGTCATTAACTTTTAAACCATGATTAAGCGTGCCTAATAAGTAATTAAGAGAGAATTCTACATTAATTGCATATGAAATGGGTTATTTGTGTTTGTATCTGTCTATCGTAGAAATATATGTTTGTGCTTCTATTCTGTTTTGCGAATTGAAAGCCTTATCGGCGCCTAATCACTAAATGGACTTAGGGTATCAGTTATTTGGATTTTTTAGAATTTTATGGTAAGTTTAATTCAAATTCTATTCATGACCAAATACTTAAAATAAAATAAGTATAATTGTTTAATCTAAGCAAGGATTAATTAATCCCACTAATGGCACCTATATAACCCTAATGTTGCCTCATACCACCACTATATACACACTTCATCATCCTTCTGTTATAAAAAATGTGAGAAGAAAGGGAGAGGAAGAGATTGAAGCTTAAGGAAGGAAAAGAGAGGGATTGCTAGTCAATTGAAAGAAATTGGAAGAGTTGTGCAAGAAAATCCTAGAATTTATAGAATTGGGCACTCTAGGTAAGAATTGCATTCCTAAAATTTGTATTCAAGACATTAGTGTAAGAATTCTAGAGATTTAAGTGTTTAAACATAAGAATTGAGCTGGAGATGAAGGAATTCAATTCATACCATGCATGCATGCATATTTTCTTACATTTTGAGCTTAATTTTAAACAATTCTCACATGTATGTAGCAATTGTACCTTAGTTTTGGGAATTCATCATCTTTTCCATCCATTTTACCTTATTTGATCATAATTCAGAGACTTTGAATTCAATTCGTTACATTCATGTTATGCTTTCAAAGTTTCAAGTTGAATTTTGGACAATTGATTTACTTTTGGGCCTTGAGTTTGCTAAATGATTCTTAATTCTTGATGTTTTACAAGTTTGGGCATGTTTTCTCAAGTTTTGAGCCCAAATGATGTGTTTTAAAGCTTTAAAATTGAGTTTTGCATCTTGAACATCAATCTGGAAATTCCATAATTTTGTATCACCACTCGAGTGACAGATTCTGCCCTCGGGCGACCACTCTTTGTTTTGCACTTTCGCTTGAGCGACTAAAAGTTGGCTCGAGCATAAAATTCATGCTCCCAGTACTTTTGCAGACACGAGCCTCCGCTCCAGCAAGGGAACCTACGCTCGAGCGACCGTGTCTATTTTTGACCCTTGGCTTGAGCAATCAGAAGTTGCGCTCGAGCGTAATATGAGAGCTCCCAAAAGTTTTACAGAATTTTGTAGTCCGTTCGAGCGACCAAAGTTGCACTCTAGCGAAAACCATGTTTTTAGAAATTTGACTAAGTGTTATAGCACATATTTTGGCATCATCATTGCATCTTAGGCATTTCTAAGCCTTAATTAAAACATAAGAGTGGTGATTCATCCCACTAATTTTTGGGCCACTAATAGCTCTAATGAGCTTTAAAAAAAAAATAAAAAAAAATCACATCACTTTGGTGGGGGCCACTGTGCCACACCATTAGTGATGCTCTAGAGCTCCCAATTTAGTGCTCTAAAACATTATTCAAAACATAATAATAAGGATAAGAGTTAGAAACACACTAAGATAGAAAAGAAATGAGTTAAGTGTTTTCCGAATATGTGTTTCAATGTATATCTGCTATGTGTTTGTGTAGGTCACATGCCTTAGCCATTTGGTTAGTTTGATTCATCTGATTTGCTATTGGAGCCATCTGTGAGTAATAACTTTATAAAGTTATATTCAATTATAAGTATTTTCTGAATGATATAAAATGATTTGTTTTCTGAAATATTATTTTATGTATGAATGAATAGTTGTCCAATGTTTCTGAAATGTATTTGTGGCATCATTAGCTTCAGACGACATCTGTTATATATTCTGTCATGTCCCAATTATGGGCCAACTGTACGTCTCATGAGCCAACTGTACCGTCTCTGTGCACTTGAGTCAACTGTTTGCCTTTATGGCCGTCCCTTTATGGATCAACTGTTTCTATTAGTGATAATGGATGTACCACATACGATTGACTGTAAATTTTGATCATGAATATGATTCTAATTCCATTCCTATTATGAATACTGATTTCTGAACAAGAATATGAATCCACTTTTGATATGAATTGAATTTTGTTTTCTATATCTGTTATGGACAACATTCATTAAATCCTTTACTCTGTTATTATTACACTGGGCTCTACCTCACTGTATTATTTATGTATATAGGTGACCAGGCTTAGTGATGATTGCCTGGAATTCTGTTTTGTCGGCCAACGTTTGTGTCACCCGAGGAGGTTCCGGAAAAAGCCATGTGGTCGTGTTTTGTGAACTAAGTTTAAGACTTTTTTTTTTTTTTTTTGGGGTGACATCTTAACAAGTTTCTGTTTATCTGTTTGTTGGGCTAAGGCCTATTTTGGTTTTATCTGTGTATGTGAGTGACGTAAGACTAATGTAAATATAACCTCACATGTGGGTACATAAAGTTTTAAATTTCTATTCCTTGTATGTCTGCACAACTCTATAGACTATGTATATTTTATATATTTGCTTCTGTAACCCCTTATTACGTGATGATCTGTTGAGAGGACTTTGGTAATCCCAGGATTACTGGCCTGTTACAATGCTAAACCTACAGGGGCGAGTTTGGGTCATGACAAGATGTATTGGTTGTGTTTGGAATAGGTTGGTACATTGTTTTTCAGAAACCTTGTTGCTCAGAATTTTGCTCTTACGCTCGAGTGTTACTTCTTGCACTCGAGCTGTCTTTGTAAGCAAGGTTTTGAAACCCGGACCGGACCGGCCAGTTCAACCGGTGACCGGATGGGGTTCCGGTTCGGTTAGCCCTCTTAAACGGGCCAATTGCAAAAACCGGACTATTTATTGAAAACCGGTGAACCCACCGGTTAAATCGGCGAACCGGTTGACCCGGTCACGGGTTGATCGAACCGGTCCGGCTCATTTTTTTTTTCTTTCTTTTTTTTCTTTCCTTCTCATTATATATATATATATTATATATAAAATATAAGAATATAAGAAAATTTTAATTTGAAACTCTTTTTTAAGGGTCTCCTCTTGTGAGGAATCCCGTTAAGAGTTTTGATGAAATTATTGTGAAAGTCTTCAACTATTTATAAGAAAAAAATTCTTTCAAAAAGACTCAAGAAATCCATGTGGGATTCAATCAAATGTATTGGAGAGAATATTGAAATTTTGATATCCCTCCAAAATTTTTGCTCTCCTTTCAATCAAATTATTTGAATTAAAATCATATGGAGGGAATATTAAATATTTGATTTCATCTTCCAAAATTGAAATTAATAATATTTCAAAATATATTATTATATTTTTCAGTAAAAAAAATATTAAGACAAATATTTAAGATAATTTAATATTTTTAATATTTTTAATTTATAATTTTATTACTTATATTTTTATTTAAATATAATTTTAATATATTTATTACGTCACGGTTCAATTCCGGTTCAACCCGACGGTTGAACGGGTGACCCGTCCACCCGATCCTTTTTTCGGTTCGTTCACCGGTCCGATTTTTAAAACATTGTTTGTAAGCTCTCAGTACTTTTGCAGGCTTGCAAAACTACTGGAAGAGTGTATTCTACGCTCAAGCGGTGCTTCCTACCCTTGAGCGGCCATTTTTGCACTCAATAGATGGTCTCCTGTCTATAAAACTACTGGGAGTGTGTATTCTACGCTCAAGTGTCACTTCTTGCGCTCGACTGGTGCAACTTATTGTGTCTAGGCGCTCAAGCGTCACTTCTTACGCTCGAGCGGACAGTGCGTATATCAATTCATAAAAGTCACTTTTTACATCATTTTTTCATATATTTCTCTCTCCAAACATTTCAAAACCCTAAATCTAGAGCTCCTCTCTCTAGAACTTACTCTCTCTCTCTACAAATACACAAAGATCTACCTATTTCTCCACCATACTCCCTTTGTTAAAAGGGTAGAGCTCCCATAGAGTTCATTCTCATCTGAATAGAGTTTGATTTCGGCTTCCTTGAGGTTTCTCCACTCTCTCCTTGGTCTTCTAACTTCAAGGTAGATATTTTCTACACCATTTTATGATTTTTAAACTTAGCTATTTGTTTTTCATAAACAATCTTGTGGTTTTGGAGGATTTTGAACAAACCTAAGGTTTTGGTTTAAAATCAAAAGAAAGATTTTCAAATGGGTGTATTGAAAATGGTTGTTGGAATGAAAATAAAGTTGAGTTGTGATAAAATCATTGATTTGATACTTGGAATGGATTTTGGAAGAAAAATAGGATTTTACCCTAAATGTCTCAAATATTTATTTTGTATAAATAAATGAAATTGATGGTAGAAATGTGAAATTGGATGGATATTGATATGGATGGTGAAGTTGGATATGTATTATCACTCACCTTGAAATTTGAAAAGTTTATCTATATTGGAGATTTCATATCTATTTTGGATTATTGGTGGAGAGTAGCTATGATTATTATAGAAATGCATGAGGATTAGGTAAATTGAAACTAATTTTTCATCCATGTGCATTGAACATTATTGCTCATTTAATACATTGCAAATGTATATGATTTTGACAAAAATGGGTGAATGTAGGAAAGAGGTGTGTATCACCAAATTAAGTTGGCCTATGTGTCTAGGGTGAAAATCTCGAAAAACGCACGTATATATGGTTGTTGATTCTTGCGGACGAAATACCTATAAAATGGCAATAGTAGCGCTTGTATAGGCTATGTTCCATGGATACCGTTTGACGGTTTCCTGCAGACGAAATATCCATGAAAGATTATACCGGTTGAGAATTTTCCCTTGTTTTCTACTGTAAAAAACATGATTTGAGAATTGTGACATGAGAATCCTGAGCATGTCATGGTTTTGGGAAAGAAAGATAAAACGTTTTGACACAGGCATTGCATGTGCATAAAACCTTATATCTTTGTTAAGATTCATATATTGTGGTTGATTATTTGTATAGGGCTTTGGCTCACCCTATATGGGAAAACCACTTTTAGGTGTCAGTGAGATGCCTCATCCAAGGCAGTAGCTTGGAAGGATTGGAGCACGAGCTTCATTTTATTTACTTCTTGTTATTTTTTGTACAAGTCTAAGGCTTTACTTGTATTGGATTTAAATTCATTTTGATGTAACCAGTACAATCTTGAAAAGTTGTAGCCTTCAAGGCATTTCCATTATCTATTTATCTTCTATTTCATATTTGGTCGTAGACACATGCTACAGATTCAGGGTTAGAACTTATGAATGTATATTCACATGTGTCACCTCTCTTGTACAGTTGTATCTTACGTAATGGAAGGATATTATACTCTGATTTATATTGTCATTTAATTATCGTTATGTATGGTTTATTGTATTTATTTCAGAGCGTTACAGTAATTTACCCTTTTAAATATGATATGATGTGGGGAGGCTCTAAATGCATCCCAAGAATTAGGTTAGACACCCCATTACCTTAAGCACCCCAATAATAAATTTGAAATTTTATTTATTTGTTAGGACATCCCAAATAATACCTATCCTAACCCTAAAAATCCTAAAATCCTATACAAATCTACTTTGTACACCCCATTATCCATAAATAGAGGAACAAAATCATAAGAAAATTTCTAACGACGAATAGGGTTCATCCAAGACAAAGAGGGATTCCAAACGATTAAGGTCTCCTCCCACTTTACATTCACCAGTGGTCTCCTCTCACTTCACATCAGACGAAGATCTCCTCTCGCTCAACATCCACTGGCGGCTATCGATTTCCGAATACTCAGTGCCAAATAAAATATATTTGTCTAGATACTTAATTACAAACATATTCAGATACTCAGTGTCAAACACAAGAAAACCTGTCCTAGTTGTTTTATATGGATACTCAATGCCGAACAAAATATATTTGTCCGGATGTTTAATTCCAAACATATGAAGTTTGTTCAAATACTTAGTGTCGAATACAAGAAAATTGGTTCTAGTTATTTCATATGGATACTCAGCACGGAGCAAAATATATTTGTTCGGATACTTAATTCCAAACATATGGAATTTGTTCGAATACTCAATTCCGAATGAATTTGGAAAGCCAAACTACGAAAAACGATGAACAACAATTAAAAATTACTTTCTCTATAGAAAATTATTTGGAAACATCTTCTTTATTGTCCATTATTGATTTCTATATAAAATAGAATATAAGAATGATGAATTAAAGTAAATAGGGTTGGGTTAGAGTTGGGTTAGGTAATGCAAAGTGATGAAAGTAGAAAAAGAAGAGAGAAAATGAATATTGAGGCTAATGATTAATGTGATGTCCAAAAATACTTTTATTTACACTTTTTTCAGTGTCAAGTCTTTTTTGGCCATTTTAAATAGGGATTTAATAGTGATAAAAAAATATAATTAAATTGGGGTGTCCAACCTTATTTTTGGGATGCAAATAGAAGCTCTCTATGATGTGTCCTATAAGGCATAAAAGGTGAAGGGATTGGACTCTCTCCAGTCCGTAATCGAACTGGACAGTCTAGCCCGATGGGCTCACTTCTAGATTATGTTTTGATAATCCAAATAGTTCACATTTTATGGTTCATTGAGTATATTATCCCTACACAAAATCAAGTCAATCTGATAATGGAAACTACGTGTTCGAATCAATTTTGTATGAATCATTTATTTTCTCACTATCTATTTTTTTATACAAAACTGATCCAAACACATAGTTCCCGTTATCCGATCGACTTGATTTTTTATAGAGATGACATACTCAACAAATTCTAAAACGTAAACAGTTTAGATTATTGAAACCGGATCCAAAAATGAGCCCATAGAGCCCAACAACACCTCTCTAGTTTAATAACAGACTAGAGAGAAACCATAGCCCAAACAAATGAGCTTTATTAAACTAAAAAGGTAGTGATACATGATATCAAAGCGAAATTTTGGCCACATTATTAGTTATAATGATACATTGCTTTGGCAATCACAAGCATATTGATGTCCAAATCTATATAATAAAGCAACTACGTTTTTAAAAAAATTGTTTAAAAATGTTCTACATGTTACTTTAAAGGATCAAGATTTGTTCAATCTAATAATTGAAATTATCCTATTTAAAATAAAGATATAATTGAATTTATGGGTTGAGATAAACCCAATTAATGGTTAATTCAATATTCTGTCTCCATCCTTTTCTTTATGCATTTAAAAAGAAAAAGTGAGTTACAAATGCATAACTTTTGTATAAAAAATTTATATAATAATGTGTAAAATTAAACACTTATTGTCGGAGTAAATTATCAATAGATTTTATTTTTGAGACTTATTATCCATTAAATTTTATTGATAAATTTATCAGTTTTTATGAATAAATTTACAATGATAAATTTACAATGATAAATTTATCATTCAAGATCTGTAGGTAAATAAGTCTAATTAATAGGATTGATTGGTAAGCACTCCTTATTATCGTGATTTAAAATTTTAAAAATATCACTACCAAATATTTTGTACAAATTTCATATATATAAATTTTATGTAAAGTATTTTTTATGTTATATTTAGTAGACCAATTAAATATTTCATTGCCTACTATGCTATGTGACATAAGATTTAAAAAATATTGAACATTAAACACTTTTTTTCTTTATCTTTGATCATTTTATCTCTCTTTTTCCTCAAATAGATTGTAATAGCTATCAATGGTTACTAAAATGGCTCTTGAAGCCTATTATTTCTATTTTCATAATTAGTTTATGTTGTTAAACTATGTTACTTTTTTTTAGGATTACTTATATGGAGACCCCATAAACTATTGAAAAGTATTATTTTGACCCCTTAAACTATAAAGGTGTACAAATAGACTCCCTAAACTATAAAACTGTATAAATAGACCCTTTAAACTATTTGTGTATTTCACTTTGACTCCTTTCATTAGGGGTCTGTTTTGTATTTTTTTTTTCTTTTTTTTAATAGTTTAGAGGATTTATTTGTACGCTTTATAGTTCAAGGGGTAAAGTAATACTTTGTAATAGTTTAGGGGATTTATTTGTATATTTTTATAATTTAGGGGATCAAAGTAATATTTCTCAATAGTTTAGGGGGTCTTCATATAACTTATGCAGCATTTAAAAAATAATAAATGATGAATTATTGATTTTTAGTCTGATGGTACCTTCTAAGATTGACTATGGTTCAATAATAAATTACTGGATTATTGATATTTTTTTAAAAGAAAAATGATACATAAGTTTATTTTTTTGATCTACTTTCCAAATCTCGTAATGTGTAAATAGGATGATTGATTGATAATTTGTGAAAACATGAAAGAAAGAATTATCGTAGATATTTAAATAGACTATCACATCATTGGGTTTGAAAGTTACTTCAATTTTTAAAGCTAAATAACATCACTCTTTTTTTAATTATTATTATTATTTTTTTTTTAAATTTTTTTTTGACTTAAGTTCCAATGTGATGTATTTGTATTTCATTCTTTAGAAAGTATGAAATTTTTTTGAAGTTTCATCCAACTCATTTTTACATAGAAGTTGTATTAAATAATATTTTAATGTGATGTGCCATATTTTTCAGCATGTCAATGTGGCGAGTCCCTTTAGACATAGGTCATAGGTAGTAATTAAATATGATACATATATATATATATATATATATATCATTCTCATGAATGTCAAGGTCCTTTATCTTTTGTATTTCATGGGCACATTATAAATCTTATCTTATTGTTTTAAGAGTTGAAGAGTAAATTGTTTGAGTTTAATTTTTAAAAAATTCATAGAGTTAACAAATTTTTGGCTTTTAATTTTTTAAATAAGTTGATCAGTATTACATAAAATGACATGTAAATCACCATCTCTCTCGTAGAGGTGGTCAGTCCACGCATAATTTATATGGAATTGGTTACCTTTGTAAGATGAATGATGATTTATGTAATATTTTATGTGGTGTAATAGTATTGTTTAAATAATTAAAATAAATTTTTTTTATAACAAAAAGAATTTATTAAAGACGAAAACAAATTGGCTTTTTTTTTTAATTTATTATCTTTAATGATTTGTTTAATTCTTTCAAATATATATATTTTTTTAGATCTTAGGATCATCCAATCTAGAGGAATTTAAAAGTATATAAAAATAAAAACAAAAACTTTGACGCAAAATTAAAAAGTAAATAAAAATAGTTAGGAACATTTACTAGTAAATCATACACGGATAACTTATAAAACATTTTAATCACTTAGGGAAATTCTACTTATACAACACATTTACCTCTTTATATCTTTCATTTGAGCTTTTTTTTTTTTTTTAATTTATTTTCTAATTTTATCCATGTATGAATTTACTTTTAAGGACAAAAGACAAAAAATAAATAAATTTGATTATCTCTTAACACCCATTAAACTTCAATCACTACTTATTTTCTTCCTTTCTTATTTCTTCTTATCTATTATACATCTACTTTCAAAAAGTAAGAATCATAGTTTTTTTATCCAAAATAAAATAATGAACGAAGAAATAGTGGTGAAGGACCAACAAAAAAGGTGAAATAGTCAGTTTTTTTCTTTATTTTTTACGTTTTCAGTTCGTTTTCGCAAAGAGTTGTTCGACTTTTGTTCGGAGAATCAAAATCAAACAAAATCAAATAGTCCGAAATCACACTGCCAAACGGAAAATACATAGCTAATAACCCATTACCAAACACAAAATACATATTCAATAACCTACGGCCGAACAAAAAGTACATGTTTGATAATTCACTGTCAAACATTTCCAATTTCATTTTTCTGACATTTTTGTTTTTTTCTTTAAAGGATTAGGATTATGCTTCTATTTATTGAAGGGTAGTAGTACATTGTTGATGGACTATACAGATGAGATTTGTCAGATTTATCTGCTTCATGATCATTCAGTACCTCTAATAGCAAATAATTGAATGCGCTTTCATCACCCATGTGCTAATGGATGGGAGAAAGCATATATTACTCGTATTGATCAATTTTGTACACTTGTCAGCTCTGATATAGTAACTATCAAAACTATCAACGTAGATGGATTATGATAGCATCTCAGTATATTTTTATAGATGTTTTTATTGGTATATTTGAAAATATTTGTATTGATAAATTTTATGAATGTTTTTATAGATGTTTCTACACTTCATATTCTTATGGATGCTTGATATTTTAAGGAAAGTAAATCTGTAAATGTGTGGCAACAGATGACTCAATAAATCTAGTTTGTTCAATAGCATGACATCGGAATAATCCAAATTGTTTGGTAATATATAACCGAACAAGCCCATCATAAATTTAAAAAATAATATTTTAAGGAAAGTGAATCTATAAATGTGCAATAACAGATGGTTGGACAAGTATAGTTTGTTCAGAAATATAACACCAAAGTCATTCAAAAGAAATATGTGTAATGAGAAAATTCTGTAAGAGTTTTGAAAAGGGTTTAATTTAGGGTTAGTTTTGATATTATGAAAAGTGTAATAAGAATTTTGATTTTTTCCTTGATAATGTAATGATAAAATATGTGTAAAGAGATAAATTGTGATATAGGTAGAATTTCTCACCTAAATATTCTTATAATTCCATCGGTCATGTTTAGAATGAAATGACACATTTACCACAAGTTTACTAAAAATTTATTGTTATCTCAATTTGGATATATTTGAAGATTTCCACGTAAAATTCTCTCAAACTAAGCATTCTCACATACGAATAGATGAGAAGAATTCTACATTAAGATCTACGGAATCAGAATCCATGAGACTTTTTTTTTTTTTAACGTTGTAAAATCTATTAAGAAGAAGCCAAACGGCACTTACAAATAGACTCCATGCCAAAACAGATAGAGCTTACACTAATCAAAGGAAAAATGAGAAAATAAGCACACAGGTAAAGCTAAAATAACATCAAAGACATGATCAATACACGATCCTAACCCGTACTGCAACGCAGAAGCGATCATAAGAGATCAACACTAGGGCTAGTCAGAGATACCACAAAAGCATTCACCCCAGAGAGGGTAAGCTACCAATGAACACAATCATGGGGTCCAAAACCACAAACAAACTGAAAAAATAAACAAACTGAAAAATAAAAATAAAATAAAGCTCAAAAAACAAAACCGAAGTCGTCGATCTAGAGGGTGGAAGCTATCAGATCTAGTGGAGGATGGCCGCGGCGTGGAGATGGTGGCTTCGGTGGCGAGAGAAGGCGAAGGGTGGTATAGATCTGGAGGAAGGGAGGCAGTTAGCAGATCTGGTGGAGGATGTTCGCGGCGGGGGGATGGTGGCTGCTGCGGCGAGAAATGGTGAAGGGTTGTAGAACCGGCGGCGAGAAATGGCAGATCGTGCTCTGGCATGAAGGGGGAGGAGGAGGAAACTCAAAAAAACCACCCGAAGGGGAAGAAACACCTCAAAAAGAGGAAGAGATTGGGAAGACAGAGCTCCCAAAGATTATTTTGTAGCAAAATAAAAGAGAAAAAGGAGGGGAGAGAGGAGGGAGGTGGCCGGAGGGAGGCCGAACCCCTCCCCCCTCTCAAGCGGCACACTCTGAAAAAACCCTAAGAGAGAAAACTTAGAGAGAATCCATGAGATTGTCGCGTACCTTTGGTCAATACGAATCAAATTTCAAATTAGAAACCCGTCATTGTCATATTATTCTCTATTGCCACATTGGATTTCATCCACCGCCGCACTGACTATGACTTTGTTCTGAGATTGACCCGGAGCTAGTAGCCATCGATGAGTTTTGAGTAGTCGGGTTGATTCGTAATCGTTCATCGTGTGTTGTAAGCGTAAATATTTTCATATGTTGTTACAATATTGTGATAGGAGATATGTTCTAGTGTTTGCATATGGGGTTTACAGGTCAAGGTATCCGACTATGTATTTGCGTTGTTGTCACATTTGGCTGATATGAGATTAGATTCAAACACTATGGTTCCAAAAATCATCGTGTGTTTTTAGTTTTCGATGCATAATAGTATGGTTTACAAAATCTAAATATGTTACTGGGATTGTTATTGCTTATGTGATTCCAGTGATGGGTTGAACATCTTCATATCAACCTTAACTCCCCTTTTTCATGATTGTTGCCGGGTATGATTTGAAAACTGGCGAATGCGAAGTTATGAAATGCGAATATATTTTTCACATTATAACGCGTGATAACTTAATAGTGAATCGAGTGTTCACATTCGGTATGATGAAGTTATGGTATGGGTCTGTATATTTCATTTAGAGTTCCAGTTGAAGGCAAAGAAGTTTTGATAATTTCACATTTTGTCTGTATGAAAATGTGGGGTACTCTCGTGTATAATTTTACACTTAATTGTGATGTTGAAAATTCCAAAATTAAGTCTTTGAACTTTCCACATAAAAATACCACCTGAAAAAACATTGTAATCCAAATCCTAATAAAAAAGAAATAAGGATATATCAGTCCGAAAATTGCAAAATAAATAAATAAATAAATAAGACCAAAAGGATCTCCTAGAATAACTCGTGAAGTCATTACATGTCTAATAAGAAAATCCATGAAACTCTATCTTGTATATCTTCTTCTTATCAATAATATTTCTCTTTTCCAAATTTGGAGCTAACAACCTATGGAATTTTTAAAAAGTGGTTAATATATAACTTTTGTTTTCTTCTGTTTTGCTGTTGGAGTTATCTCAAATAAATTTTAATATGTTGGGTTGAAATTAATAATTTATTTTATTTATAGTTGTATAAATTGTAAATGGATTTCTATCTAGTTGGCCAAAGCTTCAAAACATGGTAGATCTAATAATTTATAACAAGGTAAATTACGCTGACCGCTTTGAAATTTAGAGAAAATACAATAAGATTTAAAATTTTGACATAGTTACACTGATATCTCTTTTAATAAGATTAAAGGGACCAAAACAAATGTAGATAGTTTAAAAACATAAAAAAATAAAAAAATAAAAACATATACATCAGTGTAAAAGTAGTGATAATATAACTCTTCCATTCATATCACCAACAAATTATTAATAAAAATGGAGCTAACTATTACATGAATTAAATTTTAAGAGATTTTAATGTATTTATGTCAAAATTATAAAATTTCTTTTAATTCTCTAACTTTCAGGGGTGAGCAGTCTAATGTGTGGGTACGCTGAAGATCATGGTATATCCACAAGTGTCTTGTCTAGCAATGACTGATCTAGAATTCTTCCCCACACAATCGGTAATTGTTTGGGACTTCTATAACCATAAAGCCTCATCTCTTGATGAGTTTTATTTTAGGTAAAATATTGAGTCACTATTAAATTGAGATTTGATCACCGCCTTGCTATCCATAATTGTTCCCCGCGTCCATTTTGGGAAACTCCGTGTTAATTTTTAGCTCCTCCAAATAATTATTTAGTAATTCTTATATTATGTGACATTATTCATATTATGCTTCCAACCAATAACGTAAAAGACAATGGTAATTTACTTTTGTTAAATAGTTAGGAAAATGACTCACTTATATTATGCGAACACTAAATAAATAATATTACATAATACTTTCCACATTACCACAATTTTTTGAGTAGTGATTGTATTACCTGAGCTCCCTTTGCCTTATGATTTTATTGATATGCACTCCTCAATGTTTACACATCAAGAGGGTCATATATCAATTATTGGCTCACCTTGAAATTCAAAAGAAATCAGCTGAAATGAATCTCTTTGTAGTCATTATTGGCTCCATATGTTTGGCTGCTTATATTAGAAGGATGGATTAATGTTTCTGAACCATTGATGTGAACATATGACTTTATATATATATATATATATATTGTTAAATCTTTGTCTACAACTACAATTTAGACCTAGTACCATGTTTGTGTTGAGAAAACATGGTTTGTTCTCTACTGGAAATTGGAACTTCACCTCCCATTTTAAGCTAAAATTGGGGACAAAATTTAGTATGCGGATATTGTTGCAAAATTGGTTTATATAAGGCTTATTTTGGGCCAATTTTGAGCCCAAAATTGAGTGGGCTTCAAACGTCTTTTGAGGTGGATCCGAAGAGGTGAAGTGTTCCTTGTCGCATGGCAAGTCACACGGTGAAGACAGTTTGTCAAAACCATTTATGAGTGAATGGGAAGTTGACGTCGTTTTCGGATTCGTGGAATGGACAATTTAAAGAAGTAAATGTGGGTTTCTATGAAATGGGTTGTCCCACATTGAAACTTTAAGAGAGTTTTTTTGTGTATATAAGCTCTAGACTACAACAATTGGGTTGGGCCCCAAGGGGCACTCCAAGTTTGTAGAAGCGAGGAGATATGGAAAAATGGAACCTTAACCCAAACCACCACACACGCGCGGGTGTGGGTCAGGTCTGGTCAGTTAATATTAATATTTTAGACAAAATTTATTTAAATCTTGTAATTTGAATTTGAAATTCAAATTCTTGCCCAAATTATTTATCTCCTTCAGTCCAAAAATTCCAATAGATTAACTACTCAAATCTGCTGCAGTTACACAAATTAAGTTTGCACAGTGCACTGTTCGGACAAATCATTCAGTCTAAACAGGTCTTATATCTGTTTGAACCCGGACAGATTAATTTTCTGTTCAGAACAGATTTAAATCTTCCCAATCAGTTTTGAACAGATTTAAACTGAGATCTAACAGGTTTTTTAACTGTTGAAAACTGCCAACAGTTTACAGAATTAACTGCCAGCAGTTACAGATTGAAAATGTCACTGAATCTGTCCAGTTTTTGCACATGTTCATGTTCAAAAATAGAACCTGTTCGGACAGCATTTTTGTGCCTATAAATATCTGCTTTTCCAGCAGTCTTTGGGGTTGAAAAAATCAGTCAGGGAAAATTCATTTTGCTATCCATTTGCTATTTTCCATTATTTATTCTTCATTCTAGTTTTAGAAGGAAAAAAAAATAGAGAGAGTATAGAACACAAGGTTTTAATTCGCCAGACAAATTTGTTTGGAGTGCTACTACAAATTTGTGAAGATCATTGTATCTTGGGAGATAAACGTCACTCAACCGTAAGCACCGTAACGGGACGAATCTGTCTTAAGGACAGAGTGTCACATACTCGACTTGGTCTTTTATTTTTAATTCGGTTCGATAAATAAATTCGGTACGTTATTTATTTATTTGTTTGGTTTAGTTTCAATTTATTTTATTTACACAGAAGATTGTTCCAGCAATCTTAAGACAGATTCAAATTATTCTGTTTACAAAATTTTTCGTTTGTTCCCTTTTCTCTTTCTTGTTCTTACAAAAATTATTTTATGTGGATATACAAAATAATATTCTGGTTGGAAAAACAAATAGTGATTATGTACTATTTAACAGATAGTAGTAATATACTGTCTATTTTCTTTGACAACTAGTAGTAATATACTGGTATCATTAACAATTCAGAATATTTATTTATGGAATTTTTTCAGAAATTAATTTTGATTTTCAGAAATTATTTCTGAGTGTTCAGTAATTAAAATTTTGTTTCAGTTTTTTTTTTTTAATTATTGAAGTATTATAGAAATTTAATTTTCTTTGTGGAATTAATTTGGTTAAATAAAATTTTATTTTATTCCCAAATTAATTAAAAAAAAATAAAAGCTGCATTCTGTGTCTTTTATTTTTACAGAATTTAATTATGTGGTTTTGGTTTAAATTTCTGTGTGGAATTAATTTGGTTAAATAAAATTTTATTTTATTTTCAAATTAATTGGAAACAAAAGTTACAATTCTTGTTTCTTTTATTTTACGAAATTTATAATTATGTGCTTATGGTTTAATTTTCTGTATAGTATAAAATTCTAATTATAAATTTGTTTTATAATTTAGAATTCATGACCACAAAAACTAGTCAAACTAATATTCAAACCAGTACTGGTATGGTGATTGCCATTGCGCCAACCCTTTCTTATGTTGGGACTATGACAGTGAATCATGGTAAAAAGCCAGAGAAGTTCTTAGGAATTGATTTTTGCAAAGGCAAAGGAAGATCAAGTAAGAAAGTTGTTAAAGCCAATATGACCGAAGTGAAAAATATTTCCAATGGTGTAGATGACATCAATCTTTCTGTAGTTGTTTCCGAGGCAAATCTTGTCAGAAATCCTAAAGAATGGTGGGTGGACACTGGTGCTACTCGCCATATCTGTGCCGACAAAAAGATGTTTACATCTTATTCTACAGTGGACAATGGTGAACAACTTTTTATGTGCAACTCCTCAACTTTCAAAATTAAAGAACGAGGAAAGATTGTACTTAAGATGACATCTGGAAAGGAACTCACTCTCAACAATGTGCTGCATGTACCGTACATTCTCAAGAATCTTGTTTCTGGATCTTTGTTGAGTAAGAATAGCTTTATGCTAGTTTTTTAAAGTGACAAGTTTGTACTTACCAAAATCGGGATGTATGTAAGGAAAGCTTACATGTCTGATGTCATTTTCAAGATGAATGTAATGACCGTTATACCCTCAGTTATTAATAAAAATACATCTTCTTCTTGCTTGCTTGAGTCTTCAAATTTATGGCATGGTCGACTAGGGCATGTTAATTATGGATCTTTACGTAGATTGATTAATATGGAATGTTTACCTAAATTTGACATTGATTCAAATCATAAATGTGAAATTTGCGTTGAGACAAAATTATCCAAAACTCCTTTTCATTCAATTGAAAGAAGTATGGAACCACTTGAATTAATTCATAGTGACATTTGTGATTTTAAATCAATTCAAACTAGAGGTGGGAAAAAGTATTTTATCACTTTTATAGATGACTATACTAGATATAGTCATGTTTATTTAATTCGAACCAAGGATGAAGCTTTGGAAACTTTCATTCAATATAAGAATGAAGTTGAAAATCAACTTGGTAAGAAAATCAAGAAACTTAGAAGTGATAGAGGTGGTGAATATGAATCACCTTTTGGTAAGTTTTGTAAAGAACGTGGAATAATTCATCAAACCACCGCTCCTTATTCACCTTAGCAAAATGGAATTGTTGAAAGGAAAAATAAGACTTTAAAAGAAATGATGAATGCCATGTTAATAAGTTCTGGTTTACCTCAAAACTTGTCGGGGGAAGCAATATTTTCTGCTAATTATATACTTAATAAAGTACCCAAAAGAAAATGAATCAAACACCTTATGAAATGTGGCATGGGTACAAATACTTAAAAGTGTTGGGGTGTTTGGCTATAGTGGCTATTCCTAGTCCTAAAAAGACTAAGATAGGTCCTAAGACCATTAATTGCATTTTCATTGGTTATGCCAAGAACAATAGTGCATATCGGTTTTTGATTTATAAATCAAAACATACCGAAATGCATGTTAATACTATTATTGAGTCTCAGAATGCATCTTTCTTTGAACATGTGTTTCCAACTAAGATTGGACAAGAGACTAGTAATAAGAAAAGATCTTTTGATGCTATTACTAGTAATGATCAAGAACAAAATCAAGAGCAAGAGCAAAATCAAATTGATGAAGATGAACCTAGGCGTAGTAAACGTGCTAGAACCTCAAAATCTTTTGGTCCAGATTTCCTAACATTTTTATTAGAAAATGAGTCTTTAACTTTTAAAGAGGCTATGTCCAGTCCTGAAGCTCTTTTACGGAAAGAAGCTGTCAATAGTGAAGTTGAATCCATCTTGCAAAATCACACTTGGGAATTAGTGGACTTACCACCAAGTTGTAAACCACTTGGGTACAAGTGGATTTTCAAAAGGAAAATGAAAGCAGATGGATCAATTGACAAATACAAGGCAAGACTTGTGGTCAAAGGTTTTAGACAAAAAGAAGGTCTTGATTACTTTGACACATACTCACCAGTTACAAGAAAATATCCATTAGAATAACAATTGCCATTGCATCTCTATACAATCTAGAAATTCATCAAATAGATGTAAAAATTGCTTTCTTAAATGGTGAGTTAGATGAAGAAATTTACAAGAAACAACCAGAAGGGTTTTCTGTTCTAGGGAAAAAAAAGAAAGTGTGTAAATTGGTTAAATCATTATATGGTTTAAAACAAGCGCCAAAGCAATGGCATGAGAAATTTGATAAGGCAATGATGTCAAATGGATTTAAAATTAATGAGTGAGACAAATGTGTTTATATTAAAAACACAAACAAAGGTTATGTCATTGTATGTCTTTATGTAGATGCTATGTTCATCATAAATAATAATAATGATATGATTAGAACTACCAAGAAAATGTTGAATAAACATTTTGATATGAAAAACATGGACATTGTTGATGTAATTCTTGGTATGAAAATTACCAAAACATCTGGAGGACATGCTTTGTCACAATCTCATTACATTGAAAAAATACTTGACAAATTCAGCAAAGATGATGATCATCTTGCTAGAACACCTGTAGATGTTAATTTGTTTCTATCTAAGGATATACAGGAAAGTATTTCTCAATTAGAGTATGTCCAAATTATTGAAAGCTTAATGTACTTGATGAACTGCACTCGCCCGGATATAGCTTATGCAGTAAGTAAATTAAGTAGATATACGAGTAACCTAGGAGTATAACACTGGAAAGTAATTATAAGGGTTCTTAGATATCTCCGATTTACTCGTAACATTGGCCTTAATTATACTAGATATCCAGCAGTACTTGAAGGATACTGTGATGCAAATTGGATATCAGATGCTAGAGACTCAAAGTCCACCAGTGGGTATGTCTTTACTCTTGGTGGAGCGGCTGTATCATGGAAATCTTCCAAACAGACTTTCATTGCTAGGTCTGCTATGGAATCAAAATTCATAGCATTAGACAAAGCTGGGGAAGAAGTAGAATGGCTTCGCCACTTCCTTGAAGATATTCCAATGTGGCCAAAACCAATGCCTGCTATATGTATACATTGTGATAGTCAATCAACAATTGGTAGAGCACAGAGCCATATGTATAACAGTAAGTCACGACACATTCGTCATCAACATAACACCGTGAGACAACTACTCTCTAATGGGATTATTTCCATTGAATATGTGAAGTCTAAAGACAATATAGTGGATCCACTAACCAAAGGGTTAACAAGAGAGTTAGTTGAGAATTCATCGAGGGGAATGGGACTAAAGCCTATTAAATAAGAGTTACCACAACGGCAACCCAACCTAGTTGACTGGAGATCCCAAGATCTAGGTTCAAAGGGACAACCGAGTTTTGAATGACTCAGAAGGATCACTGGGGAGTTCAACTCCTACCCATTTCTATGATGAAATAAGTGATGCCTGCAGCGTTTTAGGTTAAGTAAAATTTTAATGATTTTTATATTTAGGTAAACCTAGTGGAGTATGGCAGGATACTCTTCATAAGAATCACCTATGTGAATGTGAACCGGGCCGGTTCTATGAGATTTGTGAAGGGCTACAATTCTCTAGATCACTCATGAAAGACCAGGTTGTTCAGGGCCAAAATGAACACAATAGTGAGAACTAAACTTTGTCTGGGGATATACTATGTGAGTTCTATTGTCTTGGTTTACACAAACGGCTGAACAGTTCAAGACATCATGTTTACTAGTTAGCTAGTAAATCCGATAGTGTCTCACAAGAGAAGGTTCAAAGCAAAAAGCTACCTATCATTTGCAGAATATTTCCAATTTTTATACTCTCTTTATTTAGATCATGTTGTTGCATTTTCTCTTCGTCAAATTCCATTCATGTGGGGGATTGTTGGAAAATTGGTTTATATAAGGCTTATTTTGGGCCAACTTTGAGTCCAAAATTGAGTGGGCCCCAAACGTCTTTTGGGGTGGGTCCGAAGAGGTGAAGTGTTTCTTGCTGCATGGTAAGTCACACGGTGAAGACGGTTCGTCAAAACCATTTATGAGTGGATGGGAAGTTGACGTCGTTTTCGGGTTCGTGGAATAGACAATTTAAAGAAGTAAATATGGGTTTCTATGAAATAGGTTGTCCCAGATTGAAACTTTAAGAGAGCTTTTTTGTGTATATATGCTCTAGACTACAACACTTAGGTTGGGCCCCAAGGGGCACCCCAAGTTTGTAGAAGAGAGGAGTTATGGTCAAATGGAACCTTAACCCAAACCACCACACACGCGCACGCACCGCCGTCGTCCGTCTGGCCGAGCCGTGCCAAGCGTGGGTCTGGGTCTGGGTCGGTTCTAATATTAATTTTTTAGACAAAATTTATTTAATTTAAATTTTGAAATTCAAATTCTTGTCCAAATTATTTATCTCATTCAGTCCGAAAATTCTAACAGATTAACTACTCAAATCTGCTATGGTTACACAAATTAAGTTTGTATAGTACACTGTTCGGACAGATTATTCAGTCCAAATGGATCTTATATCTGTTTGAACCCGGACAGATTAATTTTCTGTTCAGAACAGATTTAAATCTTCCCAAGCAGTTTTGAACAGATTTAAACTGAGATCTAACAGGTTTTTTAACTGCTGAAAACTGCCAGCAGTTTACAGAATTAACTACGAGCATGTAGACGCGCCCTTGGGCCTTACTACAGTTCGGACTCAATTTGTGTCACGGTCTTGTATCTAATCTCGCAGCGTGCAACGCAAGACCGATGACTCATCAAAGAGTCTAAATCCGGAAAATCGTTTTGAAAAACAGATTTTTTAGAAAGAAGTGTCAAACATAGACTGCTTTGCCAGATATAGAGTCGCCACCTAAATATTTATTTTGAGGGAATTTAGGAAACCTTGACTCGTTGCCTAAGGCCACGTGTCCGTCATCACCAAAGTTGCCTCGGCTCGGGAACTTGGGTACGATTGAGGAAGGTCACTTCGTGAGCACCCCCGCTCGCCCGATCAAAGATCGGCCTCTACTAACCATGATATCTAGTTTTGAAAACATTATGCGTTCTTATTCCAGTTATTAGCCTAGATTTACTATGTGATGCGCACAGCATACAAGTATAGACTGGATCGCCTGAATTAGAACAAAACATTTCATTTTGGTTTTTGAAAGCGGTTTGCTACTCGCAAGTAGGCTTGAAATGCAGATTTTGCCACCCTCGGGTGGGCTTAGAAAAAATGGTTTTGCCACTATCTAGTGGGCTTAAAACTCACAATCAATGCATTATTCCAATTCAGATAATCCAACCTTCACCCACAGGCATTCAGGTGGTTATATCATATAAGCATATAGCCTCATGGTAAACATGCTATCATGGCAGTCACTCACACACATGCAAAAATGCTAAAGCATAACCACTTACCGAGTACTCCAAGCCAAAACAGAAGCTAATTAGAAATCCATGCATGGTCCTAACTATACAGAACTGCCTAATGCAACACATGCAAAATGCAACTAAGATAGGCTCGGCTATTCTAAAGATGGCATGTGAAATGCTACAACTAACAAGTATTCAACTCGGAATTGAAATAGAAATGCAGTTAGTATGATACGCCGAGCCCGGTGCATGCAAAACAGATAAATGAATGCAAACATGCTATCATGCTGTATGTTAATTGAAACATGCCCTAATCTAACCATCATAAGCTGGTAAATAAAAGGGAGAAAGACGTGGGGTTGGAAGACATACATTACATGCACGCACACTTATTACAGTTGTGCCCTCGCTCGGAGGGTCCGAATAAATAATATATAGTCCGAATAAATAGTATAGTCCGAATAAATACAAAATCCTAATTAATTAACAAATTAATCTAGGAAAGTAGGTAAATTAGCACGTAAATCCATGGACCGCCTCAGCTCTGTTCCAAATGATGAATGATGCATGCTTGAGTTGCCTTGCGCAGAAATCCATTACGATGCTCCAGTTTGCCTCTGTTTGCAATTGTTCTTGGAATATTGCGCGACGCTCCAGAAGGCCGCTGATTTCTGATTTACTGCAACAGAGAGCAACAAAGGGGCATGGCAAAGTATTTTCACATATGTATGCATGACTACTCTTCGGGGAGTGTAGTCCTCGATCCTCGTGCCACCAATCACGTATATCGATGCATGATGGCCGAGGAGTCAAATTGCACGACTCAATATGAAATAAATGCACATGAAAACACAACGAGACCTAAACTCCATCATGGGTAATCCGGAGTGTCGGCGACAGGGAATTGAGACACGTTCCGTCACTCGGAGTACGAAACGTACCTCGTTTCCCGTGCTTGGGCTAACCCCTATCCCAAACACAATGCAAATGAGATGGCATGCACAATGTAACTAACATACAAACTAGCATACACAATGCTATGAAATGGCATACACAATACTCGATGTAACATGGCATACACAATGCTCTAACATGCAACTCAACATACACAATGCTATGGACCGAAATGGCATACACAATGCGCGATGGACTTACACCAACATGAATGGACCTCAGCCACACTCATATCAGTGGCCATGAGATGGAAAAGAGACAACTGAAATGCGTACACAAGTGCATGCATACCGAGGACCGAACCTAAGGCATAAAATGCCACTCTACCAAAGCATGGCAATGGCTGAAAGATGTCATACAAACATGTAATTTTCAGCACTGAAACATGATGCTAAATGGTCCCGAAACATGGAAATATGGCACCCGATGCATGAAATAAGCCCCGAAATTCAAAGCTAGGCACATGTATTGAATTATAACTACGCAAAACAAGCATTATTCGTCCATGAAGTACAAAGAAAGAGCCATGGCAGTCCCAAAACATGCACATTTCTAGTTTAAAGCATGGCCAAAAAGTGCTAACATGATGGACTAAAATAGCATGCAACATTGGCTAGCAAGCATGGTTTACATGGCATGTATATGAAGTGTATGAGAACTCATCAAACCAGCCAAAAACAGTGAATAAAACATATCAAAATATGCCCAAATAACCACTGAAATGCAACTAATGCATGCAAAAATGATGAGCTCCTTTAGAGGGCCTACAAGGGGTTAATAAGCACATACAAGATAGACATGAAACATGGCAAAACCACCTCTGGAAATGAGTTATGACTGCCCTAAAACCCACCAAATAGGCCCTGAAATCAGTCTCGGAAACATACAAAGAAAGGCCCCTTTGAAAGGTCTTGAATGGGATTGCTCTATACATGCATCATAGACATAAAATATGGGAAAATGGGCTCTTGAAAGAGCTTAGGAAGACCTTAAAACCCTCAGAATGAGACCTGAAACATGACTTCAATGCATGCAAAATAGGGTCCCTTTGGAAGGCCAACCATACTAGTAAAGAGAATGAGGGGTGAGAGGGTCACTCCTCTATGATTTTGGGGCTCAAAGACACATCAAGGCCACTTAAAATCCACTGGATTTCAGTGGCCAAGATGTCAAAACAAGACCAATGCAAATGCTCAAATGCATGGCTCAAGGCATGAGGAAGTGAAGCATGCAAGGAAGAAGATGACTCCAAACAGAAAAGTGACCTCAATCAAACTTAAAGAGGAGGTCAAAAAAAGACTATTTTCAGTTCAGTCCGAGGTCCAAAAATGCTCAAAAATAAGGCTAATATATCATGCAAAATAAGCCCTAAAAGAGAGATAAAGCATACAAGGATGTAAGAGACCTCAAACAGAAAAGTATCCTTAATCAAACATGAAGAGGAGCTCAAAATAAGAATATTTTCAGTTTACACCAAGGCTCGAAAATGCTTGCAAATGGAGCTAAAGTATAGAGCAAAATAGTGCAAAAAATGGTAAATGAAGACTTACCCTTGTAGAGCCGACCCTCAGCAACTTCTGGACCAAGAATATGACTCCTCAAGCTCTGCAAATGACCTCCAAGATGTTGGAATGGATGGTGGGGGTGGTAGGCTATGAGGTGTAGTGTAAATGGCCAAGAATATTAGGGTTTGGAGCTTGGAGAAGAAGGCTATGGAGGATGGAGTGTGTATGCCTTAACCAAATGTCTAACCCTTGCAAAATGAGATGGAGGGTTGGGTACATAGAGGGAGAGAAGTAAGGCTTCTTGGAGAAGCCAAATGAGAGGTTCAAAGCTTCTAAAAGAAGCTTGACCAAAGGGGTCAAGCTTCTTGAGGAAGCTAGACCAAAAGGGTCAAGCTTCCTCAAGAAGCTTGACCAAAAGGGTCAAACTCCTCCTACCAACCAAGCAAAGGGGTCAAAACCCCCTTTTAAGGACCAAAACAAGGACGAAACCCTCGGACAGTGGGTCAAATGCTTCACAGCTAGCACAGCTGTGTTGCACTTGAGAAGAGCAAAAAGCAGAAAGCTGGCCGACCAGCTAAGGTAGCCGGCCGGCCATTCCCCCTGGTCGGCCGACCAGGGGTCAAAAGGGTCAATGAGAAATGCTGGCCGGCCATACCAGAAAGGTGGCCTCCCAAATGAATAGAATGCAGCTGTGTGATGAAAAACTAGAAAATGTGACCCAAGAGAGAGAAAAACCAGCTTTTTAGAGGGGTTCAAAAGGGTTAAGATGAATTACTGGTCAGCCTACCCATATTGGTGGCCTCCCAGATGAGCACAACACAATGGTGGTATGAAAAGCCAGAAAATGTGGCTCAAAAATGAGAAAAAACCAGCTTTCTGTCAGAAAAACCGACTTTTGGAGAGAGAAAATGAGAAAACTGGTTTTTCAGGAGAAAATGTGGTCGGCCACCATACTACTCCCTCCCTAACAATGAAAATAGGGTCCCTACCAAAAATGGACCAAAACAGATGCAAAACAAAGGCTCGAGGGCCAAAACGCACGGTTCGGGGCCCCGAAAACAGGCTGTTAGGCACCAGAAGTGGCGTATGACCACGAAGGTGGTCTCTCGGGCCACAGTGTCCCTCAAAAGGGAGGAAGTAAGATGTGTGCCAAAAATCGGAGTGATCGGAGGTAGTTAAGCAGTCCCGAACCGAGGCACGCGGTCGACGGCTCCAAAAAAACGAAAACTGGGCTCCAAACGGGAAAAACGGCCTATGACCACGAAACGTAGCCTACGGCCATTGAGAGATGGTCTACGAGTGATCTCCCTCCCTTCGGGAAGAGAAAATAGAGAAAACAAGACCCGGTTCACAAATCGAGGCAAAGCACAAAAGAGCCCCGAAGTCCGGAGGCAAGGCTCGCAGCCGAGACTCCGCAACCTCAGAATGAGCACAATATGCAACATCACCGAGCGCTCAGTTGGTGACGTCTGAGTCTTGAGGTCGGTAAAAAATGGGGTGTCTACAGTTGTCCCTCTTTAACAGAACTCGGAAGTCATAAGTGACGTGAGTGAATGTCAAAGCTCAGAGACGACCCATTTTTGACAAGGCTGAAGACTTAGACAAACGGGTGAGATAAACAAAGATATGTCCGCAGGCGGGGGCAAAATGCAGAGAGATATGCACAAAGCCAGATGAAACTCATGATCACGCAAAGCGGCAAGCTGTAATGAAGCAAGTATTCACAATAGATGCAACAGTTTTAAGCAAGAATACAAAGTAATAACTACATTTCATGCAGTTTAAGAATGCGAAGAATTATTCAATTCTCGCTATGTTTCGCTCGGAGAATACATACCTGTCTAGTTCGTCTGGTCGCACCAGCCTCAAATGAACCGTACATACAGTATCGTGCCTCAGCAATGTTGGGGATCTTTCGCTTCTTCTTGGTTGAACCAGAGGTACTACTTTCTCCCTGACTATGGTCGCAGCTTTCCCTATTCTCCAACAGGGTGACAGACTAGGTTGGTTCAGTATCCAGAATTGAGGCGCATACATATGCTATCTCAATCTATGGGCCTGCCATACAGATTTCAAGCCGAGAATATATCCCAGGGTATTTAAAGCAGACTTTAATCTCGGAAATCCCGAACCTTTGCGTTCTAGGCATGAGCCATTCGAACTCTAGTTTCCACCGTCTCAGTTGGTCTTCTAGGAACTCAACATAAACATAAGCAGGTGGCTATACCAGACCACCGGAAGTCGTTCGAGCACGACAAACACCAAAAGAATTGCACCTTTAAAGGATTTAAGGTCTCCTAGACCAGAGAGTGCACAAGATAGTACGATGAAATGCAAGTACGATGCGCAAAACAGCGCGAATGATGATGCAGGATTTAAGGTCTCCTTAGACCAGAGGATTTAAGGTCTCCTAGCCCAGACAATAAAACAGATACGATGCAATGGATGTAATAGATGTGATGCAATAGATAATAGATGCGATACAACAGAGAGTACAATAGAGGCAAAGGGTGAACACACTTCAACCACGCTGGACTCGTGAGTGGAGGAAGAACAAAGTAAATCAATCAGGAGCGCGTTCCACGCAACCTAAGATAAATTCTAAACACGCTGAAATCGTGTGAGGAAAGGGAGGCTCCAATCACGCTGAAATCGTGTAAGGAGGTCCAAAAACAACCCGCCTAGCGCGTCTACAACGCAACTTGGGATAAATTCCAAACACGCTGAAATCGTGTGAGGAAAAGAACACTCTAACCACACTAAAATCGTGAGAAGAGGTTTGAAAACAACCGCTCAAGTGCGCGCACAACGCAACCTGAGATATGATCCAAACACGCTGAAATCGTGTGAGGAACGGGACACTCAAACCATGCTGAAATCATGAGAGGAGGTCCAACAACCCGCCCAGCGCGTCTACAACGCAACCTGGGATAAATTCCAAACACGCTGAAACCGCGTAAGGAATGGGATACTCAAACCACGCTGAAATCATGAGAGGAGGTCCAAAAACAACCCGCCCAACGCGTCTACAATGTAACCTGGGATAAATTCCAAACACACTGAAATTGTGTGAGGAAAAGAACACTCTAACCACGCTGAAATCGTGAGAAGAGGTCTGAAAACAACCGCTCAAGTGCGTGCACAACGCAACCTGAGATAAGATCCAAACACGCTGAAATCGTGTGAGGAACGGGACACTCAAACCACGTTGAAATCGTGAGAGGAGGTCCAACAACCCGCCCAGCGCGTCTACAACGCAACCTGGGATAAATTCCAAACACGCTAAAACCGCATAAGGAATGGGACACTCAAACCACGCTGAAATCGTGAGAGGAGGTCCAAAAATAACCCGCCTAGTGCGTCTACAACACATCCTGGGATAAATTCCAAACACGTTGAAACCGCGTAAGGAATGGGACACTTAAACCACGCTGAAATCGTGAGAGGAGGTCCAAAAACAACCTGCCCAACGCGTCTACAACGCAACCTGGGATAAATTCCAAACACGTTGAAATCGTGTGAGGAAAAGAACACTCTCACCACGCTGAAATCGTGAGAAGAGGTCTGAAAACAACTGCTCAAGTGCGCGCACAACGCAACCTGAGATAAGATCCAAACACGTTGAAATCGTGTGAGGAAGGGGACACTCAAACCACGTTGAAATCGTGAGAGGAGGTCCAATAATACGCCCAGCGCGTCTACAACGCAACCAGGGATAAATTCCAAACACGCTGAAATCGCGTAAGGAACGGGACACTCAAACCGCGCTGAAATCATGAGAGGAGACCTGAAAAAAACTGCCCAGGTGCGTACACAACGCAACTTGAGACAAATTCCAAACACGCTGGAATCGTGTGAGGAAACAGGCACTCAAACCACGCTGAAATCGTGAGAGGGGGCCTGAAAAGAACCGCCCAGGTGCGTACACAACGCAACTTGAGATAAATTCCAAACACGCTGGAATCGTGTGAGGAACGGGACACTCAAACCACGCTGAAATCGTGAGAGGAGGCCTGAAAACAACCGCCCAAGTACGTACACAACGCAACCTGAGATAAATTCCAAACACGCTGAAATCGTGTAAAGAATGAACAAACTCTAACCACGCCGAAATCGTGAGAAGAGGTCAGGTAACTCAGGAGCACGTTCCACGCATCCTAAGTTAAGTCCTGGAGGACCACGATCCTAAACGCGACCCAGCGTAAAAGGATAAACAATAAGAGATAATACAAGATGCAAATGAATGCAATAAGTGCGATGATACAGTACATGTTACAAGCGATGTAGAGCATGACGTTTAGGGAATGCAATAAACAAACAAAGTGGCACTTTAGAAAGCACCTCATGGAGTGAGTGGCGGTAAACCGCTTTACTCTGACAGGGAATGGTATTCAATGAGAGTACTTCTGATCGCCATTCTGGCTTGAAACAGTGAAACAGTCAACACAGTATTCTGTTCACTTTGAACACACAGCTCGTATCAGCACACTGCTCATTCTGTACACGCAGCTCATAACACAGTATTCGGTTTACTCGACACACAGCTCAGTCTGAACAGACAGTCCGATCTGAAAAGACGGGATGCAAAAACAGAACCTGTAGAAGTTGAAACAAACTCGGATGCTCCAAATTTTCCCTCTTTTCTTTTGCTTTGCAGTCTGGAACCCATATAGCTTCAGATAGGTCCTGGTTTTACTGTTCTCACATGACCTAGGTAGAACCCTGCGGGTTTTTTTTTTTTGAAAGAACAAAATCTTGTTTTGCACAAATGTGGAGAACGACATGGCACTCCTAGGCACAAAACGATTCATTTTGAAATTGAGAAATGAATTCTTAACCGGGTATTGAGCCTACAACTGACCACAGCCAAAACGACTCAACAACGGAAAACAAAGGTAGAACAACCTAAACATAACTCAACAAAGGAAAAACAAGGTAAAACAACCTAAACACATTTATTGACACTCAAACGACTCAAAACAAAAATCGAGACAAACAAAACACACAGACACAACACTCAGCTGTGTTACAAAGGCAAGATACCTCTTGGTGCACGAGGAGTCAGTTTCTCCGGGTATTGTTTCCCACCCTTTCTTATTTGTGATTCTCACATCACTCGGCCCTCAGGCTCGGCTTTTCTCACAAAACCCTTTTCCTCACTTTTTCTCTCAGCGCACATCTCTCTATTCTATAATCTCTCATTTTTTATCCCTCCCCTGGGTGGTTGATGGATAAACAAGAAATTGCGGGCTCATGCCCCTAGCATTCTGCTAGATTCTTCCTTCTGCTTACAACAGTGAACTTTCCCACAGAGGGGTTGCGCTACAACTGGGTGTGTAGCACATCTGCAGTTGACATCGGTTGACGATGCTCCGCGGGGGAGTTTAGATGTAATCAGATGTGTCCAAACAAAGGAGTGGAATATCTCGATCCATTCTCGTTTGTGCTTCGCACTTGGCTTGATACCTTGTTACTCAAAGGATGTGAGAGCTTTTTGGCCCTTTTGTTGTTAGCTTCCGTTGTGCCCCTTTCTGGCAAGTAGAGTGCCCTTCTTGGCAAGTATGGTGATAAAGGGAAAAAGACAGAACACCTGACTCAACTGTGCCCCTAGTTCATCGTTTTGACCATTTTTTTTTTTTTGGTTTTCTACTAAAACAATTTTAACCAAAATGAGAGTTAGATTAACACGCTTGTTCGATTTTCTGATTCAAAATCATGCAAGTTAGGTTATGAGCACTGAAAATTTTTCTTTTTTGGGTCCAAGAAAAAGGTCCAGTTTTGGAAAAATGGAATAGTTTTCGAGAGAAAATCAGTCAACCTTAGTAAAAATTCTCAAAAACTATTTTTGCAAACGGCCACTGCTCAACGAGCATAGAACCCACTCTCGAGATGCACAACCTCAGATTCAAAGGAAAATTGCCCCTTGCTTGAGGGGAGCTGCATGGCAACGGAAAGTTGCCCCTTGTTTGAACGGCACTGCTGCGCATTGAATGGCAACGGAAAGTTGTCCCTTGTTTGAACGGCACCGCAGCGCATTGTAGTCAGTCCTCAGAGCGACGAACACAACCAGACTCTCGAATACAGAGAAGGCAAACATTATCAAAACCATTACATGGACACAATCGATTTAGAAGTGTTTATGGCTGGACTTCAGAATGAAGTTGCCTACGTATCCCAAAGATGAGAATCAAGCCTTACGTAGTTCGGGGTTTAAGGTACACTCGTGTATTAACCTCTCCTTTTATGCTCTAACTTTTGCCAAGGCCGCCCTTCCGGGTTTTCAACCTTGCGAGCTATGTTCTTCTTTTCTTTTCAATTCTTTTCATTTCTTTTTCTTCTTTTTCTTTTTTCATCTTTTCCTTTCATTTTCTTCATTTTTCTTCACTTTTCTTCTTCTTCTTTTTTTGCATTTTTCTTTTTTTTGTTCTTTTTCTTCTTTTTTTCTTGCTCTAACTTTTGCCTGGGTCGCCCTTCCGGGCTTTCGGCCCAGCGAGCCTCTCAAGGGTAAAAGTGTAGCTCTGTCCATGTCAAATGGTTCTGAGATCTCGGAGTCATCTGAATCTAGGAGAATGGCTGATGTTCACTGATGATGTAGGAGTCCATCCAATGGGGGCCGAATTTGCCCCTAGTGTTGTGGATAGGAACTCAGTTGTCCTTCAGCACAAACTTTCTTCTTTCCTCCCTTCTGGGATTTGGCATTCTTGCTGATCTTCATCTTTGACTCTTCGAGCACATTTGAAATTCTTTTGCCCCTAGTTCAAAGGGGTGCTTCTGATCTAGCTTCGCAAGCTTCTTTCAATCACAACTGATCTTCTTGATCTAACTTTCTTGCCTCTTGTTCAAGGGTTGCTTCAAATCTGGCCACACAAGCCTCACATTGTAGTTGACCTTTAAACTTTCTGAGTTCTAGTCCAAGGTTTGAAAATGAGGGGTCGAGTCTCGAGGCTAAGAGCGATCCTAAGCTGCACAATCTCGAGAGCGATTCCACACAGATTTTCGCATGACCGCGCAAAACATTTTTTGAAATCTTTTAAGAAAGCGACTAATCGCTCGCGCTGAAGACGGTGTGGGACCAATCTGGATCAAGCCAGGATCCTTTTCAGTACTCACGTTAACAAACATGATTTCATTCATTAAGGGCTTAACATGTCTCTCTTCCTCTCAGTTGATCAAATTTTGCAAAACCCGAGGAATTCTTCCCTCTTTGTTTTCACCGCAGTGTTCAAAAAGTTTTGAAAAACTTAAGTCAATGCAATAATTTCAGGGCACAAGAAAACAGGTGAAATACACTGTCATTTCATTTAAATCCCAGCACAACTAGCACACGACAGAAGCAAACACAAGAGTGGGAAAATTACTGTTACTTCATTCAGATTTGTTGGCACAACTGGCTCCTCAGCAAAAATAGACTCAAAAGAAAACGAAAAGACAAACACAAAACAAGCAAGTGATGTCTGAAGTAACACCCCCAAAATCACCAGACTCCAATAAAACAGGACTGACTTGGTACAACAAGACAGACCCAACTGACTCAGTAAGAAAAGACTGACTCTATACAAAACAACAAGACTGACTCAATACCCAAGTCAGAAAGCACAAAAACTGGTGTTTGCATATTGCTCAGAACAGTGCGTGCCATTCCCACGTCTGGAGTTAATCGAGCGCCGCCCGCAGCTGGTTCATCCCCCGATCACATCACATTATACCCCAAGTTCACCGATCCAGTGCCGATAGACTTTGCTGAGCTCGGCGGGAGGATGACCCCGTTGTCAAATAGATCCTGTACTTCATGGCGAAGACGGAAGCAGTTGTCGGTAGTATGGCCAGTTTGCTGATGGTACGCGCAGTACTGGGCAGCATCATGCGTAGCCGGAAGAGGGTTCGAGAGAGGCCGAGGCTCAAGGGGTTTGAGATGGCCTTGTTCAACAAGGATTTGGAGAGCTTTGGACAAAGGCATATAGAGGGCATGGAAGACCCTCTGTCCTCGGGGTAGATACTTCGAGGTTTGTGGATTTTTGCTGGACGCACCAGTAAAGGGATTGGTAGGCGCTGACTGGGTTTGCTGATTTCTTCCGAGCACAGAATTAGAGCTGAAAGGAACATTCTTGGTACAACGGCCCCTCTCCCGGCTTGCCCCTTGATTCAAACTACCCCCAACTTGAGTGGCGAAAATGTCGTCCACAGGTTTTGCAACAACTGCGAGCACTTGCTCTTTGTTCAGTCCCTCAGCTTTCAAAGCCTCAACAGCCAATAGAAGATGTTCATGGGGATCCATGTCCGCCCCTATCTTGTTCTTTCCACTCGCCTCCACTTTGCCAAGGGATTGGCATTCCTCAAATGCAGCCCGTTCCAAGCCTGGGAAGCCTTTTGACATGAACTCCCTGGTATGTGATGTGGTTGATGACGAAGCCAATGTCCCGGAGGCCAGATCTGTCACAGTTCTCTGAAGATCTTTGATCATTCTCTTCAGCTCAGAAGTAGTGGGTTTATGGGTTTAAGATGATTGGGGTCCAGGTGCATCCATCATGCATAAGTCCATGCTTTTTGGAATGAACACCTCAGGCTTGGGTAGATAGGCTGGGGTGATGTATATGCTGGGGTGGAAGGTGGATGGTAGTGTATGGATGAGGTTGAGGTGGGGAGGTGACGAGTCAGTACTAACCTGAGGTCCTTTGGGTGGAGCTAGGGTCTCTTCATCAATAAGATCCTGAATCTTATGACGGAGGCGGATGCAACGGTTCGTATCATGACCGTGCTGTTGATGATAGGCACAGTATTTAGCTGGGTCATACCTTGGTGGAAGAGGATTTGGAAGGGGTTGGGGTTCTAGGAGTTCTAGGTGCCCTTCTTCTCGCAGCTTTTTCAAAGCTTGAGAGAGACTCATGTAAAGAGGATGGAATTTTCGGGCTTGGGGCCGATTTGAAGCGGCGGTTCTTTGGCCATTGAGGCAAGTGGTGATAGAGTCTACTTCTGAGCATTTCACAGCTGCACTACCATCAGTAGTAGCATTGGAACTGCGAGCAACATTTCTCTTCAACTGCTCATTATCTTCTACAAAGATCCCTTGTCGGATGGCATCCTCGATTTGAACCCCCATTCCATGAACGTCTGGAAAGGTAAACAGTGGTAGTACGATCATTTTCTGCAATAACATGCCGTGTAAATTCTGAACAATCATCCTGATCTAATCTTTGTCGGAAGGCCTTGTAGTCATCATTAAGGCCTTTGCTCTCCATCTTGCCACGAACTCTGAGAAACTCTCCTTTGGCTCTTGGCGGGTGACTTCGAGATCACGAGTTGTGACCTCGATCTGTGTGTTGTAGGAGTATTGAGCAATAAAGGCCTCAGCCATCTCTTCCCAATTCTTCTTAACATCGTCTTCCAGTTTTGCGTACCAGATGGCCGCCACACCCGACAAGGTCCGTCGAATAATGAAAGCTTCTGTGGTCTGGTGAGGCCCATCGGCCGTAGTACATCTAAGAACAACCGGAGATACACCATGGGATCCCCAGATCTGTTAAAGCGGTCGATATGTGGCATTTTAAAGCGGTCTGGCAACGCCACGACCGCATCGGTATACCCATCCTCAATGTTCGGGATGGACTTGACGCCCTGAGATTTCTTGAATAGTTTTTCAAGCTTGCTCACCTTCAATGCTGTGGGGTCCACCTCAGACTCAAAGGGAGAATCCGGTAGGTTGGTGGGTGTTTTGGATAATTGGGGTAGGATTGGGGACGGAGCCAGTCCTGTCGGAATGTCCGTATCTCCGTGGACATTTGGTGCCTCCTCGGGTGCTGGAACTCCTGGTGGGGAAGGAGCTTGGTGCGAAGCAAATGCTCCGATTTGCTGCTGTAGTCGGGTAATTAGCTCTGCCTATTGGGCCATGACAACGGCCTGCTGTTTGGCAAATTCTGCTTGACGAATAATGTCCTCCTATATGGCTTTCATGCTCTCCTGGAGCTGACGCACCATGTCTTCCATCCCTGACATATTGCCCCCTGACATACTGCCCTGATTTATCTGATCTATCAGTATATCTGTCTCTGTGGTAAAAACAGATATCCCAACCCAACTGCACACAGGTGAGATGGATAAAGACTGTTGAACTGATGATCTGTGCCTGACTGGCCTTTTTACCCTGCCTCTGGCAAAAGAACACTAATTTCCCTTGAACTGAATCTCTGACCTGACAAAGTCTATCAGCACAAGTCCGATGAACCTCGGGGGATATTGGAGCCTTCTGAAGCTACGATTCCAAGACTACCTAGCAAAAGAGAAAACATACAACATCTCAGCCTGATTTCACCAAAACAGATATGAGCGGCCGAATAACTATGCTCTCTACCAAATTCTGCCCAAAAGTCCACTTGTAAACTGATACCCTCAGGTAAAACTGATTCCCAAATACTGATGCCCGCAGGCCTGATACCCAGACTTGTAAACTGTTACATGCATTCCTGTAGGGACACACCCTAAAAGCACATAGCAAGTAAATGAGAGCCAAAACACCCCTATGGAGGGGTAGGGTTTCCCTGTCCTATTTTCTCAGGAGCTAGGGTTTCACTACGCACACAGCGGTTTCAAACAACCTATGATCGGGTAAGCAACCTGTCCTAGCTTGGAATGGTCAGTAGGGATTCCGAATATGCACTAGGTCGAATGGTCAAAAGGGGTGCCCCGGTAAAACTGGGGTTTGTGTTCCCGTCGTGGCAGAGCCCGCAACCGGTCAGCCTTATGACACGCTTCTTGAAGCGAGCCTCCGGCAAACCATTCAAGAATAGCATACGGCAAACACGGTGTCCTAGGCGCACCAATGCACATGTAATGCAAAAAAAAACGCACAAATGTAGTCAAAACCAGATATCATGAGTTCGAGTCAAGTTCTCTAACTCCCCAGTAGAGTCGCTAGAAACTGTAGACGCGCCCTCGGGCCTCACTACAGTTCGGACTCAATTTGTGTCACGGTCCTGTATCTAATCTCGCAGGGTGCAACGCAAGACCGATGACTCATCAAAGAGTCTAAATCCGGAAAATCGTTTTGAAAAACAAATTTTTTAGAAAGAAGTGCCAAACATGGAATGCTTTGCCAGATACAGAGTCGCCACCTAAATATTTATTTTGGGGGAATTTAGGAAACCCTGACTCGTTGCCTAAGGCCACGTGTCTGTTATCACCAAAGTTGCCTCGGCTCGGGAACTTGGGTACGATTGGGGAAGGTCACTTCGTGAGCACCCCCGCTCGCCCGATCAAAGATCGACCTCTACTAACCATGATATCTAGTTTTGAAAACATTATGCGTTCTTATTCCAGTTATTAGCCTAGATTTACTATGTGATGCGCACAGCATACAGTATAGACTGGATCGCCTGAATTAGAACAAAACATTTCATTTTGGTTTTTGAAAACGGTTTGCTACTCGCAAGTAGACTTGAAATGCAGATTTTGCCACCCTCGGGTGGGCTTAGAAAAGATGGTTTTGCCACTATCTAGTGGGCTTAAAACTCACAGTCAATGCATTATTCCAATTCAGATAATCCAACCTTCACCCACAGGCATTCAGGCGGTTATATCATATAAGCATATAGCCTCATGGTAAGCATGCTATCATGGCAGTCACTCACACACATGCAAAAATGCTAAAGCATAACCACTTACCGAGTACTCCAAGCCAAAACAGAAGCTAATTAGAAATCCATGCATGGTCGTAACTATACAGAAATGCCTAATGCAACACATGCAAAATGCAACTAAGATAGGCTCAGCTATTCTAAAGATGGCATGTGAAATGCTACAACTAACAAGTATTCAACTCGGAATTGAAATACAAATGCAGTTAGTATGATACGCCGAGCCTGGTGCATGCAAAACAGATGAATGAATGCAAACATGCTATCATGCTGTATGTTAATTGAAACATGCCCTAATCTAACCATCATAAGTTGGTAAATAAAAAGGAGAAAGACGTGGGGTTGGAAGACATACATTACACGCACGCACACTTATTACAGTTGTGCCCTCACTCTGAGGGTCCGAATAAATAATATACAGTCCGAATAAATAGTATAGTCCGAATAAATACAAAATCCTAATTAATTAACAAATTAATCTAGGAAAGCAGGTAAATTAGCACGCAAATCCATGGACCGCCTCAGCTCTGTTCCAAATGATGAATGATGCATGCTTGAGTTGCCTTGCGCAAAAATCCATTACGACGCCCCAGTTTGCCTCTGTTTGCAATTGTTCTTGGAATATTGTGCGACGCTCCAGAAGGCCGCTGATTTCTGATTTACTGCAACAGAGAGCAACAAAGGGGCATGGCAAAGTATTTTCACATATGTATGCATGACTACTCTTCAGGGAGCGTAGTCCTCGATTCTCATGCCACCAATCACGCATATCGATGCATGATGGCCGAGGAGTCAAATTACACGACTCAATATGAAATGAATGCACATGAAAACACAACGAGACCTAAACTCCATCATGGGTAATCTGGAGTGTCGACAACAGGGAATTGAGACACGTTCCGTCACTCGGAGTACGAAACGTACCTCGTTTCCCGTGCTTGGGCTAACTCCTATCCCAAACACAATGCAAATGAGATGGCATACACAATGCGACTAACATACAACCTAGCATACACAATGCTATGAAATGGCATACACAATGCTCGATGTAACATGGCATACACAATGCTCTAAAATGCAACTCAACATACACAATGCTATGGACCGAAATGGCATACACAATGTGCGATGGACTTATACCAACATAAATGGACCTCAGCCACACTCACATCAGTGGCCATGAGATGGAAAAGAGACAATCGAAATGCGTACACACGTGCACGCATACCGAGGACCGAACCTAAGGCATAAAATGCCACTCTACCAAAGCATGGCAATGGCTGAAAGATGGCATACAAACATGTAATTTTCAGCACTGAAACATGATGCTAAATGGTCCTGAAACATGGAAATATGGCACCCGATGCATGAAATAAGCCCCGAAACTCAAAGCTAGGCACATATATTGAATTATAACTATGCAAAACAAGCATTATTCGTCCATGAAGTACAAAGACAGAGCCAATGCAGTCCCAAAACATGCACATTTCTAGTTTAAAGCATGGCCAAAAAGTGCTAACATGATGGACTAAAATAGCATGCAACATTGGCTAGCAAGCATGGTTTACATGGCATGTATATGAAGTGTATGAGAACTCATCAAACCAACCAAAAACAGTGAATAAAACATGTCAAAATATGCCCAAATAACCACTGAAATGCAGCCAATGCATGCAAAAATGATGAGCTCCTTTAGAGGGCCATACAAGGGGTTATTAAGCACATACAAGATAGACATGTAACATGGAAAAACCACTTCTGGAAATGAGTTATGACTGACCTAAAACCCACCAAATAGGCCCTGAAATTAGTCTCAGAAACATGCAAAGAAAGGCCCCTTTGAAAGGCCTTGAATGGGATTGCTCTATACATGCATCATAGACATAAAATATGGAAAAATGGGCTCTTGACAGAGCTTAGGCAGACCTTAAAACCCTCAGAATGAGATCTGAAACATGACTTCAATGCATGCAAAATAGGGTCCCTTTGGAAGGCCAACCATGCTAGTAAAGAGAATGAGGGGTGAGAGGGTCACTCCTCTATGATTTTGGGGCTCAAAGACACATCAAGGCCACTGAAAATCCATTAGATTTTCAGTGGCCAAGATGCCAAAACAAGACCAATGCAAATGCTCAAATGCATGGCTCAAAGCATGAGGAAGTGAAGCATGCAAGGAAGAAGATGACTCTAAAAAGAAAAGTGACCTCAATCAAACTTAAAGAGGAGGTCGAAACAATACTATTTTCAGTTTAGGCTGACGTCCAAAAATGCTCACAAATAAGGCTAATATATCATGCAAAATAAGCCCTAAAAGAGAGATAAAGCATACAAGGATGTAAGAGACCTCAAACAGAAAAGTATCCTTAATCAAACATGAAGAGGAGCTCAAAATAAGACTATTTTCAGTTTACACCAAGGCTCAAAAATTCTTTCAAATGGAGCTAAAGTATAGAGCAAAATAGTGCAAAAAAAAGGGTAAATGAAGACTTACCCTTGTAGAGCCGACCCTCAGCAACTTCTGAACCAAGAATGTGACTCCTCAAGCTCTGCAAATGACCTCCAAGATGTTGGAATGGATGGTGGGGGTGGTAGGCTATGAGGTGTAGTGTAAAATGGCCAAGAATATTAGGGTTTGGAGCTTGGAGAAAAAGGTTATGGAGGATGGAGTGTGTATGCCTTAACCAAATGTCTAACCCTTGGAAAATGAGATAGAGGGTTGGTTATATAGAGGGAGAGAAGTAAGGCTTCTTGGAGAAGCCAAAAGAGAGGTTCAAAGCTTCTAAAAGAAGCTTGACCAAAAGGGTCAAACTCCTCCTACCAACCAAGCAAAGGGGTCAAAACCCCCCTTTTAAGGACCAAAACAAGGACTAAACCCTCGGACAGTGGGTCAAATGCTTCACAGCTGGCACAGCTGTGTTGCACTTGAGAAGAGCAAAAAGCAAAAAGTTGGCCGACCAGCTAAGGTGGCCGGCCGGCCACTCCCCTTGGTCGGCCGACCAGGGGTCAAAAGGGTCAATGAGAAATGCTGGCCGGCCATACCAGAAAGGTGGCCTCCCAGATGAGTAGAATATAGCTGTGTGGTGAAAAATCAGAAAATGTGACCCAAGAGAGAGAAAAACTGCTTTTTAGAGGGGTTCAAAAGGGTCAAGATGAATTACTGGTCGGCCTACCCATATTGGTGGCCTCCCAGATGAGCACAACACAATGGTGGTATGAAAAGCCAGAAAATGTGGCTCAAAAATGAGAAAAAACCAGCTTTCTGTCAGAAAAATCGGCTTTTGGAGAGAGAAAATGAGAAAATTGGTTTTTCAGGGGAAAAGGTGGCCGGCCACCATACTACCCCCTCCCTAACATTGAAAATAGGGTCCCTACCAAAAATGGACCAAAACGGACGCAAAACGAAGGCTCGAGGGCCAAAAAGCGCGGTTCGAGGCACCGAAAACAGGCTGTTAGGCACTGGAAGTGGCGTATGACCACGAAGGTGGTCTCTCGGGCCACAGTGTCCCTCAAAAGGGAGGAAGTAAGATGTGTGCCAAAAACCGGAGTGATCGGAGGTAGTTAAGCAGTCCCGAACCGAGGCACACGGTCGACTGCTCCGAAAAAACAGAAACTGGGCTCCAAACGGGAAAAACGGCCTACGACCACGAAACGTAGCCTACGGCTACTGAGAGATGGTCTACGAGACCTCTCCCTCCCTTCGGGAAGAGAAAACAGAGAAAACAAGACTTAAAATAGATAAATAGTTTAAACTGAAAACAAATCAAAAGATTATGTTTGGTTTGGAATGTTCTAAATAAGTGTATTTTTTGACTTTTTATTAAAAGATGTGTAACAAAGTAGAGAGGCGATATTGATTGATGTGACCAAAATAAGTGCACTTATGCAAAAAAGTGCACTTATATAGTTTAACCCAAACAAAATTGATAACATAAAAACTCATAATTTATTTTGTTACATGGGTCAAATTCTTAGAATTTTTTTTTTTTTTTTTATAATTTCCCCTTTTAAATATGATATGATTTGTCAATTAAATTATAATTTTTGGTATATTACACTTAGTACCCATGAACTTTCACCAAAATCTTATTTTGATCCATTTACTTTGAATTATAACAGTCAACATCCTACACATTAGTCAATTTCTAATCCTACCCTTTCATCTATCTGTTGTTAATAAAGCTAATGAAAATTAAAAATGAAATGACTAAAGTGAGATTTTGGTGAAAGTGTGAGAATTAAAGTGAGATTTTAGAAAAAGTGTAAAGGTACTATTGAAACAATAACAATGTCACATATGTTTCAAATAACAAATTCTGTCAATTTTGTTAATGGTAGACGGATGAAATGTGAGATTGTAATTTAACTTAAATTGTAGGAGTTAATTGTTATAATTGAAAGTGAAAAGACTATAAATACTCATGTAATTTACCTTGTAATTTCGAACTAATGTTGATAACCCCCAATACAAGCATCATATTTTTATTTTATTTTTATTTTTATTTTTTTGATTCAGGAGAAAATAAAAATTTTAAAGATAGCCATGGGATAAGTTAATCCCTTCTAGAACTAACATTCACCATGTCAACAATTAACAAAGAAAATATACAATCAGGTGGATTTTCCAAAAACACTAAATGTTCCTGTTGATTGACTCATGTATTGGCCAAGGCATCAGCACATTGATTGGCCTCCCTAGGTGTGGTTTGAATGGAGCAGTTGCATCTTCTTAAGAGGAAGTTGGCATCCTCTATGATTGCTCGGTAAGGTGAGTTCCCTGCAGCGCCATCTCATACCAGCTCCATTGTTGTTTGTGAGTCTGTCTCTATCTCAATGCTTGACAATCCCTTTTGCATAATGATGGTCAATCCTCCGTAGATACCCCAGAGTTTAGCTTCTAAACTTGTGCAATGGCCCAAGTAGCCATGATAGCCCCAAACCCTTGTGCCCACTTCATCCCTGAGAAGTCCTCCATAACCTGATTGCCTTGGATCTCCCTTGGACCTGCCATTAGTGTTGAGTTTAAGTTTACCTACAGAAGGACAAGACCAAGTAATTAGTTTTGGTGCTGAAAAATTAGGGTGTAGCATGTTAAGAAAGGCTTCTAGAATTGCCATAGCTTGATTAAGAATGGATTTGACACTGATATGAGGGAGTTGGGTTTGGTTCTCGAACACTTCTTTATTTCTACCCTTCCATATTATCCAGAGTGCAGTAACAAAGACCATAAGCCACTGAATGTTATAAGCATAAGCCTTGCTGCTCATATTAGTTTTGATTCAATCCTGTAATGGTAAATTGTTGCTATCTTGCCACCAGACATAGTCCTTGAGATTCAGCCAAACAGCTTTGGCTTTGGGACAACTTTTGAGAAGATGATGTATGTCTTCTCTGTTAGTTCTACATTTGGGACAAAGATCATTCTCAGTCATATGTCTAACCAGCCTCATGTGGTTAGTTAACAGCTTTTCATGCATAATTAACCAAAGAAAACTTTTGAATTTTTGGGGAATTTTGAGTTCCAAAGCCATTGCCAATCAATTCCAGTATTATCCAGCTCAGTTAAAGCTTGGTAGGCTGCTGAAGTAGAATACTCACCATTAATAGATCCTTTCCAGTGAGGGGAATCAGTAAAGGTAACATACCTGGGTCTGTGAATGCTGAGGATGACATCTTTTTCCTGTTGATTAAGAAGGTCTTGAATAGGAGTTAGATCCCAATTGCCCTCATCGTCAATTATGGAGCTGACTTTTGTTGTGTTGTCAATATGAGGCCCTTGGTTAGTGTAGCAAAGTGGTTTGGAAGCACACCACCAATCAGTCCATAAGGAGATAGTTTCACTAGTACTAACAGTCCATTTTATATTTTCCTCAAGAAAAGCTCTATTTCTGATTATACTCTTCTAAGTGTGGGAAGCTCTTCTATTGTTAGGCCAATTAGAGAGAGAATGATTCTTGAGATACTTAGTTTGGAGAATATGGCACCACAGCTCAGAAGATTTGCTGGCTATCTTCCACCCCAACTTAGAGATAAGAGCAGAGTTTTGATCCCTAGCTTTCTTTATGCCAAGACCACCCTGTTTTTTTGACTGGCAAACTTGGTGTCAATTCACAAGATGCACTCTTTTCCTAGTCTCAGAGCTGCTCTAGAGGAAGAATCTGTTAACTTTATCAATATGATCACAGACACTTCTAGGTAATTCCATGGTTTGCATAAGGTGGTTTGGGATTGCAGAGGTGATAGTTTTAACTAGGGTAAGTATACCAACAAGGGACAAAGTTTTGGCTTTCCACCCTGAGAGTCTTCTAGCCATTTTATCAACAATATTTGTTAGGTGGTTTTTGGTGATCCTACTGTGACGAATAGGGGTACCCAAATATTTTCCCAAATCATTGGTGAGAGATATACCACAATTGTAACAGAGGGGGAGAGCTTCTCTTCTAGGTATGTTGGGGGACACAAACATTTTGTATTTTTGAAGGTTTATCTTTTGGCCAAACATATCACAAAACTCAGAGAGCACATTCATAATACAATAACAATTCCTTCTATTAGCTTTAGCGAACAGAATCAAATCGTCAGCAAAGAACAAATGGGAAATAGGAGGACAGTTATTAGAAGCCTTAAGCCCCTTCCAATCACCACTTTCAGTATTAAGTCTAATCATGTTTGATAGATTTTCCATATAGAGAACAAACAGATAAGAGGACAAAGGGTCTCCTTGTCTTAGGTCCCTTCCCATACTAATACCAGGTAAAGACTCCCCATTCCAAATAATAGTAACATTAGACACACAGATCATGATGAGGGTAATCCAATCAGTGTTAAGTTTAAATTCTTTCAAAGTATGATGAATGAAGTCCCAAGAAATGTGATCATAAGCCTTTTCAATGTCAATTTTAATAACCATCCTACCCATCTTCCCTCTCTTGCTTCTCAAAGTATGAATGATCTCTTGGGTAATGATAATGTTATCAGCGGTGGTTCGACCAGGTATGAAGCTGCTTTGGTTAGGGCTGATAAGGCCAGGGAAAAGAGGTATCAGCCTATTGAGAATGAGTTTAGTGATGGTTTTATAAGTGACGTTACAGAGACTAATGGGCCTAAATTGCTTAATGGTCTCAGGGTTATCCAGTTTGGGAATGAGCATAATTTAGGTTTCATTAACTTCATTAGGAATGGTTTTAGTTTGGAAACAGTTAGTAATGAAGTGACAACCAGAAGGGCCAATGATATACCAGTTTTTGTGAAAGAAAACAGCTTGAAGACCATCCTTTCCAGGTGCTTTAAAAGCTTTAGGTAGCGCTTGGTAGAGTTTTGTAAATGTGATTTGAGAGTATGAGTTGTATTTTGAGTTTGTGTGTTGTGGAATTATGATTTGAGTGTAGAAAATTTGTTTGGTAAAGAGTTTTGAAAAGAGTTTTGATTTGAGTGGGAAATTGTTGATTTGACATTTGAAATTTGATACAAAAATTTACAACTCATACAACTCAAAATTATTTTAAAGCACATAAAAAATTTTAAAAATTTCAGAAAATATTTTTTTCGATTATATATCAATTGCAAAAAAAAAATGTACAAAAAAAATCACTATTCCGGTCAACCGGTCGGACGTCCCGTTTTGAAAAAAAAAATTGAAACACGCGCTCGGTTTTGACAGAACAGACAGAGCGTTCTACAGAGCTATGGAAAATTAATTCAACAGCTCCATCCAAACACCATACTCAAACTACTACGTTGAATCACATTTTGAAATCACAACCAAACATAGCCTTAATGTTTCTGATGGAATTCCACACCTCAGAGTTGGAAATAGGGGCAAGGAGTCTATTGTTATCCTCAAGAGTAAATCTGGTTCTAGCAATATTGATCCAATTATTCAACAAGGGAGTCTCCTCCTATTGGAAAAGTTTACTAAAATGATCCAATATGTGGGCTTTGAAGGCAGTAGTGTTGGAAACCCAATTACCACCATCATCCTTTAAAACATGGATTTTCAACTTCCTTCTTTTGGTAATGGTAGATATGTGAAAAAAAAAAAAAAAACCTGGTATTTTGATCCCCCATAGTGATCCACTTACTTCTAGATTTTTGATACGATCAAAGTTCTTCTTGAAAGAGAGTCAAATTATATTGCTTTATCAAGTCTTGTCCAAGGGTAAGCAGGTTAGAGAAGAAAGAATGAGCTTGGGCTTTTTTAATGCCTTCTATACAAGCAAGGAGAACTCTTTTTCTTTTAAAAATATTCCCAAAGACTTCTTTATTCCAAATTTTAACATTAAGAGTAAAAGAATTAATAGCTTCAAGACGGTTAGAATCCATATTAGACCAAGAATTGAGAACAACATCAATAAAGTTAGGATGAGTAAGCCAAGCAGCTTCAAGTCTAAAAGGCCTATTTTGAGGGTTGGAGGGCATACCTTGGGTGTAGACCACCAGTGGTGAGTGGTCGAAGTAAGTTCTTGGAAGAGTTCTCACAGTACTTTCAGGAAAGAGAGCTCGCCATTGGTCATTACTCATAACTCTGTCTAGCCTTTCCATAATATCTGTCAGTCCTTGTCTGTTGTTGGTCCAAGTGAGTCGAGGTCCGACGCTTCCCAAGTCAATGAGATTACAGTTGCTAATCCTTTCAGCGAATCGCCGAGATCTGCCATAGTTGTGAGTATGGGAGAAGCTTCTGCGCTCACTCTGATTGGTGTAATCATTGAAGTCTCTAGTAACCAGCCATGGCTTGTTGATGCTATTCGCAGTGTCTTCAAGATCTCCCCATAAGGTGTCTCTGGCAGAGGGGTTAGGGTTGGCGTATACTGCAGAAAGTAGCCATTCCTCATAATCTTCTTTTTGGATAGTGGCCTGGATATACTGGTTCGAGACTACTGAAGCTCTCACATTTACGTGGTCAATATTCCATATCAACCAAATACCTCCAAATCTGCCAACTAGGTCTATAAATGGTGAATGCTGAGAAACCCAGGTTGTTGAAGAAGTTGCCCATAGAGCTGAAAGTAACTTTGGTTTCCGTCAGTATAAGGATCTCAGGTTTGTAGAGGTGGAGGAGCTCCTTCATGTTTCTTCTGAAGGTGTTATTACCTACCCTGTGGCTTGCAAAATGAAAACAAAATGAAAGTAATTACACATTTATGAAGGTGTAAAGTAGACTCATATTGGGAAACAAACAAGCCAAAATTATTTGTATCTTTACATTTTCATAACTTTTTGTTACTAATTTGTATTTCTTTAAGCTTATAAAAAAAATATTGAATTCTCATTAATAATGATTTAATTTACTAATTGGTTAATATATAATAATAATAATAATAATAATAATAATAATAATAATAATAATAATAATAATAAAACAACCCATATGCTTAATTCTTAGGTCATCAACTCTAAAAGAAGACTGGATTAAAAAAATAAATATTGGACATTAAAAAATTAAGGGAGAAATTATTGGAAACTCCCATTTTGCAGAGTTGTATTCTACCAAGTCCTATTTTAAAATTAATAGACGTCCAAGTTCTATTTTTTTGGTAATGCGATCCGAAGGATCCCATTATGTAATGATGGAATGGTTTTTTTGACTAATGTACCCTTTTTTTGTGGTTGAAACGGTTTTTGGGAGGGTTTTTGAATTATTTTGATTACACTGATTTCGGTGTCCACTATGGGAAGATCAAGTGTGGCCTTGGCTTTATGATGTGGGCCATCCAAATGTGGTTCACCAAAGTGGTTTTTCTGCAAAATAATGGGTTGTCTTCAAATGTGGGCTTCAAACAACGATGTGGGTCACAAACGTGACCAAAGTGGTTTTTCTACAAATTAATGGGTTGTCTTCAACGTGTGGGTCACATGATGGACTTGCAGTACGATGTGGGCCACCAAAATGTGGTTCAACAAATTGATGTGGACCATAAAAAGTGGTTCACCAAATTGATGTGGTCCACAATTTTGTGGGTATGGAAAATGATGTGTGCTCCCCAAACGTGGGCTTCCAAAAAGTTTTGACGCACCAACGTGTGAGTCATAAAAAAATGCTAAACCCACAAAGCTCTATAGTAAGCTTTTCCAAAACATAACATACATCCACATCATTACAAAAAACGTTACATACACCTACATCATTACAACATAATATCACAAATCAAAAAACATTACACACATCCACAATTTTGTGGGTATGGGAAATGATGTGTGCTCCCCAAACGTGGGCATCCAAAAAATTTTGGCGCACCAACGTGTGGGTCATAAAAAAATACTAAACCCATAAAGCTCTATAGTAAGCTTTTCCAAAACGTTACTGTTGGCTTATTTTTCCTATGAAGGAAAATATCATAAATGCGAGCGTGCCAACAAGGATTGAAAAATCCTTACAGATTAAATTCAAGCCAATTATCAAGCGATTGTGTTGACGGTTCTTTTGCCTCAATGAAGAGGACTTCAAATTTGCCAAGCGTAGCGAAAAGAAAAAGTAAAAGAAGAAAAAGGGACGGAGAAAGACGATTGAGTAAACAATCAAAGTAATAATTACTTACCTCTACTCCTATGCTTTGAAAAGGAAGTGCATTAAATGCTTCGAAAATGAAATGCTGAAAATAAATGCTTCGAAATATAAATCTATGTTAAACTACTCCTAAGATAAGGAAATGACAAGAAATATTGAAATCAATTGTCTTTAATTTGAATCCTCGATCTTTACAATGTAGCCATTAATGGCTATTTATAGAAGAAAAAATATAGCAATAACTACTTAGTAACTACCCATTTCTTCCATCTTCATTCTTGTCTTGCCATGTGTCCTCCCACTCATCCACTTTGTCCTCCCACTCATCCATTTTGTCCTTCATATTCTCCATTATCTCTATAACTTTTTTTAACTTCCAAATGAATAAGAGGATGCCACGTGTCCTGCAATTATATAAATAATAAATAATAATAAAAATTGCAGATTTATGGTGCTAACATTACCCTCCACGGCTCTTAAAAATGATGTTTACTTGAATTTTTGAAGGGCCGAACCAAGCACATGACTAATCTAAGCAATAAAATGCTTCGAATAATATCAACAAAGTGCTTCGAATGATATAATAGCACCAATGAAGTGTTTCGAATGAGTATGAAATTATGACTAGATGTCTCGAATGCTAGCTATTACGGACTAGAAACAAGCTTCGAAGGTGGTACAAAGGACCAAAATCATCTTTCGAAGGTTGAAAGTGCCGACAAAGGACAAATTACATCCTTAGAAATACTCGGCAAAGTTTCGAAGGTTCATAACCACTATTATTGTTTCTTCGAAGCTGTTAATGCAAGATAGAGTGCTTCGGAGCTTACCAAATTATGGCAAAAGAGCCTTCGAAGCAGCTTTTGGCCAACATTGTAGTTATTCACATTTTGTATGTTCTGGTTCATACATAATTAATGAAAATATTAATTTTGTGCTTCGAACCAGTTATTAATTCTTCAAAGACACCAAAACTATTGTTCTTCAAACCAACTTATCATGCCAAAAAGAAGCATTATTCGACAACTAATTAATTGTCATTTTACATATATTTGAAGAGATGTACGCATTTCGAGAGTTTTCAAAGCTTTATACAGTTTCGAAGGTGAAGTAATCAACCTTCGAAACAACTCTTGATGTTTCGAATGTATCTTCAAAGCTTTATACAGCTTCGAAGGTGAAGTAATCAACCTTCGAAACAACTCTTAATCCTTCGAATGTATCTTCGATGCTTTGATTGTGTACATACAAACAATTGGCCATCAATTTGAAAAGATAAGCCATTCTCAACCATTTATTTAAATGCACAGGCTTTTTCTAGCCAAATTTATGCATTTTAAATGGTCATCCCTTGTTCTTAGTGCTTCGAACTCATAAGAACAATTTGTTAATTTTATTAGCCACATCATCAAAATTATATTTTGATGTGAACCACAAATCCAAAAAGGATTTTGAACACCAAAAGTTATGGTATAGTGCGACCATGAAAATTCATACTTTTTGACATTTTGAAAAATGTCAAAAATTTTGAATTCATGAACAGTGGCTTGTTCATTATTCTTGACCATGTTTGTTTTAAAAACTTGACTTTTGCCGAATAGGTTTTCATAATTATTTGGCAAAGTGGGTTGTTTTTTCATGTTAGCCATTAATGGCTTCTAAAAATCACCCATAGATATGTTATTTTCATGACTTGACTCTCTAGAATTTAATTTTTGGACCCCTCGAGTCATACATGGAACATCATTCTTAGCTAAATTTGGCTCAAGAACATGTTCTTTCGTTGTGTTAATTTCATAATTTGGCTCTTTTAAAACGGACTCTTGAACCCCCCGAGCCATTGATGAAATCAACTCTTTGCTTTTGCTATTTTTAACCATGGAAAAATTCTGAAAAAATTCACCAATTCCGGCCATTAAAGCCTCAGTTAAAGACTTGGTAGTGAGAGTTGATAACTCATCATTCCATTGGCGAATTTTCATATCAAGTTGATGAATTTCTCCAATTAAATGGTGTCTTTTTTCTTCCACCAAATAATATTGTAAGGGATGGAAGTTTATTTCATCAAGAAAATGGATCTCTTCTTGAAGATCCAAAATTTCTCTTTCACGCCAATATATTTCATATTGACAAGTTCGAATGGCGAAATCCAAATAGTTTGTCATTTCTTATACTTGGCTGTCCCACTGGGCGTGCCAAAAATTGTTGGCTTATTTTTCCTACGAAGGAAAATATCATAAATGCGAGCGTGCCAGCAAGGATTGAAAAATCCTTACAGATTAAATTCAAGCCAATTATCAAGCGATTGTGTTAACGGTTCTTTTGCCTCAACGAAGAGGACTTCAAATTTGCCAAGTGTAGCGAAAAGAAAAAGTAAAAGAAGAAAAAGGGACGGAGAAAGACGATTGAGTAAACAATCAAAGTAATAATTACTTACCTCTACTCCTATGCTTTGAAAAGGAAGTGCATTAAATGCTTCGAAAATAAAATGCTAAAAATAAATGCTTCGAAGTATAAATCTATGTTAAACTACTCCTAAGATAAGGAAATGACAAGAAATATTGAAATCAATTGTCTTTGATTTGAATCCTCGATCTTTACAATGTAGCCATTAATGGCTATTTATAGAAAAAAAAATACAACAATAACTACTTAGTAACTACCCATTTCTTCTATCTTCATTCTTGTCTTGCCATGTGTCCTTCCACTCATCCACTTTGTCCTCCCACTCATCCATTTTGTCCTTCATATTCTCCATTATCTCTATAACTTTTTTTAACTTCCAAATGAATAAGAGGATGCCACGTGTCTTGCAATTATATAAATAATAAATAATAATAAAAATTGCAGATTTATGGTGCTAACAGCTTCCCTCCTATATTTGAATTTGAATGTGAGTAACCATTGAAGCCACGTCACCTTGCATCTCTTTGTCGATCCGCTGCTACTCAGATCTTATAACAACCAATATTAACTACCACGTGTATGATCAGAATCGAAGACTTGACTGGTCTCCCCATATTACCCTTACTTTGCCACGCGTCAAATTGTCACTAGCTTGCACAAAATATGTAGCCAACATTACCCCCCGCACTAATATGCCCAAGACTTGGTGATATTAGTGGATCAGGGTCCTTTTCCCACGTCTTAGAACGTGCATGGGTTTTGCATCTTCCCAGAAATGCAACTGTCACTCACCATCTGTATTAATACTCTCGTTTAATCCTTTAAGCACTTCCACTGTCTTAGCATTCAAACAGACTGATACATTTCATGGCCGAATTAATTTTTTCCTCCAGCGATCGAGCACACGAAGAGTCATATGTCGATGTTGTTCCTTATCGAAAGAACGTCCATGCATTTATTAGCCACCTTTACCCACCTTTCTATATTCAGGTCATGGATGCCTTTGCAAATTACCAACCTTTGAATTACGAACACATTGCTCTTAATCCTTCGATTCAGAAAGTTGCAGATATAGACATAAGAAGTTCTTCCTCTAACTCACCCTTACAGTTCGATCAAACTGCTCTCAAACCTTTGATTCGGAAAGTTGCAAATATGGACTTGAGAAACTCTTCTTCACAAATCTCTGTATGGGATAAAGCTGCAACTTCTTCCTCTTCTGGGGGTCCTGACTGGATAAGCTGGTCAACACCTGAGACCTATGATTTGAAGGAGCGAATCAACCATCATTTTGTTGAGTTCACTGACCCTTCAGAGTTTCCTTCCTATGCTTGAAGTTCAGTGGTCTATCCCTATGTGCCCATTGATCATCGACGTAGTCTGGAGGAGAATCTTCTTGTAACATGGTATACATTCTCCATGCCTACAAAGATAGTGCACGTTGCCCGCCGCCCAGAAGAAGCACAAGGGTACAACCCATCATTCTTAGCCCAGAGGGCGAAGATTTGTTCTTCTAACTGGCTTGATTATATTAATGCCTTTGTTCCTTCTGCTCCCGTGTCATCTCCGAAAATAGAAGCATCCGCACCTTCTTCTTCGTCTCCCGAAATTGAAGTATTCATACCTTCTCCCCCACCAACTCTTTGCTGGACAGAGAGACTGAAGCTTGCCCTATCCATGGAAAACGTCTTCCCACCTTATAAACCTCTACCTTCTTCTACTCCAGCTGAGCGGAAACAAGCTCAACTTCTGCTTGCAGCTTTCTCTCACTTGCCCTTTAATGTTCTTGAGGACGAAGTCCCTCTCAAGAACCTTCGATGGGCTTGTGATATTCTGACTAAGGGCCATGTCCTTAATCCCCTTGCTCAGGCAGAACTTCATATGTTTCTGGACCAACTTCCATTGCTCCTTCACTGGCATCGAAATTCTGTGGCTACTACACAATCTTTAGACCAACTTTCGTCTCTTTGAATTCATGCTCAGTACGAAGCAGAGAACTTCATTGAAGAATTCAGTGATTTCAAGAATAAAGATTCTGCGTATTGGGATGACTTAGACATTGACAAATTGGAACAAGGATTAAGAGAGGTGGCTTTCGAAATAAAGGCTGAAGAGCTCTACTACGAAGTGAGAGCACATCAACTTATGCAGCCAATGCTAGAAAACTTGGAAGATAGAATAAGGAAAGAACAAAAGTTTATTGATCATTATTGGACTAAATTTCATGATCTTGTTATTTATTCCATTCCTTATTTTTATGAGCTTGAGTTCATACCGAGATAGGGTCATCTGATGTAATCGCTTTGGTTTTAATATGAACAAAATTCTTCTTCATTTGGCATTGTTTGACCCTGCTTTCACTTGTGTTTTAAAAGTCAATTCAGAGTTTCGAATTTTGAACAATTTTATCCTTTGAATCTAGATTTAATTGTTTTAAATGAAACACTAAAAGAGCCAATTATGAACCTTTCCAATTTGTGGAATAAAGTTGACAGTTTTGGCTAATTTTTTCAATTAGAAACAGCGCTTCGACTCTAGCAATCTTATACTTAAAGTCTGTTTTGACCATAGTCAACATCTAGTCATTGTCATTATTGCTTTTGATGTTTCAAACACCAAATCCCACTCTTAAAGAATCTCAAGTTTTGCCTCGAAGGACAATACCTTTTGTTAAAAACCAAAAAACAGGTCTTTAAACTCTTTGAAGTGAAATAAACACTTGAGTATTCTTATATTTTGGGTATGGAAACCTGCTTCGAAGCCGGCTTCTCTGTTTCGGAGCTGTTTTTTTTTTTTTTTTTAAATTGGCGCTAAGACTTGGCTTCGAAGCCAAATATCTTACTTCGAAGCTAGCCTCAACATCTGGGCTTGGTTTTTCCCTCCAAAAGTATCAATATTGAAGGAAACTTTTTGTATTCGCACTTCTAACAGCTCGCGCAATATATTTTCAAACACGAGGGCTTTTTTAAAAAACCCTTTTGTTTCGTGCTTTGAAACCACTTGCTCTTTTAACGCACAAACCCCTCTTTCTACCGATCTACGGCTCCTCTCTACTTCCTTTCTCGGTTTTACTTTCAAGAAAAGCATACTGTCAATGGCTTCTCCCTTAGTATCAGTTGTAGAGCGTACGAGCCCATCTGTGACCCTGAAGAGGATCATTGATGCAGAATGTGAGAAGTACAAAGCTGGAGAGAAAAGCGCTATTGATGGACGCATCTTTGTCCCTCGTCGCCATGTGCAGCTAGACTACGTGCTCGGGTCCATATTCAAAGAGATCCTCACTGAGCTCCCAGCCCTGTATCCCCGTCTGGAAGACCAATGTCTCCTTTACGAAGGTGGTCTTGACTGGAGGAACTGGAGGATAAATCGCCCCCACCGATGCTGGCCCACGGTGAGACCAGAGTGGCAAGAATGGTATGATCAGGTTATTCCTGCTAGGACCTTGGACCTTCAAGAACTCTGCCTTCTCGATGCTCTCAGACTATCTAGGGTAACTATCTCAGAGGACCCTTTCCTTATTCTTGCTGCCTTATGTTTTTGGAATTCTGTCTTTAACTTTTTCCAATTTAGATGCGGGATGATGGCCCCTACTGTTCTTGATATTTGCCATTTACTAGGACTATCCCCCATTGGTACTCCATTTGGACCGGATTATCCTGATTTAGCAGTCCCTTTCTCTCTCCCTTCCCTTAACTCATCTTATAGTGATTTTGCTAGGGCTGAGAATAAAAGAGAGGGCCCTGTGACTGATAGGGAGTTCTTTTCTTTTTTATTGTATTGGCTTTGCAAATTCCTCTTCTGCACCTCTTCTCAGAGAATCATGCCTGAATTTGCCCTCTTGCCAAAGCCTTTGTTTTACAGAAAAAGGTGGCCTTAGCCCCACATGTTCTAGGTCACGTATATAGAGTCTGCTCCCTTTCTGTGAGAAACCCTTAGATGCTAATCAAGGGGGGCCATTCTGGATTCTTCAGTTTTGGCTTTTCGCCTATTTTACTCAGTTACAATCCAAATGCCTTAAATTTTCTGAGCCAAACCCTCTTACTCATGGCATAAGGTTGGCCAATGTTTCACTTTACCCTTCTACCTTTGCTTTTTACTTCTCTTTCTTCCACCAGCTCCTAGCCTCCCTTTCTACTTACCGTTTTTGTCCCTTCAAACCTTCCATTGGTCCATCTTGGTTGAGGAATTTCCTAAGTGACCAGTCCTGTACTTCACCTATTCACAAAGATATATGGGCTTCCATTCTGATTCCCAGAGAGTTATTTATCGGGACTTTGAACCCGAAGGCCTACAAATGCATTACTGAACCTTACTGTCCTGCTCAATTTGCTAGACAATTTGGCCTCACACAAGGGGTCCCAATACCTCTCTGTAGCAACACAAATCTCAGCTTTACTAGAAGGGATCTAAAAGTCCGAAAGTCCAGGCTAGAAGAGGCAACTTTTAAATTCATAGACGACTTGGCCAATTTCGAGTATACCCCTTTCATTCCTCAAGGTACTGTATTGAAGAGATACCAAAACTGGTGGGTGACTAACATGGAGATCTACTTGGCCATTCCACCTCTAAACCTACTAACGGTGTTAGATGTGACCAAGCCCAAAGGGGCTGGAATTGTCACTTCTTCCACTGTTTCAGTTGTAGCACAGGCTACAGCACAATCTACTCCTGCTGCTTCAATTTCTCCTAGAGTTACTCGAGCTGCCTCAAAGAAAGGTATATACCCTTGTCCCTTCTCCTTTTGTCTTTTTATAATGCATTTCGCCTTATCTTTAGTTCTTCTTTTATGGAGGTGGCCAATCACAAAAGAAAATGAGGCTCTTTGAGCTTGAGAAGGAAACATCCGATATTCAAGGAGAAGAAAAAGAAGAAGCAGATCAAGAGGAAGAGTTACCCTTGAAAATAAAAAAGAGAGCGATCATCTTTTCATTTGACTTGGTTAGGGATGAGACAACTGCCAGAGAGATGGATGATGAACTCATTTCTTCGGAATCCAAATCTCAGCTTGAAGAAGTTGAGAAGGAAATTGAGAAGGAGCAGACCCTGCCAATACAGAGAAAAAGGAAAAGAAAGGTGACTGTCTCTCCTTCTGATATGGTCGAAGACTCTGATTCCGAGACAATTGCCAAAGTAATGGAAAAGAGAAAAAAGATGTCTGCTTCTGCTCCTATCTTGGTTGAAGATACCATTCATGAAGCAGCCGTCAAGGCAGTAGAACCAGAACATTCTAAAGCCATGATTGTCTTCGAGAGAGCAGAGAAGAGACGGCAGCAACAATTTCTGAGAGATGAAGCTGCCGCTGCTGACATACTACAAAGGGAAACTGCAAGAAGGCAACAAACTGCTAGACATTACACCCTTCGTAGCTCTCCCATCATCGCTGACACTTCTGGAGCAGGTAATTCTTTATACTTCTGCGATTTTTCCTTTATCAGCCTTTGGTATTGAAGTTAACATTGCTTTACATTCCTTCCTCTTGCAGCAGCAACTTCTGAGTTCATCTTTCTAATGAGACCTCTCTCAGTTTCACTCGAGGTTGATCAGATGCAGGATGTAAGGGCTATTCAGACCATACTTCCACTTCCAAGGTCTATACTTCCTGCATTTTTCTTGAGGCCAAGCATTCCTGCACTTCTTTCTCTTGGTTTGACTCCATGTCTTTCCCACTTGACCCTTGACTTTCCTCAATTTACTTCTCTGTCGAGTCTTGCTCCTCTTTCTCCTTTCAAAGAGATTCCAACTGCTACCTCATCTCTGATGGCAATTGATTCCCCTATTGAGGGTGCTGGCAGCTCTCCAACTCGTGACTTATCACCTTTACCTAGCTCCAGCCCTCCTTCACTTGATTCATTGGTGGCTAGGACCATGGAGACCGTTAAAGATGTTCCACCCATTTCTCCTATCCTTATGCAGTCTTCTGTGTCTCCCATGGCAACCCTCTTGGCGCCCTCATGACTAATGATGAGATTGATGTCTTCGAAGTAAGATTGGCTAGCCTCTTTGACATCACCTCTACTTCTCCGATATTCGATGAGGAAGCGGAGCCATTAGTTTTGGCTGATTCTTTGTTGGAAATTTTTTAGAGCTTTCCTTCCTCCAGCAGCCAGCCTTCTGTACCTTTGATAGACTCAAACACCTGCCTGGACCTGTTAATTTCCTTTTCGAGGATTCCCTTCGAGGCTCTACAAAGGCCTATAATTAAAAATGGGTTTCTTCAGTGCTGCAAACTTGCTGAGCAGTCCGGTATGGATGTCTCAAATCACCTATCCCAGGCAGCAGCTACTATCAACTTCTACATCAGCATTTGTCATGCTGCCAAGGCTGCGGATGAGAAATTGGTTAGAGACCAAAGTTTTGTTTCTCAAGTGCATACTGAAGTATCGAAGCTTAAGGAACAACACTCCTCTGCCTCCACTTTCGAACTCAACTACTGGAGAGGAAAGCTCAACTCGAAGAGGAGCTTTCTGCAGTGAATCAGGCCTTACTCCGAACTGACATCAAACTGCAAATCACCAATCAAGGGCTGACCGATCAAAAGAGAGACATGGCTGCAGCTATTCAACTATTTTTGTCATTTACCAATAGGAAATCTGTTGTACGAAAACAACTAAAACATTGTAATGATTTTTGGGCCAATTTGTGGCATGATGTACTTGACTCTTTATAAAAAACATTTTCTTATTTATCATCTTATGTTCTTGTACTCAGTGTTTATTTTATTCCTTGTGTTTCCCAAATAGTTGGAAAATAAGGCTTTAAATATCTGTCATTAATCTTTTTGGGATGCACATAACCATTCAAATTTTTCAAATGGTATGCTCCAAAAGGCAAAATTCTATGAATTTGATATGGTCCTTCCCAGTTAGGTGACCATTTGCCAAATCTATGGCTTTTAATTCCTATTGGAAGTATTGTCTTCCACACCAAATCGCCTTCATCAAAGCCAACGTGTTTGACTTTCTTATTATAATTTTTGGCTGTTTTCTTCTTCTGAAAGAGAATGCTATTTAATGCCAGAATTCTAGCTTCATCTATGTCTTCTAACTCCAAGCACATACTCTGATAGTACTGCTCGGGATCCAACTGGTCTTGGCATCTTACCCTCAAGGATTTAACATTGATCTCCACAGGTAATACTACATCATGCCCATAAACTAAGGCATAAGGAGTGACTCCTGTGCTTGACCTTGGGGAAGTTCTATAGGCCCACAATACATCTAACAATAAGTTATGCCAGTCCCTAGGATTATCTTCCACAACCTTTTGTATTCCTTTTTTTAAGGACTTGTTAGATGATTCAGCTTGACCATTGGCTTGTGCATAATATGGGGTAGAATTAACAAGGCTAATTCCAAACTCAGACACAAAAGACTTTACCATTTTCCCATCAAAAACAGTCCCATTATCAACCGTTATCGTTTGTGGGATGCCAAATCTATGGATGAAATCTTTAATGAACCCAATAACCTCCGTCTGATCTACAGCTTTGTATGGCTTAGCTTCGACCCATTTTGTGAAATAATCAGTAGCTACCAAAATGAAACAATGATACTTCGAAGAGGGTGGGTGTATTTTCCCCATCATATCCATGGCCCATCCTCTGAACGGCCAAGGTTTTACTACTGCATGTAGATCAGTTATGGGCACATGCCTTATTGTACCATGCTTTTGACATGCCTGGCAGCCCTTTGCATATTTTATACAGTCTTTAAGGATAGTTGGCCAATAATAGGAATGTCTTCGAAGCAGCCATCTCATATTTACACCAGGCTGATGTGCACCACAAATGCCTTCATGAACCTCAGCCATAGCTATTAATGCTTCTTTTGGCCCTAAACATTCCAACAATAGACCATCTCTCCCCCTTTTGTAGAGATCATTGTTATATATAATGTATTGCACAGATTGTAATTTAACTCTTCTGCTGGCTTTTGAGGACGGGCCAGCCAAGTACTGTATTATTGGATGCCTCCAATCTTGTTCCTGCAGATCATTATGATTGATTTCCAAGACCACATTCCTTTTATTTAAGGGTGGTATAAATTTTTGGCATGTTGTTTGGCTTACGTCCCGTTGGGTACCATCCTTTCTCTTGAAATTCGAAGCTTCCTGAGCCACATCATTAGCGCTATTATTCAAGAATCTTGAAACATGAGTTACATTTGCTATTTCAAATTGAGAGAGCAAATGTAATGCGATAACATAATACGGCAGCATACTTATACTTTGACACTTGAAAATTCCTTTTACTTGGTTAACGACCAATTGGGAATCTCCAAATATGTCAACTGCATGTACTTGTAATCCAATAAGAATTTCCAATCCCACTATCAAAGCTTCATATTCAGTTTGATTATTAGAACAAGCAGTTTCATCCACTCTGAAACCATGTGTGGTTTCTATTCCTTGCGATGACTTGATTAGTATACCAATTCCAGTTAGGCCATTGGCTTTCGTCCATCAAACCACATTTGCCATGGTTCGACACTAGCCATACTAAGTTCCATTATCTCTTGACTCTCTGTTTGAGATGGATGGTCTGCCAAAAAATTGGCTAAAACTTGTCCTTTCACTGCCTTTTGGGGCACATATTCTAAGTGAAATTCTGACAAGGCTAATACCCATTTGCTAATTCTTCCCCTCAACATAGGTCTAGATAACATATATTTAACCAAATCTGTGGTTGCAATTACCAAGATAGTCGTAGGCAAAAGGTAATATCTTAATTTCATTACAGTAAAATACAGCGCAAGGCAAAGTTTTTCTACAGCTGAATATTTACATTCACAAGAATTTAAAAACCTACTAAGGTAATTGTACGGGGAGCAAATATTCCGACGTGCCCGTATTCCTTTCTTCCGTGCTCCGTCGATATCCGATCACCTGCGAGCAAATAACGGTGAGCTACCCAGCGGTGTGTGGCCGGAAAAATCCTCCGACGGTCAAGTTAGCACACACCTTAGAGGGAATAGAGAGAAGGGAGAGAGTGTTTGAGTGTAAGGATTTTCTTACAGAGTGTTCGTGTGTTGCGTATGGGGGGCGCAGACATGCTTATATACCTTCTGAGCCCCATATCCACTCCCTGTCATCTCCTGACATGTGGCTCTGCTATCCCATCTGTCAGCATAAACCATGCCATTCATCACCTGCTCTCAACTGCCTGCCAACACAGCTGGTGCTCGGCAGCCGAGCTGCCCTACCTCGGTCGTACCATGCTTCATACCTTAAGCGCCTAACCGGATAAACAAACGGTGGACCGGGCTAAGCGGCATCCCGGCCGAGCCTAGCCCAGATGCTTACTTTGATCGGCCTTCTCGCCGGTCAATCAACTACCTCGGCTGACCGCGCCTTTCCGAGCGCCGGTCTCTCGGTCTGTCTGGTTTCGACCATCCTCGGACCAAGCATCCTGGTCTGACCGGTCACTTCCCGACCGAGCAACTTCTGCACGGTCCGGGGCGGCACACAGTCCAAACCTTGCCCGGCCCAAGTTCTGGTAGCCCATCTCCGGGTGAACAGTTGATCATCTCGGCTCAATGCACTGCTGGGCCCTCAGCTTGCCCGGTCGATACCCCGGCCCAACACCGGATCATAAATCACCCTCTCAATTGCCCCTTAATCCCGTCCGCGAAAGCGTGACTGGGATTACTCACTTCGACCGAGATAACATTTCTCCGGTCGTCAAGACGCCAAGCCTTTGCCGAGCTAATCTGTTATCCTTACCCGGTCATGTTCCTCGGCTTACGGCCTTTTCGTCGAAAGTAACTCAGCTGGCTCTTCGTCTCTTCATCCCGTCGCTTCAATCCTGACGTAGCCATAAATGGGGACACGTGGCGAGCTCCCATTGGTCATCGAGAAGCCAACCCGCCGTTCTTGTCAGATTTTGAATTTGGGCGGTCTCTTTCGCCTATACAAACTCCCCCCCCATCCTTACACTCAAACACTCTCTCCCTTCTCTCTATTCCCTCTAAGGTGTGTGCTAACTTGACCGTCGGAGGGTTTTTCCGGCCACACACCGCCGGGTAGCTCACCGTTATTTGCTCGCAGGTGATCGGATATCGACGGAGCACGGAAGAAAGGAATACGGGCACGCCGGAATATTTGCTCCCCGTACAGTAATAAACAGCTTACTCCCTGCCTTCCTCATTGTCTTGGGCTAAGAAAGCTCCCAATGAATCTTATGCTGCAGCTATGTACAACTTCAAAGGCTTAACGCCATTTGGTGGCATCAGTACTGGAGGGTTGGCCAAGTAGGCTTTGATTCCATCGAAAGCACTTTGATGCTCCGTTGTCCACACAAATTCCTCTTCATCTTTCAGCCTTAATAAGGAAGAAAAGACTTTAGTTTTCCCTGCAGTGTTAGAAATGAATCTTCGAAGAAAATTAACCTGTCTAAGGAACTTTTGTAATTCTTTCTTACTTGATGGAGGTCTGGCTTCAATGATGGCTTTGGCTTTATTCTGGTCAATCTGTATTCCTTTCTTGTGTACTACATAGCCCAAGAAGTTTCCAGATGATACGCCAAAAGCACACTTAAGAGGATTAAGCTTCAATTTGAACTTTCTCATTCTTTCAAAGGCTGCCTCTAGGTGAAACAGATGTTCCTCCATGGATTGGGATTTAACCACAATGTCGTCAATATAACACTCTAAATACCCACCAATAAGGTCATGAAAGATAGTGTTCATAGCCCTCTGATATGTGGCCCCGGCATTCTTTAGGCCAAACGGCATTTTAACCCATTCGAAGGTCCCGATATTCCAGGGCATCTAAATGCTGTCTTGTGAACATCCTCCTCCGCAATGCAGATTTGGTTATAACCAGAGTGCCCATCTATCATTGATAAAATCTGATGTCCTGCTGAGCTATCCACCAGCAAATCTATTATAGGCATAGGATATTCATCTTTTGGAGTCGCCAGATTTAGGTTTCTAAAATCGATGCATACCCTCATTTTGCCATTCTTCTTAACTACAGGTACAATATTAGATAGCCACTCAACATACCTGGCTGTCCTGATAAAGCCTGCTTTGAGTAGTCTAAGAATTTCTTCCTTAACTTTCTGGATCACGTCTGAACCCATTCTTCTTGGTTTTTGTTTGTATGGCTTGAAGTTAGGCTTTATGGGAAGCCTATGTTCCACTAATGACCTATCCAATCCTGATAGTTCATTGTATGACCATGCAAAACAATCTTTATATCTTCTCAGAATAACCAACAACTGGTCCCTATCAAGAGAATTCAACCAAGCACTTATATAAATAGGTTGTTGTACAGAATCTTCCCCTAAATTTATTTCTTCTAAGGGGTCTTGTAGCTGAGTACTTACTGGAACTCCTTCTTTGATCCCTTCTGACTTCGAAGTAGTCTCCTTGCTGTGTTCTGTTTCCAGGCTCTTTGATTCCTCCTCTTTATTCTCCTCCTCATAGACAAAGTCTGTCCACAAGGTTTCTTCTTCCTGTATTTCTTGGACTTTCGTTTCTATGTCTAATGCACAGTATTTATCAAGGGTCAAAACTCTGGCTTGTTGCTGCTCCCGCTTGTAGCCAATTGTCATGACTTCTTTCTCTTGCTCCCGTACTTTCTGGACTATTGACTTTGTATCCAATATTGAAAACTCAATTAAAGCCAAAGACCTGGCTTCTGGTGCTTCATCTTGCTGCCTACAACCAGGCATCATTGTCATCTTTAACAACCAGCTCTTCATCAGCACTCCCCTGGACTAAGTGTTTCAGGTGTGCTACTTCCTTATCAGCCGGTACTTCGGCTGAGCCATCGGATTTCATCAGTATACTGACCGGTGCCACGCCATCAATATACAACTTGGCTTCTGCGAAATCTGCACAGGCTATGAAAGGTTGAGGATCTGCATTAATTTCCTCCGTCTCCCCATTGCCTAGAGCTATTATCCTTTTCTGATGCAAAGAGGAAGGCACACATTTATTAGTGTGGATCCAATCTCTACCAAGTAAAGCATTGTACTTCGCATTGCTGTCGATGACGAAAAACGCTGTCATGCAGTCCTTGGTTCCCACACTCAGGTTGATGGGTAGAATTCCCTAGGCCATCTGTTTGTCTCCAGCAAAACCAGCAATGGTTGTACTGGTTGGGATCAACCTGGGATTCTTTTTCCCTAATTTCTTCAAGGAGGATTTCGGTAGTAAGTTCACCACTGCCCCATTATCCACTAAGACTCGGTTTAACTGTATCCCATCGAAGAAGGCCTTAATGTACAAAGGCTTAACATGCTGTGTCATAGAATTCGAGGGATACTCAAATGGATACGAGAGGTTAATACTTACCACTTCTTCACTCTCATACTCAGCCTCCATTGGGGTAACCATTCCGAAATTATCTTGTACCATACTCGCTTGTGAATCTTCACTAGAGATTGGAATTGGATCAACTTCTTGCCCCTCTTGATTCTCGTCTCCAGCTTGGAATTCCTGCGGTAGTATGTGTACCATGTTTACTGATACTGGGGAAAACGAGCCAAACTGGATGGCTGGCTATACCTGTTTCCCTTCTTGGCCACTTTGGTCAATTACCTCAGAAACATCCTGCATGCTGCATTCTGGTATTTCATTGTTAACAGGTTCCTTCGAATGATTTTCCTCAGCTGGTTTTCCAACCAAAAATGTTTGCTTGGCCATGAAAGCTTCGAACATTTCTTCTTCCACCATTTCTTTCTTTTGGCTCACGCCAATTTCTTCTTCTGTCTCGCTGCCACTCTCCATCAAAGCTTTCTCCAACCCTGCTAGGCTATCTTTCTCTCTGACTTTTAGTTCAGAATGAACCTTGGCCAACTGTTCTCTACTGCAACCCACCTCGTTTTGTAGAACTGGCTTTGGAGTATGGTCTGACTTTCGATTCTTCTTTTCTCCAGTCTGGATCAATGAAGAACTCACTCCACTTTCTGCCAGGTCTTGCTGGTATTGGGTGTACCTACGCTGAATTTTCCTCCTTTATGATCTGGAAATAACGGGGACCATATCTGGTTCCTTCGTTCTTGGGTGTTTCAGCAATACCCAGTTGTTGGGGGCTACCAAAGGAGGCTTAACCATCCTACCTCGATTTCTAACATTCCTTTGGGTAGGCATTTCCCTAGGTTTGTTTTGCATCACAAACCAATCTGGGACCCCAGGTACCCACGAACTTACTGACCCAGACGTTGAACTACCCTTTTCTTCCTTCGAGGTCACCTTCGAGGCTGGTTGTGAAGACAATTGTTTGGCCCTATCTCCAAGCTTTGAGCCTGATTCAGGCTTTCGATGATGGTGATCATTTTCTGTCCTTCGTGAAGCTAGTCCAGGGGGCCAATTTCTGGCTTTGATCCTAAAATCTGAACTCTTCTCCAATCTTCTTTCAGAATGACTACTCTCCATTCTGTAATAGTTAGGTGACCTGGTCTCATATAAGGGCCTCTTGCCTTTAGCATGCATTCTATCAACTGCAGGCTCTGCCGCCTAACATTAGCCGGGTACGGCCACTTATTATAAGCATTGGTTGGTTTGGAACGCCTCTGCACATCCCTGTAATATTGCTTCCCATCAACTGGAAGGCCGTTCAACCACTTATAACTCAATCTACACCTGGGACACATCCTTTGCATTACGGCTGCCTCTAAAGAGTCATCATCCAGTGCTTCTTCATCAAAGTCTTCCCTCTGACGTGAGAAATCTCGTCCAATAGCTGGTAGATTTCTAGTGTCTTTTTTTATTGCTGTCTGGTTGGCCACATGCATCTGTACATTGACTTCTTCCAATTCTTTCAAAGACAGGTTCTGAAAGTCTGACATAATGACATTGGCTGCCACCTCTCCAATTTCTGGAAATGGATTGCTATCGATCCCCATGGCTTTTTCAGCTTTGGCTGGGAATTTCAAACTCCCTTTCCGAATTTGTTCTTGGATCCTGTCTCGAAAAACAACACAGTTTTTAGTCGAGTGAGACCAAGAATTATGCCATTTACAATATACTTTTCCTTTAAGTTCATAAAGAGATGGAATTTTAACCCCTTTTGGTAACTTAAAGAAGTTGGCCGCAAGCAAATGATCAAAAATATCATCTGCCTTAGTTAAATCGAAAGAATACTTCCTGTGGAGATCTTTCTTTTTAAACTGCTGATCAATTGTCGTATCTTTATGAATTAATGCTTCACAGATCATAGGTTCTTTTCCCACAATCTCTGCTGCATCAATCTCATAATTAGGATCTTTGTAGTATGTCCTATATGATGCCTTATTTTGATCTTGTTCCTCTTCTAGTAATGCTTCATATCTAGATACTTTGTAAGTCAGTTCCACTAAATCCCTGAACTCTGTTGAATCAAACTTCTTTCGAAGCCTGAACTCTAAGCCATTTTGGGCCAATTTTACGAATTCTGGTTCCGGCAAGATTACTCTACATTTATTTCGAGCCCTCTTAAATCTGGAAATAAACTGAGTAGCCTTCTCTTCAGGCCTTTGACTCAATCTTGCCAAGTCTGCCATGGAAACTTCTGGCTCTGATTAGAAGAATTGGGCATGAAATGCCTCTTCCATTTGCTGCCAAGTCTGGATAGAGCCAGGTGGAAGGTTAATGTACCATACAAATGCTCCCCCAGTTAGAGAATTTGGGAATAGTCTCAACTTCATATAGTCATGATTGGTAAATTCACCACATTGAGCAGCAAACCTAGCAATATGCTCTACTGTTGATTGGTTTCCGTTCCCATGAAAAAGGACAAAATCTGGTATCCTGAAACCTCTTGGATATTTATGTACCCTGTCGACCCATTCTAGGTATGGTTTTCTGTACACAAGAGTTTGGACCCCCCGAGCCATTGGTCCACACAACTCCCTAACTATATCGATAATTTGATCCCTAGGGACCATATTTTGTGCCTGCTGAACCACTACCGGGGGAACAAACACAGGATTTGGTGGACAAACTTATGCTTGTGGTCCTCTTAGTCCATAGGGTGGTACATTTGGGACTGGCTGTCCCTGTGGTACAGGTTGCTGTTGGGGGTGTAGGTAACCTCTTTGAGCCTGTCCTGCGAAGGGACCCACGAAAGGTGCTGGAACAGGTATTGTATCCCTTCCATTTGTAGGAAAACCTTCCAACCCCCCGTGTATAACTTCGAATAAGGGATTATTGTACCCCCTAGTGCCAGGTATGGCTTCGAATGTGGGGTTTGAAACCATTCTTATGCCATTTTCTTGTACTGGGCCAGATCCACCAATTTGCATGGCTTCACTGTTGAACATTGAGGCATTCTGGCTAGCTACAGGCCTCGAAATGGGTTCGTACCAAGACTGAGGTGGTAATCTTTCATGAATCTGATTACTGGTTTGACCATTAGAATGTCCATTAACTTGCATAGGCTGTTTATCTCTGGCCAATCTTTGCTGATGGACATTTACTTCCTCCATGTGTCTTACATTTATTAGTTGGTGGTTATTCATTCGATCCAAAAAGGATACTGTCCACCTTTCCATTGTGTTTATTAATTGCTGTCCCATGGCATCTACTAAACCACCCCACGGATTTACTGGCTGAGTAGATGGGACATTGGATGGTCCAATTCCTTGGTCCCGTCCACTATTACGAACAAATGGTATTTGCTCTGAAGTACTGGTCTGTTCGACCATGGGTTCCGATAAGATAGGAGTCTCCACAGGATGTGTTATCACATTATCCTCTGGATTAGGTATCTCCACCTCTCCTTCCACGCCTTCTTCCAAACGTTCATTTTCTCCTTGTCTCCTACGTCTAGCCATTTTAAAGAGTCCCACTGGGTGTGCCAAAAATTGTTGGCTTATTTTTCCTACGAAGGAAAATATCATAAATGCGAGCGTGCCAGCAAGGATTGAAAAATCCTTACAGATTAAATTCAAGCCAATTATCAAGCGATTGTGTTGACGGTTCTTTTGCCTCAACGAAGAGGACTTCAAATTTGCCAAGTGTAGTGAAAAGAAAAAGTAAAAGAAGAAAAATGGACGGAGAAAGACGATTGAGTGAACAATCAAAGTAATAATTACTTACCTCTACTCCTATGCTTTGAAAAGAAAGTGCATTAAATGCTTCGAAAATGAAATGTTGAAAATAAATGCTTCGAAATATAAATCTATGTTAAACTACTCCTAAGATAAGGAAATGACAAGAAATATTGAAATCAATTGTCTTTGATTTGAATCTTGAATCTTTATAATGTAGCCATTAATGGCTATTTATAGAAGAAAAAATACAACAATAACTACTTAGTAACTACCCATTTCTTCCATCTTCATTCTTGTCTTGCCATGTGTCCTTCCACTCATCCACTTTGTCCTCCCACTCATCCATTTTGTCCTTCATATTCTCCATTATCTCTATAACTTCTTTTAACTTCCAAATGAATAAGAGGATGCCACGTGTCCTGCAATTATATAAATAATAAATAATAATAAAAATTGCAGATTTATGGTGCTAACAGTTTCATATACCCACATCATTACAAAAAACATTACATACACCCACATCATTACAACATAATAGCACAAATCAAAAAATATTACACACATCCACAATTTTGTGAGTATGGAAAATGATGTGTGCTCCCCAAACGTGGGCTTCCAAAAAGTTTTGGTGCACCAACGTGTGGGTCATAAAAAAATACTAAACCCATAAAGCTCTATAATAAGCTTTTCCAAAACGTTACATACACCTACATCATTATAACATAATATCACAAATCAAAAAACATTACATACATGGGCAAAACAATCCACCCCCAATTAATGGGACCTTTGGGTGTAACAAATTAAATATGGGACTGATTAGATTACAATTCTACATTTTAGAATTTATGAGTCAATTTCCCAAAATTAAGTTATGTTAGGGATTTTATATAAATTATCAAATTTTTTATCAAACATCTCACATGAGTGTGAGACTCATACACATGTAATTTATATGAATTTCACACCTATTTAAGATATTTAGTTAAAAATTTAATAATTTATTTAAAATAGATATTTTTTTAAAAAATTATGTAAATGATTGCAATTACATTAGTGATCAATTATTGGCCGATCAGAATCTTAAAAAGCAAAAAAGATGATTGGGTGATTTGGAATCTTAACGAAGACTAAAAGATGAAATGATTCCGTAATTCCAGCTGGCTTCTTGTCGGACTACCAAGCTTTGTGATAATTGTCCTTTCAAAACTATAAACGCTTGTTTTTTTTTGGCTTGATTTTGGTCCAATCCACTATCGGATTTGGACTGTATTATTGAGTTTGTAGGGATTTATTACGGGTTTCGTTTTAAAAATTTGAATCATTTAATGTGTAAAATTCGTCAAATACTATGTTCCGATAAAAATTACGTTGATCGGATATCGATAGTTATGTAATCAAAACAGTTTTTTATCAACCGTTAATTTATTCACCGTCCATTTTTTTTTATACAAAACTGAGTTGATCACATAGCTATCGATATCAGATCAAAGTGATTTTTCACAGCGATATAGTATTTAACGAGTTCTACGCATTAAACGGTTCAGATTTTCAAAACGGGACCCGTGGTGGGCCCTCACGGACCCAACAGCACGGTCCAGTTCGATAGCGGACTGGACCAAAGCCAGATCTTTTTTTTTTTAATCAATTTTAAAAAATTGGTTAAAAATTGATTTTTTTTATTTTTTTTTTAAAAATATGTAAAAAAATAAAAAAATAATGTGACTTTAAAAAATTTAAAAAATTAATAAATTAACTTTTAATCATATTCTCAAAATAGGCTAAAAGTTTAACTATTTTCGAAAGATAAAAGAAAAAATTGACTTTTGACTTATTTTTAAAAATCAAAAGCCAGTTTATTTGAGTAAAAAAACATTTGGCAAGTTAGAAATAAACCAGCTTTCGAAGTTATGAAAATATCATTTCTGTTATGAAAGAGAACTAGGGCAAAGTTATAATTTCACATATTTCATGAAGGTAATATGGTCATTCTACCTCTTTGCCTACTGATGTGGCAACATATAAAAATAATTTTGAAAAAAAGTAAAAAAATAGTTTTTTTCTATCTTTCCAAATAGTTTTGGGCATAAGTCAAAAAGTAAGAAAATAAGCAAAAAAAACTTATTATTTTCTTCTTTGCAAAATAGTCCTAAAATAACATATTTCTTATCTTTTTATTTTTTTTTAGTAAAGTCACTTCTCTACACATCTTTTCGTAAAAAGTTAAAAATATTCTTGTTTAGATCATCACAAATAACCCCTAAGTAAATATGGACATAGTAGTTTTTTCTTTTCTATTTTTATAGGATCCTATCTAAGGGCTTCGTTTAACATGCGTTATTTTGCCTAAATTATTCAATAAAGAAAAAAATAGACTAATTTAGTTAATATAAGACAAAATATCACATTTAAATTATAATTATTTTATTTTTTTTCTCATAACCATCAAATCAATTAAAAAAAACGAGTCAAAATTTATCCGAAACACAACTTTTTTAAAGACTAAAATAATTTATAAAAAAAAAAACCTAAAAAGTCAAGCTAAATTAGCTCATTCCAAAAACAAAAGGTAGGTTGAATCAGGGTATTTTGTTTGTGGTGTGAGATTTCATATTGAACTTTTATGTAGAAGAATTTAATATTTTTTGGGGTGATATATATTAATTATGAGAGTTGTATGTAAGTAGTAGTAGAATGACTCTTGGATGATTGTTTATTTCTTTCCTAGAGTTTAGGTAAATAGTAGAGTAGTTGTTGGAGTTGTGCTCCATTATGGGGTTGTATTATGGGGTTGTATGTAGATAGTTAGGTAAGTAGTAATAGTGTGGTTGTTGGGCTTTAGTTGAGGGATTGTTTGGCAAGTTCACTTATTTGCTTATTTATTATAAGTTATCACATTATTTTTATATTTTTTTATACATTTTTTTTTTTTTTTTGTAAAAAGTTAAAAATTCACTAAATAAGTAAACTCGAAACCACCCCTAAGCAGGCTTGGTAATTGACTGTTAGGAAGACTTTATTAACTTTCTAGTTATTGTAGGTAGTAGTTTATTTTATTGATGATATAATATTTCTCATACTTGTAATTATTCTTCTATTATGGAAGATTGTATATAAGTAGTAGTTGAATGGTTGTTAGGTTTGAAGGCTTAGTAACTAATTGTTAGGTAAATTTTGTTGACTCTCTAGTTATTATGGACTAATCATTATGAGCTTGTAATCTGTTTAATTATTGATGATATAATATTTCTCATATTTGTGATTACTTTCCTATTAATTGACTAAAAAAATCTAATTAGTTAATAAGTTATACTTACTTTGATAATTAAAATTGTTTATTTTATTATTTGTGAGTAGATCAATTATAAAAATAAAAATAAAAAATTTGATAATCATAATCATATGATTTCGTTGTCTTTAAAAATGAATAATTACTTTCAAAGCAATATTTGTTTTCTATTTACTCGAAAGTAAATATTAAAAAAATAATTATACATTTATAATTAACATATCAATTTAATTATTTTTATAAATAATCTTCACATAGATCTAAAAAAAAAAAAAAATTAAATATTCAAATGGAACAGATTCCACAGAATCAAACACGTTTTTTTCAATATTTTTTTTTTAAAAGAAAAGTCTATCGTGTGCCCTTCTTTAGAATTGCATACTATATGCATTTCATTATAAATTAGTATAAAAAATATGTAATATCGTCACAAATTAGTAAAATAAAGTGTTTATAATTTTGTAATTAATGTTACAAAAATTTATGATTTGATTATGATATTTTTTGTTACACTAATTTATCACGATATTACACATTTTATAATAAATATTATAAAATTTTATAATAAAATTATACCAATTTATAATAGGAGCATAGGATAGACTTTTACCCTTTTTCTAATCGTAGATTCAAACTTTGAAGAAAGTTTGTCGCTCTCCTAAATTTATCCAGATTAGTCGGGTGATCGACACCCACCCCTCTCCCCAGAGACGCCCCAACTCTATTTGAGACTCAAGACAATGCCAAAAAATCTAATTGGGGCTCTTAATAAAATTTTAGATTGTAATTCTTATTTTTTACTTAAAATTCATGACATTGGCAAACAAAATTATTATTTTTATTATAATTTGAGAAACTTACCAATAAGTCTCATATACAAAGTTTAAAACCCATATAATCTCAAAACAAAATACTTGTACTAATTTGTCATATATATCTTTAATTGTTACAAAAAAATTATAAATACTATTACATCCCACTACCGTCGAATTTCTGTCAGACGCTCACCGGAGACTCACCGGAATGTTTAACATCATCGGGAAGCCGTCGGAGTATCACTGGAAGTCACCGGAGTATTGCCGGGAAGTCGCCGGAAGTTCGCCGAACTGTTATGAACGCCATTGGAAGTCACCGGAATATCCAGAACGTTGACTGGATGTTAAGAACATCATTGGAGACTCACCAGAATGTCCAGAATATTGTCCAAAAAAAATAATAAATGAAAAAATTAGAGCGAAAAAACATAGCAAAATGTGTTAAATATTGATAAACTAAAAGAAAGAAAAAAATGTAACGACAAAAAACAGCAACAATGGGAAAAACATATGTTATTTTTCAATTTTTGTAGAGTTTAAGTAAATAATCTCCAATATTGATCAAACTGAAAAGCAAGTTTTGAAACTGTAAAATGTTACAGTTTCAGAGCAAAAAGCTATTAAGTATTTATTCTTATTAATCAAACTGAAAAACATGTTATGAAACTACAAAATTTTATAGTTCTAAAGAATGTTATGAAACTGCAAAATTTTACAGTTTTAAACCATGATTCATTCCAGCACCAAAAAAAATTGAAACTGTAAAATTTTACAGTTTTCACCGCCTGTAACTAATACTCGAAAACAACTTATTCAAAATTTGAAATTTTTTTCCATTAAAACAGAAAAATAGACTTGTGTAATAGAGAAAATGTAGAAAAGTTGAGAAATCGAAGGAAAGAATAGATATAGAAAGAATATTGTACTCCCGGGAACTATTTTGGTTTAAGTCTAGTCGGATCTCATGTAGATCTACTCATCAATTTTGAATAGATCTACTTATCTTCTTCGCCGTTGATGGGGATGAAGTCACGAGTTGATTTTGATGGTTGGTGGTTGCCGGTGAACACCGATCAATGGTGGTCATCGGTCACCGGTAACTATATATTAGAAAGAGAAAGAAAATAAGAAAGACATGATCACCGGTCGTCGTCCATGACAAAGAAGATGAGAGGAAAATGCAGAAAAAAAAAGAGAGAGGAAAACGTAAAGAGTGAGGTAAAAAGCAGAGAGAGAGAGAGCGAGAGAAAAAGTAGGACTTTTGGGTCTACTCAAAAAGTTGTTAGATTAAATAGTGTACACATATTTCAAATAGGATGTGTGGGTAATTTTCCCATATAATTTTACATTTTCTTGCTAACAATCACTTGGCCTCGTATGGGAACAGTTTATTTTAGTAATTTTTTGACTTTTTAGTTAAAATATGAGATTAAAAAACTTATAAGTTTGGAATAACTTTTTAGTTTTTTTATGAAAAGATGTGCAAAAAGTAGATAAAAAAAATAATCTTTAACTTTTTTATATAGGTTATAGGTTTTTTAATTTTTTTAATAACTTTTTAGTTTTTAGGTTAAAACTATTACTTTCCAAACGAGGTCTCAATATTCTTAACCTTTACAATTAAAATAATTTTGAGAATTAATAAATTAAAATATGTAAGATTTCATATTTTTGGTTACTATTTCAATTTAGGACAATTGTTTTTGTTGATTTTATTTATGTATATACATATTAGCTATGTTGGTTTCGCAACTTGAGTGGCCAGATTAGACCACCATGATTGTGGGTCCCATCCACAGCATGTTTGATAATGAAATGAAAGGACAGATTGATAGTCTACGGGGTTTAGTAGTCCCCCTCGGTAGGGGATTAGCTTGGATGAGTTTTGGATGAGATTAGGAAAATAGTGAAGGGATTGAGTCTATTTTATATATATATATATATATATATAAATTTAACCAAATGCACCTGTTTGTTTTAATATTTGTTTTAATTTTTTTAATATAAAAATAATTTATTTATTTATTTTATATCAAAATAATTTAATAATCTCATCACTAACCATCTCTCATATTATCATCAAAATAAACACACTCCTCACTAACAATCTTTACATTAACAATCTTTCACTAATTATTCTCTCACTAATAATCTCATCAACTTATTCACCAAACAAACGTGACCATTGTCTAGTGAAAAATATTCTAATAAATGGGTCCTCCTCTACTTGGAGTTCTAGGCAAACACTTAAGTTGCCTACTCCTTGAGCCACATAATTGACAAAATTTTAAGCACCCATTCATTCCGCCTATACTCTAGGACTTGATTACCTACCATTTTTCTACCTATTTTGTTTGTTCTTATAATTAGTATGCTGGTATTAGTAAATTTTGAGTAATGATATATCAAGCTCTATTTATAATTTCTCATGTTTTCTTGTGAGAGATTAGATGACAAAAACATTCAGTGTGTTTGGTTTGAATTTTTTGAATTAAGTTTTTTAAAAATTAACTTTTTTGATTTTCGTACTTTTTTCTTTTTAATGAATATTTTTTAAATTTTAAATATTTTTTTTACTTTTTTAGATGCACCTTACTTAGATGTATCTAAAAAGTAAAAAATTTATGAAAAAATATTTTAAAAAATTAATAAATACATAACAATACAAAAAATGTACTGAATTTTTGTATTTTTTTTTGTATTTTTGGTATTTAGTGAATTTTTAAAAGATTTTTTTTATAATTTTTTTACTTTTTAGGTGTATTTATGTTAGTTGTGTCTAAAAAGTAAAAAAATTGCTTAAAATATTAAAAACATTCAGTAAAAATAAAAAAACACGAAAAATAAGAAAATATAATTTTCTGAAAAATATTTTTTGAAAAGTAAAAACAAACAAGGTGAATAATACTTAACTGACCTAATAATAGAATGAGAATATCATTTCTTGTTCTCCTAGTGAACCGTTTTCTTGGCATCATAATTGACAAAATAACCGCATACTAGCGACCTGTAAGGCCAAAGTAGAGAAATGCAAAGTTTTGTTCTCTATGTTAATACTCCTTGAACAAACCTATATCATAATCTAACTTAATAATCAATATTTTAGAAGACAACATATAAGATGCCAATTGATAAATGACATACAGTATTGCTTCTTGTTAGGGATGTAATCGGTTCTATACAGTCAGTATTTAAGTAGAAATTATCACCAAACTGATAATTTTGATTTTATTATTCTGAACACCGATACAGATTACTTCTCCCATCAAACCGTCCCGAACCAAATCGATTGAGACAGTTCGATTCAGTGCAATTAATCGGTCTAGAACTTTTAAAAATTGAGGAACTTTTTAGTTTAGTCACTAATATATATAAAAATATTGAATTAGTTATTTATCCATTGCTTTAAACATATCCAATCCATCCATTTGATAAATATTTTCAATTCCTATATTAACGAAAAAACAAACATTTTTTTTTTAAAAAAAATACTAAGATTTCAAGAATAATGAGTTAGAATTAAAATTATATATAAGAAGAATTTACAAACTTAGGTTATAGAGATAAGGTTAATAATTTATTATACTTTTATATATCATTATATTATTAGATTATAAATATATGGGTAAATTACAAATACACCCCCCCGGAGGTTTGCTTAAAGTGCAAATTGTCCCCTATGGTTTGAAAAATTATAAATACCTCTTGTTAAAATTTTTATTTGATAGAATTAACTAAAAAAATAAAATTCATAATTGTTCTCCTATACAATAATAAAATCACCTAAATTATTAATTGAAACATATTTTTAACATCATTAAAAACTATTAATTGAGTTGATGATTTATTAATAAAATTGGCGATTTGTTATGAAATTAGAAATCTCAGGAGATGGAATGTAATTTCCATAATCATAGGGACCGATTCATATTTTAATCAATCCTCAAGGGGTGTATTTGTAATTTACCCTAGATATATATTATAAATACAATATATGTTGAAGCGGTCGGTTTCTATTTAATTAGGTGCATAAGGTGTTTGAACCGATACTGATACCGAACTGAAAGTCAAAAAAAATCAAATTACAAAATCGCACAGACCGATTGTTAAAAAACAAATCAAATAGCCAATTCGGTCCGATTCAATTGATTTGATCTATTTTTTCAATTTTTTTTTACATCCCTATTTCTTGTGCATTTATTAATTTTTTCTTTGTTAATTAGTTCTATGTAGAAGAAGCAATGAATGGTTTTGGCATAGAGAGAAATTTGAAGGAACATAGACAAAAACAAGGAATTGTCATAGTTGTTTTAAAAAAAATGATTGGTAAAAAGAGAATATTCAACTATGGTAAGATGCATCACCCAACAATACAAGATTGCATAGAAAAAGACTAAAGGCATTGAATATTATAAAATAAAATAAAAACAATTATATGCAACTTGAGATAAGAGAATGAATGATTGAGAAGTGAATGAGATTGTAATGGAACAAAAGTGCTTTTTTTGAAAAAACAAATAATAATAATAAATGGAAATGTCTAGTTGTTTGGATATGGTGACATTTGAAATAATTAATGGAAGTATACGGCTGGTCACGCCCGGCCACCGTATCCCATTGTTCCATCTGCTGTCATTGCTTTTCCTCTGTCTCTTTTTGTTTACCCTAAAGAATAAAAAAGTTTTTGAATGAATCTCGTCATCAACTAAAATTTGATTATTTAAGACTTAACATTCGGTTTGGATTGTGATGTAGAACAAAAAATATATATATATATATATATTTTGTGTTCTCTTATTTAGGTGAAAAAAAAAAAAAAGAGAAAAAAAAAAGAAAGAGAAAATTTAGTGATAGACCTCTCAGTATCTAACTTGTCCTTCAAAATGGTAAGAATTATATAGATCTTTTCAAAATCTCTAATATTTTAAATTTTATTTCTTTTACTATAATATCCTCATATATATATATATATATATATACAGTGGCAAAGTCAGGAATTTAATATAAGGGACACCTATTAATTATAATCTCAAAATTTTTCTTCCCCAATCAATAACAATAACATAATAATAATTTTTCAAGCTAATATTAAACATTAAAAATTAATATTCATTACAAAAAGCTTTTAATTTTAAACTTTTGCAATTGACCCCGACGAGTTTTCATCTTTTGAAATCTTTCCATGATATATAGTAACATTGTCAATGCCGTCAAAAATATCCCGCTCAATGTAGACAACCAAGCTATCATTCATCCATTCATCACCCATTCGGTTCCGCAACTGATTCTTCACAATATTCATAGCTGAAAATACCCTCTCAACAGTAGCGGTTGCAACAGGTAAGATTAATGCTAAGGTCAAGAGCAAATACACTAATGGATCTACTTTGTCTCTTCTAGTCTCCACCATTTTCTTAGCAAGATCGGCAATTACATTCAACATTGAGAACTCATTACTGGATAGCATGTCGATAATATATGTATCAAGTTGATCATTAAGTACCATGAACTCCAATGAAGAAAATTTTTTAGGATAAAATTCAGCAAGATAAATTAACTTTTTCCTGTCAAAACTAGAGAAAGAGTTAGATGGATTCAAACATGCCACACAAATTAATAACTCAGTGTTCAACTCAGTGAAACGAGCATTTAGTTCTTGAATTTGCATATCCAAAACAGTGTAGAATAACTCAGTGTGATAGTGATGTAAGTTTGTAATTTCTTGAGCATTGCGCTTTTTTCTCCCTCGAGCTACAAACATATCATCAATTTGGGGAACATCAATTTTATGCTTTTCACAAAAAGACAAAATATCATCAAGTAAAGATATCCACCCACTCTCCCTCATCTTTTGAAGTCGTACTTTAGAAATTTGAACTAAATTCAGGGCATTAACAATATATTGATCTTTCCTTTGTAGTGCTTGCGATTACTCACTTATAATAGCCAATATCGTTTTCATCAAATGAAGGTTGAATACAAACTCAAATGATTGAATTGAGCCCAACAATACATTTGTTTCTGCTTGTTGTTCTGAATTTGAACCATCCTCCGAAATCATTTCAAACACATCAATCACTATTGAAAACATACTAGCCAAGTTGACTAAAGTACCATAGTGTGAACCTCAACGTGTATCATCAGCACGTTTAAGATTAGTTTCTTGATTTAAGCCTTGCCCACTAGATAGCTCTCCAGTATTAAGTGCCTCAACAACTTTTGCAGCTTACTTCTCCCTAACAATATCTTGGCGTTTACATGATGCTCCAACAACATTCACCACATTAGAAAGCAATTTGATTATGATTATTTGCCACGGCTACAAGTGTCAATTGCGATTAATGAGCAAAACAATGAACATAATATGTATAAGGATTCTCTTTCAGTATAAGTGTTTTAAGACCAATGAACTCACCTTGCATATTACTAGCCCTATCATAGCCTTGACCCCACAATCTGGAAATACTCAATCCAAGTCTGGAGAATAAATTTTTCACAGCTTGTTTGAGTAAGAAAGCATTCATATTAGCAACATGCTCAATATCCAAAAAGCGCTCAATCACTTGGCTTTTTTTGTCAACATATCATATTACAACTGCCATTTGCCCCTTGATTGATATGCCACAGACTTCATCAATCAAAATAGAAAAAAGTGCATCACCAAGATCTCTAATAATCACATTGATAATTTCAAATGCAGCCACATTTACAATGCCTTTTTGAATATCAAAAGATGTCAACTTGAGATTTTGTGGAGTATTGCTCAATGCAACGACTTTGACATCTTCATTATGATTAGCAAGAAACTTGAAAAGTTCAAGAAAATTTCCCTGGTTACTTGAATTTTCAGATTCATCATGTCCACGAAACGCAAGTCCTTGTTTTAGAAGAAATTTGACATAATCAACAGATGTATTTAAACGGGTTCGATACTCAATTCAAGTTTGATCAAATTGTTTGAAAAAAATCGTTTGAATATGTTGGTTTTGATTTAACAAGTCTTGACATTTACTCGAAACTTGATTATGAGCACTATTGGGACCTCTAACATGAGTTTGAATTTTTTCTTTTTTCTTCCAATTTGAGAAACCCTCACCAAAAAAAGAATCACCACCAGTTTGATCTCTAATATCGGGTTTGAAAAGAAAACAACATAAGCAAAATGCTGCATCTTTTGTTACGCTATACTCCAACCAATTAGAAAATTTACTAAATCAAGCCTGATTAAATCGCCAAAGTTTTTGTCCAAATGATTTTTGTAGAAAATTATGATCATGAGGTTGACAATGACCTTTTTGTAGATATGTCCTACAAATTTGGTCTCGATCATTAGCATTATAGTCCATAATCCGAGGCCGTAATCTTAGATCTGCAGGAAGGTCTACTAAGTTGATTTCTAGGCGACTTCTTTTTGAGGAAGAGATGATTCCAATTATGATTTTCTTTTGAAATATTTCTCCATGGCTATTTGAAAAAACTAAAAATCAAAATAAAAATCCATAATCAAAATCACAAACCCTCACAAATCAAAATCTCCAATTTTAATACAAATCAAAAAATTTAAATTTAGCACAAATCACAACAAATCAAAATTTCTAATTTTAGCACAAATTATAACAAATCAAAATCCTTAATTTAAATAATAATCGCTGCAAATTAATATTTTTAATTTTAGCACAAATAAAATCCCTAATTTCAGCACAAACAACAACAAACCAAAATCCCTAATTTTAATATAAATCACCACCAATTAAGACTCATAATTTTAGCATATCAAAATCTCTTATTTTAATATAAATAATAACAAACAAAAAAATTTTACAAATCAAAACTTAACAAATAACTATATATTAATACTCATAATTTTTATTTAAAAGTTAAAAAAATAAAAATAAAAATAAAAAAGTTACCTGTAAACAATAAAGAGAAGACATCAAGGTTGTAGTGTGGTCCCAAATCTGTGTTATGTGATCCTAATCTGGTAAATCACGAGTCGATAAATTACATAGGGTGTGTTTGGTAACGTTTACGTTTTCAGTTCATATTTACAAAAATTTTATAAACTGATTTTTGTTTATTTTTTGTTTATTTTTAGAAAAACATAAACTACAAACGCATTTGGTAATTGACAAAATGTTTAAAAAAAATTTAAAATATAAAAAAGTGTGAGAAATGACAAGTGACGGCGGAAGACGGTGGTGGAAAGTGGTGACGGTGGGTGGTGTGTATCTGGTGGTGGTGGTGGGTGGGTGGGTGACGGTGGCAGGTGGCGGGTGGTAGCGAGTGGGTGGTGGTGGCGGGTGGTAGTGACAGGTGGGTGTTGGTGAGTGGTGGTGGGTGGGTGGTGGTGGCTGGTAGGTGGCGGTGGTGGTGGTGGTGGTGGGTGGGTGGGTGAGTGGATGACGGTGGCGGGTGATAGGTGGTAACGAGTGGATGGCGGTGGCAGGTGGGTGGGCGGTGGGTGGGTGGGTGATGGTGGCAGGTAGTGGGTAGCAGCGAGTAGGTGGTAGTGGCAGATGGGTGGCGGATGGCGGATGGCGGGTGGTGGTGGGTGGGTGGTGATGGTAGGTGGGTGGGTGATAGTGGCGGGTGGTGGTGGTAGGTGGGTGGCGGATGGCAAGTGGTGGAGGGTGGTGGCAGGTGGTGGTGGTAGATGGGTGGCGGATGGCGACTGGTGGGGGAGTGGTGGCTGGTAGTGGTGGTAGGTAGGTGGGTGACAGTAGCGGGTGGTAGGTGGTAGGTGGTAGCGAGTGAGTGGTAGTGGTGGTGGGTGTTTGGTGGTGGTGGTAGGTGCGTAGCGGATGTGTGGCGGGTAATGGTGGTGGTGGTGGGTGGGTGACGGTAGCGGGTAGTGGGTGGTAGCGAATGGGTGGTAGCGGTGGTGGTGGTGGTAATGGTGGGTGGGTGGGTGACGGTGGCGGGTGGTAAGTGGTAGTGAGTGGGTGGTGGTGATGGTGGGTAGTGGGCGGTGGGCGGTGATGGCAGGTGGGTGGTAGGTGATGGTGGTGGGCGGCGGCGGCGGTGGTGGTGGCGGGTGGGTGGCAGGTGGCTGGTGGTGGCGGGTGGTGGATGGTGATGGCAGGTGGGTGGTGAGTGGTGGTGGCAAGTAGATGGCGGGTGGTGGTGGCGGGTGGTGGATGGTAGTGACGGGTGGTGAGTGGTGATGGGTGGATGATAGGTAGGTGGTGGTGGCGAGTGGATGGCAGATGGGTGGTGGGCGGTGGTGGCAAAAGACGGTGGTGGAAAATGATGGTGGGTGGTGGCTAGTGTTGGGTGGTAAAAAAAAAAACTGAAAACTCAAAATGGAAATACATTTTTTGTGTTTTCATTTTTTGGCCAAATTTATAAACTGAGACCACTTATTTATAAATAAAAAATTTTACCAAACAAGTTTTTGTTTGAGTTTTTTAAATTTTTATAAATATAAATAGAAAACTGAAAATGTAAATGTTACCAAACGGCACCATAACAATAAAGGGAGACAAAGAAAACAAAGAAAATACAAAAATATTTAACAAGTACTGTAAATAAATAAAATATAAAAGAATTTCATACACTTTTAAGATTTTAGAATTTTAACCTTACCATAATTAGAATTGTGTGTATTTATCTAAAAAAAATTATGTATTAATATTTGGTTGGGATTGGGATTTAAAAATAAAAAATAAAAAAAGAAAAAAAAGAAAAGTGCATGTGGTGTGTGTCAGTGTGGTGAGCAAGACCCAACCCAACAATAATTACGTGGGCACTGTACGTAAGAGTATGACCCAACCCACAAAAACACAAAAAAAAGGAAAGAAAAGTCAGGGGTCAACGTCGCTCCACTTTTATATATATATATATATATATTGTTTTGGGAAGATGGTAAAAAGTGGCTTTTTGACTTTTAACTAAGCTTTTGGCTTTTTTAGACAAATGATTTGGGAAGTTGATAAAAAGTGACTTTTGACTTTTTTGATTAATATTTGTTTATGATGTCAAATCATAATAAAATGACTAAACTACCCCCATTTATTTAAAATATTTACAACTGAACCTATGTAACACATTGTGACCCATGAGGGGTAAAATTATAATTTCACCGTTGGCTAAAAACCAACTTGCCAAATGAAAAAAAAGCCAAAAAAGCCAACTTTTGACTTTTGCTACTAACAAAAAAAAGTGACTTTTAGCCAAGTTCCCAAAATAGCCCTATGTGTATCAAATTTCAATCACACTCTCTCTCATCTTAATCTCTTCTCTGTCTTACTTTTATCACCGTTGCTCTTCATCAGCATCATTGTCGCTGTCCATTGGCGCCACCGCCACTCACCATGAAATTCTTTCTCTTTCTCTATCTCTCTATCTTCTTCTCATGATGTTTCGTTCTTCTAACAGTAAAATTTTACTCTATTTATGACACAACACTCTCCTACAAAGCCATCATTGTAACTTATTTTAGAGTAAATTCAGAGTAAAATTTATTATAATTCAAAATAAAATTTTATTGTCGTCAAGTAGATTAGCATGTTGTTATTTGTAGTAAAATTTTACTGTTACAAAAACAGAGTATATATTAAATGAACGAATCATAATCAAATTTTACTTTTAGATCTATGAACAAAAAAAAAAAAACTCTTGATTTTTCAGTGCAATATCTCGATTTCTTATTTTTCTATCAAATCCAAGTTTTTTTTTTTTTACTCTCAAAATTGAAATTATTGATCTCAAATATGAGTTCGTAAGTATAAAATTTGAGATGATGGTGGTAGTTTGACGGTAACAATGGTGGTTGCTGGCCGACGGTGAGGATGAATGACGCCGATAAACGATGAAAATGGTGATGACGATGAACAACCATCGAGTTGGTGGAGAGAGAGAGAGATGTAAAAGAAAGAGAAAAAAGAGAAGGTATAATGATAAAATAAAATATTTAAATAATAAATTTTATCCTTTATACAGGACTTTTTAATTATGAGGCTGTTTTGAAAGTACTAATTTTTTTTTTTTAAATTTTTTTTTTGTCCTTTAAACAAGAAAGGGAAGGTAGGAGAGGTTTATGGCCAAATTTAAAATATATATATATATATATATACATATTTTCTTAACTATCATGTTTAGATGAGTAAGAAAACAAAACATGTGAAAATTTTTTTTTCTTCATTTATATTTTAATGGACAATATTGATATCATGAAAATTATACAACTAATTAATGAAGTTTCCCCTCAACAAATCTTCCCACTTTTGGTTAAAAATGAAAACAGTAAAATAAGAGAGTTATTTTCTCACAATTTCTTATAATTTCTCACATTTTCTCATTCAATTTACAAACTAAACATGAACAAAGTATATTATTTATTTTCGTTTTTCACCAAATCACCCTATCAAAATGGAGTGTAAGGAGTTGGCTTGTAGTATGAGATGATTCCTTATGCATGATTCCTGACTAAAATGTGATGCCTATGTTTAAATCTTGTCCCTTTGAATTCAATATTTTTTTATCTTATTTCTCTTTCTTTTTCTTCACAAAAAATAAATGAATAAATGACTATTTGATAAAATTGAAAAAGTGACTAATATTTGAAGATGAGTTGGTTTAGAATTTGTGAATAATAATGAAATGATATTACTCCTTAATAGTTTCGCCTTTTGAAACAAGAAATTTTGATCTTGGAGGAATAATATCAACCACTTGATGTCCATTCGACACATTTGTTATGGCTATTTCGTATCCGTCTTTTCTTTTCGTATGATTTTGCTTACTATGCATGCTGATTTAGCATTATAAGCTATATTATTACTCTTGTTCCTATGATATCTCAAGCATGTGAAGGTTTTTCTTTCTTTTCTGTTCTCATGAATGTCAAGGTTCTTTATCTTTTGTTTGTCATGTGTACATTATAATTCTTATTGTTTAATGAATTTGTTCAAATTTAATTTAAATATTTCTCAATTATAATAATTTTTGACTTTTAATTTGTGCAGTAAATTTATAGGTATCGCATAAAACGACACATAAATCAACATATCTCTTGTAGAGGTGGTGGATCCCCTACATGATTTATACAGAATCGGCTACTTTTGTGAGAGAAATAATAGTTTATGCAATATTTTATGTGATGTACTAGTATTGTTTAAATAATTATTTTTAAAAAATCATTAAATGAAAACAACTGATTTTAGTGTTTTCTTTGGACAAAACAAAACAAAAAAAAAAAAAAATCAAATTTCTTTAATATTTTTTTTAATTCTTTCAATTTTATTTTTTTTTAAATCTTAGAATCATTCAATCTAGAGGAATTTAAAGGTATAAAAATAAAATAAAAAATTTGACACAGATTTTAAAAAATTAAATAAAAAAATTGGGGAAAAAAAAAAGTCAGTTTAAAGCTAACAATCAATATGGAATTTTTAAAATTTTGTTAATAACTTTTTTTTTTATTTTATTTTTTGTTTGTTTAAGTAATCTAAAATAAATATCTTGACTTGGAATTAAATAATTTATTTTATTTGTAGTTTTATAAATTTAAAGATAACAAACGAGGATGTTGAAGCTCGTGTTTGATTTGTAAACTAAATGAGTTTAAGCTTATTTATTTATTTAATGAACTGAGTCGTACCTTTAACAATTAACTATCCTAATTGTAAATGGATTTATATCCCAGTAGGCCCAAGCTTAAAAATAGGTAGATATAATAAATTATATAATTTATAAAAAAGTAAATTACACTAATTTCTCTTGAAATGTAAAGAAAATACAAAAAAAAAAAAATTATAATTTTTGTATAATGACTATAATTTCTCTTTTAATAAGATAATAGAATCAAAATTAATAGACATGCAAAGATATAAGAATAAAGAATAAATAAATAAAAATATGCACATTAGTATAAAAACAACGGCAATATTTTCTCATTCATATTATTAACAATTAACTAATAAAAATGAGACTTGAATTAAAATTTTAAAAATATTTAATATAATTATGTTAAAATTCTAAAATTTATTGTAATTTCTCAAAATTTTATTGGAGGTGAGTGTAATTTATCATTTACACAAAAAAAAAAAGTAAAACTAAGGTCTTGTTTGGGAAGTTAGCTATTTTAGTAAATTATTTTAGTTTTTAATTATTTTAATAAGTTAAAATTTTTATATTTGAAAAAATAATTAAATTTTTTTATAATTAAATGTAAGATTTATGAAAAAAAAATTAAAAAAATTATAAATTTAATATAATATTTTCTCTTATTAAATATTTTAATCTATTTTATTCTTTTATAAATTCTAAACCCAAAGAAAAGTCAAAAAAAAGGGCTAAGAGCCAAACAGGTGTAGTACCCTGCTTGCTGAATCTACAGTCTGTACATACACACATATATATATATGCATAGAGGGAGAGGAGGAGGGAAGAAGCTTGAGGCAGGAATTCTTGGGAAGAGAGAGAGAGAGAGAGAGAGAGGAGAGCCACCAAAAATGGGTATGGAATACCTGTCTAACAACCACTGCAATGGTGGAGAAGATTCAGGTGCTGTTAATCCTCCAGTGATACTAGGACTCCAACCCTCTGCCCTCATCGACCACATAGCCAAGGTCGATTGGTCTCTACTTTCTCAAATTTCCGGCGAGTCTGGTGGCTCCTTCCCGGTAACCCAAGATTTTTCAAGATTTCAGTTTTTAATTATGCTTTTACATCTGTAAAATCAAAGCAATTATTATTATTTTTTCGGTTGTGTTCATGATGTCTGACTATATTTTTAACTGAGCTGAATTGACTGTTGTCAAAAATTAAATCTGTGAATGGCACCCACTAAACCCTTAGGCTCCATTTGGATGAGTGAATTTCAAATGAAGGGATTTGAGGTGTGAATTTTATAAAATTATAAGAAGATTAGCTCTAGAAGGTAGATTGATGAGTCTAAAGTATGTGCTGCAAGGTGTATTTTGTTGAGATTCTTGTTCAAATGGAATCTTTTATGGAAGGAATTAAAATAACTTGGTGAAAATTTTTTACTTGAATTGCGTCAATATAAAGTTCTCAAACCCATTCTTGACATCTAAATCTAAAATATTACATTGAATTGACGGCTAATACTCCGTCAAATTATTAATGCCAAATCCATTCTTTTCAAACCGATAAATCCAAATGCAACCTTATGGTCATTGGGATTCTGTAGAATTGGCAGAAATGGTTACTTTGTGTAAGCAAACTACGAAATATTTTACCCATGGTGGCATTAGTGGGCATACAAAGAGAATGCTATTTTTAGCATGCCTTTTTAACATTGGAGCATTTAATAACAGCTTTATTTGGTTGTTGTGCATGGTATTTGGTTTGTAAATTTTTAGCATTTAATTTTTTAGATTTGATCTTCTCTTTTGTACTTATATTCACTAGATTGGTCTATTGACTTCTTTTCATCAAGTGCTTTTACAATGCTGAATCAAATATATCATCTGTAATGTAACATTTGTTTTCACTATGTCGGGAAGATCCCAACTATGATGAAATTCAATTGGTAGGTTGTGTAAAATATAATTTGTTTCTATTTATCCCATGTAGGTTGAAATTGAAGAGCTTGAGCATATATTGAGTGAAGTGAAAATTCATATTCTCTCATCCCCCGATGATTCATCTCCTGTAAAAACGATAGCCGCGGGCAGTGTTGCTAATACTATTAGAGGCTTGGCTGCTGGCTTTGGGGTCTCTTGTGGTATAATTGGAGCCTGTGGGGATGATGAGCAAGGAAAATTGTTTGTGAGTAACATGAGGTTGTATGGAGTGAACATCTCGAGATTGAGGATGAAGAAAGGATCCACTGCTCAGGTGAGCTTCATACTATCACAGAAGTGGACTAGTTCTTTCATATATTTCATTAAGCTTTTGGATGCTTAGTACTCAAATTTATGGTATGGCACAGTGTGTTTGCCTTGTTGACGAGTTGGCCAATCGTACAATGCGACCGTGTCTCTCAAATGCTGCTAAGATTCAGGTGGATGTTTTTATCTAGTTCATGATTGTTAAAGATGTTGAGATTTCATGTTAGGAGTGTAAAGCTCACTGTTTTTATCATATTTTCTTTTGTCAGGCAGATGCACTAATGAGAGAGGATTTTAGAGGTTCCAAGGTAAAGCACCTTTTTATCAAACTAGGTTTATGTTGATTTATGTCTGCCTATGAGAAGTGTTCTTCATCTTTATGTAATATGTTAAATACTTGTAAACTAATATTGGACTAAAGTTTGCCCTAGATGACTATTTTGCAAATCAAATGTCAAACTACACTTTGAAGAGAAGATGTCGCCTTATATTTAATGATAACCCTAGATACAATACACATCTATCATGCCCTCAATAAACTTGGTTTTCTTACTTATCAGCATTGATCTGGAGCTTCTGAATGGTGGTACCCTCCAGAGTCTTCGCAGCTTATTTGCTTCTGTGTCTTATGTTACAGTGGTTGGTACTCAGATATGCGATATCTAATTTGGAAATTATTCATGCTGCTATTCGAATTGCCAAACAGGAGGGTGTTCTAGTATCCCTTGATTTGGCCAGTTTTGAGGTAATAATTTCTATGAATGCTTGTACCATGTACCTGGAACAAGAGGGCACTCCACTTTGTTTACCTATTTTATTTGAAGACAAGTCTATACACACAGAAATCTATCACAAAATTGGACACAACCCTCTCACATGTGTCACATGACACCTATATGAGAGGGTTGTTGTCTGATTCTGTAATTAGTTTCTATGCAAGTAGAAGAATTGTTCTTTGAATCTCGACGGAACAAAATTCTATCTTTTTTAATGGAAAACATGAAGAAATTATGTTAAGGAAATCAAAATAAGTTTATTCCTGAAAATCCCATAACGAATCCTGTGGACAGAAAAGACTGGTCTTTATTTGCTTTGTAAGCAATGTCACATCGTTATATTTCATTTGGCATTTGTTTACTTTCTTTATCGGTTTTAGTTGCAAAGAAAATTGTGTTTGGTTTATGATCTGATATTTTTATCAGATGGTTCGGAAGTTCAGATTGCAACTCCTACAGCTGCTAGAGTCGGGGAATATAGACCTTTGCTTTGCCAACGAGGATGAAGCAACAGAGCTTGTAAGGTAACTGTCAACTGATTCCTTCCCGCGTCATGCTTCCACAGTTTGAGATGAAACAAAAGTTGCTAGTTGTACAGTGCCTGTTTGGCATTTTCATGAATAGTTTTATGCCCTCTGAGTTCTAAAAATGAGAAAATGAGGTCAAGATTTTGTGTGGTTCATTATTCTCGTTTTCCTTTTTGAACAAAAATTAAATTACCCAGTTTGTGGAAACGTCTGTCTTTGGTTATTGTTTTGGGGTGAAACTTACTAAAAATGACAGGAGAACACATGTTCTAAACATTTCTGATGATATGGAAAGCATGATGGGATTCGTTTCTTGAAACTAAGCCTTCAGGCCCAAAGTTTCTTTTTACTTGAATCTCCCAGAATTTGGTGCAGTCTCTGGTAAATGATGTTTGATTCTCTTGGTACGGTTGTAGGGGTGAAGAAGGTGCCAATCTTGAGTCTGCTCTTGAATTTTTGGCAAAACACTGTCAGTGGGCTGTGGTGACATTAGGCTCTAATGGATGCATTGCAAAACATGGAAAAGAGGTCAGTGATATGTTATATTTGTCTCCTCTTCCATAGTTTTGGTTATTAGAAATATTAATATATATATATATATATAATCTGTGGAACTTTGAAAAGGTAACTATTCCATGGAATCTTATAATAAACTATTCCATGGAATCTTATAATAATCTCTCTTCCAAAGGCACACGTGTACCCCTTATGGAATGGATATTATAATTGGTATCGTCCTAAACATTGTGAATCTGAATTTGTTATCGAATGATCATGGAAAGTACACAAGATTGACACAAGACATTTATTCTACTTTAAGTATACGATATGCTCTCTTTTAGTATATAGTAAGTCTACAGACACAGGACTAACTACAGAACATTAGCACTAAAAAAGTGCACTTTTTTAGTTTTTTATCTTTTTTTGGCTCACATCACTTCTCTATTTTTCTACACATACATCCCAAACAACCCCGAAACAATCCTAGCACATCCCAAAAAATCCTGGCCATACATATCAGATGGTGGCACCTATCATAAAAGAAACAGTTTGAACTCAGACTGTTCCATTTATGTTTAATGTGGTTGGTTCTGTGTGCATAGACTTATTGTTTAACTTATGAACACAATTAAGCCTTTTGATTGACTCATACCAGTTGGCGCTGTCTTCTTTACTGAAAATGCAGTAAACTATTGCAAGTAGGTAGCCAAAAAAAAGGAGATGAGAAAAGAAAACATAAATAAAAAGAGAGAGAGAATTAATGCAATACCAGTTATGGGGTCTACTGTCTCTGTCTTTGTCCTTGTCCTTGTACGCCTTGTTACTTTTACATCAAGATTCTGTGGTTATTTTAATGGATGTAATCTTTTTACTTTTTGGTAAGTAATGGATAGAATTTCATTACCTCTTTCAGATTGTTCGGGTTCCGGCAATTGGGGAGGCAAAGGCAATAGATGCCACTGGGGCAGGGGACCTGTTTGCAAGTGGGTTTTTGTACGGATTGGTAAAGGGGCTAAACCTAGAGGAATGCTGCAAAGTGGGCTCATGCAGTGGTGGCTCTGTTATTCGGGCTCTTGGGGGTGAGGTGACACCAGAGAACTGGCAATGGATGCATAAACAAATGCAGACCGAGGGCCTCACTGTCCCCAGTAGTGACGAGTGATATTTCTTGTCAAAGGGGATCTTTTTTAGGGTTTGGGTAATCATTATTGCTATTGTTTCATGAGTCAATGTTATTGTTTATCAATTAATGAACGATTATCATTAAGTTGCATTCGGGAGTACTAGCATTGTTGTTAATGCATACAAAGCTACCATCTAACCCTCACAAAAAAGAACGGAAACGATTGAACACAGGGTACTGAATTTGAATGCCTCAAGCACAAAATGTGTACAGTTTTGCTTGGCTTCAATTTTTAAATCTTATGGTCTGTGAAAATATTGATTAGTTCATGGTTAATTAATTGATTTGGCCTATCATTAATGCCTTAAAAATCCCTAGGGATAGTTTGAGCACAATAATTTGACTAGAATTTTGAGCAGGCTGAATGTAATCATATCAAAATGGGACAGTACATGGTTCAGGTTAGGCAAGCAGAGCACCAGTATTATGGTGCAGATGCCCAGAGGCAACACATTAAACAGCTCTATAAGAAAGAGGCTCCAACACATCCACATCATCTCAAGTGTTGTTAGTAAACTCCTTAGTTCATTAAATCCGGTGTCTTTGACAAGCAACTTTTAGAATAACATAGAAGGCAGCCATTTCACTTCCCGTGCATCTGGTTCAGACTTTTCATTGCCGTCAAATATATTTGGGTACATAAAGGTCATGCTACACGAGGATTTAAAACATGATAATCACATTGTTTCATCGCCTTTGGGTACTTTTTCAGTCTTGGATCCGATTGATGCAAATGATCGTCGACACCTTGGTTGATGATTTTGAATTTGACCGGCCATTTGTTGCGCATGTTCGATAAAGCTTAGTAGGCTGCTCCCATGGAAGGCCAGGCAAGTTCAAGTGGCCATAATAAGGGGACGAAACTAGCAATGGTCATTCTTGAACAAGTAGTCTCAAGTAAAAGTGATGCCTATGTTACAGATCTAGCAATGCATCATCATATAAGGGACAAGGAAACTCTAACCAGTATGCGGAGGATTTCCAAAAGGAACTTTGAGCATTCCTACAAGCTGGTGAAAGTTATTGTTCGAGGCTGATGGTGGAAGCTCTTATTGTATCATTGTGTGGGACAACCAACCCCACCAGCTTGAGGAGGAGGATGTCCTAATGACAGAGCAAAATGTATGTCCCAGGTTATATAATCTTAGGCCATGTTTGTTTGGATGGACATAAGTTTGGGATTGGATTAATAGTCCAATAAAATTATTAATCCGATGTTTGGTTAAACAATTGAAGTACGGACTAATTATTTTAAACTTGACTATTAGTTAAGATAGGATACATAATCCAACGGATTCGTAATCCTAGGACTATTAGTCATAGGAATGCTAATCCAGTCCGTCCAAACAAACATGGCCTTAGTGATTAGTGATAGATTGACTTATATAGAACATAATGTATCTAGTAGTTCTTGATATTTGTAAATTTGATAGTAAATTAGTTCTTGATATTTGTAAATTTGATAGTAAATTCGTTCATGTTCATCCCAATGTTCTAAGGGCATAAAACAAAATTGAGAAAAACGTGTTTTTAATTCTTTTAATAATTTTTGGTAATATCTTAATCAACATAAACAATAAAATCTATTGAGAATAGACATAAGAAATAATATAAATTTAAACACTCACATTGTTAAAAAATAAGAGTACAATACTTGAAATACTTACAGAAGATTACACTCTTCTAAACAGATTAAGCAAAGCACGTACATGCACTCCTCACGTAAAGTTCACAAAAACGTATAATTTTTTCTAAAATTTTCGCGACACCTCCTTCATTTTGAGTTGTTGCTTATATAGAGAGTTGAAGCCAGATTTGAAATCATTTGAAATTCGAAGAGTTATAGTTTGAAATAAAATCACATGAGCAATATGGTCCCATTGTGAGGAAGAATTTGCTTTTGATAATGGAGAGTCAAGAATATTTGCTTTTACAGTTTTTAGGAATGTTTGCTTTTGCAGTTATCTAGTTGAGATGCGTCGGTGGTTGAGAAGAGTGTCATTTTGTAAAAATTATTAGTCATCAATTCCTTAATAGGTGTCTGAATAGTCATCATCATCATCAAGGCTCTAAGTAGGAAATTGTGTTGGAAATGTTGGTGGACTAACATATATTATCCTTTTTGTTTGGAGAATTGTGGGATGGTTTCTAGTACATCTTGATCATCTTCAGAATCAGAAACAATTTTGTTTTCTGCCATTTGAATCATCTTCATTTTGATTGTCTTCTTATATTTTTGTTCAAGATCTTTTTTTGATATTGAGGGATATTTATCCTTTAATTTTTTTTTTAAGTTCAACTTCGAAATTCTCATAGTCAAAAGACTTGTGTAATTTAGGGCTTGAAGAAGCCATAAAGGGAGCATGTTTCGTTGATGCCTCATTTTCTTTTGTTCTTTTTTTTTCCTTCTGCTCATAATACTTCAAAAGTGGTCTAGACTATTGACATTTAGGAATGGTATAATTTTTCCACCATTTTTTAGCAAATTGACGAGTAAGAATATTGTATTGTATGGGTAGGAAGTAGTATATTGTCATGCCATAATCTACGAAATTTCGAAGTCGAGGATGAAGTGTAAAAGTTGAGGAAATGGAGGATCAACCTTTTTTTTTTTGTAGATGTCAAATGACTTTTGTAAGACATCTCCAACATAATTTCTTACTTAGAACTTTGACGATAACTACTCAGACACTTATCAAAGAATTGATCTCAATAATCCGTGACTCCAATAATTTTCACAAAACGACAAACTCTTCTCAACCACCGACACATCTCGACTAGACAACTGTAAAAGCAAAGATTCTTGACTCTCCATTATCAAAAGTAAATGCTTTCTCATAATGTGACCAGGCAACTCATGTAATCTTATCTCAAATCTTATCTCTTCAGATTTCAAACGATTTCAAATTCGGCTTCAACCCTCTATATAAACAACAGCTTAGAATAAATGAGACATCGTGAAAATTTATGTAGTATGGAGTGCCTATACATGCTTTGCTTAATTTGTTTAGAAGAGTGTAATCCTATATAAGTATTTCAAGTATTATACTCTTCATTCTTGAATAATGTAAGTATGTTTAAATTTATATTAGAACCACTGATCATATGTCGCCCTTGATTCTCCCAAATATTATGTCAATTCATGTGGGCAGCTCTAAAAGAGTACTGGTCCTTACATTAGTTGATGTACTACTCTAATGACTTAGGGTGTAAAATTGACCCATCGGCCCGCGGTCCACCCGAAGTTAATCCGTAGCCTGGAGTGACCCAACCCGCCTAGGCCTGAGCCCAGCCCATGCCCATGCCCCTGGGCCTAGGCCATGTGTTTTGGAGCCCAGCCCAGCCTAAACTTCGGCCTACCCGAGGCTCAATGTCATTTTCAAGCTATTTTAGTAGAAAAAAATAATTTTTTTGTGAAAAAAAATATAAAAAATGGTCAAGCCTGACCCGAGTACCTCCTGGGTCTAACCTTGGGCCTAGGCCAAAATGTTGCACGAATAGATCTGACTAACCCAGCTTTATTTTTTATGAGAGTCCACGAGACCCGACAACAGGCCGGGCCATTTTTACCCCCCACTAATGACATGTTGGCGCAGTTTTGTAACCTTTCTGTCCATGTCTTCACTATGCTATCCTTAGTGTCTGATGTAATTGCAACTGAAGACCTCCCTTCTGACGTACTCTGCTTTATATTCTATGAATATCTTCATTTTGCCTTGAAAAAAGTGACTTTCAACCAACCCCAGTGCTAAAGAAAGACTAAGTGCCATTCCACGTGTGCATGTTATCTTTTAAATTAACTTTCATTGTTAGCTTTCTCATCAAAATAAAAAAATAAAAAATTAAAAAAACACTTTCATTGTTAGCTAATGCAAAATAGCATGGCTGATCAATCCTGCCCAGAAAACATAATCCTCCAAATGTTGAAATAAATGACGATCACAAAACAGTAAACACTCGCACACACAGGTGAGTGAGGATCCTCTCCTTACAGCTTCCGTGCTTGCGTCCGTCCTTGCAGGCCTTCGGGTCTACTTTTAGGCCCAATTTTAATAATCCGAACCGTTCATATTTTATGATTTATTCAGTATATCATACCTGTAAAAAATCAAGTTGATCGGATATCAGAAAGCATATGTTCGAAAAACTATTTATTAAATTCTTTAAAAAATAGTGTTTAGTTCAATTTTTCAAACACATACTTTCTGATATCCGATCAACTTGATTTTTTACAGGTATGATATACTGAATAAATCATAAAATATAAACGGTTCGGATTATCAAAATTAGGCCTAAAAGTAGACCCGAAAGCCTGCAAGGACGGACGCAAGCACAAGCTTGCAAGGAGAGGCTCTTGACTCCATACAGGTCGGCCAACCAATCACCTCAGTCAATTGTATCCAGGTATAAATGTAAACTTGATTCAACAGAGGCAAGGTTTAAAATGTCTGTACTGAAGGAAGATAGATGAGTTGCATAGCAAAACAAATTATCTGACAAGAAATCATGTTGTTCATAACACAATCCACATTCCATGACCTCATTCTGCAAATATCTAAAAACCCTTTTACTATGACAAGAATGGCAAATCTTCTGACAGCACTTGCACCCTCAAATATCCATCGGAGCCGCACCTTCATCAGCCGGGGCCAGGGCACCTTGATCCGCAGCAGGTTCACTGGCATCACCTTCTTCAGTAGCAGGAGGAACTTCTTCCCCGACTATTTCAAATGCATCGATCAATGATTGTACAGTTTCATTATCCAACATATGGAATGCCTCTCCTACACCTACCACAGAAACTGTGCATATGGAGCTCTTGAGCTTTTCTCCCTGTAAAGTTTCCCTCAATGCAAAGAGTGCATCTTTGAGTAGATCTTCCCGTGAAGAGCTCATGAAACTCTCAAACCTGCGTTCCAAGTATGTCTTTGCGGCTTGTGAGCGAGATCCAATGGCAAAAGCTTGATATTCAAAGTAGTTTCCACTTGGGCAATTGTAGTAGAGGTGAGCCCCAGATTCATCCAAGCCAGCAACCAGCAAACCAACTCCATAAGGCCGTTTCCATGAGCGCTGGGTACAAACCTGCCACCGAGAAAGGAACAATTACAAGAGGAAAAGATGATGATGCATTGAATAGAACTATAAATTTGAAATTTCCCACCCCCACATTGAGAGAGAAAATGTTCTAATTACATAATAAAGAGGGAAAAAAATGCAAAACTGTGTACCGAAAATTTTAGATTGAGGATCACCCCAACAGTACTGACTTCTTACTAAACAACCATTTAAAGCAATAACCGTTAGTGCAGTTTAGCCGAATCAGTAATCGAAGAGAGGGGGAAGAAGCTGGTCCTTGTAGTTTCAATCGTAGGAAATGTCAATATCATATTCTAACCAGATATTTCTCATATCAAATAGTATCCAGTGCACTGTGCTACTATGGCAAGTTTCATGAATGATATGGTAATTGAAGCTAACTGTCCTTGATCCAAGCCCCATCTGTCGTGGAATTTATAGGAAGATACAAAATCAAGCTACCTATCTCGAACCCAAAACACATAGTACGAAACTATTCATTTTATCTAAGGGTAGAGACCCAAAAAAAAAAAAGGGTTATGATTGTAATTCAGCAATGTCCCCACGTCCAATGGATAGAAATCAAAATCTCTAACAACTAGGCACACAACTGCACAATAATGGGGTATCGGACCCCCACAATGCGGCTCAAGTTTATTAATTAATTTATTTATTTATTTTATTAGTCAATTTCAGTTCTATATTTTTTGAAATTGACTAGTATGCATTTCATTTCATGTTGGACGAAAACAACTCAATACAATCAAGGATTAAAAACACAAGTAGTTTTCATTACTCAGACAAACATGAAGGAGAATACAAAGCACAAAACATACTAATTTCCCAATTAAATGCAATTGCATGTACAATAGATGTATCTATCCCCGAGCAAGATTAACACTGATTTTAGTAATCATTACTGAAAGATAAAGCTAGACATACAACTAGGAGTCCACAAGATTTATATTGATTTTTGTTGAAGTTCTATAGATGGCAAATCTAGATAAATCAAGACACCAATATTGGTCCACATGCAACTAGTGTTAAGAATTAACTCTTCATAACCAGTAACGGTAATAAGACACGAAATAACAAACAAGAAAGATAAAACGAATCAAATAAATCACACACGCAAAAACACAAGGATTTACGTGATACATCCCAAAATAAGGTTACATCCACGGCTGCTACGGTTTTCACTATGATCAAAAAATAATGCAACTCTCTTAACGTAAAACAGGCGCCCCCAAACCCTCCATTGAACCCAAGGTTGAGTGAACAGTCCACAGACCCAACAAGTACGAGTCCAAGATGTAAGAGATAAGAGACTAAAGTACTGTCCTAATTGAATCCAGTTAATGTGAACATCTATTTTAAACAGAATATATAGCAAACAATAAATGCAAAAAATTATAAAAACAAATCAAGGATTTCCCTAACTGAGCTCAGCTTGAAATTAAGAACCTAAAGTATCGTCCTCGATACTGAACATCTATTTTAAACATTATCAGCAAACACAAAATACAAAAATTTATAAAAACAAATTAAGGGTCCAACTGAGCTAAGCTTGAAATTAATACCCAACAGCGTAATCTTCCAGTCCCCCCCACCTCCTAAAAGAGAAGAAAGACAAAAACAAGAGTGGACCATGATTCTATATCTATTCTTAACACTAATAATCAAATGGAGCAATTATTTGTGAAACTGCCCATGGAGAAAAATTGGGTCATCCTGTGTTCAGCTCCAGATTTGGATCTAATGCCCTTAACCAAGTCTTTTTTTTAGTTTGTTTCTGTTCTTTTTCTTTCAGTTAGCCTACGTTTACTTTGAAATATTTTGGCTAATTTGATCATAGTAAAAAATCAAATCAATTTTTAGCTAAGTAGCCAATTTGTAAAGTGGGTTCACAAGTGGGAGCAGGAGCAGGAGTACGAGAGCAAGACCGTCTCCAAACACCTTTATACATATACGGAAAATAATATATTATTATTACTATTTTTGTTCATGACTAAATTAAAGTTCATTGGTTTTTAATGTAAATAATAATACATAAGATTGTATATTATGCATTTAGTCATTTACTCATAATATTCTGTTAATTGTTTATCAGAAAAAGAAGTAACACTCTAAAAGAAACAATAGTGACCACAAGTGGTCTAGGCCACTTGAAACCTTCATGTTAGTCCCAGGTTAAACTCTTGTAAATGTCATCCGTAACATCTTCTCATCTTTCATATATCATGGCCATGTGATCAAAGAAATGAAGTTTATACAAACGGTACTTGCACTTGATGATGGTCTTCCAACAAGCCCTAAAAATTATCATAAATAATGATGAATCCACCCCTTAATCTAGTCAATTCACAAAAATTCGGGGCAAATTTACAAATTCATAAATTTAGAGGGGGGGCACGAAGGGTGCTTTGTGTGAATTAGCTTACTTAGGTTATTAGTATGGGATAATTAGTTTGCTTAACCAAGCGGAAGTACATATATATATTTTAAATCAATAAACCTAGAAAATAAAATCAAAAATAAAAAACCATAATCAGATGTTGGGCTCAGTAATTTTCAATCACAAGAAAAAGTTTTGAAGGAACTATTTTCTTTACATATTGACCAGAGATGAGTTTTTACCAAATTGTTTATCTACATAATCAAACTATAAAATACTCAAAAACAATTTGAATAGTTCAAACTAACATAACCTTAGCTTTGTCATATGGTAAAATTAAGCAAGCCCGTCCATGACCAATAAAATCGAGTTTAGACCACCAATATCCATGGCCATGGCTAGGTCCTTGGCTTTTTTTTTTTTTTATCTTGATTCCCTGAGAGTAACGTCAGATATTCTTTTTTATCAGGTAAATGATTCATTTCAAGCCATCTCTTGCAATCAATCCTAACTATTACCTATCACATATTGCACATTATTATAAACCACAATGGCTTCCAATTCCAAACCAATACTAACAACTTAAAAATTCAAAACAAAATTCATTATGAATGTGAAGAGCTGAAGATCATCGTGGTCAACTAAACATCAGACAGATCCACAAGATGATCGTGTAACTCAATAAACATTCCTCAGTATCACCACCGCAGAATTTTTCTCCTAAAATTTAAGCAAACTACAAAACTTAATAGAGTACAATGTGCATTTTCCAACTCCAGAAAGCAAAAAAACAAAAACACTTCTCCATAGATCTCCCCACATGAAGTCTCAATTGGCCTCGTTTGTTAACATTTGCAATTTTCAGTCTTCAATTTACAAAAAACAAGAAACAAATTTTCGTTTATTTTTGTAAAAAAACAAAAACAAAAACAAAAACATAAACTTATTTGGCGTATAAAAATACTTTGAAAACAAACAAAAATAAAAATAGAGAAATATATTTGATGAGTTACCGGATTTGGTGGCCGGGGATGGATGGTAGACGGATGTGGTGACCGGTAGTGGTGGGTAGCCGAAGGTGTCCGTTGGAGTTAGTGGTCCGATGTCGTCGGAGGATACGAGGTAGCCAAAAGGTGGCCTAAGATCACAATAGCGTTTGCCATCCACCGGATACTCGCCGAAGGATGTGAGGTGGTCGGTGGTTGGTGGCGGCGGCGATGGTAGGTGGTGGTGAGAGGAGAAAGTGAAAACTTGTTTTAAAAATAAGTGAGAACAACTTTTTTAAAAACAAGTGAAAACTTTGAAATCAATTTCATTTTTTTGAAAACGAAAACAGAGAAAGTTTACGTTTTTAGTTTTCAAAAAAAAATTTGAGTATTCGTTTTTTGTTTTCAAAAAAATATACCAAATAAGTTTTTAGTTTTCAAAAAAAAATGAAAACGAAAACAAAAAGTAGAAAACAAGAAACAAAAACATTAACAAACGAGACTTGTTTAAGAAGATAATGGCCTCCTCCATTGAGTGTACTTGCTCAAAATTCAGATTTTACAATGTTTGATTGAATCCCACACCCGTAATGAATTCCAAGTCAAATGAGAAAACATTAAATAACAAGGAGTCATTGACTGGAGAACTTTTTAAAGCACAATATATTCAACAAAAATGCTAGAGGCCCCAAAAATTCTACCAAAAGTTTTACCAAATGTCTCACATGGGTGTGGGACCCACATGGGACCCACATTGTGTGGGTCCCACACCCATGTGAGACATTTGGTAAAACTTTTGGTAGAATATTTGGGATCTCTAGCATTACTCTATATTCAAAGAAAGGGGTAAAGCTTCCATTGCAGTGAATTTTGAGATTATAGGCAAGGCTACAACCTCGGTAAGAATCACAATAATGACAAGTCTAGGAAATAGGAAAGCAAGAAGAAAGTGAAAGATGGAAGTTAAAAGCACGAAAGAAAGAAAATCCAACTGATGACACCTCAAGACACATCCCCAAAACTGTACAAACCTCTAAAACAAGAGATCACAACCTAACCTGCACAACAGCAAAAATAAAATCATTCTCACACAATCTGCAAGGCTAGGAAAACACAATCTTACAACATCAGATGAGTTACAGACAAAATAATTAAAGAAGCAAACCCTGTCCAAACACACAAAGAGAACTCAAAGAAACTCAGTGAACCACTCCAAAAGAATCAAAGCAAGGTTTGCTCCTCCAAAGCACAAGTGACCACAATACAAAATTATCTTGGGCAATTAAACCCATGGCCACCCACAAAACACTCTTTGACACCCACTAGCACCAGAATAAACAAACACCCACACATCCACAAGCATGTGAAACGCAGACATCGTCAATCAATCCCAAATGCCATGAAACTTGCAATAAACTCTAACTAGAACAAAGTTGGCTCACACCATTCATATGGCATCATGCATGTGGTGCATCCAATACCAATCAACAAAACAAAAGCCGATGCCCACCACGGCAACCCTAAGAAGCCCGACTTTAAGCACCACATATAGTGATGTGACAACATTGACACTAGTTCATGCAACAAAGAATAAGAGAGACAACAACAGAATGGAAACCATGAATTGGGAAACTGTGAAGCTAGCATGGATAAGAAAGGCAAGGACTCAACACCACCTATAGTCAGAATCCCACCCCAAATTAACAAGAACAGAGCTTTTTGCAGACCAAAGAGGAGAAGCCCACAACCAGCAAATTAGAGCAACACCCATCTAACGGGGATCCACCACAAGACCTCACTATCCCAAATGAGAATATGGAAAGAGACAGGAGCAGCCAGACCCACAAGGTTAAGCTAGAGAATAGACACCAGATCTTAATAAAAAAAAACCTCACTTTAAAGCACCACCTTAGAAAGAGAGCTTCAATCCTAGCTAACCCACCAAAGCCCAAACTTAAAATTGAAACAATAAAACCAACAAAAGGTAGCAAGGATAAAGCAACACAGTGAGAGGAAACAGTCATGGCCGAAACCATAGAACTAAGGGAAAAGAAAGATAAAGTAACATAAAACCCACTTCACAAAACCAAGAAACTAACCATCCCAAAAAGAGATTCAGGCCTCGTTTGGCAAGAGGCTATTTTAGCCAATTAGTCAAAAAGTTACTAAATTAGCCAAAAAGCCAACAACCCATACCAAAAAGTCAAAGATTCTCTTTTCTCTCTACTTTTTGCACATCTTTTCGTAATTAGCCAAAAAGTCATCCCAAACATACAAGTTTTTTTACCTACCTTTTTAGCCAAATAGCCAAAAAGTTACTAAATTAGCCTGTTCCCAAACGACGCCTCAATGATAGATTCCAAGATTACCATACCTAAGAACATAGTAGTCAAATCAGAATTCGAATCGTGAATCAAAATGGTATTGTACCGAATTGCGAATCGAATCGAATCCTGAATCGTAAAGATTCGGTCACCTTTTTTAAATTACATAGGAAAGTATATCTACACACTTAGATATTAAACATATCTAATAAATATGAAATATTTAGACTTGAATTAATGAAAATATTGTTTTAAATGATAATCATGTGGTCTAGGTAAGAAGTTTACAAGGGTATCCATGTTTACTACTTCACCCTTTCCCTTTTTAGATATTATTTCTTATCAACCATTCTTAATAAAGAAAGCAAATAGAAACAAATTTTCAATTTCCAAATAACAATAACTCAACACAATGTTTTAAATTTTTTCCAAAATTAAAAAATCAAAATCTTTGAACTTTTTCAAAAATCTCGCTTGATGTCTTCAAAAAAATTTATTTTGTAAACAAAAGTCCTTGGATAAAATTGAATATGTAAGCCTAGAATATTGCACACAGAGAGAGTTCATTTTTTTCCTACAAAGGTTTGAGTATTTAAAAGTAAATAAGGAGAGAGAAAGTTAAAAGATGATATATAATAATCCTAAAGACTTCAAAAATGTTGTGTGAACCCTTTTCCAACAATAAAAAAACCAAAAAAGAAAGCTAAACATCGATTTAGCAAATCGAATCAATTCACGATTCATTCACCGATTTAGTTCACTGATTACGATTCGAGTCACGAATCATATTCGAATCGTATGATTCTAATAACAGAGCCTAAGAATATTCCAGAATCTACAAATTGCATCCACAAGGCAATGAGGTATCCAATGTAAAGTTTTCTGAAATCAAATGATCTAGATACATCAGCAATTGGCAAGTGACACAAATCATAAAAAATAATAAATAATGCCTATTCCAAGGCTCCTTGTAAGCAACTTTCAGCGAGTAGCCAAGACACTAGCGTGGAGATGCCACTCTCTGCTACCAGCACTAGCACAACAACTGATATCTTAAACCAATCTGCACATGAATGATGGGGCATAGTGAGTAGATTGACATCATTCACTTTGATTGACATAATGAGTGAATTGAAATGCAATGAGGCCGAAATGGACACCAGAAGATCAACAGTTTGTCAGTCCTGGCAAAGAAGTTGGGCTTGACAAACCGCAGGTATAGCAGACTCATATATCCAACTAACAAGCAACAAGGCTAGAAAACCTCATCCAATAGTTTGACATCTCTCTCTCTCTCTCTCTCTCTCTCTCTCTCACACACACACACACACACACACACACACACACACACCAAAAAAAAAAAAAAGGAATTACCTAGGAATGAAGAAGAGAGGTGCATTTCCTCTTCTGTATTTACTTAAATGTGGTAGAAGAAGGACACTCTGCTGTCAACGAACATTTTCCGCTGTTTGGAAATTTGAGAAAAAATAAGAAAAACCAAAGAGGATTTGGAATTTGAAATTGAAATTGGAATAGTTGAACAACCAGGTGTAAGTGTCACAAACCCTATCTATCTTTCCATAATCGGTCAAATATAATGGAAACTGCATCACAACTTCATGAACCATAACCCAGCCATCAAGATAAAGCAAATGAACAAGAAATCAACTCAAAGCCCAATCTTTCTTTCCTCTCCCTCTGAATTTTCATAAGAATAATGAAACACCATATCAAAAATCTCACTCCGTCACACTTCTAAAAAACTTATTTCACATATTAAGACTTGTAATAACAAAACATTTCCAGACGTAATGTGTGCATTTTTCCTTCCCATTATTTCCTGTAAATTCAAACCTGTAATCTAGATTTATCTTCCTTTCACACAGAAAAAATCCCCATTTCCGACTCCTAAACTAAACCCTAATCAAATTGCATGATCCAAATTCAAATCAACAAGCATATGCCAGTATATATAGTTAGAGAGAGAGAGAGAGAGAGAGAGTAGGGTTTTGATTTGGTGGGGGACCTGGGCCTTGTCAGCGAGCTGAACGACGAGTCGGCCGACTGGGAGGGGAGAGTCGTAGGTGTAGGTGTAATTGATACATTCGGATCGCATGTAGCGAGAGAGGACACGTCCATCGGCAGTGAGTCCGGCGATTGCGACTCCGATGTGCTCGTCGACCTTGAAGATCTTCTTCTGGTGGGAAGAGAGCTCGGACTGAGCCTTATTCACAGAGGCCAACACAACATGAGACTTGGATCGGAGACCAATGGCCGCCGACCCTTGCTTCACAGCCTCCATCGCGTACTCAACCTGGAAGAGCCGCCCTTGCGGACTCCATGTCGTCACATCTGTATCATACTGGTTCCTGAACATCTCTCTCTCTCTCTCTCTCTCTACACAAATTTCACAACCTCTCTGTCTACAAATATCACACCCTCTCTCTCTCTCTCTCTCTCTATTACAGTAGAAGAGGGTTTTTTCTTTTCTTTTCTTTTCTTTTCCTTCGAGGCAGAGAGAGAGAGAGACAGAGTGAGGTTGATGATGATGATTTTAGAGAGAGGGGTTTTTGGACTGTGTTTAGTAGTTGCGGATTTTATAGTATGGGAGTGGGAGTGATGACATAGAGCCGGTTGTAGCTTAATCTGTTGTGATCTGTGGTTTGAAGCCGTCGGATTGAGGACTTTGAAGCGGTATAGTCGATGAAATGGACGACGCAGATGGGAAGGTTGTTCTTATCTGCTTGGGCGAATTAGATAAGAGGATTAAAATCTATTGGATTTGAATCTTATCATTGTAAATCTTTCAAATTATTTGGTTGGATTAGATGTGTATTTTGTATTTATTTTTTCATGGGATTAGATGTCTGAAAATGACTATTTTTAGTGAATCTAATATTTGATTAGATGGACTGAATAAGATAAATGAACAAAAAACTATTTTATCATTTTTTAATTGTTTACTAAGTATTAATACTATTAAACATATCTTTAATATTTTAATAGTTAGATTAAACAAAATTTTCTTTTCTTTTCTTTTTTGAACAATTAAATTAATTAATTTTAAAAAAATTAAATAAAAAATATCAATAAAAATATATATTATTTTTTTAATTAAAATTTTAAATAAATTTATTTTTAAAAATAATAATAATTAAACAATGAAATTAAATAAAACGTCTATTAAAATTTAAATAATAAAATTAAATAAAGGAGTTTTGTTTTTAGGGTCCATGGTATTAATACTTTATAGTATAAAGGACATCTAATATTTTCATAATGTCTAAGGTCTCTCAATTTGATCTAGAGAAATTCTGTCCAAAGAAATTCTCTGTTTCTCTCTAGAGAAATTTCGATTTTGTTGAAAAAATCGCTAATGCAGAAAAAATCCAAAGTTAGAACCATAAATGTAATAATAACAATCAATTTAGAGTTGAAAAGTAGATATCAAACCCAGAGAAATTCTCTGTTTCTCTCTAGAGAAATTTTGATTTTGTTGAAATGCCTTCAAAAGTACAAAGCTAAACATTAAGGCCTCGTTTGGGAACATGCTAATTTAGTAACTTTTTGGCTATTTGGCTAAAATATGAGCTAAAAAAAACTAGTATGTTTAGGATGACTTTTTGGCTTTTTACGAAAAGATGTGCAAAAAGTAGAAAGAAAAGAGAATCTTTGACTTTTTGGTATGGGTTGTTAGCTTTTTGGCTAATTTAGTAACTTTTTGACTTTTTGGCTAAAAAAGAGGATTCCCAAACGAGGCCTAAGTTTCTGTTTATATCAAAGAGACATTTCAACTTTACTGAAATTAATCATACTTTTCCCTTCAAGAGTACACAAGGAAGAATACCTATGAAAGTGCCAATACAATGTCTCCAACAACCTCCCTCAGCCAATCGTGGCCGAGTATTTCAACATTTCTCTCAAAGTAAACTCTCCAGATCGATGGCAATATGAAGAAGCACACACCCTTTAGCAAAGAAGATCTGAAACCCTATGTCCTTAACAAATGCCATCATGAACAGAGAAAATTCAAACTCCATGTTCTTACCAGAGAAATTCAAATTCTTTACTAGAGAAAATTCAAAATCATTTACTAGAGAAAATTGAAACCAGAGAAAATTCAAGGGTAATCCAGAAAAAATTACCAAATTCAGAGAAAATTCAAAGGTAACCCAGAGAAAATTACCAAATCCAGAGAAAATTCAAGAGTAATCCAGAGAAAAATCAAGGGTAATCCAGAGAAAATTGTCAAATTTAGATAAAATTCGATCTAGAGAAAATTGCCAAATTAAGAGAAAATTCAAGGGTAATCCAAAGAAAAGTGCCCAAATCTAGAGAAATTTAACATTATCAACACTGTCATAAAAAGAAATTATGATTTAACCTGAGTTGAATAGTTCTTCAAGCATAAAAAGAAAATGTATTCACAAATGATAAGTTTGAAAAGAACAGAGTAACAACCGTGAATTAAGATAAGCATGAAAATTGAACGTTCTACAAATACAGAAACACCATACATCCAATACATCAAAACTCAGTCCCCTATAAATTAAAAAAAACTAGAAATCAGTCTGATTCTGGTTCTAATTCTATCTCTGATAATTCCATTTGAAGAAATGATGTATCCTAGATAATTTGAACTATCGAATTTAGAAAACCACAGAACCTGTGATCTTTCAAATGGCGATGATGGTAGTGACGGCGATGCATATCGGCGGTGACCGGGGCTAAGCTGTGGGGAGACGATGAGGCAGATGGCGACGGCGATCACGATCTGAAGCAATGATGGTGGTGGTGATCTGAGTGGCGAGCAGTGATGCCAGTGGAGAGGTCCAAGAGGCGGAGCTCGAAGTTCCAGTTGCCGGAGAGAGCGAACTGGCCGTCGGAAGAGAGGATGAAGTCTTCGACGAAGTGAGAGTGGTCGGCGAGCTGAATTGACGAGAGAGAGAGAGACAAAGAGAGATAGAGAGAGAGAGAGAAAAGAGCAGCGAGGAGAGAGAGAGAGAGAGAGAGAGAGAGAGAGAGAGAAGAGCAGCGAGGAGAGAGAGAGAGAGAGAGAGAGGGTGAAGGTTTGAAGGTGTAAGGTATATCAAATTTCTCTGTAGGAACCTTAGATATCATAAAATAATATTGTGGATTTCTTTCATTACTAAAAATGGAAGAGAGACCTTAGACTAATTTTCCCTTAAATAAAATATAAACAAAATTTTAAAATAAAATATCTATAAAAAAATTAAATAAATAAAACATCAATAAAAAGTTAAATAAAATTATTTTATTTTTACATTGAGATATTTAAATTTTATTGAACTTTACTAAATATAATACATAATTAAATAGTTGAGAGTCAAAATAGTCATTTCGCATTCTAATCCCAACCGTAAATAGTCCAATGAATATTGTCTCATACCCCCCTAGGATAGTATAATCCCCCATATGGGGGATAAGGAGTTCGGCCGGACTCCATGTCTGGCGAACTAAAAAAAAAAACAAACGCCGAATAAAAAGCTTTCTCGAATTACAATCCCAACAGTGGATAGTCCCCTCTTATCCCCCGATCAAACACACGTCATTCTAAAATCACTCTACCAAATTCCTGAGAATTGATTCCAAAAAATATAAAACCTAAGATGTCAAGATTTATATCTAGGAATGGCAACAGGGCGGGGCGGGGCCGGGACCACACTCCCCGTCCCCAATCCCCGATAGTGAGAAATTTCCCGTCCCGGGTCCCGATTCTTGACGGGGACCCCATCAGCCCCTCTGCCCCCGCCCCCGCCCCCGCCCCCGATCGGGGATCGGGTTTCCCCGACCCCGAAAATCCCCGACCTGTTCATTTTTTTTTAACACAAAAACAACAACAAAAAAAATTTCAATCTGTATTCAGTAATCTATCATCATCATCATCATCATTAAAAATTTCAATCTGTTGTATAATCTATCATCATCATCAACTTAAAAAAAAAAAAAAAATCTCAAATTCTTCATTACACACACAGATATATATCATCATCAACGCAGATATATATATATATATATATACATATATCAAAATCTGGCGACGAAGATATATATATATCTCAAAAAAAAAAATCTCAAATCTCAAAAATCTGAACTTGTTCATGTCACACACACGCAGATATATATATATATATATATATCATCAACAACAACTTAAAAAAAAAAAAAAACGCAGATATATCATCATCAACACTGTTGCGACGGAGCTGCAGCGGAGGCCGGACAGAGGCGGTGTTGTGACGAGGAAGCCACGGTGACGAAGGCGGTGGTGGTGGAGGATCGGCAGATCTGTTCAGATCTGTTTAGATCTGATCTAGATGATGATGACGGAGGGTGGATCGGTTTAGATCTGTTCTAGATGATGAGAGACGTGGTTTGAGGGAGAGAAATTTGAGTGAGAGAGAGGGAGATGAGAGACGTGCTCTGAGGGAGTAGAGAGAATGACGATGAGAGTGAGCAACCTCATTTTGTTTGTGTTGTGATTGTGTCAACAAACCCTAAACACAAACATATATATACACAGGGGCATAGTCGTAATATCACTTCGGGAGAGATACAGGGACGGGGACGGGCCGGGTCCGGGGCTGTGAATGTTATCCTCGTCCTCGGCCCGAAATGCTTCGGGGATTTAATTTCAAATACCATCCCCATCCCCACAGGGGTATTTTTCGGGAAAAAACCATTCTGATCGGGGTCGGGTCCCCGTCGGGCCGGGTTTAAATTGCCATCCCTATTTATATCCCAAAACCTTACTAAAATGCCACAAGCCTTCGCTTCGTCTTTGGTTCTTGGACATTTGTAAGCTTCGCATTTGACCTTTATTGAAACGGGGGTGTGCATGGATACGTATTCTGCAATCCGTTATTTTTTTTATTTATTTATTTTGGGAAAGGTTTTTTCAAAAACTTATTTTAGAAGAAAAATTAAATTAAAAATTAAAAATTAATTTAGTAAAAAAATCAAAATTACTTAGTATTATATTTATATAATTTTATTTTTTGATAGGTTAAAAATAATTTTTATAAATTTAAAAATATCTTTTTAATATTTATTTTTATCGAATTAGTTTTTTTTTTTTTAATCTGATTTTTTTTTTTTCTAAAGTTCAAACCAAATATTGGCTTAGGTTGTTTTTAGTTCATAGAATTGGGTAAAGATTTAGAAAGTGAGGGGAAAAAAAATGTGTGAACATTTTACTTGTATTGTTCCTTTCTCTTTTTAAATTTCTATCAAAATTTATGAATCAAATACAACTTTAAATAAGTTATATTTTTATCTTTTTTGAAATTTTTTTAATTTTTCAATTCGTCACGTAGTAGAATTTACAAATTTTTGAAAAAGGTTTAAAAAAAATCACTAAAGACAAAAATAAAGCAATAAAAAAGTAAAAAAAAAAATATGTAAATCCCAAACACCCACTTATTTTTGTTTTTAGCGAACTTTTTTTAAAAGTTTTCAAAAAGTTTTAGGCTTCTAAATTGTACTAGACAAGTTTAACCCAAAAATTAAAGGAAAAAAAAAACCTTCAGATTAACAAAAATAAGTTAAAAATAGTGATTTTTTTTTTAAAAATTGAAATTTTCAAAAAATAATTTACTTTTTTAGATTCATCCATAAGATGGATTGGAAAATTAAATTAAAAAAAAAATTTTGACATAACTTTAGAAGGGAAAAAAAAAGAAAAGAAAAAAAAAAGTCACTAAAAGCATTTCCACCCGATATGTCAAATCCAATGTGGCAATCCAACAATTCTATCTTGATATGAAGAATGAAATCCACCCAATATGCCAAATGCTAAGTTAGCATTTGACATGAACTCAATATGTCAAATTTGGGTCCAGCCAATAAAATAATTTCATTTCTTAAAATAATAGAATAATGAGAAAATTGGTGAAAATTCCACTCTAACAATTATGTAAAGCATTTGATCCAGCGGGTTTTTTTTTTTGTTGGAAATAGGTCCACACTTTGTGAAATAGTTTGGTAAGAAGTTCTAAAAGATATTTTGTTTCTGATTTAGCTCTTGACTTTTTTTTATCTATTTGACTTTTCATTGACTATCTGTTTAAATTTATATCTATCCGTTTAATTTTTTGTCTCTCTGTTTAATTTTTTTGTCTATCTGTTTAATTTTTTTTTGTATAAATCTTCTATTTGTTCAAATTTTTGTGTAAATTTTCTATCTGTCCAAATTTATCTGTGCAAATTTTCTATCTGTCCAAATTTTACCTGTCCAATTTTTTATCTGTTCAATATTTTTATCCACACAAATTTTTTTTTCCCAAATTTATCTATACAAATTTTCAAATATTACACTCAAACCCTATCTGTTCAAATTTTGCAATGAACAAGCCTTTTTTTACCCCACTTCTCAATTAACCAATGTTTCTTGAAATTTTTGTTACTAGACAGTTTGGTCAAGAATTCTCTACATACCAAAATACTCAACACTCATATATGATTCATACAAAAATGAACAATCTGGTTCAACTATTGATTATTGTACTTTATAGATTAACATTTTAATATATATATATGTATTTTTAATTTTAAAAAAAATTGAACAATCTAACTCTGTTGCCAACCTATCCACAAGACCGATTTGATCTTCTCGGCGTACATATGTCCCTCCCCATCTCAAACCCAACACTAACAATGCTGTACTTAGGAATTCCAATAATGAACTCCATTTCCAAACTACAAACCAATTGGATCAAACAAAAACAAAGGCATAAAAACAACATTGAGAATTGGATCATTCAACACTATATTCAATCATCTATGTGTGTATTAATTTTTTATGGACTGAAGTCAATCAATACCTTTGAGTTCATCGGCAATCGCAGACATATAGTCTTTAAACATGGACAAAGCTTGGTCTCTTTGGAGTACTATCAATCGAAAACTGACATCGTCGATGGTATTAAGGCGATTAAGAGCAAAGGACTTGAGATTTTAAGACAAAGAAAAGTCGAATAACAAGGATGAAGCTTTGGACTCGAAGGGCATAGCTCAAGCCTTAGAGTCTCTTCTTCTTTGCCAAACAAACCCTACATTCACCTCTTTCAATAGTGTTGTTCACTATTTAGAGTCCAAGCTAGGGTTAGACCTCACGTTGACAGTAAAGTTGGCCGATGAAACGGGATAATGGCGGTGTCTAGATCGGCGGCGTGAGAGTGATCGACGGTGAGGAGAGAAAGAGAAAGAGTCAGATTGACGACGAAGAAGGAGATTGACGGTGACAGAGTTGGTCGGTAGCGAAAATGAAGAAGAGAGAAAGAGCTAGGGTTTGGAGAATGAGAGAGAGAGAGAGAGAGAGAGAGAGAGAGAGGTAATCCAAGATACCCTTGTCCAAGTGTAGTGTCGTTAAGCCATGTGATCATCGCCTGTATGGAAAGCAACATCGAGTAGCCTTCAGTTCAACGAGTATGAGGAAAATAGAAATGCTCAACATGGTCTACTCAAATATTTTTGGCCCCATCAAAATGGAGTTACTTAGCGGCCGCAAGTATTTTCTGACTTTCATTGAAGATGCATCAAGGAAATTGTGGTGTATTTCCTAAAGGCAAAGAATGAGTTATTCCAATACTTTAAGGAGTTTCACGCAATGGTGGAAAAAGAGACTATGAAGAAGTTGAAGTGTCTTCGCACAGACAGTGGTAGTGAGTATACTTCCAATGCTTTTGAAGCATACTGTGCCAACAGAGGTATCCGGCATGAAACAACAGTTCCCCGGCACCCTACAACACCATGGTGTGGCAAAGAGGATGAACCGTACTATTGTTGAGAGAGTCAGCTACATGGTCAAAATGGCAAAGTTGCCAAAGTCCTTTTGGGCTAAAGTTGCCCGTACAGCCTGTTATCTCATCAGCAGGTCACCTTCAGTCCCATTGAACTTTGAGATACCTAAGGAAGTCTAGTCCATAATAAAGGTATCATATTCTCACTTGAAAGTCTTCGGGTGTAAGGCATTTGCACACATCTCCAGGCTATTCAAATGCGGCGTTTGGGTACAAGTTGTGGACCCAATGAATAATAAAATGTTTAAGAGCAGAGATGTTGTGTTCCATAAAGACCAGACCATCGTAGATTTTGAGAAGTTTGCAAAGTCTAGAGTTATCATCATTCTAGACTTGTTTCCATCTCCCGAACTGTCACAACATGCTAGATGTGAAGAAGTTCAACAAGAAGTGCCAAAGTTGCAGGATCCAATGCCAAAAGATGAGGATCCAGAAAAAAGAGATGAAGACTCGGATAAAGTGGGTGTTGAACAAGGAGAGCAACCAGACCTCAGTTATGAAGATCAAGAAGAGCTATCATGCCATCAACCAAAGATCCCGCTTCTCTGTATATTCTGATTACTGATGAAGAGGAGCTCGAGAGTTTTTCAGAAACAAAGAGCCATTCAGAAAAAAAAAAAAAAATTGTTGGATGCAAGCCATGAAGAATGAGATGAGTTCTTTGCAAAAGAACTACACTTATGAGCTTGTTCCACTTTCAAGGGGCAGGAAAACTTTGAAGAACAAATCGGTGTACAAGTTGAAGAAAGATTGTAGCGAAAAACTACTTCAGCATAAAGCTCGCTTGGTTGTCAAGGGTTTTGGGCAAAAAAAATGTATTGATTTTGATAAGATTTTCTCTCTAGTTGTAAAGATAACTTCCATTCGAGTAGCTTTGGGATTAGCAGCTCACTTGAATCTGGAGATAGAACAGATGGATGTCAAGACTACCTTTCTCCATGGTGATTTGGAGGAAGAGATCTACATGGAGCAGCCAAAAGGTTTTGAAGTTAAAGTAAAAGAAAATCTAATCTACAAACTAAAGAAGAGTCTCTATGGCCTGAAGCAGGCACCAAGACAATAGTACAAGAAATTTGATTCATTTATGGTAGATCATGAGTACACGAGGACAGTAGCAGACTAGTGTGTATACTTTCGAAGGTTTTTGAATAAAAACTTCATCATCCTATTTTGTATGTTGTAGACGTCCCCGAACGCCCCGGGATGGTGAGCTCCCGTTCCGTTCATTTGGGGTCACTACAGCTCAGGACTCTAAAATTGTCACGGTTCTAAGTCTGAACCAAAGAGTCCAAATCCGATAAATCGTTTTGAGAAAACAGATTTTTAGAAAAGAAGTGCCAAACATGGACTGCTTTGCCAGATACAGAGTCGCCACCTAAATATTTTATTTTGAGAAATTTAGGAAACCCTGACTCGTTGCCTAAGGCCACGTGTCCGTCATCACCAAAGTTGTCTCGGCTCGGGAACTTGGGTACGATTGGGGAAGGTCACTTCGTGAGCACCCCCGCTCGCCCGATCAAAGATCGGCCTCTACTAACCATGATATCTATTTTTGAAAACATTATATGTTCTTATTCCGGTTATTAGCCTAGATTACTATGTGATGCGCACAGTATACAAGTATAGACTGGATCGCCTGAATTGGAACAAAACATTTCATGTTTGTTTTTGAAAGATGGTTTGCTACTCGCAAGTAGGCTTAAAATGCAGATTTTGCCACCCTCAGGTGGGCTTAGAAAACATGATTTTGCCACTATCTAGTGGGCTTAAAACACATATTTGATGAATTGCTCCAATCTAGGTAACCCAACCTTCACCCACAGGCATTCAGGCAGTTATATCACATAAGCACATAGCCTTACGGTAAGCATGCTATTCATGGCAGTCACTCACACGCATGCAAGGATGCTAAAGCATAAAACTCACCGAGTACTCCAAGCCAAAAAAGAAGCTAATTAGAAATCTATGCATGATCCTAATTATACAGAAGTGCCTAATGCAACACATGCAAAAATGCAACTATAGCAGGCTCGGCTATTCTAAACATGGCATATGAAATGCTACAGCTAACATGTATTCAATTTGGAATTGAAAATACAATGCAGTTAGTATGATGCGCCGAGCCCGGTGCATGCAAAACAGATGAATGATGCAAACATGCTGTCATACTATATGCTAATTTAAACATGCCCTAATCTAACCATCATAAGCAGGGAAAGAAAGACGTCGCCGAGCCCGGTGCATGCAAAACAGATGAATGATGCAAACATGCTGTCATACTGTATGCTAATTTAAACATGCCCTAATCTAACCATCATAAGCAGGGAAAGAAAGACTTGGAAGACATGCATCACACTCACCCACACTTATTACAGTATTGCCCTCGCGCAGAGGGTCCGAATAAATAATATACAGTCCCAAATAATACAGTCCAACTAATACAGTCCAAATATATACAAATTCCTAATTAATTTACAAATTAACTAAGAAAAATAATAAACTGGCATGCAAGCCAGGGACTGTCTTGACTCTTCTTTGGATGATGCATGTCCGGGCTGCCCTGCGCGGAAATCCACTGGGATGCCCCAATTAGCCTCTGTTTTGCAATTATTCTTGAAAAGCGTGCCAACCCTCGGAAGACTGCTGATTCTTGATTTGCTGCAACAGAGAGCAGGAAAGGGGCATAACAATGTATTTTCACATATGTATGCATGTCTCGATCCTCGTGCCACCAATCACGCATCTCGATGCATGATGGCCGAGGATTCGAATTGCACAACTCACTATGGAATGAATGCACATGAAAACACAATGAAACCTAGACTCCATCATGGATAATCCGGAGTGTCGGCGACTGGGGAATTGAGACACGTTCTGTCACTCGAAGTACGAAACGTCCCTCGTTTCCCGTGCTCGGGCTAACTCCTATCCCAAGCACGATGCAATATGCATGATATGCATGAAATGCAACTAATATACATCCTAGCATGCACAATGCTATGAAATGGCATACACGATGCACGAGGTAACATGACATACACAATGCGCTAACATACAACCTAGCATACGCAATGTTATGAAATGAAATGGCATACACAATGCATAAATGGACTTACACTAACACAAGTGGACCTCAGCCACACTCACATAAGAGGCCATGAGATAAAAATGAGACACTCGAAATGCGTGCACACATGCACGCAAACCGAGGACCGATCCTAAGGTACGAAATGCCACTCTAACAAGACATGGCAAGGCATGAAAAATGGCATACAAACATGCAAGTTTCAGCAGCAAAACATGACCCGAAACGGCCCCGAATCATGAACACATGACACCCGATGCATGAAAATGGTCCCGAAACGCAAGATTAAGTGCATGAAATGACTTGTAGCTACATCAAGCATGCATTATTTGATCATGACATGTGAAGACAGATTCAAGGAAGCCCCAAAACAAGCATGTTTACAGTTATAAACGAGGCCAAACAGCAAACAAAAATAAGGAAAAACTAGCATTCAAAAATAGCCCTAAATGTGAGATAAAGAAACAACTCACAGCTGCTGACCCCAAACAGATTAGGGCCCTTCAACAATGTTGAAGAGGGGCCCAAAATATGATGTTTTACAGTTTATGGAAAACCACAAAAACCAACACAGGTATGGCTAAGCTCTCATGCAAGAAAAGGGCCAAAAGATGGACAAAGAAGCAAGTAGTGGTTGCTGGCCTTAAACACAAAGAGGCCCTTCAACAACGTTGAAGAAGGGCCAAAAATATTTCACTTTACAGTTGATAGCCGGACCCAAAACAGTATACAAGAATGCTCAAAATGCTATGCAAAATAGGGCCAAAAAGAGAGATATAACACAAAGTATATAAAGGATGCCTCAAACAGTAAAAGACCCTCAATTAAACATGAAGAGGGGGTCAAAATAAGACTGTTTTCAGTTCTGAAAAGAGCCCAAAAACAGAAGCATTCGAGGCTAACAAGTCATGCAAAAATATGGCCAAAAGAGAGATATAATGGCAAGTAGTAAACGGAGGCCACAAACAGAAATGATCCCTTCAACAATGTTGAATAAGGGCTCAAAATAAGCAACTCTTCAGTTTATGACATGCCTCAAAACAGATTATATATAAGCCAAAAATGCTACACAAGATAATGACATACAAGAGGGATAATGAAGCAAGTGCAACAAGGAGGCCTCAAACAGTGAGAGGCCCTTAAACAAAAGTGAAAAGGAGCTCAAAAAGATGCCACTTTCAGTTAGGGCCGGAGCTCAAAACAGTAAGCATGTATGGCTAAGAAATGATACAAGAATAAGCTCAAAATAGTGGGAATGGTACTCACCCTTGAAGACCAAACTTTGGTAGCTTCTTGGACCAAAATGCAGCACTCCTAAGCTCTGGAGAACACCCTCGAACTGCTGGAATGGAGGATGGAAGGGTAGGGCTATGGGTTGGTGAAGAAATGGTGTAGGGCTAAGAGTGTTTTAGCTTGGAAAATATAGAGGGAGAGAGATATAATGCAAGGGCCTTAGAGGGAAATTTTGTAACCCTTAAACCAGAGCTGGAGCTGCTGTTATATAGGCAAAAAGGGGGGGAAAATGGGGGAAAAAATGGGGGGGAAAACAATTCAAGTTTCCCCCCAAAAAGGCCAAAAAGTGGGATATAAAGGCAAGTGGTAGCTGCTGGACCCAAATGACCGAGAGTCCTTCAATAAAGTTGAAGAGGGGCTCAAAACAAGACACTTTTTAGTTTATGACCAAGTCCGAAACAGCTCACAAGTAAGCCTAAAATACCGTGCAAATATAGGCCTAAAAGAGCGTTAAAGAAGTAAGTGATATGAGGAGATCTCAAACAGCAAAAGGTCCTTAATCAAACATGAAAATAACCTCAAAATATTACTATCTCAAGTTCAGGTCGGAGCCCAAAAATGTAGAATGAAGGTTCGGGAGCCAAAACACGCAGTTCGGGGCCCCGAAAGTCGGCTGTTAGGCACCGGAAGTGGTGTTCGACCACGAAGTTGATCTCTCGGACCACAGTGTCCCTCAAAAGGGAGCAAATAAGATGTATGCCAAAAAATGAGGCAAACGGAGGTGGTTAAGCGGTCCCGAACCGAGGCACACGGCCAACGGCTCCGAAAAACCGGAAACCGGGCTCCAAACGGGCAAAATGGCCTACGACCACGAAACGTGGCCTACGGACACTGAGAGATAATCTACGAGACCTCTCCCTCCCTTCGAGAAGAGAAAACAGAGAAAACAGAGCCTAGTTCGCAAACCGAGGCAAAGCACAAAAGAGTCTAAAAGTCCGGAGGCAAGGCTCGCAGCCGAGACTCTAAAACTTCTGAACGAGCACAATATGCAACATCACCGAGCGCTCAATCGGTGACGTTTGAGTCTTAAGGTCGGTCAAAAATAGGTTGTCTACATATGTCGATGATATGCTGATCATCAAACAGGATATTGCTATGATCAATAAGTTGAAAAATGACTTGTCGTAGTATTTTGACATGAAGAATTTAAGTCTAGCACATTAGATTTTAGGCATGAAGATTGTACGTGACAAGAAAGCTAAGAAGATATGGTTGTCATAAGAGAAATATATTGAACGGGTGATTGAAAGGTTCAACATGAAGAATGCCAAGCCAATCAGCACACCACTGGCCAACCATTTCAAGATGACAAAACACTCGTGTCCCACGACCAGTTCTGAAAGGAAAGAAATAGAGGCAATCCCTTATTCTTTCGCAGTAGGAAGTTTGACGTATGTAATGGTGTGTACCCAAGCAGATATAGCTCATGCAGTTGGCGTTGTGAGCCGATTCCTCGCCAATCTAGGGAAAGAGCATTGGGAAGCAGTCAAATGGATTCTTCGGTACTTCAAGGGAACTTCAAAGATGTGTTCATGTTTTGGGGGAGCTGAACCAATTTTGGAGGGTTTTACAGTCTCCGATATGGCGGGTGATCTTGATGGTAGAAAATATACATTAGGGTTTCTATTCACTTTTGCGGGGGGAGCTGTTTCATGGCAATCCAAACTGCAAAAGTGTGTTACTTTATCTACAACAGGCAGAGTACATTGCTGCCGCAGATGCAAGAAAGAAAATGTTATGGTTGAAGCAGTTTCTCCAAGAATTGGGCTTACAGCATGAAAAGTACAAGGTACATTGTGATAGTCATAATGCAATTGATCTGAACAAGAATTCCATATACCATTCCCGTACAAAGCACATTGATGTTTGGTATCATTGGATACGAAAAGTAATGGAGAAGTAGCTAATGAGGCTGGTAAAGATTCACACTGAAAAGAATCCTTCTGATATGATGACCAAGGTTGTCAACAAAGATAAACTGGAAGTTTGCAAGAATCTAATCGAGATGGACTTCAAGTGAGAAGTCGGTCATATACATAGCTGTAGAGGAGGAGAATTGTTGATCCATATCGGTGCATGTGGAGCAAAGGAGTCAAAGAAGACAACCATCGAAAGTAAAGAAGAAATGCTCCCGTTTATCTTCCTGCCATTCTTGACTTCCATCAAAATGAGGTGGAAATTTTGGTGGGCTTGTTTCCCTCTTTCTCCCTCATTCATGTCAACAAATTGAGGTGAGGAGGAAGATGTGATAAAACAACAAGCAACACAGAGAGTATAATCTGAGTGAGAGAGTGAGTTACATAGATGGTTGTGAGATATGAGTTGTAATCTCCCTCCAGGAAATTCTATAGTGAAAATATCTCTCTGTGGACATAGGCAATTATTGAACCACATAAATCTCTTGTGTTATTGTTTGTGATTGCTTATTGGTGTGCCAAATAGGTTACCAGAACCTAACAAGAGAGAGAGAGAGAAAGAGAGAGGGGGGTTGTTTGCAAATGAGAGGGTCTTCCATGTATGTGATATATATATATATAGGGGTGTTTTGGTCATTTTGCCTAAACTTGTCCTTTTGGAAAAAGTATTCTAACGTCTGGACTTTTGGGCAAATAAATTCTGAAAATGGATTTATGAACTGAGTGCTCTAGAATAATAGATCTGACATATTAGGTGGAGAGTTTCTATGTCAATTTACCACCTAAGTTTTCAAAAAAAAATTGACAAACCAAATTTTGATGGTTTTAGTAAAGATGAATTATTTAGAAGCTTCCAAACAACCCTAAGTATTGGCTTAATGAGAAGAAGAAGAAGAAGAAGAAGTGATTTTTTTTGTGTTAATTTAAGTCTTATTTACTGTACGTAGCTTTTTATTTCTAATTTATGTCTTAATAATTGAAAAAATAAATAAATTTAGAACTACTAGTCCCAAATATGCATACAGTCGATTTGGGTCAGCTTATAGGTTATAGATTGGAGATTTTAAGAAAGAAAATTTCTTAAAATAATTTTAAGGGCGGTTGAAAATGCTACAAAAAGGGTGTTTAGGCCAAAAATTCAAATTCAAATTTTTGTTGTCCGTAGATCCAAGCACTAAAACACTTTGTCCACAAGGACAAGCTAGTGTAAAAAGACTAAACTACTCATTATATATATATATGTTAATACGGTCATTCACACATATTTTTTAGGCCCCAATTTTTCTATTCTCTCTGTGTTCCTCTACTCTCTCTATCTACCTCACTATTGCAGCATAACACCTCTTTCGCCCGCCTCCTCTCCCTTTCTCACAGTCGATCCATCATTGCTGGCCTATTCCTTCCTCTTTCGCCGGCGCTACTTGCCTCCCCTCTCTCTCTCACGACCGATCCACTACTGCCTTTGCCACTTGCCTCCTATCCTTCCTATCTTAGAAATGGTTTCTAAGAGATGTTCATCGTAGCTCAGATGAGCTCTCTATCATCGATCTCTGTCTAGACTTCACCACTACCACCACTACAACCTCCACCTCGCTTCCGCCTCTGCCTTTGCTATTGCTGCCTCTGCCGTATCCTCTTACTCCTCCTTTCCGTCACGATCTCATCCGTTTCTCTCATCATCATCACCTCCGGAATCGTTACCTCCACTATAATGAGTATCGATCTATACGTATATTCATGAGTATTGATCTATATGTACGTGTATATGTTCATCTCTAAGTTGCAATCTATACGTATATGTTCATCCCTAAGTCAGCAAGCATGCAATGGGTCCTATACACTGTCGTCCCCCCTGCCATCTACATTTCTACCAGATCTGCGAACGCACCTTCTCTGTCAGCTTCAAGTTCGTCGGAGTTGCAAAAACAGTGTGAAAACAAATACGCAATAACGACTTTCCGTAATCTCCAAACGTCTCATCTACACCACTCTCACTATTGTAATGGGTCGGGTTGAGACCCAACCCTTATTCCTTTTTGAATAAAGATAGTGTATTGAAAAGGGTTGCTATCGAAAATTTAACTTAACTTGAAAATTTTCTAAGTGTGGAAATTGAGGTTTTCAAAATTTATGATTTTGAAAACAGTTTTTGGCAGTAATTGTTCCTTATATTTTAAATAGTCTAAATCGATTTTATGGAATTTTTCTATGAAGTATTAACTCCTTTGCTTCAACGTCAAACTTAGAAATTTTAGTTGGAAAATTATTTTTGTACTAAAACACTGGGAACTACTTTTTAATTTAATTGGATTTTGATTTTTTTTTTGTATTTTTTTTTTAATCTAAATGGGGGGGGGGGGGGGAGGGAGGGGAGAGGAGGGGTAATTCGTTATTTACATTGTAAACTTAAGTAAATGAAATATAAATGTAAGAGACTAAATGAAAACATTTACTTAAATGGTTATAAATGGAAATAAGGTTGATATGTTGTGAGTGTTTTAGGGTTTGTGCCTATGTGATTAATGTGTCCTAAGTGAACGCTTGAGCGGTGAAAAGGGTGCATATCGTATCTTGTTTTGCAGACCAGAATACTGAGAAATTGAGTTCATCACTCGAGCGGTGGAAAGACAGCTTGAGCAGTCTGCGCGAATTAGCAAACTTAAAAATCAGCCTTTGCTTTTTTTTCCCCACTTTTTCATATCCTCTCTCTCTCTCTCTCTCTCTCTCTCTCTCAAACACCTATTTTTGAAACCCTAGCACCAAAAACACATGATTCTTCTCATTTCTACTACGAATCCACTTTAGATCTTTCAAGAGAGTTAAAGAACATGCCTTTATCAAGATTTCTACCGAACGATTCATGATTTTGTTAGAGTTTCAAGTCGGATTTTCATATTTTTATCACCACCTTTGAGGTAGGAATACTTTAAACTTGTATATCTATATTTTGATTTGATTATGTGTTTGCTTTCATGATATATGTATAGTATCAAAGAGATGATTTGATTTAATGGGTATTTATGGGAAAAAATAAGGTTTTTGCTTCAATAATTTTGCAATATTTAAATATTCTTGAATAAAATCAACTTTGATTCTATGATTCTTGGATTGATAGAGAATATGGAGAAAAGCCCTAATTTCTACAAAACCCTTGCTAAGGATTTTGGTGTTTAAGAGATAATTGAAAATAAATTGATGTTGCATGGATCATAGAGACATCTTGTGATGAGGTAAATTTAGGAGTTTGTTGAAATGATATGTTGTGTGATGTGTTTGGTATTTGCGCGGGGAAATTGAGGTGCCCACTTGCCCGGTCATATGAGGACGACAAATGTAAGAATGTTTGAGGTGTCCATGTGCCTGATCATGTGAGGACGATAAATGTGGAAAGTGTGAGGTGCCCACTGGTTCATCCGTGTGAAGACAGAAAAATGTGGGATTGTTTGGAAATGTTTTATACTCTTTTATATATATATATATATGACGGAAAAATGTAGGATTGTTTGGAAAGATTTTATACTCTTAGGCCATGTTTGTTTGGGTGGACATGAGCTTGGGATTGGACTAATAGTTCAATAAAATTATTAATCCGATGTTTGGTTAAACAATGGATTCATTATTTTAAAATTGACTATTAGTTAAGATAGGATATATAATCCAACGGATTCGTAATCTTAGGACTATTAGTCATGGGAATGCTAATCCAGTCCGCCCAAACAAACATGACCTTATATATATATATGATGTAAAATGTGGGACTGTTTGGAAATGTTTTATACTGTTCTTTTAAGTAGAAGTCTTGGAGCAACGTACTTTGGGTTACACATAATTATATCAAATATTTATATATCTTATTAAATGTAATCTCTACTGGGCATTAGCTCATTCCTATCATAACAAATATTTAAGATTGTGATGATGTGCCTCTATTCAACTAGGAATTTATAGAGATCTTGATGGAGCACGGAAGCTTATTTTGGATGTTTTATGTGATCACAGTCATCGGGCTTATGTGTTTGGGATAGAATTCCACCTATGTGTGTAATCAAGGCCCTAGTCTTGAAAGTTGTAAGCCCTCTTTGGGCATTTGGTCGTGTCTCTTTTATTTCTTGAACTATAATGTATAATTATTGAGATTATTAATGTTGTAAAATTAAATGTAATTTTTATGAGAAAGATAAATACTAGACTTGTGTAATGGTTGTACTCTGAGTTATTTTCGATAATCCTTCTTTGTATTTTGAAATTGGAGATTGTTAAAGGTTCGGTAATTATAAAATGAATTAAAAGATTGGGGCATTACACTGCCCAAGCTTAAATTCATCTCCAAACGTCTCATATGCAACAATGGTTTTCTTTTCCTTTTTCTTTTTTCTTTTTTCTTTTTTTCTTCTTCTTTTTCTTCTTTTTTTTTTTTGTGGCAAAAATATCAAGTTCACAAGCACGAAAGCATGTATACTTGCATGTATGTGTGTACATAAGAGAGAGAGAGAGAGAGAGAGAGAGCTATGTTTAAATTTTGAATTTCTCAGTGAAAAAGAAAAGGTATGAAAAGTTTTGATTACATGGTCCTACTAGTGGCAAATAGATGATCACATAAGGTTAAATTTATCTGTTCTCTTTTTTTTCTTTTTTTTTTCTTTTTTTTTGGGTCTGTTCTTCCCAATTCATGAATCTGAAATTAGTTATTGTTGTTGTTGGTTGATGATAAAGAGAGAATTAGTCGTTGTTGTTGTTGGTTGATAATAAAAAGAGAGTGAGATGAGCAAAGATTTCAATAGATTCAAAAAAATTGAACAGATCTGTAAAAATAATTTGAACAGATAAAAAATTTAAATAGATAAAAAAAAGTTTGAACAGATAAGAATTTTAACATATAAAAATAATTTCAACAGATAGTCAACGAAAAGTTAAATAGATAAAAAAAAAAAGTCAATGGGTAAAATTGGAAGCAAGATGTTCTGTAGGATTTCTCACCAAATTATTTCACAAAGTGTGAATCTTTCATTAACAAAAAATATCTCTTGGACCTAGTGCCTTATACCCTCCTTATATTGGATTTATCACCAATTAACCCTTAAAAAAAAGTGTAAAAATTATATTAAAATGTGTAAAAAAAATATATTCAAATTATAAACATGGAAGCTAGAAAAAATATCAACTCATTTAGGTCCAGCCCAAATGAAAAGGCCCATCAAACAAATATAAGATCCTCATCTATAAAAGAAAGGATCCCCATGAAAGATAAGTATGCCTCATCTCCTTGCCACAGAACATACCAACACTCTTGAATTTTTTCATCTTCCTTCTCTGATTCCAGTGGCCAATTTTATCATTGAAGTGTCTTCGGCTGGCAACCACGATTGGGTGGTGCCGACTATGTTCATCCTTGCAGATCTACTGGAACCAAGCTCATCTCTTCATTAGATCTCTTCAATAATCCATGTGAGAGGATTTTCTGTGTCACACAATTGGTGCCATCTGTGGGAGTCGAAGGAGTTTAACAAAGAGATTAAGATCTAACTTGAATCAGTAGGTATGATTTATGAGCTGCTTGTGCTCTGATGAATGATGGTAGTATGCTGTTCACCATTAGTATAAAATCAAGAATGACAAGAATCATTCTTTCTAACAAAAAAAGATATATTAAAATTTTAATAAATATGTGCATGTATGTACACTACAAGAAAATACACCTTTGGCGACTAAATTTTTAGTCGCCAAAGGTCCTTTTTTAGTCGCCAAAGGTCGAATTTTCACTTTTCCCGACAAAAACTTTTAGTCGCCACTGTTGTCGCGAATTCATGGTCGCCCATTCCTTTGGCGACTAAAAACCTGTTAGTCGCCAATTCACAGGTCTTCAGCGACGAATTTTTTTGTCGCCAAATGCAATTCCATTTTTTGAAATCATACATTTAGCGACTAAATTTTTAGTCGCCAATAGTGATTTTTTTTATTTATTATTTAAACATTTCCCGACTAAGATTTTCGTCGCCAAAAGGTATACCTTTCGGCGACCAACGCCTTTAGTCGCCAAAACCATATTTCAAAAAAAAAAAATATTGCCTCTGCTGGATGTCCCAAGATTCGAACCTGTGTTCCCAACTTGCACCCCACTACGCCTTCCCAAGGCTTGCTCCCCCACTACGCCACTCCCAATTCATATGAATATTATTGCAACAAATATTATTTATATACTATATTCACTGGCATTAATACAAAATTGTATATATGAAAATAATTTTTTTTATTTAATATATTTTATGTAAAAAATAAAATATTTACAAAAAAAAATAGGGTAAGCACTTTTGGCGACTAAAGTCAGTTTTAGTCGGCAAAACCTCTACTTTTAGCTACTAATTTTTTTTTAGTAGCCAAAAACAGCCACTTTTGGCGACTAAAGTCAGGTTTAGTAGCCAAAACTCCTCCTTTTAGCTACTAATTTTTTTTTAGTAGCCAAAAACAGCACTTTTGGCGACTAAAGTCGGGTTTAGTAGCCAAAACTCCTCCTTTTAGCTACTAATTTTTTTTAGTAGCCAAAAACAGCCACTTTTGGCGACTAAAGTCAGGTTTAGTAGCCAAAACTCCTCCTTTTAGCTACTAATTTTTTTTAGTAGCCAAAAACAGCACTTTTGGCGACTAAAGTCGGGTTTAGTCGGCAAAACCCCTCCTTTTAGCTACTAATTTTTTTTAGTAGCAAAAAATCTGCACTTTTGGCGACTAAACTGAATTTTAGTCGCCAAAACCCTTACTTTTGGCTACGAAATTGATTTTAGTCGCCAATAACTATGCATTTGGCTACTAAATTGTCTTAGTCGCCAAAAGTGAACACTTTTGGCGACTAATTCCATTTTAGTCGCCGATTGTCCTACTTTCAGCGACAAAAATTCATTTTTTAGTCGCCAAAGCTGGATTTTCTTGTAGTGGTATTTCAATTTAATGCTCTACCTCCATATACATATATATAATAAGCGTTCAAAGTAGGTAATTTTCAAACAATATGCTTCTATTATATATATGATTACTTCTCCATTTTCTTTTTCTAGAAATTGGGTCTACACTTTTCTTGGTGAGAACATTATTTCGGCAATTCAATAAAGTTGCTCGGCCAAATTCATACATTGGTCTGTCCATTTATTTATTTGTTCTTTGTTTCTTAAAATTTATCTTAAAGTTGATCCTTAACGTGTATGCACGTGTACCTATGCTAAATTTTTTTGTAGAATCCAAAGCTGGGTCTTTACTTTTTCTCTCACTAGAATTATTCCCATCAAGAGACATTGCCATAGATAGGGCATGAGTTATTATATATATATATATATAAATATAAATATATTATTTAATTAATTGTGGTAGTTAGACCATCTCCAACCCTTCACCAAACCTAGCATCAAATTTGAAATTTGGTGAAAAAAGCACTGTTTGGAGCTCCAACGGTTTTACCAAATTGATATCAAATCGAGAATTCGCCGAACGTTTCACCAAAAGAAGGACAGGCTCCGCATTTCACCAAAACACTGTGCATGACCGTTGGGGGAGACCAACTGGTCGACCGGCCGGTCGACCACCAAAAGGTTTAAATAGTTCCAAAAAAGTTCAAACAGTCAAAAAAATTATCGGTCGACCAACCGGTTATCCCGGCACAGATTTGATGAAAATCAACCGTTGGAGCACTCGGTATCAGATTGAGGAAAAAGTCATTTTTTTACTCAGATTTGAGGAAAAATTTAGTTCAGGGTTAGAGATGCTCTTAGCAAACCATATATATATATATATATATATATATGCATATAAATTCAAATAGTTTGATCTAGAGGCAACCTCAATTGTTATGAATGGCTCATATTGATATCGACCAAAATCTTGACAAAACCGAAGCTCCAAGATATGTTGCATATGTAAAGAGGTGCCAACCAATCAAATTCTTAGCAAAGCCAAATACAAAGAGATGCCAACCAGTTTCGACACCATGAAGCTAAGAGAAGTTGCTGACCAAGAGTTTCGGTACATCGAAGATCCCCTGCATTCCAATAAGAAATTGCTCACCCCCCATAACCAGCTAGCCTTCTCTCGGCACCGATGACAAATGAAGAAACCATCCTTCATTGGCTCCCAAATATTAAGATGAATTTACCACCAAAGCTTGACTAGCTGCCGAGAAGTACCCCGATTCTTTACGTGATCGGCAAATAAAAACCCAACGCTGGCTTCACCCCTAGTGCAATACAATGCCAAGTTCCAAACAAGCAGAGGCCGACAAAATGATTAGATGGTTGACACCAATACATGGACAAAGCCGATCATGGACGCTGTGAATTTTCCCATCACGATATTGCTCAGCTTCTAGGCCTTTTTTTGGCATGGGAAGTTCGACACTAAACACGGACCGATACTCGGAGTATTTTGATTACATCTAAACGCCATCAACCATCAATTGACCATCTTCATTTTGGGAGTTCCAGGCAACTCCGCGCTAAAGATCAAATTGTGAGTGTCGCAAAGCCAATAACAACCAAAGCAGTTGTGACCAAAAAAGGGAGAGTTCGTTATATTTCTCATTTTTTATATGCACACCCATGAATTATTTAATTGAATTAAAAATAAATAAATATCATAATTGAATATGTTAATGTAAATTGTATAAATTACCACTACCTACCACCTCCACTACCACCTACACCTACCACCTCCACTACCACCTACACCTACCACTATCACCTACCACCTACCATCTTCTCTTCTATATATACAGTTGTAATACATAAACACAGAATCAATCAATATCAATCAATCAATAATAATACATCAATTTATTTTTACATGGTATCAGAGCCATAAGATTTAGGCCTATATTCCTTTCTTTCCGGCGGGCAGCCGGCGGGCAACCATGCCTTCGCTGCCCGCTGGAGTTTTTTTTTCAACACCTCGCCGAAGCAAACCCAAAACCACGGGTTGATGTAATGAGCTCTGTTATATCCTTACCCTTGACCTCCGACAAAAGGAGCTGAATCCTATCATCATCAGCCTCAGCTCCAACAGAGTTGAGGATGTTGTTGAGATCATCGGCGCAAGGACTGGTGTTGCCTCCCAACACGGCCAGCAAATATGCAGCGACCACAACGACTGCACATCCATGCCACCGCTGCCTATGGCTGTGACCACAACGACTGCCCACCACAACCCTTCCCCGACCCACCGACTCAATCCCATCTCGCCCCCGCAATCGCCATTGCCGCAGCCACTGGAGCAGTCCAAACCCTTCCCCGTCGATCACAAGCACGGGATCTACCTCGTCCTTCCTTCAAAGTCCCTCTCGGCACCTCTTCTTCCTCTCGGCATGCATCTCACACACGGCACACATCGAACCCATCTCATGACCAACGGACTGACTCTCTCTCTAGTTGGCAACAACACAGCCACAACAACCTAGGCTCTCTTTGATGCAAAATACATACACTCATGCACTGATCTCTTCCCTCTCACTACACACGGCAGCACACACACATAGAGAACCACACATGCAAACCCATCTATCTCTCTCTCTCGGCTTAGGAAGAGACAGGTGAGAGAAAGGGGGAAGAGAGACCCAACACACACCCAGATACATGCATACACCCATACACGGGTTATCTTTCTCTCTCTCTCTCTCTCTCTCTAGTTGCTTAATTGGGATGTAGTGGTGTGGTGCTTTTTTTTTTTCTTTTATTATTAAACACTTAGTTGGCGAGCCCATGTTTCCACTATCCCCATTTTTTTTCATTTAGTTGGCGACACACCGATCACTTAGTTTTTCATTTTTTTTTTCTTTTATTATTAAACACTTATTGAATATATAACCGCATTTTTTTTTATTTTTTTTCTTTATTTATTTATTTTTTTTTATTCCTCAACCCACCTGGGCATGTCTCATCCGGGTGCTTATTTTATTTTCTTTTCTTATCTCTCTTTTTGAACTTTACAACACAGCACCAGCACATTAGTTTTTCATAATCACCACACCCACAAATATATTTTGATTACCCTTCCACACGACACACTCTCCATTTTTTCAAAAACAAAAAAAAAAAAAAAAAAAACAAACCAACAAACGCAGAAGACGAACTGCACACTAAACTCATTTTATTCATGTCGGGGCTCACCCCGATCACCATTTTACACCAAAAAAAAAAAAAAAAAAACAACAACAACAACAACCTCATCCACAGTGGGATTTTCCCTTCTCTACTCTGCCGCCGGTCTTTTCTTCTTGCCTCCGTCCTGGCCGGCCCTTGACGGTGTTGCCTCCGTGTTTCCCACTCCACTGGGCACGATCACTACTCCCTGCTCCTCCACTGCAGCATATGGCGGACCTCCAAATCGGAACATCACGGTGGCCTTCCGCTTCAGCTCCTTGTTTTCTGCCCTTAGCACGCTTATCTCTGCTCGCGCATCCTTATACATGCGTTGGAGCAGAGCCAGTTGGGCGTTTAATTGCTGCACCTCATTTGTCCTACTCTGCAGCCGGTGCGACAAGTTTGTGACCGCCGTCATGGACTCCACACATGCCTTCAAAGTATACTGATTAGCCTCCACATCCGTTTGCACTGCCATTTTTTGCTCCACCGACTGCATCGGAAAGTTCAACGGAGCAAACCCAGTGGTGTTTGGTTGAGGTTCACGGGACACCGCACCCGTTATCTCTCTTGTTGACTCGTTGAGGTCGGGAAAGAGAGTCAGCAGACCACGGGACGACGAAGCCATTTTCTCTCGCAACAGAGTGTTACAGACTCTCTCTCTCAGCACAACAGTGTTACAGCCTCTCTCTCTCAGCACAACGAAGAGTTTTACAGAGGATTTCGCAGGTTTCTTGCTTCTGCCTCGGCCTCAGGCTCTGTCTTGGTTAAATAGCCGAGGCAGCCACGCGCATCGCGCGCCTCTTGATGCCAGACAAACGGGCACGCCAGCCAAGGCACTCACGTGCCTCGCCATCATATCTGGCCCGCCTTTTCATGGCACATCTTTTGATAAAGTGGGCACGCCTTTTGAGGGCACGACTTTTGAGGGCTCGATATATATCTACATGTATATTTTTTTTGGGCCGCCTATCTACCCACTCATACAGTGTCTTCTACCCCGGTCAGCTTTATCAATCCCTTTGTTTCAACCTCAAATAGGTTTCTATCTTCACACCTATTTGAGTTTGAGGGGGGGTTATATACAGTATCATGTATAAGTCGCTCATGGCGCACTCCCTAAGTCGCCCCCTTGGTGCACCACCACAACCTCTTCTACAACGATCCGACATGACCCCATAAACTATCCCGACATTGATTCCGGTCAGCTTCTACAACGGTCCGACATGACCCCATAAACTGTCTTCTACATCGGTCTGACACGACCACACAGTGTCTGCTATAACGGTCCGACATGACCCCGTAAACTGTCTTCTACAACGGTCCGACATGACCCCATAAACTGTCTTCTACAACGGTCTGACACGACCACACAGTGTCTGCTACATCGGTCCGACATGACCCCGTAAACTGTCCTCTACAACGGTCCGACATGACCCCGTAAACTGTCCTGCTACATTGGTCCGACATGACCCCGTAAACTGTCTTCTACAACGGTCCGACATGACCCCATAAACTGTCTTCTACAACGGTCTGACATGACCACACAGTGTCTGCTACAACGGTCCGACATGACCCCGTAAACTGTCTGCTACAACGGTCCGACACGACCATACAGTGTCTCCTATCCCATTTTTAATTGTCAGCTTATTTTTCTGTTTTGTTACTCTCTCCAAACTCAAGTTAGCTAGTACCTATCCTCCTTGAGTTTGAGGGGGGCTGTTAATGTAAATTGTATAAATTACCACTACCTACCACCTCCACTACCACCTACACCTACCACCTCCACTACCACCTACACCTACCACTATCACCTACCACCTACCATCTTCTCTTCTATATATACAGTTGTAATACATAAACACAGAATCAATCAATATCAATCAATCAATAATAATACATCAATTTATTTTTACAGAATAAATGAATTGTTGCTCATAAACCCATGGTTGGGTCTCGACTCTCTCTCTAAAAACGTTGGTCGGAAAAGTGTAACCCAAAAGCTTCCATTCAAAAAATATATGTATATGTTTTCTTTATGCATCCCATGCATATGTAAACTCATTAAAATATCTTGTTAATATTTGGACTTACTTTTGAAGAAGTGTTGTTCCATAATTAATTATTTTCTTTCTCTAAAGAACTGGGATTCACCAATTGCACTAGTCATGCTCATGAATTGGCATTCTAAACACACCTTTGAAAACCTTTGAAAGTTGGAGATCTTGTTGAGAAGAAATAACTTGTGTTCTTATATCCACAAATGGGACTCACAAATTGCTGACCAAATGCTTCGGAAGGCCAAAAGAACCAAACAAGCTACCAACCAAAGCTGGGGTAACAAAGTGCGACTAATTCAGCAACAAAGTGCGTTCAACGACATACCAAGTAGCTCGTTCACTACTTCGGATCACTGCCGATTTTCTGAACTCACCAAGCAGACTCGTGACAATCTCTCGGCAAAAGGTGCAAGCCATTCGGTGTCAATGAAAGGCCGAGAATAAGTTTCGTTGAGCACGCATAAAATTGAAGCTCATTCCGACCACACCAAGGTTCTTCGGCGAGATCACCCATGTCACTCGGCCATGTCATCATCTCGCAAGAAGATCCGTTTTCTAGCAATGGCTTTGGCTACCTTGGTCAAGCTCGGCAACGGACTATCGGACCGCAACACTTCCGTTCTCGACAATCACAACTCGTTTACAAAAATCATTAACCGCAACAAGTTTGCCGAGTTACTAACATTGCGCAACCACGAGATTAGACCTAAGATCATGCTCACCATTACTCTTACTCCGCAACATTGAACAGTCGAACACACACACACACACAAAAAGAGTAGACCAATCTTATTTTTGGTCAACTTTCTGTAGTCCAACGGCATCCAATCCGAGGCAGAATGATGCATCTGAATAGTGGAATGAACACTAGGATGAGTGATGAATCTAACGCCGCAAAAATGAGGCCAATTGGACTTAAAATAAGGGAGATACAAGAGCTGAAACTCAGGAGTTTGCATCTAAAAATTCTGCATTTCACGACCTGCTACATGAAGAAGATAACATTAGGATTTATCGTGGGCTTCTCGATACAAGGTGCTCCATTACATCTTAGCGCATCCCAGTTAATCGGGTGGTTCGATAACTTCGGTCATGACTACCCTCGAGGTTTTCGGTGTGTAGAATCCATCTTTGGAGTCCAATTTTGCAAAGTCCGAGTCTCACATTGGAATCAATTAACTAGAACATTAGAGACATTAAATGATCAATCAACGGTCTGATCATGTCCAATCAGCATGCAATTTCAACAGCAAGCTCACGAAGTTAGGCCACAATCATTCATCTTCGTTGATCCTTCATTCATCACCTTAGCCATATATCACCAATTGGGACAGGACCTACAACTTGGATTTATAGTACTTGCGATTTCGCACCATGAAACTACGCCGTCGGAAGTCCAATCACAACGATCCAATAGTCATTTCTAGTTATTTGGAGCATTTTGAATACATCTATATGGTCTGATTTTACAAATTCCATACCAAGCATTTGTAGATTTTATATGCCCTGCCCCATATCCATCGCAGCTCAAACAACACTTTTGCCGCCATGCTTACCATTTGATCAATGTTGAATTCAACAAATTTGGCGTCTTCCCGCCTATATAACAGCCCGTATCATTCGGCAATTTTGGCTCAAGTCTATTCTGACTTCCTTCCGACTAACAACTTTCCTTCCTAAGCAATGGGGCAAGGAATCTGCGTCAACAATTTGTTCTTGGCTTACTTTTCGACAATGTTGGTCAATGTCCTATCTGAATTCCTTCCGCCTAACAACTGTCATTCGAAAACAATAGGGCAATCAATGACACGGGATGCACTATTCAAAATTCTTGCAATATTGGCAATTAATCACCACTTAAAATCAACAAAAGTCTTCAAATACGGCGCAATTTTCGCACTCGGCACAGAGCGCCATTAGCAAAGGTCTCTGAATTCGAAGCAAATCATACATATAGTAATTGTGGCATCCTTAGTGTAGCCCTTGCTCAGGGGTTATAATCCCGCGGCCTACGACCTTCGCCCAGGGAATAATAATGCTGCAGCTTATAACTCTTGCACGGGGATTATAATACCGCGGCCAACGACCCTCGCTTGAGGCTTATAATACTGCGTCCTACGATTCTCGCCCGGGGGTTATAATACTGCGGCCTACGGCCCTCGCCTGGGGATAAAAATATTGTGGCCCATCGTTACAGAGATATTTGATGTAGACCCGAGGGGTTCCTATATTAGACCTATATAGTCTCATCATGCACTATTGGATTTACCATGTATATATATATATATATATGTTTTGTGAACTTTGATATGACAAGTAATCACTTATGATATGATTTGGTTGAAACTCATGTAATACAATTTCATACTAGTATTACTCACTGGGTTTTAGTTCACCCCTCACTTCTCTACATATAGTTATACATATATTTTTACATACATTAGTATATACATGCATCCATCCAGCTATTCATTCATTCATTCATATTATTCATTTATCAAATGTATTCTTTATCAAGAGACCTAACATCTATTTGAACAGCATAACTCGGCAATAAAAACTCTTATTCCTTCTACTGAAGACAATAAAAGTTTTGAGACAATTGTGGGAGCTAGAAAAAATATCAACTCATTTGGGTCCAACCCAAATAAGGAGGCCCATCAAACAAATATCAGACCCCCATATAAAAAAAGAAGGCCCCCCATGGAAGATAGGTATGCCTCATCTCCTTGCCACAGAGCACACCAACACTCTTGATTTTCTTCATCTTCCTTTTCTGATTCCAGTGGCTAATTTTATTATCAGAGTGTCTCCGGCCGGCAACCCCAGTTGGGTGGCACTGACTATGTTCATCCTTGCAGATATACTGGAGCTAAGCTCATCTCTTCGTTGGATCTCTTCAACAATCCATATGAGAGGATTTTCTGTGTCTCACAATAAATAATTTAGTATTTTGTGCTAATTAAGGACTCACTCTTTAAGAAATAGATAGATACTTTATATACAATTTTACCCTTCTATATGTAAGGGCGAGCAACTTGTAGCCCAACCCATTATCGTCTCCTTCAAATTCAATCTATTTATCTGATCCATATTACATTTCATAGTGATTTTCAGGTGGAAACTCACTCACTAATATGTTAAGCTTGAATTGAGTCTTCTGTGGCTGTTTGGTTTCTGCTTTAATTTTTTACTTAAACAAATCATTTTCTTTGCAATACAAACAATACTGGTAGACAAAGAAGACCTCCAAAAACAGTAGGAGCCTAATTACAAAGGAGAGGGGAGAATCTGAGTAAACCCTTTGCAATTGAAGAGAAAGAAACCAAAGAAACTGCACAAAGAGAAGTTAAGGCAGAAAAAGAACACCTCAGGGGAAAAAAATGAAGAAGCAAACGAGAGAGAGAGAGAGAGAGAGAGAGAGAGAGAGAGAGAGAGAGAGAGAGAGAGAGAGAGAGAGAGAGAGAGAGAGAGTGAACACTCTCTGGTTCTTTCATCCTTCCATTCACAAGAAGCTTGAACAACTTCTACTCTGAAGAGAGATGACAACATTTTTTAGTGGCACTAGCAGCAGCAGAGCTTCACATCCTCTAATTTGATAATTTAATTGTTTTTGTTTTTCATTTCAGGTTAAAGGGGAGAGGGTCAATTTATTTGTGTAATTTTAAATACTATCATTGCAAACTATTTTTTTCATATGTTTGAAGTTCTTATCTTTAACCAAAGAAAGGGGTGAAAAACAAAAAGATGGTTCAACAGACAAAAGCAAGCTGTAACTTTAACATTGACTAGAATATCCTCAAAGCATAAGAATGGCAACTGTTAACTTCAAGCTCCAAACATGGAAGATCCATTCCCTTGACATGACACAAAACATGAAAAGTACAGACAAAACTGCTCATGTTCTAGCACCGTTGAAGATTGGAAGTACGAATTTAAAGAAAAACCAACTAAATTGGCTACATTCAAAGATGATAGTGTAGGAACGATGCAATCACAAGCCAAGCGCATGAAGCATTATTGCATTTTGTGCATGCATTCGGTTTTCGGCTTGGGGGAAGACGATAGAGTTTGGAGCTTCAATAACTTCGTCAGTAACCTCCACGCCTCTTTCTGCTGGTAAACAATGCATAAAATAGGCTTTTGGACCAGCTAATTGCATAAGAGCTTTATCCACCTGCAATTAATAGCACGCGAAGTCAGAAAAGACTAAAGAGAGATATCCAACTTCAGCTAAAACGAGATGATGGGTAACAATATCTTATCCACTACTGGAAAAAAACAATTCTATGGAGTCATCATCATACCACTGTAAGATCATGTGCATGGGTTATTTTCTAACAGATGATCAACATAAGTTGTTACTACAATTAAATGTCCTCTTGAGCTAGGCTCCTAAATAGATAGATAATGTAAAGATGCAACCCACAACATCAGAATTAGCACTTAGGACCACTGGACATATACGGTGTAATGTATATCACCCCCAACTTATTTGTCTCACAGTTTTGCTCAGAGATTGCAAATATGCATCTTTCCTTAAAAAAGGCCTGTGAAGCCACTCCTACAACACCACGGCTTTCAAATCTTCAGAGCTTCTTGGAAGAAAGAGTTTGTGTCTCAGTCCACACCTCATTCTTGAGAGAGAGAGAGAGAGAGAGAGAGAGAGATTGGGAGTCCAAGAAACAAGAAGTTCCAGAACAATCTTTTTGCTGTACCTTCTTCTGTAAAAGGTCCTCTCTTTTGCTATCAAGAAGTCAAAATTTTGAATCCAGCAAAGAAAAATTCCACAGCAGGCTAGTAACAGAATCATCTTAATAGCACTTGGTCAATCCAGTGTCATATTCAGAATTGACACAAAAAAAACAAAAAAGAGTGATAATTGGAGTAATTCTAATCCCCTCTCGATATGCTTATTGTCAACTGATGTGGCTTAGTTTTGTAACACACTCGACATTACATACAGATTTACCTATATGTATGCTAAAATGAGAGCCCTGCAAGCAGTAACATTGGGCACTGTGATCTTTAAATGTGTCATATCGATTAATAGCTACCAAGAAAAGAGAGACAGAGTAATGCCAAACCAGACCATAGATAACTCATTCAAATTTAAGTACATCTTTCAATATGTAATAAACTAGAACTAAAAGAAGGGGCAGTATAATAATTTCATGCCCCCCAAAACATATTACATTGGAAAGTTTTTCGGGAGCATCTATTTACACACACACACCTCTCTCTATACACATCCTCCACACACAACTCCCTAACACACCCTCTCATTAAGTGTGTGAGAAAAGAGGATATAGTGTGTGCAAATAGAAGCTCCCAAGTTTTTCAAATTGAACTGTATTTCCTCATCTACTCCCCCTAGAGCCAAGTCAATTTCTATTAAAGTTCACCAACTTCAAACTCATACATCTTGCCAGATAATTTAGTTCATGCCATTTGGGGTTGGTCTTTTAGTGGCTTTTTGTAGAATCTAAAAAAGCTAATGCGTGTGGGAAGTTGAGTGGCTTTTTGCTTTTTTGCGAGTGAAAAAGTTGAATGGGCTTTTGGCTTTTTTTAGTTGATGACGAACAGGCTTTTAGCTTTTTGGCTTATTTAGACGAACAAGAACAAGCCAAAAAGCCACCCTCACCCCAAACAACTCTGAAATTAACATAATACTGGAGGTCCACACTAAATCCCATGCAAGCCACCAGAGGTATCGAAAGCTAAAATTAATCAGATAAAAAGCTCTGTCCCAGTGTATACCTGGAACCCTTGGAACACTTGGCGGCGATAAGAAGCTTCTTCCTTCTGCCCCATGCTGGCCCACACATCTGAATATACAACATCTGCTCCTCTAACAGCTTCCTTTGGATCATTTGTTATCTCAATTTTGCTGATTCCAGCCTGCCTTGCCTTCTCAACTGTCTTTTGATCTGGTTCAAAATCTTTAGGGCAGGTACATACAAAATGGAAAGGAATAACTGATGCCAACAACAGCCAAGAATGTACAATGTTGTTTCCATCCCCAACATAGACAACCTGGATTGTACATGGTCATCAGATCAAATTGGGAAGAACATTAAAATGGTCAAATATAAATGGGCTAACCTTTGTTCCTTCCAACTGACCAATATGTTCAATTATTGTGAGCGCATCAGCCATTATTTGACAAGGATGGTTGTAATCTGTCAGCCCATTAATTACAGGTACTGTTGCATACTTAGCCAGATCCAGAATGTCCTGCAAAGCAACAATTTTACATTTTAAAAACCAAAGGGACGTTAAGACCTGGAAAAGTACAACATCTCAACTAATTGTTTATTTTCATATGTAATAGAAGCCCCTCATTTCTTCTGGAAGAGATTATAAAGATAGAGACCGAAAAGTATTTAATTCAGGAAATGGGACAGGGAGCTGAGAGCCATAGTATTTAAAGATTTATTGGTCAAATATCCCTTTGATTCAATGATCCAATTTTTCTAAGATGTTACCATCAATTCCCCTAAAAGGAAATATGGCAACGAAACAACTGTTGTCTAAACAGTTGTATTGTATCTTGATAAGGAACTGTAACAAAACTTGCAAACAATTGTTACTCACTGCTGTAGGTTTGTAACAAATATTTGAAACAAGTTACCTGATGTGGCCAGATATGCATGTGGGTGTGAGAGAAAGCGGGAGGCGGGAGAGTTAAGTAGTAAATTTTAATACATTATGATGTGCAAATAATATCAAACTTTGAAAATTCATCAGTGTACCTGATGAGCAAAAAGGCGTGCCATAATGACATCATTATAGCGTGAAAGCACACGAGCAACATCACGAGTTTCCTCCCGCTTACCCATCTGGATATCATCTGGTCCCAAATATAAAGCATGGCCACCAAGCAAGAAAAATCCAGTCTCAAATGAAACCCGTGTCCTCATGGATGGCTTGGCAAAAATCATTGCCATGGTTTTCCCTTTGAATGGGAGATATGACCTGTCCCCTGATTTTATCAGTGCCTTGACCTCTTTGGCACGATCTAAGATCTTCAATATAGTGGCTTTGTCAAAGTCACTAATGTGAAGAAAATCTCTAGGCTCTGTTTTTGCTGGATAACAACTCATAAACAATAGAAATCAGATAATTTTTTGTTGTTGCCTATTATGTGACGTGATCTATTTTAAGAAGAGGGGTTCTGGAAATAATTTCACATTCACATTAGGAGACATCTACGCATAAATGGAAATCGTTAAGAATAATTAGCACGAGATTGTAATGTGCAACTATAAAAAACAGCCAACTTGAAACAAGATATTAGAAAGAATATTTGGTCAGTTTAGACCATCAAACCAGCAGAAAATAAGCCACCAAAAAGCAGCCAAATGCCTGATCGTCAGATAAAAGTTTACACTAATAAAATTCACTTCAACTAATTCACCATCTATACATGCAGATTGTAAAGTTACCATTGACTCCTACTTGAATGTTTAAACTCTATAACTAAAACAACAAATTCAAAAAAGGTATCAAAAGAGAGAAACATTATGAATAAACTACAAGAAAATCGTATCAAGTTGCTTATGGGATGACGGGTATCTATGTTGTGCATGGGTACTTCAAAAAACATGTCATACCCGTATCGGGTATTTACTAACGTATGATACTTTATATGGTACTTTAACATACGTGTACATGAAACACGTACCCAAATTTTTTCTTTTTAATTTTTGCCATGCCCAAACGTACCTAGTATATACCTAAGCCGTAACGTACTTCAGTCGAACTAATATTTTTTTCTACTACAGAGATAAAATTCCTTTCACTAGACTCTTTTTTTTTATTATTATTATTTATAATTTTATGCTTAACATGATTTTAAAATTAAGTGTGTACTAAATCTTTCCCCTCCCAAATACATATTAATGTATATTAATTGGGCATTATTTTTTATGATTTTAAAATTAAGCTATGATTTATAAGTTATTTAATATAATGACATTTAGTTTTGATTTATACTTTTACTTTTAACATTAAATGTTAATTGTAGGTTAGATTTTAACAAATTAAATCATTTAATCAATTTTTGCATTGCTTCAAATTAAAAATAAATAATTTTTTTACAAACGTACAAGTCATACACATACCCGTACCCTACTTTTTTGGATTTTACTGTATTGACGTTCTTGTATTATGTCAGCACCAGTACTCATACCCTATGAAGCATGGACACGGCAGTTTTCATGCCGTGGCAGTGTCTGACACGGGGACACGCCGGGGACACGTACGGGACACGCCGGGGACACGTACGGGACACGCCGGGTGGCGTGTCCCTTTAATTTAATTATTTTTTTGCAGGGGACACGGTGGAGACACGGCGGAGACACGCGTGTCTACCAAATCTAGACACGCGTGTCCAAATCTGGACACAGAGCAAAAAAAGAAGAGTAAAGGAGAAGAGTGAAGGTGTTGAAACAAACCTGAACTTCGATCCAGTCCAGTCGACTCGCCGGCGACCTCCATGACCTCCACCGTAAGCCGTCGACCTCGACATCCATCCCCTTCGACTTCGATGATCCAGTCGCCCTTTGACTTCGACGAGCTCTATCTCTCTCACCTTCTCTCTCTCCCTCGCGATCGCGATCGCGATCGATCGCTTCTTCCTCTCTCTCTCTCTCTCTCTCGCGTCTTTGTCTTCTTTCATCTACTGGACTCGTATATATATAATATATAACTATTATTATTATAATAATAATAACTGATAGCATTATTATTATAATAGTTATAAAGGATGATTATATAACTATTATTATTATATAACTATTATATTATATATATTTATACATATTAATAAAAATAAATAAACATGTATATAAAATAAAATAAAAAAATTAATTAGAACATATTACTTAAAAAATATAATAAATAAATAAAATAATTAATATGTATTAAAATAAAAATATTTATAAAAAAATTAAAAAATCTGCCGTGTCCCCCGCCGTGTCCGTGTCCCCATTTTTTAAAAATTAACGTGTCCCGTGTCCGTGTCCGTGTCCGTATGCGTGTCCGTGTCCGTGTCCGTGTCCGTGCTTCATAGCTCATACCTGCACCAATGTTTCATAGACGGGTATGCCCTACTAATTCAACAAATTTATTGGAGTGTCTTAAGAAATGGGGTGTCCAACAATTTTTGTGGGGTGCACGTAAATTGGTTTAGTTTCAATGTTAAACAATACAGCATATGATAAGAAATTTTTATTGTTGCCACCAATCATAATGATAATCATATGATAAGGGGAAAAAAAAATTAGGAAGTTAAACTTTAGTAACAAAGGAACACTATTCAATCAACTATGAAAAAAAATTTCTAATTATCGCACTCGAACACGCTCCATCATCCAAATGAATTCAAAACTTTCATCAACTTTCTTGAGAGGGAGATTTGTGCCAAACAGTAGGCCGAGCTACGTCAACACGAAATGTGGTGTTGGGCCATGTAAGGACAACCTGGGACGCATCGTTGGGCCGGACTGCGTCCGCATTGAATACAGTACTGGTGCAGGACTGAAGATATCTGAGATGCGTTTGGCCGAGCTAGACCTGCACGAAATAGGATGACGTACCGAGCTAGACCCACACAGAATATTGTGTCGGCCAAACCCGGCCAAGCTGGCTCGGTTGGCTGGCAGACCTGCCCCAACATTGAGGTCCAAGGTAGCGGAGCCACGTGATGACTGAATTGCAGACTGTTTGGGGCTACTATCATTGAGGCAGACGGTCCGTGGGGTCGCGGTGTGTAGCCGAGATGTCGCACAGCACACCTACCTCCAGACGATTAAGGCTTTGGCTGAGCATACTACCTCTAATAGACCGGTCTGATTTAGCCCGGCATAAATGAGGTCGAGGTAATGCTGGTTCACAAGTAATAGCCCGGTCGGGTATCCCGCGTGGACCAATAAAGAGAAGAGGAAAATCTCTCCCGGTATGCGTCAATATCATTTGGCAGTGTGACAAACACTGTTTGGAGGTTTTGGTCTACACGTGTAAGAAGTATAGAGTGAAGCACAACCGCCTGTCCAGATAAGGACAACAGAGGTAATGCGCCCACAATCTCTGAGGTTGCATGGCCAACCTTGAAAAGGAGGAGCATGCAGACGTCAGAGGTAAGCAATTTCAAACTCACTCTCTCTCTCTCTCTCTCTCTCTCTCTCTCTCTCTCTCTCTCTCTCTCTCTCTCTCTCTCTCTCTCTCTCTCTCTCTCTCTCTCTCTCTCTCCAGTGCTCTGCCTTCTCTCTTCTCTCAGAAAGCTAACTTGATCGTCGGAAGGGTTTTTTGGCAAACCCACCTGCCGGATAGCTCACCTTTGCTTTGTTCACAGTATACTGGAGTTCTAACAGAGTGAGACGAGCTTGGTAGCAAGAAGCTACGGAGCGAGGCAAATATTTCCCTCTCATACATTTCTATTCATCATAAACCCCAATTTCCACTACGATCACTACAGTTGGATATTAAACTAGCTGAAATCAACTCATATCATCAAGATTTTGATATAGCAATAAACATTTTCATTGATGCCGAAACCCTAAAGATTCGATTGCGCTTCAACTCAAAAACACCAAATAAATTTGAGAAATGAAAAATTAATAAAGAAAAGCTGAAGAAAGGACAGTGACCTTTTCCATCTACGGAATATGGAGGGGAGGACATAGCAGAGGAAGCCTGAACGGAGATTGGTCGCCGAGTCGCCGGAAGATTGACCGGAGAAGAGGCGGAGTTATTGGAGAAACGGAACGATTGCCGGAAATTGCGATCGGAGAGGGAGGAAGAAGAGGAGAAAGAGACTGAATCGGAGGAGAGGTAAGATTGAGACAAAATGGCGGCCATTGTTTTCGGTGGGAGGGAAACAACTATGGAGTGGAGTGGAGTGGAGTGGAGACTGCTGTGTGTTTCAGACTTTGCTGTGGGTTTATATTAATACAACAATGATTCATCCCACTAAAAACATCATCACTAATAGCACTAATATATTAAAAAAATATAAAAATACAACTTCAAAACTAAAACATCACATCATTAATGGCGGAACCCCTGGCACCTAATTTGTGGGAGCACTAATTAGTGCTCCCAAGCATTTTTCATATTAATATAAGCCTAATTTTCTATCAAATGGCAATTTTAAAGAATTTACATTGATAATTTAAAATGTTTAATATTTAAAATTTGTTAAGTATTTTATTTTTATAAAAAATTAAATTAATTAAATATTATTAGTCATTTGATTAAATTAAATTTGTGTTAAAAGTAATTATTATTTTAAAAATAAATTATTAATATAGATATGATTTGATCGAGTGTCTATTTATATCCAATTAATATAAATTTTTTACAAAAATAAAATATTTAATAAAATTTATATATTAAACAGTTTAAATTGTGAATATGAATTTCATAATAAATCTACATATGCTCAACAGAATATTCTAATTAAAAACCCCAACTAGACAAAGTAGATGTTTGGGAAATGGATTTTTTTGTAGGTGTTTTTAATTATAGGGTATTATTGGAGAAATTTTTTTTTATATTTGGAAAGATAGTTTGATTTTTTTGTAGTTAGATGTGATATTTGTGAGAGAAAAAATGAAATGATTATGGGATTTGATGTGATATTTTGTTTGAATTTTATTTTTTTTATTTATTTTGTAAAACATTTATCTTATAGTAAAAAAACAAAACAAAAAATCAAAAAACTAAATTCCCAAACACCCCTTAATGTTTTATTGGACCCATAGGTCCCGTTTGTTTTCAGAAATAGAATGGGGGATTGATAGTGAGGCGATTAATAGTGAAGAATTGTTAAATTATTTTTATATAAAATAATAAAACAAATAAAAAAATATAAAAAATTAAACATTATATTTAAAAAAAATTCCCAATATATAAAAAATAAAAAAAATTATAATCCCCTCACTATTTTTTCAATACCATCTCTACCTTCTCCTTACCAATCTCCCTTCCTCCTCCTTACTAATACTAAGGGATTACTAATCCCCTCCCTATTTCTCAAAACAAACCCCCATTCTCAATCCCCTCCTCACTACCAAACCCAATCCCCTCCCTATAAACCTAAACAAACGGGGCCATAGGTATTTGTGTTGAGTTTGAGAAGCGCATTGTCTGACTAATTTATGGGCAGATGCCAGGTGGGGGGATTTAAAAGTCCTATACCCTTTTAAAGACACCAAGGATTGTCTAAAGTGTTTTTTTTTTAAAGTTTTTTAAAGTGGTATATTGTATGATTGAAATTTAATGTTAAAAAATTGATGTGACTTGTCATTAAATCTCAACTACACAATGCATCACTCTAAAAAATTTTAAGAAAAAAAATTCTAGAGGATCCTTACTCTTTTAAAGACGGATGAGGAGTGGAATAATGGGATAAAAATGTGATATGCATATCTCCAGGGATTGTATACATATCTCTAGGGATTGCAATGGTGTTATATATATTAATTAGTATATTAATATATGTTATATTATTATTATTTTAAAATTATAAATTTTAATCATTATATAAATTATAAAAATTCAAAATCAATAAAATTATGTAATATTATTTATTAATATACTAATTGATATATTAATTAATATGTATAACTTTATTTTAGAGATTAATATAATGCATGTGCAATAATTGGATGCGTACAAGGGATAAGATCTCCACTAGCGATTGAAAATTTATGGTCCCTTTGATTTAGTTTTAGAATAATACTTTGAGTATGGAGTTATGTTTTGAATGTATGGATCTCTTTCATTTAGTTTTCGTTTGGAATGTGAGTTGATTTTTTGACTATTTTATCTTGAGGTTAAAAAGTCTTGTTTATGATGGATTTTTTAGTTTTTTTGATTTTTGTGAAAGAAAAAATGAAATGGTTATTGTTTGGATATAATATTTTATTTTATTGACTTTTTGGTCTATTTTATCTTTTTGTGGCTAAAATAATCACCAAAAAAAAAAACCCCATGCCTTAGTCTTTGAATTATGTATTTTGATTTAAGGTATGTATAGAAACATCCTACATTAGTTAAAAAGTCAAAATTACTATAAAAAAAATAGTAAAAATTTGAAAAAATATTTTAGAAAGTCCAAGATTTTCTTTTTTTTTTATTTTATTTTTTTACATATTTTTTCATAAAAAGTTAAAATGTCATCATAAATATTCTAATTTTTTTCAACTTATATTTTAGTTAAAATATTATTAAAATAGCTTATTCCAAAATCAATCATTTTTTATTTTAACAGAAAATGTTTGGAAGGGTATTGTTAAGGAGTAAAGTTTCCTTTCGGGATGGATTAAAATAGTTAAAATATTAAAAAGTCAATTCTCAAATCTCCTTTAAGTATTTCAAAACTATCATAGTTAGAGTAAAATTATTAAAATAATTAAGTTTAAAATAAAAAAATTTGTACAAAATTCAGAAAAACATGACTCTTTTTTTTGATAACCAAATATCCGAGTTAATTTACCACACATCAACTAATTCTGAAAACTAATCTCACTGTTCACTTGCGGGGGCTCCATTTGAAACCAAAACAAATGCCCTATATGGACTGCCCCAATGAGCTTATTGTAATTAGTGAATATTTAAATTTAATATCTAGAGGAAGCATACCTCTAAACCCCAAATTGCACCCACTTGACCAATCCTTTGAGGGTTAAAAAAAAGATAAAAATGTTGCCTAGTTGCTATCGCTTTCTCAACGTTCTTGTTAGCTAACTTATAATTTACATCAATATATATCTTATCTGTTAATGTACACCTAAACCTACTCCACTAAACCTAACCCACTACACCACTCCACCTCCACTTCACCTACTCCACTACACACTCCACTTCACCTACTCCACCACTCCACCTCCACTTCACATCTCCATCTCCTATATAATGTACATACAATACATCAAAATATATATCAATCAATCAATAATACATACAATTAATTCTCTCTGTATTTCTCTCTTTTACATTAAATTTAACATGGTATCAGAGTAAGGTTAAGCATTTAGTATTTTTCGCTTCATCGGCGGGCGGCAACCTCGCCTTGGCCGCCCGCCGGACCTCAATCTATTCCGCTTATTTTCTACCCATACCTTTCCATCACTGCCTAAATCCTCTCTCCTTCACCACCGCTGCTTCCTAGTTGATGAATCTATTGCTCCATCTGAACGGAAGGGCAACTCTCTGGTTTCAGATTCCGGTTCAAGCTCGGATTGCCAGAGAGTTTCTTTCTCTCCAGGCCAAGGCCTCCTCTCTACAACAGCTTCCTGAGTTTCACGCACATCTTTGAAGCTGATGAACTCCTTCAATCACCGACTCTCACTGATCTCAGCGTCATTCACCGTCGTCGCCATTGTCTCTATCATCGTTGTCGTCAATGTCACTGTCTCCGATCATCAAGCTAGCGGCCTCGTCGCCGTCTGAGAGCTACATACTACCACAAATCTGTCATCAATCACTCTTTACTTTCATCCGCACTGATCTCTCTCTCTCTCTCTCAGGTTTTGAGCTGCTGAGGGATAGAGCATAATGGGTGTTGATCATGTTGTTGACTGATATACCCACCACACACACACATTCCCATACACAACACAACAGACACATTGGCTACACAGCACATGCTCCGCCCTGCACACACGCACACAGAACAACACAACACACCCAGCTTTTCTTTGTTTTTTTTTTTAAAACCCATCATCACACCACACACACACACATTCTCTCTCTCTTTTTTTTTATTCTACTATATTCCTCCCACACACTCTCTTTCCCCATCACCCTATTTTATGTCTCCACCAGACCCACTTTCATCATAAAAAAAAAAACAACCAAAACAAACAACACCACAAAAAAAAAAAAAAAAAAAACAAACAAATACATAAAAACATCACACCGCTGTTTTTCATTTCACCCATCTTTCATTTTGATTTCACATATATGTTTATTATTTTTTTCTTTCTTTTTCTTTCCACTTATTTTTCATCTTTTTCAAATTCCATTCATACCATATAGCTTTGCACACCAAACCATTTTTTATTCATCTCAGGGATCCACCCCGATCACCATTTTACAGCCAAAAAAAAAACAACAACAACAACAAACAACCCACACCAACACAACCACATCTACAGGCGGGATTTTTCTTCTCTACTCTGCCGCCGGTCTTTTCTTCTTGCCTCCGTCCTGGGCGGCCCTTGCCGGTGTTGCCTCCGTGTTTCCCACTCCGCTGGGCATGATCACTACTCCCTGCTCCTCCACTGCAGCATATTGTGGACCTCCAAATCGGAACATAACGGTGGCCTTCCGCTTCAGTTCCTTATTTTCCGCCTTTAGCACACTTATCTCTGCTCGCGCATCCTTATACATGCGCTGGAGCAGAGCCAGTTGGGCGTTTAACTGCTGCACCTCATTTGTCCTACTCTGTAGCCGGTGCGACAGGTTTGTGACCGCCGTCATGGTCTCCACACATGACTTCAAAGTATACTGATTGGCCTCAATATCCGTTTGCACCGCCATTTTTTGCTCCACAGACCGCATCGGAAAGTTCAACGGAGCAAATCCAGAGGTATTTGGTTGAGGTTCACTGGCCACCGCCCCAGTTATTTCTCTTGTGGCCTCGTTCAGTTCTGGAAAGAGCGTGAGCAGCCCACGGGAAGAGGATGCCATGTTCTAGGTAGCTGGACGGGAAGAAGAGGCCATGTTATGGGTTGCTGAGTGTTTCAGAGAAGGGTTGGTTACAGAATGTTTACAGAGTGTTACAGAGTTTCTCTCTCCGCAAATGCAGATTTTTTTTCAAAAGTTTTTCTTCGCAAGTTGTTTGTCTTCGCCTTAGCCTCAGCCTCCGTCTTATAGCCAAGGCAGACACGCGCATCATGCTCCGCTCGGCGCTCGCCGACAAACTGGGCACGCCTTTTGATGGCACACCTTTTTATGGATTGGGCACGCCTTTTGATGGCACACCTTTTGAAAGATTGGGCACACCTTTTGAGGGCACGACTTTTGAGGGCTCGATATCTATATCCATGTATATCTTTTGGGCAGCCTATCTACCCACTCATACAATGTCTTCTACAACGGTCCGCTTTCTCGCTCCCTTTGTTTCAACCTCAAATAGGTTTCTATCTTCACACCTATTTGAGTTTGAGGGGGGGTTATACATATATCATGTATCATGGTGAGCATGGTTACACACCATGGGAACCACCCAAGCCACCCCATGGCGCACTCCCTAAGTTGCCCCCTTGGTGCACCACCACAATCTTCTACAACGGTCCGACATGACCCCGTAAACTGTCTTCTACATCGGTCCGACATGACCCCATAAACGGTCTGCTACAACGGTCTGACACGACCACACAGTGTCTGCTATAACGGTCCGACATGACCCCGTAAACTGTCTTCTACATCGGTCCGACATGACCCCATAAACTGTCTTCTACATCGGTCTGACACGACCACACAGTGTCTGCTACAACGGTCCGACATGACCCCGTAAACTGTCTGCTATAACGGTCCGACATGACCCCATAAACTGTCTTCTACATCGGTCTGACACGACCACACAGTGTCTACTACAACGGTCCGACATGACCCCGTAAACTGTCTGCTACAACGGTCCGACATGACCCCATAAACTGTCTTCTACACCGGTCCGACATGACCCCATAAACTATCTTCTACATCGGTCTGACACGACCACACAGTGTCTCTACACCGGTCCGACATGACCTCGTAAACTGTCCTGCTACAACGGTCCGACATGACCTCATAAACTGTAGTAAACTGTCTTCTACATCGGTCCGACATGACCCCATAAACTGTCTTCTACATCGGTCTGACACGACCACACAGTGTCTGCTACAACGGTCCGACATGACCCCATAAACTGTCTCCTACACCGGTCTGACACGACCTCATAAAGTGTCTCCTACAACGGTTTGACACGACCATACTGTGTCTCCTATCATGTTTTATTTTATTTATCAGTTTACTTTCCTGTTTTGTTACTCTCTTCAAACTCAAGTTGGTTGTTGAAGTTGGTTAGTTCCTATCCTCCTTGAGTTTGAGGGGGGCTGTTAATGTACACCTAAACCTACTCCACTAAACCTAACCCACTACACCACTCCACCTCCACTTCACCTACTCCACTACACACTCCATTTCACCTACTCCACCACTCCACCTCCACTTCACATCTCCATCTCCTATATAATGTACATACAATACATCAAAATATATATCAATCAATCAATAATACATACAATTAATTCTCTCTGTATTTCTCTCTTTTACATTAAATTTAACATTATCCATAATTTTTTTTTTTTTTTTTTTGAGAACGATAACAAAAGATAGCATTACTTTAACTTAATTACATCAATTACCAGAGCATGTGCTGGTTGAATTACAGTTCTTGCTATTTTACTAATACATATGTAGTCCAAACAACCAGCATAATATATAATATCATTAATAATAGTAGTTAGCTGCTAATCATCCTCACTGCTTTGCTTTTGTAGCATCCTCACTAATACTTGGCAATCCGTTTGCATTGTTACCCTTTTGATGCCATGGTGTACCACCCATTTGATTGCATTCAGACATGTGTGCGCCTTCGCCACCAACGGACTTTGAAGTTGTCTCATTATCATAGCTTCTTGGTAGAACTGTTGATTGTTGTGATCCAAGCAAATCCATCCTATCCCCGCCTTGGTATTAGATGATTTCCATGAACCATCTATGATGAAAGTTCATGAATCTGTATCGTTGCTTGACCTTGAAACATTCTGTAAAACACACAACTGAGGATTATTATTCTGTAACTCACACACCTTTTCAGTACATGTAACTGCCCCACTACAAGACTTTAGAGCCATTTCAAATAATTGCCTCGCTTCCTCTAGTGTGCTTTCAGTGGTTGGCAAACCCTGATTAAATATTGCTCTATTTCTTAGTAACCATATGACCCAAAGTATAGCCACAGACTGAATTACGAGTTGATTATCCTTTACTTGTGCAATCCAATCTGTAAACCACTGATAAACTGACACTGGTGTGCCTATACTAAAAGCTTGCCCCAATGTTGAGCCTCTCCATATCCTTCGCGCACACTCACAATCAAAAAACACATGCTCTAATGTTTCTTCAGTAGAGTTTCACCGAACACATCTAGTGTTAACCGACATATCATGTGTTTTCAATTCCCACTGAACTGGAAGTATTTGGTGAAGACATTTCCAGATAAGCATGGCCCATTTGGGGGCTAAGCCTATACTCCATAGTTTCTTCCATACCCCTTGTTCAGAAGGAAAGGGTAAGTCCAAATCAATGCTTGTTTGTATCCAAATTTAATCGAATAAACCCTTTTTGTTATTGGGCTCCATACTAATTTTTAAGATATTGTTTATTTGTTCACCCCCATTCTTTTCAATACACAATTGTTCCTTTTTTTTTTCTTTTTTTTTTTTTTAAATTACGATTATATCTATAAAATAAATATAATTATGCCAAAATTATGAAACTAACTATATTTTCTTCGAAATTCAATAGAGAGTTGTTAGGTCCCTTTGTCTTGTCAATCCCGTGAACAAACTTGAGTTATTTGTCTTGCTCGCTCGAGCGAAGGAGTCCTCGCTCGAGCGAAGACTGCATCTGGCAAAAACCTGAGAAGGATGAATGTACACTTGAGCGAGAGAGTCTACGCTCGAGCGAAGCCACTCATGGAAAAACACGCGAGATTAGTTCCTCTCTCGAGCGAGAGAGTCTTTACTCGAGCGAGCTTCGCTGTTCCAGTTTTCTTTAAATACTTGTTTTAGTCCAAAACTAGGATTAGGTTTTTGAGATCTACTTTAAGGTTTTCTAAGATTTTCTTTTGGAGTGTTTTTGTGAGTTTTCCTTGATGATTTTGAATGAGTATTAAACTCATGTATTGACAAGCACATATCAAGGAGGTTGATTGGTTATATTCAAGAGTATTCTTCTTCGGTGGATTCCGGAGATTCAAACGTAGAGTTTCAAAGGAGTTTGATTCTGTACATAGTCGTTGATTCGACAAGTGAAGTTGTGGATTCAACTTCAGGTTAATCAATTCCGAGACGAAGGCTTGGTGAAAGATTTACAGAAGGTTTGAAGACAAATTGGATGTGTTTGGTAATTTATTTGTTATCTTTGTAATCTTTCTTTTTTCAGTAGTGGATTGATTAGTGGCGTTTCACCCATGGTTTTTTTATCACAATTGAAGGTGCATCAATTGTGATTTTTCCACGTAAAAATCTTTTGTGTCGATTTATTGTTTATTTCGAAAAACAACAATCTAAATCACTTTCGTAAGTGCTTGATGATTTAGATTGTGTGTTTTGAATGATTGGGAATTTAAATATTTAAATATTGATCTAATCGCGAATCACTTAGGATTTTCAAGAGTAGTGTAATTTATCACCTCCACCCCCCCTTTTTTTTTTCTTTGTTTTTTGTTTTGTTTTGTTTTGTTTGTAATTTGTAGTTTGTGAATTGAAATGCCTTGTCAAATATTTTGTGAAATTTAACAAGTGTGAAACATATGACAAGACATATAAGAATTATGTGCTCATTTATAAATGTTAAGAAGTAAATCACACACGGAGTAAAACAAAGGGTTAAAGTGAATTTTGTTTGAGAAAATAATAATTCAGTGTGGATCTAGAATTTTTTTTTCTTTTCAAATCAGTGGTAAAGTTTATGAATTTTAATAATTAAAGTGTTGAATTTTTTCATGAACCTATAATTATTTGTAAAAAATTCCACTGAGATGTAATTTTTCCATTTTGTTTCTCCAAAAATTAAAAAGAATATACGTGATTTAGACAACGAGATTATTTATAAATACGTTTAGTGAAAAGTCCTATTTTATAAAAATGTTTTGTGGCTTAGTCCTACTCAAGATATTTTATTTCAATACATTATGTTAGTTATTTTATTTATTTATTTATTTTTTCAAAAATATCCACGCGTGAAAATATGTGTGCCTAACTGAAAGAAAAATTTTGGGTGCATCACTTGGCAATGCCATCTATCAATCATCAAACGCTAAAATTTATAGTGTGCCTAAAATTTATCATCAGTCATCTAATATTTCTACCTCTTAATACAAAATTGTGCGTCCTATCTCTTTCACCTATCATAAATCTCTAGTGGTACCACTTGGTCATGACATACTTCAAGATGTTGATGTGACATTTACTTTTATTTTTATTTTTTTAAAACTTTAAGGGCTCGTTTGGTTTGATTTTCTGAAAAAAATTTGGGAAATTTTCTCTACAAATAAGTTTTCAAAAATAACCAAACCAAACAAATTTTCCCAAAAAAATTTCCCAAAACTTGTAAACCAAACAAGTTTTCCAAACAAATCTCTCTCTCACACACATCAAATCAATCACTTTTTCCAAAACTCTATCTCAAAATAATTTTCCAAAACATCTTTTAAAAAAAACCAAACCAAACATGTTTTCGTACTTTTTATCTCTAAAACACATCTCTCAAACACAAACCAAACATACCCTAAAATTTTATAACTTTTATTATACACATTCATTTTTAATAAAATTTATATTTCTGAAATTTACATAACGAGACTTATCAAATATGACCAATATTGAATATAAATTTTGTAAAAATAAAATATTAATGTTTTTAGTCGTATTAAATTGAATTTTTTTTAATTTTTCTCAATTTTAAAACTGATAAATTTCTCAAGTTTGCACAATAATGTTTCATATAGATGTTTTGTCAAAAAAATTATTATTTTATTTCTATATAATTTTATATTAATTATTGGTCTTATTTGATTGATCTTCACGAGTAGGTTTTACAAATATAAATTTTATAAAAAAATAAATGTGTAATATGAAAATTATGGCATATTAAAGTTTAAAAATACGAAAAAGATAAAATTTCACCATAAAATCAAGCTTTTGCAGCAACACGTGTTGCGTTTTTTTCCCCTTTTAATTGAGAACAAATCGTCTAACAGTAAAAATAGTTCTTTACATGGGATTTAACGTAGTTAGAGTTGTAAGAAAAATTTAAAAAAATGACCAAAACGATTGAATCAGACCGAACCAGTCATATGTGGTCTCTTTTTTTTTTTTTAAAATAAGAATTAGTTTGTGTGATTTTTTAATTTTATTTTTTAAAATTTTGGTTCGATACCAATTCAAGCACATTGTGCACCTAACTAAATCAAAACCGACCGTTTAACTTATATTGTATTTGTAATATATATAATCTAATAATATAATGATATTAATAAGTATAATAAGTTATTAACCTCAATCAATTAACATTATCATCCTTATAACCTAAATTAATAAATCCTTATTATATATAATCTTAACTGTAATTCACTATTTAAGAAGTCTTATTATTATTATTATTATTATTATTATTATTATTTTTAGGAATTGGAAAGCTTTTATTAAATGAATAGATTGGATATGTTTGAAGTGGTGGACAAATTGACTAATTCAATATTTTTACATGGATTAGTAACTATACTAAAAAGTGACTCAAATTTGAAAGGTCCTACACCGATTAAATTGCGCAGAACCGAATCATTTCAATTGTTGCGGTTTGATAGGAGAAGCGGTCTATATCAGTACTCAAAATAATAAAACCGACATTCCGGGTCAGTGAAAAATTTTACCTAAATATCGACTGTATTGAACTGATTACATTCCTAAACCTAGCACAACCTCACCAAATAGGACGTGTAGGTAATTATTCTTTATTTATATACAAGGGCATTAGTTATTTCACTTAAACTATTAACAAGTTTGACAGTGCACTTCAGTTTACAAATCACAAAGTGATTATGTGTTTATTTTCAAATGACAAGAAATTATATGTATATAAGCCAACCCATAAGAAGGTAAAATGAAAATTGCCCTACTAAAAATAAGAAAAAATGCTTAATACTGCTACAACATAATTTTTAAATTTATTCTACTGATGTGGACTATTGCATATCAATTTATATACATGAGTCCAAAAAGGAGTACGGTTCACGTGTTTTAATAAGGACATTAGGTTCAAAAGTCTAAATTTTAATTTGAGTAATGCTAGAGACCCCAAATATTCTATCAAAAGTTTTACCAAATGTCTCACATGGGTGTGGGACCCACACAATGTGGGTCCCATGTGGGACCCACACCCATGTGAGACATTTGGTAAAACTTTTGGTAGAATTTTTGGGACCTCTAGCATTTTTGTTTTAATTTTGTTCGCTTAAAAGTCCAGGCTCTCAAACATTTTGTCCAAAAGGACAAATTCAAGAAAAATGACCAACATACCCTTCTATATATATATATATATATATATCATATATATGGCCCCAAACAAATCACACTTCATATGTCTCTTTTTTTTCTCTACTCTCTCTCATTCTCCATCTCCTTCTCTTTAGCGCCACCGTCACACCCCGAAATAATTGCAATAGAACCATCCGCAATATTAATAAATAATCATACCATTTTGAATACAATGTCCTTTCCATTTCATGTGATTCCATAGTACAAAAGATAACACGTGCAGTTATACATTCATAAGCACTAACCATGAATCTATAGTATGTGTTATAAACAAAGATATGAAGTAAGAGTAAAACAGATATAATAATACACTATTGGCTATATCTTTCCAAGGCAATGCTTAGTTATAACAAAAATTAATTTAAATCCAATACAGTTTAAGCCCTTGGCTTATACAAAATAAATACAACAATACAAAAAAAAAAGCCTTCAGCTTCATGTTCCTCCCAAGTTATGATCTTGGTGGAGGCATATTATCAGCACCAGAAAATGGTTTCCCATATAAAGTGAACTGAAACCCAGTAGCAATAATCCAACACAGTATATAAATCTTAACAGAGTTATAAGGTGAATGCATATGCAATGCTCGTGCCAAAATATTTTCATTTCTCTTTCCAAAACCGCAACATGCCAAGTTTATATCTCAAATCATGATATCATTTCCTTTACAATAGAAAATAGGGCAATGAATACAATACTGTGAATCTTTAAGATGTGTCTGCAAGTAAGCTACAAGTACTACTAATTTGTCATTTTAACCAGTATTAACTAGAAGGCTTGACTCCTAACTGCGTGGGTTTCTGGTCTTTCACCAAGGACACACAAGCCAACTTAATACGACAACTATACTCATACTCAGATTCACCAAGTTATTTACTCATTTTTCTCAAAACAACAATATTTTCAAATGTGTTAAATATGCAACAATGCTCAATGTAATGGATGAGAAAATAGTTTCAATTCTCCTAATTCTCATGCAATTTCTACAACAATCATAGCTATCCTCCACTAATAGCCCAAAACAGATATCTCTAAACAGATAATTAATTTCCATAAAGATAAACTTTTCAAATTTCAAGATGTGAGTGATAATACATACCTAACTCCACCATTCTCATCAATGTCAACCCAATTTCACATTTCTAACATCAATTCCAATTATTTATACAAAATCAACATTTGAGATAATTAGGGCAAAACTCCTATTTTCTTCCACTATTAATTCCAAGTATCAAAACCTACAATTTAATCCCAACTAATCCTCATTTTTAATCCCATAACCATTTTCAAGAATCCATTTGAAAACTCCTCTTTTGATTTTTAACCCAAAACCCTAGATTTGTCCAAAAAATCCCCAAACCACAATATTGTTTTAGAAATAGCAAATAACTACGTTAAAAATCATAAAAATTGTGAAGAATTCCTACCTCAAAGAAGAAGACCCAAAAGAGAGATGGGTAGAACTCAAATGAGCCGAAAACAAAAACTTCACCGATTAAAATGAAGCCCTCAACGTGCTCTCTCTTTTTAAAAAAGGGACTAAGGTGTAGAAATGGTTGGATCAAGGTTATTTGGAGCTTAGAGATGATTTCTAGAGAGAGAGAGAGAGAGAGAGAGAGAGAGAGTAGATCTGAGATTTAGAGAGAGAGAGGTGTGAAAGAGTGACTCAAAAAGTGAACTTTACGACCTGATATACGCGCAAACCACTCAAACGACCAAACACAATAAATTAGACCGCTCAAACGAAGAATTTTACCGCTTGAGCGAAGAATACAAACTCCTAAAAGTTTTAGAGACAAAGGGCCATCACTCGAGCTCAAAGAGGGCCACTCGAGCCAACCTCGCTGTAGCGCAAGAATGACAGCTCGAGCGTAGAATGCCAACTCCCAGTAGTTTTGCAGGCTTGCAAAAGTACTGAGAGTTTATAGCTTGCTTTTCCTTCTTCTTTTGGATACGATAGCTCTACAGTTCGGACTCTTGTGGTTTTGAATCTGATTTTACGAGTGCAATGTGAAATAGATAAATACAAATGAGTCCAAATCCGGTAAATCTTTGGAAAAATCGATTTTGAATCAAAATGCCAAAATTGGACTGCTTTGTCAGATTACAGAGTCGCCACCTAAATATTTTTGAAAAATTTAGGAAACCCGAGACTCGTGCCAAGGGCCACTTATCCGTCATCAGCAAAGTGTCTCGGCTCGGGAACTTATGTACAAGAGGGGAAGGTCATAAATTGAGTACCTCACTAGCCCGATGTAATAACCCTCACCACTGTTTACTAATAAGCCATTGATTACTGTTAAACTGAGGCTAAATATGTTAATTGACTGACTGACTGAAAACTGAAGCCGAATTGATTGGGTATATTAGTTAAATTGCAACTCTATCTGTTTGCCTGCCAAATTATCTGTTCACATCTTTGTGTTTAAACTGCTAATTGAAGGCCTTATCGGTGGCCGAACCTGAAATTGATTAGTGTCTTAAGATAAGTAGAATTAATGTGATTTTATGGCATATTGAATTGAACATTGATTTGGTATGATTAAATTAGATTAAATTGTGTAATGTCATGAATTAAGCTAATTACCTTTTTGCCACCACTAGTGGGCCACTACCTAAGACTATACTTGAGCCTTATTACCTTCAAACAAAACATTTCCTCAGCCAATTTCATTGTTGTTGCCGACTAGAGAGAGGGTATAGAGAGATAGCTTCATTTTATCTCAATTTGGCTTGAAGATTAAGGGAATTAAGGAGTGAATTGCAAAATTAAGCTTCCTTGCCTATAATTCAAGACTTAAGGTAGAAATTCATCTTCTCATTCTTGTGTTTAAATTGTTTCATGCATGGTTTAGAGCAAAGTTGAAGACTAGAGCCAATTTATGGCTCAAATTGTTGTGTTGAAACTTAATTGTTGCATGCATGTATATATATTGAAGTTATGAGGTTGTAGTTCATAATTCCTCACATGCATGTCCTTGTTTTGAGAGTAGACCATGATTTCATCTTGATTTTGTAAGAATTGGCTCATTAGAGCAATGTTCGCATGCTCTTCATATTCGTGAAATTTAGTTTCAGTTTGGGCTCAATTGATCTTCCTTTGGGGCTTTGATTTTACATTTGAGCTTTGAATCATGTTAAACTTTGAGTTTTGGAATGTTTTCTGAAAAATTGGCCCAAAAAGTATGGTTTTGATGCATCTAAGGTTGTTTTGAGCTTGGAAGTTCAAATCTGGAAATTCTAGATTTTAAACTCCCGCTCGAGCGGGGAAAGTGGCGCTCGCGTGGAAAATTCGTGCTCCCAGTACTTTACACTGTTTTGATGTCCGCTCGAGCGGAAGAATTGATGCTCGAGTGGGACCTTGTGTCTTAAGTTCGAGCGGGTGTCGAGCGCCCAATCGAGCGTGAATTTCACCTATCCAGCACTTTTGACTATTTTGCAGAACGCTCGAGCGGGTAAGTCTACGCTCGAGCGGAAACCTTTGTCTGCATATCCGCTCGAGCGGAGTAACCTACGCTCGAGCGTGACCCCTGTTTTTTGAAAATTCTGAAAATGCTTTTAAAGTGCATATTTGCATCCTCATTTTATCCTAGGCATTCTTAGGCCTAGTTTATAGCATCTTAATGAGGATAGTGAGGTAGAACCACACCGAGGCAAATTAGGGATTAAGTTATTATTTTTTCCAACTGTGTAGCTTAGTGTGTGTTCAATCTGTAACTGTGTAGGGTTGGCATCTGGGGACGCGCTCTAGCTTATCTGTAGCCCAGAACTCTGTGAGTAATAACTGTGTAAAGATATGTTCAAATATGAATATCTTCTGAATGGTTAAACTGTACTGTTTCTGAATTGATACTGTTAACTGAATGAATGTATGTCCTCTATTCTGAACTGTATTGTGGCATCCTTAACAACTACTGTTACTGTTACTGTTACTGTTACTGTTATAGAGATCTCTATCGGTTCCCATGTTGGAACCACTACTGTTTACTGATATGATGGCTATCATTGACTGCTCGATTTTTTAAGGCCTACTGTTTACTGTACTGCTATGCTAATGGATGTACCACATATGATTGAATGACCGAAATACTGATTTAATGAACTGTTTTCATTACTGTAAGGACATTCATTCTTAACCTCTTTACGCATTACGTTATTCACTGGACTTTAGCTCACTGTTTATATATATATATATATATGTATGTAGGTGTACAGGTACCAGACTGGAGCTATGAGCATGGGTTAGACTCCCTTTTTGTCAAGCCAACCACTGTGCCTCACTGCGAGGTTCCGAGCCTGTCAAGCTATGGCTTAGGGGTGTTTTAATTTCCCCCGTCTGTCTTTGTATCTGTTTTGTAATAACTGTATAGACTGATAGCACTGTACTGTACTGGTTAACAGGGATTAGGTCCCTGTTCTGATTGACTGTAAATGTTGTACATACTGTTCTGTACTGTTCATGTATATACGTATGAAAAATCTTTTTGCATACAGACTCACAGCTTATTGGACATTGTTTACTTACTGTTTTGGCTTCCGCCATGCCCCTGTACTCTGTATTACTGTCTTACTGTTAAGCAGGCCTTCGGTAATCTCGGATTATTGGCCGGTTACGGTGCTAAACCCATAGGGGTGGGTTTGGGTCGTGACAGAGTGGTATCAGAGCGATACTTAACCACGAGTTATACCGCACACACGTGTCCAAATGAGCTACAAGGTGTCCTAGAAGAGCAATTAGGGCATCACATGAGCATGAAAAGTGTGTGTGGACATGACATATATACGTGTTAATGTGTTGAAACATATAACTGCTTATGTTTAAATGTTTAAAGTATGCAGCTTCCTATATTTATTATTATAATGTTGCATATAGAGAAATGGATAATGCAAGCACTGCTAATGAAACTGAATCCCCTGAGCCAAGAATGGCGAGGTTGGAAAGAATGGTGGAACTATTAACTGTAAGACTAGAACAACAACAGAACCAACAGCCCCCACCTCCTCATCCGATACAGCCGGAACTGAATGTTAATGATGGGGATATAATTGCTCTCACCCAGAAGTTTAGCAAAATGAAACAGCCATCATTTCAGGGAGGCCTCGAACTGCTAAAGGCTGAAGCTTGGCTCCTTGAGACAGAAAAATTGTTCGAAGTTTTTCCATGTTCTGAAGCAAACAAAGTGCTATTGGCGACCTTTACACTGCAAGAAGAGGCCAGAAGGTGGTAGATGTTAGTCCGCGACACCAACATTATTATGACTTGGGCTCAATTCAAGGAGTCCTTCTTCGAAAAGTATTTCCCTCAGTGTGTCAGGGACTAAAAAGTGACTGAGTTTGAATAGCTGAGACAAGGTACCATATCCGTTGCTGAATATAAAACAAAGTTCACCGAATATGAAACAAAGTTCACCGAACTTGCTAGATATGCACCACATATGGTGGACACTGACTACAAAAAGACCAGAAAGTTTGAGGGCGGCCTTAATGTTGCAATACTGGACAGAATAAATGTTTTAAAGCTACCGAACTATGTAAATGTTCTTGACCGAGCATTAATGGCTGAGTCGAACATCGAAGCACTGAAACAAACTGAAGCACCAGCGTCTGAATGGCGTGGTAAAAGGCAGGGTTTTAAGTTCAAGAAAGGCAAAAATAACCCATTGAACAATAAACAGAATACGGGGTCAACAATTAGCCCCAGCCAAGGGAGTGGTTCCATACCACCATGTTTTGAGTGTGGCAAGAAGCACAAAGGGGTTTGTTACAAAATATCTGGAGCTTGTTACAGGTGTGGCAAGGTGGGCTACATGGTTAAAGACTGCCCCTCTGCTCCGCAGGCCAATAGTAAAGCTGCACCTAGTGTAGCAGCATCGACTGCTACACCAAAGCCTAACCCCAAAGCTACCGGGAAAGAGCCTATGAGGCAAGGCTGAGTGTTCGCACTAGTACCGGGAGATGTGCAGAAAACCGAGACTGTTGTGTCAGGTATTCTCTCTATTTGTACTCAAAATGTATATGTTCTGATTGATTCGGGGTCTACACATTCATATGTATCGCATGCTTTTTCGCGAAAATTGAGTAGACCATTAGAACCCATGAATTATCTGTTAGCCGTATCTTCACCTGTTGGGGGATCTGTAACTTGTGCCTATATGTACCCTGCATATGAAATTATTGTTGGGGATATGCATCTGTATATTGACTTACTGCCTCTGAACATAGATCATTTTGATGTTATATTGGGGATGGACTGGTTAACGAAATTTTATGCTACCATAGACTGTGTAACGAAACAAGTAGTTTTCCGTCCACCGAGTTTACTTGAATTTGTGTTTAATGGGGTTGGAGTAGTACCTCCCCCGTATCTGATTTCATCCATGAAAGCCTGTAAATTGATTAAGAATGGGTGTAAAGGGTATCTGTGTTATGTATTGACTGTACCTACTTATGATAATGCTAATGTGAACAGTATTCCTATAGTCAGAGAATTCCTAGATGTTTTCCCAGATAGTCTACCAGGGGATTTGATTGATAGGGAGATTGAGTTCACTGTTGATGTAATTCCGGGTACACAGCCAGTATCTAAAGCTCCATACAGAATGGCACCTACCGAATTGAAAGAACTGAAAGTCCAGTTACAAGAACTATTAGACAAAAAGTTCATCAGGCCTAGTATTTCACCGTGGGGCGCACCTGTCTTATTTGTGAAAAAGAAAGACGGCTCACTGAGACTCTGTATTGACTACCGTGAACTGAACAAGGTAACTATGAAAAATAAATATCCACTACCGCGTATTGATGATTTATTTGATCAGTTATAGGGTGCTCAAGTTTTCTCTAAGATTGATCTCAGATCCAGATATCATCAGCTGAAGGTTAAACCAGAGGATATTGATAAAACTACTTTTCGAACGAGGTATGAACATTACGAATTTTTAGTTATGCCTTTCGGAGTTACCAATGCACCTGCTACATTTATGGACCTCATGAACAGAATCTTTAAACCATTCCTCGATGACTTTATTGTTGTATTCATAGATGACATTCTGATTAATTCCAAGAGTATAGAAGAACATGAACATCATCTGAGACTTGCCCTACAAACCCTAAGAGAACAGAAACATTTTGCTAAACTGTCTAAATGTGAATTTTGGCTTGATCATGTTATGTTTTTGGGACATGTTATTAGTAAGGATGGAATTTTAGTTGATCCACAGAAAGTTGAAGCAGTAGTAAACTGGCCTAGACCAACAAATGTGACAGAAGTCCGAAGCTTTTTGGGATTAGCCGGGTACTACAGAAAATTTGTCAAAGATTTCTCCAAAATTACCTTACCGTTGACTCAGTTAACTCAGAAGGGGATATCATTTGACTGGACTGACCAAAGGGAATCAGCTTTCCAAGAGTTGAAAACTCGACTTGTGACTGCACAGGTTCTTACCCTACCTTCAGGTACGGATGGTTTTACCATTTTTAGTGATGCTTCTCATAAGGGTTTGGGATGTGTTTTAATGCAGAATGGGAGAGTTATTGCCTATGCTTCCCGACAACTGAGACCGCATGAAAAGAACTACCCGATCCATGACTTGGAACTTGCTACAGTGGTGTTTGCCTTAAAAATTTGGCGCCATTACCTTTATGGGGCGACATGTGAAGTATATACCAACCACAAAAGTTTGAAATATTTCTTCACACAGAAAGAACTGAACATGAGACAGCGGAGATGGCTAGAACTGATTAAAGATTATGACCTACAGATTTTGTACCATTCGGGGAAAGCCAACACCGTTGCCGACACATTGAGTCGGAAATCGATTGGGAACTTAGCTTGTTTACTCACCGGACAAAAGAGTTGCTATGTGACCTTGAAAAGTCTAAAATTGAAATTGTTTTGCGAGAACAAGGTGGAACAATAGCTGTTATTTTTGCTCAACTGGCACTGATTGAAGAGATTAAAGAGAAACAGCAACAGGATGGCTTCTTGATGCAGATCATCGAAGAACAGGAATCTAAACCGAGACCGGGTTTCAAATTTGAAAATAATGTACTAAAATTTCAGGGAAGACTGTATGCACCGAATGATACTGAATTGAAAAGAAGAGTTCTGCAAGAGGGCCACAATTCGAAACTGTCTATCCATCTAGGGAATACAAAAATGTACCAAGATTTGAAACTGAATTTCTAGTGGCCGGGAATGAAGAAAGAAATTGCTGATTTTGTATCGAAATGTCTTCATTGCCAACAAGTCAAAACCGAATATCAATGACCCGCAGGCTTACTACAGCCCTTACCTATACCGGAGTGGAAATGGGAACATATCACCATGGATTTTATCGTGGGTTTACCTTGCTCCAGTAAAGGTATGGACTCAATTTGGGTTATAGTTGATAGACTGACTAAATCTGCTCACTTTTTACCTGTCAAAACAATTTATAATGCGGACAAATTGGCTATACTCTACATTGATGAAATTGTTAGACTGCATGGAGTGCCTGTGTCCATTGTTTCTGATAGGGACTCGAAGTTTACATCGAGATTATGGAAAAGCTTACAGACTACATTGGGTACTAAACTGAGACTGAGTAGTGCCTATCATCCTCAGACAGATGGCCAGTCAGAAAGAACCATCCAGACTCTGGAGGATTTACTAAGAATGTGTGTCCTTGATTTTCAGGAAAACTGGAAAAGCCATTTGCCATTGGCTGAAGTCGCCTACAACAACAGCTTCCATTCAAGTATTGGTATGGCGCCTTTCGAGGCATTGTATGGCAAAAAATGTAGGTCTCCGATTTACTGGGCAGAAGTTGGAGATGGGCCTTTGCTTGGGCCCGAGATTGTATATGAAACGACTGAGAAAGTAAAACTGATACAACAGAGATTGAAAACTGCACAGAGCCGACAGAAAAGTTATGCGGATGTTAGAAGACGGGACAGAGAGTATGAAGTGGGTGATCACGTTTTTGTGAAAGTGACATCGATGAAAGGTTAGACTCGTTTTGGAGTTAAAGGCAAGCTGGCGCCGAGATACGTCGGACCGTATGAAATTATTGAGAAAATCAATCCAGTGGCGTATCAAGTTGCGCTTCCTCCTGAAATGGAGCATATGCATAACGTCTTCCACATTTCTATGTTGAGGGACTACCTCCGGGATCCTTTCCATGTGATAGAGCCTACTCGTGTTGTGTTGAGTGATGACTACACTTACGAGGAAGGACCTATTCAGATTGTAAACAGACGGATCAAGAAGTTGAGAAACAAAGAGATCCCATTAGTGAAAGTTGACTAGCAAAACCATGGTGGCGTGTATGCCACCTGGGAAAGGGAAGATGACATGATTAAAAGATATCCTGAACTGTTTCAACTAAATCCTATTTTCTTCCAGAACGAAGGTAATTCGAGTTTGGAGGACCAAACTCTTTATAAGGAGGGGAGACTGTAATAACCCTCACCACTGTTTACTGATAAGCCATTGATTACTGTTAAACTGAGGCTAAATATGTTAATTGACTGACTGACTGAAAACTGAAGCCGAATTGATTGGGTATATTAGTTAAATTGAAACTCTATCTGTTTGCCTGCCAAATTATCTGTTCATGTCTTTGTGTTTAAACTGCTAATTTAAGGCTTTAACGGCGGCTGAACCTGAAATTGATTAATGTCTTAAGATCAGTAGAATTAATGTGATTTTATGGCGTATTGAATTGAACATTGATTTGGTATGATTAAATTAGATTAAATTGTGTAATGTCATGAATTAAGCTAATTACCTTTTTGCCACCACTAGTGGGCCACTACCTAAGACTATACTTGAGCCTTATTACCTTCAAACAAAACATTTCCTCAGCCAATTTCATTGTTGTTGCCGACTAGAGAGAGGGTATAGAGAGATAGCTTCATTTCATCTCAATTTGGCTTGAAGATTAAGGGAATTAAGAAGTGAATTGCAAAATTAAGCTTCCTTGCCTATAATTCAAGACTTAAGGTAGAAATTCATCTTCTCGTTCTTGTGTTTAAATTGTTTCATGCATGGTTTAGAGCGAAGTTGAAGACTAGAGCCAATTTATGACTCAAATTGTTGTGTTGAAGCTTAATTGTTGCATGTATGTATATATATAGAAGTTATGAGGTTGTAGTTCATAATTCCTCACATGCATGTCCATGTTTTGAGAGTAGACCATGATTTCATCATGATTTTGTAAGAATTGGCTCATTAGAGCAATGTTTGCATGTTCTTCATATTCGTGAAATTTAGTTTCAGTTTGGGCTTAATTGATTTTCCTTTGGGGCTTTGATTTTACATTTGAGCTTTGAATCATGTTAAACTTTGAGTTTTGGAATGTTTTCTAAAAAATTAGCCCAAAAAGTATGGTTTTGATGCATCTAAGGTTGTTTTGAGCTTGGAAGTTCAAATCTGGAAATTCCAGATTTTGAACTCCCACTCGAGCGGGGAAAGTGGCGCTCGAGCGGGAAATTCGTGCTCCCAGTATTTTACACTGTTTTGATGTCCGCTCGAGCTGAAGCATTGACGCTCGAGTGGGACCTTGTGTCTTAAGCTCGAGCGGGTGTTGAGCGCCCAATCGAGCGTGAATTTCACCTATCCAGCACTTTTGACTGTTTTGCAGAACGCTCGAGCGGGTAAGTCTACGCTCGAGCGGAAACCTTTGTCTGCATGTCTGCTCGAGCGGAGTAACCTACGCTCGAGCGTGACCCCTGTTTTTTGAAAATTCTGAAAATGCTTTTAAAGTGCATCTTTGCATCCTCATTTCATCCTAGGCCTTCTTAGGCCTAGTTTATAGCATCTTAATGAGGATAGTGAGGTAGAACCACACCGAGGCAAATTAGGGATTAAGTTATTATTTTTTCCAACTGTGTAGCTTAGTGTGTGTTTAATCTGTAACTGTGTAGGGTTGGCATCTGGGGACTCGCTCTAGCTTATCTGTAGCCCAGAACTCTGTGAGTAACAACTGTGTAAAGATATGTTCAAATATGAATATCTTCTGAATGGTTAAACTGTACTGTTTCTGAATTGATGCTGTTAACTGAATGAATGTATGTCTCCTATTCTGAACTGTATTGTGGCATCCTTAACAACTAGTGTTACTGTTACTGTTACTGTTATAGAGATCTCTATCGGTTCCCATGTTGGAACCACTACTGTTTACTGATATGATGGCCATCATTGATTGCTCGGTCTTTTAAGACCTACTGTTTACTGTACTGCTATGCTAATGGATGTACCACATATGACTGAATGACTGAAATACTGATTTAATGAACTATTTTCATTACTGTAAGGACATTCATTCTTAACCTCTTTACGCATTACGTTATTCACTGGGCTTTAGCTCATTGTTTATATATATATATATGTAGGTGTACAGGCACCAGACCGGAGCTAGGAGCGTGGGTTAGACTCCTTTTTTGTCAAGCCAACCACTGTGCCTCACTGCGAGGTTCCGAGCTTGTCAAGCTATGGCTTAGGGGTGTTTTAATTTCCCCCGTCTGTCTCTGTATCTGTTTTGTAATAACTGTATAGACTGATAGCACTGTACTGTACTGGTTAACAGGGAGTAGGTCCCTATTCTGATCGACTGTAAATGTTGTACATACTGTTCTGTACTATTCATGTATATACGTATGAAAAATCTTTTTGCATACAGACTCACAGCTCATTGGACATTGTTTACTTACTGTTTTGGCTTCTGCCATACCCCTGTACTATGTATTACTATCTTACTGTTAAGCAGGCCTTCGGTAATCTCGGATTACTGGCCGGTTACGGTGCTAAACCCATAGGGGCAGGTTTGGGTCGTGACACCCAATCAAAGATCGGCCTCTTCTAATCAGGATGTGATTTTTATTTACATTATATGTTATTGTTCCAGTTGTTAGGCTAACTTACTATGTGTTGCACACAAGTATAGACTAATGTGCAAAAGTTAGAACACTTTGATTTCATGTTTGTTTTTAAAAGTGTTTGAATATGTACCACTTGAAAAACTGATCTCATATTTATATTCATCAAATCATCCTAATTTGAACAATTAGCCTTCATCCATAGACATTAAAACAAGTATATTAGTTAAGCACTTAGTGTCATGACCCGAATCCGCCCCTATGGGTTAAGGACATAACCGACTAATAATCCAGGGATTACCTACAGCCTCAAACCAAACAAGACATAACTCATCAGAGTAAAGGGGCCAAACGGAAGCAAAATTTAAAACTTTGACTATAGAGCTGTGTTTACATGGCACATCATAACAAACCATAAATATACATATTAATAACTCACATCGGGAAATATAGTAACATAAAGTTCTGTACAGATAGGATCATTCAAGTCTAGGTCAGCCAATCAAAACTATATACAAACGTATCCAAAGTCCTCGCCAACATGACAAAATAAAACAGGATAGCAAAAGGGCGAAGACGAGTCTTGTGCGTGAGACGTAAGGGCTGACTCTTCAAAACCTTGGTTGTTCCACACAAACTTCACTGAGGTTGGGTTTGGACCTCCCTTGGCTCACCCACAGATACATGAATGAGCGTGAGCGAAAGCCCTGTGAATAATATCAAATAAAAAAAGTTACACAAATGGTATTTAGAACAACGTGCTTCAAACGGCCTTGGGCCTAATTCATATTCTATCTAGCATATATATATATAAATACAGGTCAAGTGACTGCGGTTCCAAACACATCATACAGCCTCGGGCCCAATTCATTCGTGTCATACGGCCTCTGGCCCATTCATTCATTCGTGTCAAATTGGCCTTTGGCCAATTCATTCTTTCATGTCAAACTGGCCTTTGGCCCATTCATTTGTTCATGTCAAACTGGCATTCGGCCCATTCATTCTTTCATGTCAAACTGGCCTTTGGCCCATTCACTTATAGCAAACGGCTTTAGGCCCAACCATATGGCATAGCAAACATTTGTCCACAATTCAAATCGACAAACTCATAAAACTTATGGAGAAATAAGTAATTGGACAAATAACGTGTCTCAACATATCTTTATTAAGATATTACTCACAGTGATCGGCTGGATGATTTGCCTTGGAGCTCGACCCTACACATTCCATGAACACAATGGGTCACAAACAATTCAATCCGTTCTTAATTCACATATTCCTCTTTAGGCTTCATTTTTATCCTTTTAACTCATTTACAATGCTTAACGCATGCCTAAGAGTACTCAGAAGTTAAAGAGAACGGAAAATGGAACACATAACACATTTACAAAATTTCAGAAACAGGGGTCCCCGCTCGAGCGGACCCATGAGGTCTGCAAAAGTACTGGTTACATCATTTTTATGCTCGAGCGTGAAGTCGGGCGCTCGAGCTGAAAGCCTCACTACATGGCTCCCCCCTCGAGCGTGAACTTCGCAGCTCGAGCGGCTCCTTCCCCGCTCGAGCGGACATCCCAAATTCTGGAAAATCCAGAATTGTTCTTGAGCTTCAAACTTGCATTCAAATCAACATATCTTGCATATTATGGCTCAAACTTCACATATACATGTACTAACATGACCGAACACCAAATTCATTACATTATGAAACTCAATTTCATGAATCAATTACATGCATGTCCCAATTTACACCAACCTCATTTCCAACATAACAAATTCATGCATTCAAAACTCATACTCTTATGAATTGTACATGCATGTGAGATATAACCCTCATTCTCAACTTAGATGATGAAGAGATGGTTAAAAACATGAGCTTCAACTAAAACTCACATGGATTATACATTTTGTGCTCAAACATGCAAATTCAAAGCAATTTCTCACATGCATGTGCATATTGTCTTCCAATTCAACAAAATCAACTCAATTTCATCACTTATAGCACAATCCTTGTTCTTGATCACCATTCAACTTTGAATTTACAAAGTTAAAATATTAAACTCATGAATTCATAATCAATTACCCACCTAGAAGCTTAATCTTCCCAATTTATGGTCAAATCTTGAGTTGGTCTTCAAATTATCAAGCTTCAAGATCAAACTATAACGATCCCGGTTGTCCCTTTACTATTCTGTTGTGTTCCAGACTCGGTTTCGTGAAGTTGGTAGTGGTATCTATCTTGTTGTGTCCTTTAATTCCACATGATTGAGTTTTAGGATGTTTTGAGCAGGGTTGTTACAGGTTGGTTAGGCCTTGGTTTCAATTCCGTGTTGTCTAGTTTTCAGGCGATCCGCTCGAGCGGGTCTTCTTGCGCTCGAGCGGGTCTTCTTGCGCTCGAGCGGGGATTGCACACCTCTAATATTTCGTGTTTCTGCAAAACTTCTGCAGATGTGATTTTTATGCTCGAGCGGGTTTGTTTACGCTCGAGCGGGTTTGGTGGTGCTCGAGCGGGTAGTACCTTCTGGGTATAAGTTCTGGAAGGGAAAAATCTACGCTCGAACGGACTGGTTTTTGCACTCGAGCGGAAGTGCTTTATTCTTGTGTCTTGGCGCTCGAGCGGGCCTTATTGCGCTCGAGCGTGTCCAGATTTTTGTTCTTGGAGCTCGAGCGTTGTGTTCTCCGCTCGAGCGGGTCATGCGTATATGAGTTGTCCGTTGGGTGATTTTAAATCACTTTTTGCCTTTCTTTCTCTCTCTTACTTTTTCTAAAAACCCTTTTTGAGAGCCTCTCTCTCTAGAAACTCCCTTCTCTCTAGGGTTTGATCTACTTAGAGTGTCCTCCTTCTCTTTGGCCTTTGTAAAAGTTGTGTTGATCGTCAAGGGCGTCGTTTTGATCCGAAAATCTTGGTCTTTGGAGCATTTTGGTTTTGGTCTCTTCTCCATTCGAGCTCTAACTTCGAGGTAGGGATAACCTACTCCTTACTATGGACTTTGTCTTTAAATTTTAGTATTTTGAGATATTGGGGTTGGTTTAGTAATTTTGTGATAGTTGGGGGCTTTTGTGTAAATTTACAAAAGTTGGGGTTTTAGCTATATAAAACCTAGATGCATGTTTGGCATGTGTAGACGCGCCCGTGGAGGGGCCCCTCGCTACAGTTCGGACTCGATTTGTTGTCACGGTTCTTAATCTTGAACCAAAGAGTCCAAATCCGGCAAATCGTTTTGAGAAACAGATTTTTGAAAAGGAGTGCCAAACATGGACTGCTTTGCCAGATACAGAGTCGCCACCTAAATATTTTAAAATGGGAGAATTTAGGAAACCCTGACTTGGTGCCGAAGGCCACATGTCCGTCATCACCGGAGTTGTCTCGGTTCGGGAGCTAGGGTACGATTGGGGAAGGTCAGCTATGAGCACCCCCTCTCGCCCGGTCCAAAGACCGGCCTCTACTAACCGTGATATCCGTTTTTGAAAACGTTATGTGTTCTTATTCCATTTATTAGCCTAGAATTACTATGTTATGCGCACAACAAACAAGTATAGACTAGATTGCCTAATTTGGAAATAAGCATTGCATATCCGTTTATCTTGGAAAAAAATGTTTTGGAATTTGCTACTCGCAAGTAGGCTAAAACACGGATTTCAACGAGTTATTCCAACTCAAGCAATCCAACCTTCACCCATAGGCAATCAAACAGTTTATCACATAAGCATCTAGCCACATGGTAAACATACTGTCATGGTAACATTCACACGCATGCGATATGCTAAAGCATTAAAATACTTACATAGTACTCCGTGCCAAAACAAAGAACTCGTTAGCAAACATGCATGATCCAAGTCCATGTTAAGTGCCTAATGCATCGCATACAAAATGTTGCTAGAATAGGCTCGGCTAACCTAAACATGGCATGTGAAATGTGATCAATTGATGCACGTATTCAATTTGGAATTGAAGTACAAATGCAGTTAGCATGATGTACCGAGCCCGGTGCATGCAGGACAAATGAATGAATGCACGCATGCATAGCATAAGGTATGCTAATTTGAGCATGTCCTATTACTAACCATCAAAGCGGGTAAGTAAAAGGGAAGAAAGAAGTGGGGATTGGAAGACATACACACCACCCACACACGCTTATTACAGATTTGCCCTCACTCGGAGGGACCGAATAAATATTACAAATTAATAAACTACGCACGCTAATTAAATATTACAAATTGCCTAATCAACTAAGCAAATTAATTAATCTAGGAAAAGCAGTAAACCGCCTCGGGAGGAGAGCTCGATGCAATGCATGCTCGGTCCTGCTCGGAAACGCACCACCATGCATAGGCTGCCTCTGGTTTCCTTCCTTTACTCCTCTGGAGGCTGCCAAAATCTCAGAACTGGTTCCTTGGACACTGAGGAGTGCCACCGGCTGAATGGAACTGTCACCGGCAGTGTGTTATGGCCATCGGCACAAAATGAAGCTGTCGGCAGAGAAGGGATTGCCGGTCGGCACTTGACACTGCCGGTCGGCAAAGTGTTCCTGCAGAATCTGCAATTGACAGCAACAGAGGGCAAGGCAAAACATGGCAGCACAATTCAAAGCATATATGCACCATTCATGTCCCTTATCATGTTTGTGACTCAAAGGGGCATGTGTCTCGATTCTCGGACCACCAATCACGCATTTCCATGCATGATGGCCCAAGTGATCAAGTATGCAACTTTCATGTCAAATGAAATGCGAACCAAAACAAACAATCCAAGGCCCAATTCCTATCACCAACTCAAGGAACAAGGCATGCATGCAAGATGCAATGCAACCTAAGCATACAAGCTAAGGATGCGACATGGCATGGCAAGACACTTATGCAAGCATGCAAGCAAACATGAGGCAATGCCAACTAATGGCAAGATGGATTTAGACATGATTTGGGCAGCTCTAATAAGGCCCAAAACGGTGGCCAAAATGACCAAAATAAAGGACCAAAATACGCATACAAGCATGCACATGTTAAGGTCAACACTTAGGCACAAATGAGGCGACTCTCAAACACAATTGAAAGAAGGATATCATGGACAATTAGCATGCAACATAAGCTCTGAAAATCATGTTAAAACATGGTGCCAAACCAAGCAACAAATCAAGCTAAGCATGCAACAAATGACTCAAGTGCTCAAAGTAAACCAATGGAGTATTGAACTACACTTAGCAAGACCAAACATGGCATGAACTAAATGACTAAAAATATAATTTTAGCACATAAAATAAAGCCCAAAAGACCACTTAGATGGCATCTAAATGGCTCAAATTCAAAGGCATGCACAAGTGCCAAAACGTGGAGCATACTACACAAGCTTCCAAAGCATTAAAGATGCGTCCAAGGTAAACATATAGGCATGCAAATGGGACTGAAATGACATGGTAGATGGTTCCAAATCACCAAATCAATACAAAAATGTCATGCTATACATTCACATGCTTAAGGCCGACAAGCCGGAATGCAAAGGGGCTATACTAAGCATGCCAAATCCGACCCAAACAACCATGGACAGACCTAAAACATGGCAAAATATGCACAAAAGCTTCACAAGACTAAGCCTAAAACATGCTAGAACTAAGGCTAACAACCTAAGGCATATCAAGGCAACAACAAGGCATTACATGGTAGGTATGCTAAGCATGCATGGTGTACCAAAACCAAGTAAAAACAAAGGTATAATATGACATATTAAGCACAAAAAATAACTAAGGCATGGTCAACATGAAGCTTAGCTAGGTGCTCCCTCAAGAGGCCAAAAATGGTCCTTTTCAAGGACAACAAGGAGAGGGGGTGGCCCTCTCCTTTTGGAGACTTCAAGGCACCATCTCCACCACTGAAATCCCTCAATATTTCAGTGGTGAAGAGGCCCAAACACCAAAGTCTCGAAACTTGCTCAAAATGGCTCAAAATGGGGCCTTTCAAGGCCTAAGAGGGGTCAAACACCCTCAAACCAAAAAACACTCTTGATAAACAATCAAGAGGGCTAAAAAACAGAATGTTTTTGTATTATACACTAAGCACAAAAATAGTTCTAAGATAGGGAAAAACAAGATGCAAAAATGGGGTAAAAAGGGGTAAGATTCTTACCCTTGAAGACCTCTTCAACAATGATGCTCCAATGGCCTTCCTTGGCTTGAATCCCACACCAAAACACCAAAATCAGCCCCTTAGAACCTCAGTAACCGAAGGAAGGTGAAACACTAGGTGTTTGTGTGCAATAGTATGGACTAAAACACCTAGAACACTAAAGAGAGGGAAAGAGAGATAGGATATGTATCAAACCCTAACCCTAAAAACCAAAGCTTCTCTCTGTGTTTTTTTGTCTTTAAAATGTCTAAACTCTCCAACCCTAAAGCCAAGAGACAAGGCTTCTCTTTATAGAGGCTTTTTGTCTTGTAAAGCTTACAAGACAAGCTTCTAAAGAGGGAGATCCCTCCATACATATGGAGGGGAGCCAAAAGCAAGACAGCTGTCTTAAAATATCTGCAAAAGCAGATGCACAGTAGTCGGCCGGCCAAAAATGCCATTTTGGCAAAAAAGAGTGCCAACCGGCAACAAAAGGTGCCGACCTGCAACAAAAAGTGCCGACCGGCAACAAATAGTGCCGATGGCAGCAAAAACCAGCTGGTGACCTCTAGCCACTGCCGGTGGTGTGTGGGGATGCCTCACAAGGCATTCCCTGCCCCTCCAAGGCAAAACACAAGTGTTTGGTGCAAAACCAGACACTAAACAGTCGAGTTCGGAGATCCTGAGGCAAGGCGCGCGAGCCGATACCTCCGGGAACTCCAAACGAACACAAACATGGATAATCACCGAGTGTTCCAAGCGGTGACGTCCAAGTCTTGAGGACGGTCAAAAATGGGGTGTCTACAACATGGAAAAGTGAAATTAATGTTAAAACATTAATGAAAATGGAACCTAAGGGTTGTAATGTTAATTATGGAATATGCCCTAATTACATTGGTTAATTAATTTACATAATTAATGATGAGGAATGAGAAATGGATTTGGAACTGTGTGGGATTAAAGGATGTAGTCGGATTATTTATCGCTCACCTAGTTGGAATGTTGATTATATATCCATTGTTGTATTTATTTTCTGTATAGAAATAACTGCTTTGGGCTATCGGTGGAGGATAGTCTTGATTGTTGTAGACAATGCATGATGATTAGGCAAACTAAAACTAATCATTGGAATGTGTCATTGAGTATGACGGTTGAAAGAATACATTAAATTTATGTGTTGTGTGATGATGTGTATGATTATTGTTTAAATGCATTGTGTCGTGTTGGAGGAGATAGGGGATGTACTCCACGGTTTAGGGAAAGATAGGGGATGGACCTCTAAACCAGATGTCATTGGGAGGAGATAGGGGATGGACTCCATAGATAGAGTTCATATGCTTATCTAGTAATGTGTTGACAGAGCTCATATGCTTGTCATTGGAAGTGTGATAGTGCTCTTATGCATATCTGTGGAAGTGATGATATAGCTTGTATGCTTATCTGTTGGTGTGTGATATAGCTTGTATGCTTATCTGTTGGTGTGTGATATAGCTAGTATGCTTATCTATTGTGAAATGAGGAAGTGCTTAATATGAGTTATTGTCTCATATGAGTTGTTTGGCCAGGTTCTGAGCCATGGTTATAAATTGAGAATTGAAAGGAATTGGAAAATGGATTGTAACATGGACTTGTATGTCATGAAACTGTAAAGTGTGACAAGGGAAAGCATCAGTGTTGGCCATCTATCAACTGCTAATCTTTTAGTCATTTTCCATATTTGGTTTAGTGTATTTCTACTGGGTTGTGGCTCACCCTATATGGGAATATCATTTTCAGGTACAGGTAGCATGCCACCTCCAAGGACGTAGCTTGGGAGGCTAGAGGCGGGCAGACTTTTGTTGTTTAGTTTCTTTGATGTATTACATGTATATTCAAGCCAAGGGCTTAATGTGTAAATGAGTTAGCACTCTTTTGTTGTAACCAAGTGTTAACTTGGAAAGCTGTAAGCCTTTAGGGCATTTGCTTTTGTCGTTAACATGTAATACTTTTTGTAATGGAACTCTGATGAATAGAAGAAAGTGGAAATTTTTATATATCAATGCATGTCTATATGATGGGTTTATTGTCATTATTTCGAGGGTGTTACAACTTGGTATCAGAGCGTACCGGGCTCAAATACTTTGGGTACGTGGGAAGTGATTAGGATCACAATGGGTTTGTCTCGCTTGATAGAGACTTAGATGTAGTGTCATATGCTATGTGCTTAATTGATAACATGCTTATGTGACTATGTGGGTATGGGATTTAGTTTCTAGGATGTTGATTGGATCCTTGGGTTTTTGTGAGTCTTGTTGGAAAGGCACTTGATCAATGCTGTTTCTAACCGGAACTCTGGTAACGTCTCGGGACTATCATTATCCGGAAATGAAATTCGTAAGTGCTTATGTGTTTATGTGCTTACGTGGAGTGAATTACAGTTGTCCATGCATTAGGACGTGAGTGTTTAGTTTCAGCACATTTATGAATGTGCTAACGTTCTGAGTTACCTTTATTAGGATGTCAGGATGAGGACGCGGTAGGCGTGGCGGGCGTGGTAGGCAGGAGATGCCGTTACCGGAGGAGGTTCCGGCAGTGCAAGAGGGAATTCGTCATGCCAATGTGGCCGAGCCAGCGGGTCAGCAGGCTATGAGTGCCTTGGTACAAGAGATAGCAGGAGCTTTGGGTATTCTCAGAGCTGGGAATCAGGCAGCTGAGGCAGGGCCTTCTTTCTTGAAGAGGGAGTTCTTCCGGTCTAATCCGGACGAGTTTGTTGGAGATCCGAAGGAACCACTGAAGGCTGACGAGTGGTTAGAACAAATGAGTAAGACGTTCGAGATGCTTGGCATCGAGGACGGAGCTTTGAAAGTGACCATGGCATCCTTCCAGCTGAAGGGAGATGCGGGTCAATGGTGGAAGTACGAGAAGGCTCGCGTTGGTAGTACATGGGAGGCGTTTGTAAATGCTTTCCAGGAGAGGTTCTTATCTGCAGTGGCTAGGGAGAAGCTGAGGGATCAGTTTAGCCGGCTTAATCAGCAGGGCATGTCTGTGGCAGAGTTTGAGGCCACTTTTACTAGTTTGTCCAGGTTTGCACCTGAGTTGGTGGCATCCGAAGAACGCCGTTGCTATAAGTTTGAACGGAAGTTGAGGCGGGGCCTCAAGTTGAGGGTTGGTGGGTCTTACATCTGAGAGTATAGACATTTAGTGGATGCTGCAGCTCATATGGAGCTTATGATGCAGGAGGAGGACGAGGAGAAACATAGAGGCTCCAAGCGGGTCCAGGAGGGTCAGGGTGATGGTAGGAGACAGAGGGGTTATAACCCCCAGCAGTCTTAGGGTGGAGTTACTAGATCGACCTTTCCGGTGCCGAATGCAGGCTCTGGGAGAGGCAGTCAGGGAGGCTTGACTTGTTTTGCGTGTGGCCAGCTGGGTCATAAGTCTTCGGTTTGCCCGCAGAAGGGAGGGGGTCAACGAGCTGCTTCTTCTTCAGCTAGACCTCAGGGCCAGAGTCAGGGCAGGGGCCAGCCCTTGTCTTGCTATCAGTGTGGTCAGCTTGGGCACCTGAAGAGGTATTGCCCGCAGTTGAGTGCTACTTCAGGAGCGTCTGGTTCTAGGCAGACGCAGAGTTATCAGCTAGCTCAGTCTGTGCAGGCCTCGAGGGCCAATCCGGGGGCTTCGTCGTCCCAGTCAGTGCAGCAGTCGTATGCTCCGAGAGGTGAGCAAGTGGATTAGGGGCCTATAGGGCGCATGTATGCTGTTACCGCGCAGGATCTTGTACCGGCTCCATCAGTAGTGAGAGGTACTTTTCTGTTTTGCAACTCGGTTGCTAATGTGTTGATTGACACGGGTGCATCTCATTCTTTTGTATCTGCTGCATTTGCATCTATTTTGGAGTTGGAGTTAGCACAGTTAGCATCTTCTATTTGTGTAGTGTCACCTCTTGGGGGTGAACTGATCTTGAAACAAGGTGTTAGAGGTTGTGATATAGAGGTCGGCGACCATAGGCTTCATTTTCCTTTTGTAGTTATGCCCATGAAGGATTTTGATGTTATTCTGGGTATGGACTGGCTATCGTCATACCGGGCTGTTATTGATTGCTACCGCCAGAGGGTCACGTTATGTACCTTGAGCGGGGAGTGGTTTCATTTCTTGGGAGACCGGGTTAGTAGTGTTTTGCCACCGGGGTATGATTCGCGAGGGCGGAGTGAGCTTAGTGGTCTACTTGCTAGCTTTGAGAGTGGTGAGTGTGATGAGACCCAGATTGTGTTGCCGAGGGTGGTTTGCGAGTATTCGGATGTCTTTACCGAAGACCTTGTTAGTTTGCCACCTCACCGAGAGATAGAGTTCTCTATTGATCTAGTGCCCGGCACGGCGCCGATTTCTATGGCACCTTACCGTTTTGCTCCTGCAGAGTTGGTTGAGTTGAAAGTTCAGCTTCAGGAATTGCTAGATAAGGGTTTTGTTCGCCCTAGTGTTTCGCCATGGGGAGCTGCGGCCCTCTTTGCTAAAAAGAAAGATGGTGCCTTGAGATTGTGTATAGACTACCGAAAGTTAAATCGGGCTACGGTCAAGAATAAGTACCCTATGCCCCGTATAGATGATCTGTTTCGACCAGTTGAAGGGTTCCCATTGTTTCTCTAAGATAGACTTGAGATCGGGTTACCACCAGTTGAGGGTCAGGGAGGAGGATATTCCTAAGACGGCATTCTGTACGCGGTATGGCCACTATGAGTTTCTGGTGATGCCATTCGGGCTTACCAATGCACCAGCAGTCTTTATGGACTTGATGAACCGGATCTTCCGGGAATTCTTAGACCGTTTTGTAGTTGTTTTCGTGGATGACATTCTTATCTATTCGCCTTCAGAGGAGGAGCACAAGGAACACTTGAGAGTGGTGCTTGAGTTGCTTAGAGCCCATAGGCTGTATTCCAAGTTCGGGAAGTGTGAGTTCTGGCTAGGAGAGGTGAAATTCTTAGGCCACGTGGTATCCGGGAAAGGGGTGTCCGTTGATGCATCCAAGGTAGAGGCAGTGCAAGATTGGGCACAACCTAAGAGTGTGTTTGAGATCCGCAGTTTTCTAGGATTAGCTGGGTATTACCGTTGGTTTGTGAGGGATTTCTCCAGGCTAGCTTCGTCGTTGACTAGATTGACGCGGAAAGGGGTCAAGTTCGTATAGAGTGAGACTTTTGAAAAGTCGTTCCAAGAGTTGAAGGTTAAATTGACCACCGCTCCGGTTTTGACTATTCCGGAGAGAGGGTTGGGCTATGCGGTCTATTGTGATGCCTCACGAGAGGGTTTGGGTTGTGTGTTGATGCAAGAGGGGAAAGTGGTAACTTATGGCTCACGTCAGTTGAAAATTCACGAGAAGAATTACCCTACACACGACCTAGAGTTAGCGGCAGTGATCTTTGCCTTGAAGATTTGGAGGCACTACCTTTACGGTGAGAGGTTCGAGGTGTTCTCAGACCATAAGAGTCTGAAATATCTGTTTACACAGAGAGACTTGAATTTGAGGCAGAGGAGATGGATGGAGTTCATTGAGGACTATGATTTTGAGTTGCACTATCACCCGGGAAAGGCCAATGTTGTGGTCGATGCCCTTAGTAGGAAATCTATTAGTGATGTAGCTTGTATAGCCATCCGAGAATGGGAGATGTTGGGTGCACTTGGCGAGTTTGATTTGCATTTGGGCGAATCTGTTGAGGCTGCGGCCTTATTTTCTGTTGTTGCGCAGCCTACACTTGTGACTAGAGTGTTAGAGGCATAGAGAGGTGACCTTGAGGTAGAAACCCTCCGAGAGAAGATCTCAAATGGAAAGGCTGAAAAGGGTTTGACGGTGTATCCCGACCAGAGTGTGAGATACCGAGACCGTCTGTGTATGCCGGAGTCTTGCCGAGAGGAAGTACTCCGAGAGTTCCATCATTCACGTCTTGCGGTGCATCCGGGAGGCACTAAGATGTATCGAGATTTGGGTCGCCAGTTTTGGTGGCGGGGTATGAAGAGAGATGTGGTTGTTTTCGTATCGAAGTGCCTTACTTGCCAGTAAGTGAAGGCCGAGCATTAGAGGCCAACGGGTTTGTTGTAACCCTTGCCTATTGCCGAGTGGAAGTGGGAGCATGTCACTATGGACTTCGTTGTAGGTCTTCCGAGGACTTAGCGGGGTAGTGATGCTATTTGGGTGGTTGTAGACCGGTTGACTAAGTCGGCGCACTTCATTCCTATGCGCGTGAGAGATTCGGTAGACTATCTTGCCGGCTTGTATATTCGGGACATAGTGAGATTGCACGGGGTCCCAGTGACGATCGTCTCAGATAGAGATCCTCGTTTTACTACTAGGTTGTGGCAGAGTTTGCAGAGTGCCTTGGATACTAAGTTGACGTTTAATACGACTTATCATCCTCAGATTGACGGGCAGTCCGAGTGTACTATTCAGATCCTTGAGGATATGCTTCGAGGTTGTGTCCTTGACTTTAGTGGGACGTAGGAGAGGCACTTGCCATTGGTGGAGTTTGCCTACAACAACAGCTTTTAGTCTAGTATCGGTATGGCACCGTTTGAGGCCTTGTATGGCCGGCCGTGTAGGTCTCCAGTTTGTTGGGCCGAGGTGGGTGGTGCACCTTTGTTGGGTCCGGAGTTGGTTAGGGAGACGACGGAGAAAGTTGAGCTTATCCGTAGGAGGCTTGTTACAGCCCAGAGTCGTCAGAAATCTTATGCTGGCCGTAGGAGGAGGCCTTTGGCGTTTGAGATAGGTGATCATGTCTTTTTGAAGATATCACCTAGGCGGGGTTTGATGAGATTTGGCAAGAGTGGGAAGTTATCCCCTCGGTTTATTGGGCCTTTTGAGATCCTTGAGAGGATTGGCGAGGTTGCTTATCGTTTAGCCTTGCCGCCGCAGTTGTCCGGAGTGCATGACGTGTTTCATGTGAGTATGCTTCGGAAGTATGAGCCGGATCCATCGCATGTGTTAGATTGAACCGACTTAGAGGTAGATGAGGATGTCTCGTATGAGGAGAGACCGGTTCGGGTCTTGGATAGGCGGGATCAAGTCCTGCGTGGCAAGACCATCCCTTTGGTAAAGGTTTTGTGGAAACATCACGGAGTGGAGGAAGCCACTTGGGAACGTGAGTTGGAGGTCCGCGAGAAATATCCGGACTTGTTCATTGATGAGTAGTCTTGTATTTAAATTTTGTAATGTTGTTGGACTTAAGAGCTTTATATATGTCTTAAGTTGTAAAACATTGGTAATGTTTTAGTTTAATGGAAGTATGTTGTAGAACTTACCTCGATATGGGAGTTGATTATGATATTGCATATGTTGGCTATATTGTAGAATTGGAGTTGTATCATGTATATTGATTATGATATAAACTGTGAACCATGTATGTTGGAAGTGGTTGGAAATGGAAGGAAATTGCATGTTGATAATACACTTGTAACATATGTTGTGAAATGCCTCTTGAAAGAAATGGGATTGACCGGTAATGAGTCGAAGTGTTTAATATTATGTCGTAATATTGTTGAGAATGGAGAAAACCTGTTTTTGAAAAACTTGTGTTTAATTTCGGGGACGAAATCCTTTAAGAGGGGGAGGTTATAACGATCCCGGTTGTCCCTTTACTATTCTGTTGTGTTCCGGACTCGGTTCCGTGAAGTTGGTAGTGATATCTATCTTGTTGTGTCCTTTAATTCCACATGATTGAGTTTTAGGATGTTTTGAGCAGGGTTGTTACAGGTTGGTTAGGCCTTGGTTTCAATTCCGTGTTGTCCAGTTTTCAGGCGATTCGCTCGAGCGGGTCTTCTTGCGCTCGAGCGGGGATTGCACACCTCCAGTATTTCGTGTTTCTGCAAAACTTCTGCAGATGTGATTTTTATGCTCGAGCGGGTTTGTTTACGCTCGAGCGGGTTTGGTGGCGCTCGAGCGGGTAGTACCTTCTGGGTATAAGTTCTGGGAGGAGGAAATCTACGCTCGAGCGGAATGGTTTTCGCGCTCGAGCGGAAGTGCTTTATTCTTGTGTCTTGGCGCTCGAGCGGCCTTATTGCGCTCGAGCGTGTCCAGATTTTTGTTCTTGGAGCTCGAGTGTTGTGTTCTCCGCTCGAGCAGGTCATGCGTATATGAGTTGTCCACTGGGTGATTTTAAATCACTTTTTGCCTTTCTTTCTCTCTCCTACTTTTTCTAAAAACCCTTTTTGAGAGCCTCTCTCTCTAGAAACTCCCTTCTCTCTAGGGTTTGATCTACTTAGAGTGTCCTCCTTCTCTTTGGCCTTTGTAAAAGTTGTGTTGATCGTCGAGGGCGTCGTTTTGATCCGAAAATTTTGGTCTTTGAAGCACTTTGGTTTTGGTCTCTTCTCCATTCAAGCTCTAACTTCGAGGTAGGGATAACCTACTCCTTACTATAGACTTTGTCTTTAATTTTAGTATTTTGAGATGTTGGGGTTGGTTTAGTAATTTTGTGATAGTTGGGGGCTTTTGTGTAAATTTACAAAAGTTGGGGTTTTAGCTATATAAAACCTAGATGCATGTTTGGCATGGAAAAGTGAAATTAATGTTAAAACATTAATGAAAATGGAACCTAAGGGTTGTAATGTCAATTATGGAATATGCCCTAATTACATTGGTTAATTAATTTGCATAATTAATGATGAGGAATGAGAAATGGATTTGGAAATGTGTGGGATTAAAGGGTGTAGTCGGATTATTTATCGCTCACCTAGTTGGAATGTTGATTATATATCCATTGTTGCATTTATTTTCTGTATAGAAATAACTACTTTGGGCTATCGGTGGAGGATAGTCTTGATTGTTATAAACAATGCATGATGATTAGGCAAACTAAAACTAATCATTGGAATGTGTCATTGAGTATGACGGTTGAAAGAATACATTAAATTTATGTGTTGTGTGATGATGTGTATGATTATTGTTTAAATGCATTGTGTCATGTTAGAGGAGATAGGGGATGTACTCCACGGTTTAGGGAAGATAGGGGATGGACCTCTAAACCGGATGTCATTGGGAGGAGATAGGGGATGGACTCCATAGATAGAGCTCATATGCTTATCTAGTAATGTGTTGACAGAGCTCATATGCTTGTCATTGGAAGTGTGATAGTGCTCTTATGCATATCTGTGAAAGTGATGATATAGCTTGTATGCTTATCTGTTGGTGTGTGATATAGCTTGTATGCTTATCTGTTGGTGTGTGATATAGCTTGTATGCTTATCTGTTGGTGTGTGATATAGCTAGTATGCTTATCTATTATGAAATGAGGAAGTGCTTAATATGAGTTATTGTCTCATATGAGTTGTTTGGCCAGGTTCTGAGCCATGGTTATAAATTGAGAATTGAAAGGAATTGGAAAATGGATTGTAACATGGACTTGTATGTCATGAAACTGTAAAGTGTGACAAGGGAAAGCATCAGTGTTGGCCATCTATCAACTGCTAATCTTTTAGTCATTTTCCATATTTGGTTTAGTGTATTTCTACTGGGCTGTGGCTCACCCTATATGGGAATATCATTTTCAGGTAGAGGTAGCATGCCACCTCCAAGGACGTAGCTTGGGAGGCTAGAGGCGGGCAGACTTTTGTTGTTTAATTTCTTTGATGTATTACATGTATATTCAAGCCAAGGGCTTAATGTGTAAATGAGTTAGCACTCTTTTGTTGTAACCAAGTGTTAACTTGGAAAGCTGTAAGCCTTTAGGGCATTTGCTTTTGTCGTTAACATGTAATACTTTTTGTAATGGAACTCTGATGAATAGAAGAAAGTGGAAATTTTTATATATCAATGCATGTCTATATGATGGGTTTATTGTCATTATTTCGAGGGTGTTACACAAACTTTCAATCTCCTACACTCTCTCTCTCTAATTCGGTTCTCTCACTCTTTCCTTAGAGTGATTTCAGCCAAAATGAATAAAAAAGAGGAGTTAAGTGCATAGTGCCCCTTTATATATAAGTCCCATTAATCATAATTGTCAATATTAAACAATTTGAGCAATACACCATTAATTTAATCTAATTAATTTGATCCAAATCAATTTTCAATTAAATTTCATTGTAGGTTTTAAAAATTATGCCAATCACAATGGCGTAATCAATTTCGGGTTCCGCGACCGATAGGACCTTCAATTTAAATTCCAAAGCAGATAATCAAACAGATATTCTTACGGTGAACAGATATAAATTCAAAACCACATATTTTCATATAAATGGCACACAAAATCATATCAAACACATAATCACATTCATAATAAGGACCAATTAGCATAATATGGAACAAGGTTATCACACTTAGGCCCCGTTTGGGGACTTACTTTTTTAGCCAATTAGCCAAAAAGCCAACAACTCATACCAAAAAGTCAAAGATTCTCTTTTCTCTCTACTTTTTGCACATCTTTTCGTAATTAGCCAAAAAGTCATCCCAAATATACAAGTTTTTTTTACCTACCTTTTTACCCAAATAGCCAAAAAGTTACTAAATTAGCCTGTTCCCAAACGAGGCCTTAGCTTCATGGTAAATATGTTAGACATGGCAACAATCACACGTATGCGGTATGCTAAAGCAATAAATGCTAACCTCGTACTCTAAGGTAAGCCGAAAGAAAGAAAAGAGTTAGAAAACATGCATGATCCTAACAATGCAAATGACTAATGCAACGCATGCAAAGATGTAACTAATAGGCTCGGCTACTAACTTGGCATATGAATCAATTTGATAGCATGCAGTAATGCACGTATTTCAAGGAAGTAATAAATGACGATGCTGTTAGAATAATGAACCGAACCTTATGCATGCAAAACAAATGGATGCAATTCATGAAAAATGTTAAAAGAAACATGATGTTCTACACTATCCATTGTAAGTGGGTAAATAAAAAGGAAAAAGACGTGGGGTTAGAAGACATGCACATTATTACATTTTTGCCCTCTTGCATGAGGGTCCAAATGAATGTCCTAGCTAATTAAGCTAAGTATTACAACGCCACGAATTAAGTAACTATTCTAGCTAATTAACAAAAACTAACTAGCTATTCTAACTAATTAATACAAATTAATTAAACTAACTAATTAGTTAGAAAACGAAATTAATTAACTAAGGAATTAATTATTACAAGTCCATTACTTTGAGTACAACATACTACTATTAAAACATTATTTTAATGAGCCCTGAGAAACGAGGGATGGTTCATACATGGATGCAGATTTCCACCAAAAAATGCTCTCTATTTTGCCGACAGAATGCTTCTGTTGCACAGTTAGAAAATTGTACTATTTTTTATCTCAGCCTCTGCTCTGTTCTGTTTTGTAGGAAAAAAGACACTGCCTGGATAAAAAAGGTGGCTGGCCGGCCACTAATGTTTGGTACTGGCCTGCTGCAACAGACATGAAACAGAGCACAAACAGAGTATTTTTAGGGGATGTTTGTCCACCTTACCTCTCCTTATCATAAAACATATCAAAGGAGAAGTAGGCCCGATTTACAAACCATCAATCGATGCAAACTCATTGTATGATGGCTTGTGAATCAAGGGATACAATTTCAGTAAATGACAAGGAAAGACTCATGAACCTCCTCCCTATCATGATATTGATCAAGGGAAACGGTTGACCTTGACTCTTGAACCGTTTTCATCACTAACAAGTATGAAACAACTCAAGACTCAATGGGGTTAAGTAACGTCTGATTGAACCCCAAACCATTTTATTATCTTTTTACTTCTTAGTTCAATTTTATTACCTCTTTTAATTACCTTTCCATTCATTAAGCATTTTAGTCCAATAATGAAAATTAAGTCCACTATTGGAGAGAAGTGTCAAACAAAGGGTTGTTTTGGGCATGAGAGAAATGTCATGCCTTTAGTAATGAACCTCCGAAGAGATTAAACCATTAAGTACAAGGATCTTTATCTCAAGCTTAAAAAATACTTGTTTGAAACAACTCTCAAAGCGAAGAAAAAGCCAAGAAAAAATGGAGGTTGCAGAGGTGATTAGAGGTGAACACAAGTATGGAAAATACTAAATAAATGCCATCAACTCAAATAGGCTAGTGTCTAATGCCTAGAACATCAAACCCATGAGGACCATTACACTAGAAGCATGCTAGACAAAGCATAAACGAAACTAACAATCTAAAACAATCTTAAAACAATCGAAAATAGCACTGAAATTCACATGGAAAAGTTTGAAAAAGCTAACTACAATTATGGAGAAATAGGACTAGTAAACAAGCACACCATTTTTGGGACTTCAAAACCACATTTCTAGCCTCTGAAAACCTTTGAAATTCAGTGGTAAAAAGTTCAAAAAAAGTTGATGAAAAGATGGGAAACACAAGGGCAAGAGCTTGGAATACAAGGTAAAAAGAAGGGTGATCCACCCCTCTACCTTGGGTAGCTTTTAACCACAAGTTTCAACCCATAAAACTAGTTGAAAAATGATCCAGAAACAGAAAGTAAAGATGGTAAATAAATAAGGGAAAGAAGCTAGGAATTATACCTCTTGAAGAAAAGTAACACCTTGAGTTATAAACCACCAAGTTCTCACCCTCAAGAGCTAATATTTAAGGTCAACAACCTCAGCAAAGAGCCATAAAAATCTAGTTTAGGAAGTCTAGGTAAGGTATGTATAGGTTGTAAGGAAGAGAGAGATATTTCTTCCAAGAATTTTTCTTCTCCAAAATTTTCTAACCTAATTTTATGAGAGGGGGTCAAGTATATATAGAAAAATATATTAGGCTCTAGAAAATATCAATACAGAAACAACAGGTGCAGTGCATGCACTTGTGGAGACAACTGGCACAGCTGGCAAAAAGATTTGGTTTTTTTGACACAAGTGGCCGGCCGCCTAGCCACTAAGGGGACGGTCGTACACTCATTTGTGGTCTACTGGCCACCAAGTGGCCTGCAGGCCTCTGGGTGGTCAAGTTTGGAAAACTGTTGTTTTGGTCCAAAAATGATGCAAGGTTTGTAGGCTTTTGAGGCTCAAAACCGAGGCTTTCCGCTGAGGAAATCGACCGTTTGACAAGTGTATAAATTTATCATTGGGTGATCAATCAGTGGCACTCAAGTCTTAAGGGTGGTAAAAAATGGAGTGTCTATAGAGTTCTCAAAGACCGCTCGAGCGTAAGAAGTGTCGCTCAAGCAAAGAAGCCAAATTCTAGGCACGAACCGTTTTGAAAAACTAACTCTTGACCTGTTCTAAACGCAATCAAGACACTCCAATACTCAATCTCAATGAGGGATAAGGAGAAATAAGACATAAACAATTATATAAGACAATAAAACTCGAATCAATAATATGAAATGGTTCGAGTCTAAACCAGAATCGCTATAGCCTCCCCCCTTAAGGAATTTCGCCCCTGAAATTTTAAATCAAACAACACAACAATGTTTAAACCAAATACAATAATGATAGTAAACTAAATTCATCACCATGACCCATCCACCGATCATTCATTTTCATCACCACGATGAACATATGCTCATTACTCAATATACAATTCACATTTCCAAAACATATACAATGTTTATATTACATTAACATAACAAAATCTCAATACATGTTCAAACATTAACAAATAGGTTCGAATACTTCTCATGGACTTCCAACTCACGCTCCCAAGTTGCTTCCTCAATCCCATGATGTCGCCACAACACATTTACTAAGAGAATTGTCTTGCCACGCAAGACTTGGTCTTGAGTATCTAAAACTCTAACCGGCTTCTCCTTATATGAGGCATCCTCATTAACCTCTAACTCTATCCAATCCAACACGTGTGATGGATCCGGCTCATACTTTTGGAGCATACATATATGATACACGTCATGAACCCCGGAAAGCTGTGGCAGTAAGGCCAAACGATAAACTACCTCCCTAATCCGCTCTAGGATTTCAAAAGGCCCAATAAATTTAGGAGACAACTTTCCTCTTTTCCCAAATCTCATCAAACCCCTTCTCGGTGATATTTTCAAAAAGATATTATCTCCCACCTCAAATGATAATAGTCTCCTCTTACAGTCGGCATAACTCTTCTGAGAACTCTGAGCCATAACCAATCTCTTACGAATAAGTGCAATCTCCTCCATCGTTTTCCAGACTAACTCAGGACCTATCATTGGTGCATCACCCACCTTGGCCCAACACACAGGAGATCTACAAGGCCGGCCATATAAGGCCTTAAAAGGTGCTATGCCGATGCTCGCCTGAAAGCTATTGTTATATGCAAACTCTACTAAGGGCAAATGCCTCTCCTACAACCCCTTAAAGTCAAGAACACAACGCCGAAGCATATCCTCAAAGATCTGAATGGTACGCTCGGACTGCCCATTAGTCTGAGGATGATACGCGGTGCTAAAAGTCGACTTAGTGCCCAAGGCAATTTGTAGTCTCTGCCACAATCGAGCCGTAAAACGCGGATCTCTATCCAAAACAATAGTCACAGGGACCCCATGAATCAAAGAATGTCCCTAACGTAAAGGTCGGCAAGAAAATCTACCGAGTTACTCATGCACGTAGGTACAAAGTGAGCCGACTTAGTTAACTGGTCAACTATTACCCAAATGGCATCATTACCCCGTTGAGTCCTCGAAAGACCCACAACGAAATCCATCATGATATGCTCCCAATTCCACTTAGCTATAGGCAAGGTTTATAACAAACCCGCTGGCCTTTGATGCTTGGCCTTTACTTGTTGACAAGTAAGGCGCGTCGATATAAACACGACTACGTCTTTCTTTATTCCCTTCCATCAAAACTAATGACTAAGGTCATGATATATCTTTGTGCCTCCCGGATGTACCACAAGGCATGAATGGTGAAACTCTTGGAGTACCTCCTCTCTGCAAGACTCCGGTACGAAAAGACGATCGAGGTATCTAACACTCGAATCAGAATATACATTCAAGCTCTTCTCTACCGTCCCATTAGAGACCTTCTCCCGAAGGGTTTCTACCTCATGATCACCCATCTATGCTTCTATAACTCTGCTCATCAGTGTAAGTTGTGCAACTATTGTAAACAAAGCTGCCAACTCAACAAACTCGTTAAGATACAAGTCGAACTCGCCAATAGCACCCAACATCTCCCGTTTTCGGATGGCAATACTCACTACACTGCTAAAGGACTTTCTACTCGAGGCATTGGCCACTATATTGCCCTTCTCCAAATGATAGTGCAATTCAAAATCATAGTTCTTGTCATGACCCAAACCCGCCCCTGTAGATTTAGCACCGTAACTGGCCAGTAATCCGTGGATTACCAAAGGCCTCTAAACAGATCAGCAAATAATAAGGGGTTGCGAAAGTAATAATACAAAATAGACAAGGTCCAATGAGCTGTGATAACGTACATGGGACAGAACATTTCAAAACTTATTTATATATATACATAAGCATGTGTAGACGTCCCCCCGAACGTCCCGGGAGGGAAATCCCGTTTTGTTCATATGGGCTCACTACAGTTCGGACTCTCAAATTGTTACGGTTCTTAATCTGATCTTGCAAAGTGCAGTGCAAGACTGATAAATCACCAAAGAGTCCAAATACGGCAAATCGTTTTGGAAAACTGATTTTTAGAAAGAAGTGTCAAACATGGACTGTTTTGCTAGATACAGAGTTGCCACCTAAATATTTTTATGGGGGAATTTAGGAAACCCTGACTGGTTTGCCTAAGGCCACATGTCCGTCATCATCAAAGTTGCCTCGGCTCGAGAACTTGGGTACGATTGGGAAAGGTCAGCTATGAGCACCCTCTCTCGCCCGATCAAAGATCGGCCTCTACTAACCATGATATCTAGTTTTGAAAACATTATGCGTTCTTATTCCGATTAATTAGCTAATCTTACTATGTGATGCGTACAATATAAAAGTATAGACTAGATCGCCTAATTTGGAACAAAGCATCGTATATCCGTTTGTTTGGAAATCGGTTTGAAATTTGTTACTCGCAAGTAGGCTAAAACACAGATTTCAAGGAGTTGTTCCAACTCAAACAACCCAACCTTCACCCACAAGCATTCCGGCAGATATATCACATAAGCACATAGCCACATGGTAAGCATACTGTCATGTCATCATTCACACTCATGCGAGATGCTAAAGCATAAATATTTACATCGTACTCCAAGCCAAAACAAGGAACTTGTTAGCAATCAAATGTATGATCCAAATCCATGTTAAATGACTAATGCATCGCATACAAAATGCAACTAGAATAGGCTCGGCTAATCTAGGGATGGCATGTGAAATGCAACTAATAGCATGTATTCAAGTTTGGGTTTGAAATACTTATGTAGTTAGTATGATGTGCCGAGCCTGGTGCATGCAATACAAATGAATGATGCACACATGCATAGCATAAGGTATGCTAAATGAAACGTGCCCTAGTACTAACCATCAAAAGCAGGTAAGTAAAAGGGAGAAAGAAGTGGGGGTTGGAAGACATGCACACACACACCCACACTTATTACACAATTATGCTCTCTCTCGGAAAGATTGAATAAATAATACAAACCCGAATAAATAATCAACTATTCTAGCTAATTAAATATTACAGACCACTTAACTAGTTAAGCAAATTAACTAAGCTAAGAAATCAATAAAATAGCCTCGGGAAGAGGGTCCAATGCATGCGTGCTCGGGTTCGCTTGGAAATCCGTCGCCATGCACAAGCTGCCTCTGTTTACACTGTTCTGTATCTCTGAGCCTTGCACAAATCCCAAGAATGCTTCAGCATCACTCCCTGAAGGTTGTGGGATATCACCGGCCAAGGGGGAACACCACCGACCATAGGGAATTGGTCATAGACCAAATATTCAGCTCTCGGCCAAATATTATTGGTCGGTCGGCACTTTAGGCAGTCGGCCGACCATCCATTCCTGCAGAATCCTATTTTGACAGCAGCAGAGGGCAAACATGGCATGGCAATGCATTTCAAGCAAATGTGTGCACCAACACCCTCCTTATCATGTTCATGACTCAAAGGAGGATGGTCCTTGACCCTCGGACCACCAATCGCACATTTCAATACGTGATGGCCAAATGAGTCAAGTTATGCATTTTGATGTCAAATGTAATGCACACAAACACATAAGGCCCAACCTCTATCATAATCAATTCAAGAGGCAAGACATGCATGCCAAATGCAACCTAAGCATGCGAGCTAAGTATGCAATATGAGCATAGGCACAAACAATGTCTGTTAGGCACATAACCTAAGCAAACAAGCATGCGAGGTATGCAACAACACATGCAAGCTAACAAGCATGCAAGATGCAATGCCAACATGCAAACGTGCAAGACATATTACATGTTGAGCAACCAAGACAAAAGGAAGGATGCATGCCAAATACAATGTGATTTAAGCATGCAACACATGCGATAGGTCAAGTATGCAACAACACACAAGGCGAGCATGTAACAACATGCAAATGATGGACTTACACCAAGATGGACAGCTCTCTACTAGGCCCAAAGCAGTGGCCAAATGCCAAGAACATGAAGTCTAAAATACATACAAAGATGCATGCAAGTTCGCCTAAAGACTAAGGCACAAAAGAGGGACTTTTAAGCACACTTAAAAGGGGCAAGCATGGATGTATAACCAACATGTTAAACTCTGAAAACATGCTAGAAAATGTGTCAAACCAAACAAACCATGCAAGTAAGGCATGCAAGCAAGCCCAAAGCTTAAAGCTCAAAGAGGTATTGAACTACACTTAGCAAAACCAAACATGACATGATTTGAACAACCAAAATCAGAGTTTTAGCATGTTAAAACAAAGCCAAAAAACACATTGACATGGCATCCTAGAGGCCTAGACATGATGGCATACGCAATGACACATTCATGGAGCATGAAACACAAACTCTTTAAGACCTTAAAGGAACATCAAATGCAAGCATACAAGCATACCACAATGACTGAAATGATGCTATAAGTGGTGCCAAACCACTGAAACAAGCCAAGCAATGCATGCTCAACACTCACACACCCAAGGCTAACAAGCCAAAATGCAAGGTGGCTATACAAAGCATGTCATGGATGGCCAAAACAACCACGAACAGACCTTAGGCATACTAAAACATACATAAAAGCTTCACAAAGCTAGGCCAAAACAAGTAAGCATAGTGGTCTAGGTGCTAAGTACATGTTAAGGCAATTTTATGGCATTACAAGACAAGTATGCAAAGCAAGCATGGCGTGTCTAAACCAATTTAAAAAAGTGCTATATCATGGCAAAATAAACACAAATGACACTTAAGACATGGCCAACATGAACTTAAACAAGATGCTCACACATGAGGCTAAAATGGCCAATATTGAAGGCAACAAGGAGAGGGGATGGCCCTCTCCTTCTTAGGACCTTAAAGCACCATCCCCACCACTGAAATCCCACTAGATTTTAGTGGTGAGGAGGCCCAAACAAGGTGGTCCCAGAGCTCACCAAAATAGCACAAAATGGGGGCCAAACAAGACCTAAGAGGGGTCAAACAATCCCAAACACCAAAACAACCTTAAACAACTATTTTAAGCACTTAAAATCAGAACTTTTATATGTTACAAGTTAAGCTTAAAAACAGATGCAAGGATGGTTAAAAGCCTATGCAAAAATGGGGAATAAAGGGGGAAAAATCTCACCCTTGTAGACCTCTTCAAGAATGGAGCTCCAACAGCCTTTCCAAGCTTAAATCCACTCAGAAACCTTAGCAACAACCCTTTGGCACCTCAGCAACCAAGGTAAGGTGTGATACTAGGTGTCTTGGTGCAAAACTAAGAACAAATACACCTTATACACACATAAGAGTGAAATAGAGGGAGATATAGAGATAGATAGATACACAAGACCTAACCCTAATCTCAGAGCTCTCTGGAATTTTTTTGGAACCCTCAAGGAGGGAGGAGGAGACCTCCTTTTATAGAGGATCACTCTTGCAAAGCTTACAAAACAAGCTAAGCAAGAGTGAAATCCCTCCATACACGTGTATGGAGGGGGTGCAAAGTGGGTGCCAGCTATCACAGCTGGCACAAAATATCTACCAAAAGCAGATGCACAGTGATTAGCCAGCCAAAAATGACAAATTGACCAAATAAATGGTCGACCGACCAAACAGAGTGCTGATCGGCCAAACATTTGGTCGATGGAAACAAAACACAGCCGGTGGCCTCAAGCCACGGCCGGTGAGGTGTGGGGATGGCCAACAAGCCATTCCCTGCCCCTCAGAAGCAAAACACAGTGTTTGGTGCAAAACCAAACACAAAACAGGCAAGTTGAGAGGTCTTGAGGCAAGGCGCGTAGCCGAGACCTCCGAGAACTCAAGACGAACACGAACATGGATGATCACCGAGTGTTCAAACGGTGACGTCCAAGTCTTGGGGACGGTCAAAAATGGGGTGTCTACAGCATGCCAGTCAAAGGACACCAATATTTACAAAGTATTACATCCCAAGACCCGTCTTTACAAGACACAAACATAGACTAGCATGAATACAAAAACAGCCATGGCACTAGACTTCGACCGAAACCTTCTCGGGAGGCGCAACAGTTGGCTGAAAAAACAGAACAAAAGGCCGTCAACTCTGGCCTTGGTCATACGCCGGCTCACCTACATACATAATATAAACTGTGAGCGAAAGCCCAATGAATAATAATAGAGTAAAAGGTTTCAATGAATGAGTTCGTACAGATTCAGAAATCATAATTCAGTTCATATCAAAATCATAGTTTATCCAAATCATATACAGACAGAAATCATAAGTCATGATTAAGTTTACGTGATACATCCATTAGCATAAACAGAACAGAAAAGAACAGAACGTATACACGTGAGGTTACGAATAACCAGTTCCATAAAAGAACCTCCGGATCCTGGTAACAGAACATAACAGAAGCTGAGCCCCCGTGACAGGGCCTCCGGTACGAGTAACAGAGTGCAGACAGAAATAAGTTCTGTAAAGGAACCTTCAATACCGGGTAACAGCTAATAGATATCACAAGATGCTAAGGATGTCACGAATATATATCAGAAATTGAACAATCATTCATTGTACATAACGTATCATTTCGGAAAACAGATCTTGTTTTATCACACAGAAAATAGATACAGTTGAACATAACTTTACTAAATTATTACTCACAGTTGGCCTTGAAACAGATAGACGGAGCAGATCGATCACACGACACGCGACACGTGACCTACATAACACATAACGGACACACACTTGAAACACATATTCTAATTGTACAAAACTTATGTTGTTGGTTCTTAGTGTGTTTCTAACCTTAAATCCTCACTATAGAGTCTTAAACATGGCCTAGGAAGGCCTAGGATGGAATGAGGATGCAAAGATGCCTTTGGAAAACATTTCTCAAATTTTGCTGAAGATAAGGTCCACGCTCGAGCGTGGCTTTCCTCGCTCGAGCAGACGTGCAGAAAAGAATCCCTGCTCGAGCATGGAATTCCCCGCTCGAGTGAACTGCAAACTTATGAAAAAGTGCTGGATGCATAAAATTCACACTCGACGAGCGCTCGACCCTCGCTCGAGCGTGTGACACAGGCCCTCGCTTGAGTGTGGCTTCCCCCACTCGAGCGGACTGCAAAACACACTGTAGACACCCCATTTTTGACCGACCTTAAGACTCAGACATCACCGATTGAGCGCTCGGTGACGTTGCATATCGTGCTCATTCAGAAGTTTCAGAGTCTTGGCTGCGAGCCCTGCCTCCGGACTTCCGAACCCTCTTCTGTGCCCTGCCTCGGTTTGCGAACCAAACTTGGTTTTCTCTGTTTCTTTTCTTGAGGGGAGGGAGAGGTCCAGTAGACCATCTCTCAGTGGCCGTGGGCTACATTTTGTGGCCGTAGGCCATTTTGCCCATTTCGGAGTCCGGTTTCCGATTTTTCGGGACTATTGGCCGTGTGTCTCGGTTCGGGACCACCTAACCATCTCCGTTTGCTCTGAATTTTGGCACACATCTTATTTTCTCCCTTTTGAGGGACACTGGGGTCAAAGAAACCCACTTCGTGGCCGAACGCCACTTTTGGTGCTTGGCAGCCCATTTTCGGGATCCCGAACTGCGTGTTTTGGCCCCGAGCATTCGTTTTGCATCGGTTCTCGTTCATTTTTGGCAGGTACCTCTGTTTTATCATCAGGAAGGTCACTGGAGGGTGGGAGGTCAGCAATTATCTTAGCAACCAGTTATATTCCATTTTCGCCCTCCGGCGCCCGTTTTTCGCACTCCCGAGCCAATGTTGAACACCTTGGAGCCATTTTCTTCAACCCAAAACCACATATTTGTGATGTACACACATGGGAGGACCCTAAAAGTTCATGGCCGGCCACTAATGTTGCTTGACCCTTTTGAACCCCTCCTTCCGAGCCAATGTTGAACAACCTGGGCCCTTTTTCTTGAACTTTGAACCATATATTTGTGATGTACACACATGGGAGGACCCTAAAAGTTGGTGGCCGGCCATTAATTCCATTTGAACCTTTTGAACCCCTCCTCAAATTGGCTTGTTCTCTCTCCTGTTTTAGAATTTCCAAATTCGAACCACAGGGTTGTGATGAGGAGGCATGGGAGGATCCTAATATCATATGGCCAGCCACTAATGTTGCTTGACCCTTTTGACCCCTAGCCGGCCGGCTAGGGGAGGTGGCCGGCCGGCCACCTTCAACAAAAGTAATGGGCCGGCCATGTTCCTCTCTCCTTCCACTTTACAGCTGTACAGCTGTTTTCCCCAGAAAATATCTATATCCGGGGGATATTTTGTGGGGGAAAGGAGAGCTTCATTTCCCACCACTTTGCCTAGACTCTTCTCTCCCTCTCTCTTGGATATTGCTGGCCTCCCAACTCAAGAAAAGGGGTTACAAGAGTTGCTTGGAGGAGATAGATACATATCACCCCATTTCCTTCAAGTTTTGGGCTCCATTTCTTCATCATCTTCAAGCTCTACCATCACCACTCCATTCCAGCAGCAAAGGAGGGGATTCCAGCAGCTTAGAGTCACCAAATCTGGTCCAAGAAGCAACAAAAGTGTTGGTCTTCAAAGGTAAGTCCAATTGCCCTCTTTTCTAGCTCATTTTTGCACCATCTCTAAGCCATACATGCTTGCTGATTTGAGCTCCGACCAAAACTGAAAGTGGCCTTCTTTTAAGCTCATTTTCTTGTGTCATTAAGGGCTCAACCCGGTTTAAGCCCTCCATATTGCACTTGCTTCAATATCCCCTTGTAAGTCAATTTTCTTGCATGCTTTGGCAACCCATTATGCTTCCATTTTTGGGCATTTTACAGTTCAGTAAATAGGCTTATTTTGAGCCCCTCTTCAACATTGAAGAAGGGCTCATCACTGTTTGAGGTATATTTTATACACTTCATGTTATATCCCTCTTTCGGTCCCCATTCTTGCATGCTTTGGCAGCCTATCATGCTTCGGTTTTTGGCCTTTTTACAGTTCTGAAAATAGTCTTATTTTGGTCCATTCTACATGTTTTATTAAGGGTCTTTGGCTGTTTGTTGAATATTTTGCATACTTTGTGTTATAGCCACCTTTTGAGCCTCATTTTGCATTGCATTTCTAGCATGTTTGTATACTGTGTTTGAGTTTTTACAGTTCTGTAAATATGCTTATTTTTGGTCCCTCTTCAATGTTGTAGAAGGTAATTTTTCAGTTTGGGCATTGCATATACCACTTGCCTCTTTGGCCACCTTTTGGCCCTTTTTCTTGCATAAAAGCTTAGCCATATCTATGATTGTTTTTAGGGTTTTTATAGTTCTGTAAATTATCATATTTTGGGCCCCTATTCAATGTTGTTGAAGGGCCCTAACCTATTTGGAGTCGGCAGCTGTGAGTTGCTTCATAACCTCATATTTAGGGCCATTTTTGCACACTAGTTTTGCCCTATTTATATTTGCTGTTCGGCCATAATTTGAACTGGAAAAATGCTTATTTTGAGGCTGCCTTGCTACTGTCTATTCATTGCATATCCATATTGTGCATGTTTGGTATAGCCATAGGCCATTTCGGGTGCCAAAATTCATATTTCGGGACCATTCCTTGCATCGGGTGTGTTTTCGCCTCATTTCGGGGCTGTTTTCCCCCATTTTTCAGTGTTGAAATCCATTAACATGTTTGCATATCATTTTCCATATCATTTGCATTGCGTATGCCATTGCCTCGGTTTGCGTGCCCGTGTGCACGCATTTTGAGGCACTTCATTTTCATTCATCGGCATCCTATGTGAGTATGGCTGAGGCTCTCTCATGTTGGTATAAGCCCATATCATTTTCCATATCATTTGCATTGCGTATGCCATTGTCTCGGTTTGCGTGCCAGTGTGCACGCATTTCGAGGCACTTCATTTTCATCCATCGGCCTCTTATGTGGGTGCGGCTGAGGCTCTCTCATGTTGGTATAAGTCCATGTTGCATTCTATATGCCATTTCCATGCCATTGCATTGCATATACCATTGCCTCGGTTTGCGTGCCCGTGTGCACGCATTTCGAGGCACTTCATTTTCATCCACCGGCCTCTTATGTGAGTGTAGCTGAGGCTCTCTCATGTTAGTGTAAGCCCATATCACATTTTCATGTCATTTACATTGCGTATGTCATTTTCTCGGTTTGCGTGCTCGTGTGCACGCATTTCGAGGCATCTCATTTTCATAGCATTGTGTATGTTAGGATTGTATCTTAGTCGCATTTCATGCATGTCATGCATATTGCATCGTGTTCGGGATAGGAGTTAGCCCGGGCACGGGAAACGAGGTACATTCCGTACTCCGAGTGACGGAATGTGTCTCAATTCCCCAGTCACCGACACTCCGGATCATCCATGATGGAGTTAGGTTTTGTTGTGTTTTCATGTGCATTCATCCTATATTGAATTGTGCAATTCGACTCCTCGGCCATCATGCCTCAGTATGCGTGATTGGTGGCACGAGGATCGAGGCATGCATATATTTGTGAAATACATTGCTATGCCCCTTTCCTGCTCTCTGTTGCAGCAAAATGAAGAATCAACAACTTTTCGGAGCTCGGCACGCTTTCCAAGAATAACTGCTAAACAGAGGCTAATTGGGGCATCCCGGTGGATTTCCGCGCAAGGCAGCCCAAACACACAGAAGCAAGGCAGTCCCTGGCTTGCACGCCAGTTTTACTTTTTTTCTTAGTTAATTTGTTAATTAATTAGGAATTTGTATATTATTCGGACTGTAATATTTGGACTGTAATATTCTTTTATTTGGGACTGTATATTTATTCGGACCCTCTGCGCGAGGGCATAACTGTAATAAGTGTGCGTGTGTGTGTTGTATGTCTTCCAACCCCACGTCTTTCTCCCTTTTATTTATCCGCTTTTGATGGTTAGATTAGGGCATATTTCAATTAGCATACAGTATGACAGCATGTTTGCATCATTCATCTGTTTTGCATGCACCGGGCTCGGCGCATCATACTAACTGCATTTGTATTTCAATTACAAGTTGAATACATGTTAGCTGTAGCATTCCACATGCCATGTTTAGAATAGCCGAGCCTGCTATAGTTTGCATTCTTGCATGTGTTGCATTAGGCAATTCTGTATATTTAGGATCATGCATGATTTCTAATGTAGTTTCTGTTTTTGGCTTGGAGTACTCGGTAAGTTTTATGCTTTAGCATCCTTGCATGCGTGTGAGTGACTGCCATGAATAGCATGCTTACCATGAGGCTAAATGCTTATGTGATATAACTGCCTGAATGCCTGTGGGTGAAGGTTGGGTTATTTGGATTGGAACAATTCATCAAATGTTTGTTTTAAGCCCACTAGATAGTGGCAAAACCATTGTTTTCTAAGCCCACCCGAGGGTGGCAAATCCACGTCTTAGCCTACCTGCGGGTAGCACCATCAAACCATTTTCAAACAAACAAACATGAAATGTTTTGTTCCAATTCAGGCGACCCAGTCTATACTTATATGTTGTGCGCATCACATAGTAACCTAGGCTAATAACCGGAATAAGAACACACAATGTTTTCAAAACTTGATATCATGGTTAGTAGAGGCCGATCTTTGATCGGGCGAGCGGGGGTGCTCACGAAGTGACCTTCCCCAATCGTACCCAAGTTCCCGAGCCGAGGCAACTTTGGTGATGACGGACACGTGGCCTTTGGCAACGAGTCAGGGTTTCCTAAATTTCCCAAAATAAAATATTTAGGTGGCGACTCTGTATCTGGCAAAGCAGTCCATGTTTGGCACTTCTTTCAAAAATCTGTTTTCTCAAAACGATTTGCCGGATTTGGACTCTTTGGTTCAGACTTAGAACCGCGACTACAAATCGAGTCCGAGCTGTAGCGAGGTCCCCCGCGGGCTTGTCTACAGTTTCTGGCGACTTTGCTGGGGATTTAGAGAGCTTGACTCGAACTCATGATATCTGTTTTTGACTACACTTGTGTGTTTCTTTGCATTGCATTTGCGTTGGTGCGCCTAGGACACCGTGTTTGCCATCTGCTATTCCTGAACGGTTTGCCGGAGGCTTGTCTTGTCAAAGCATGACCATAAGGCTGACCGGTTGTGGGCTCTGCCAGTATGGGAACATAAACCCCGGTTTTATCGGGGCACCCTCTTTGACCATTCGACCTAGTGCATATTCGGATTCATAGTGACCATTCCAAACTAGGACAGGTTGCTTATCCGTTTATAGGTTGTTTGAAACCGCTGCGTGCGTAGTAAAACCCTAGCTCCTGACAAAATAGGACAGGGAAACCCTACCCCTTCATAGAGATGTTTTGGCTCTCACTTATCTGTTATGTGCTTTAGAGTGCGTCTCTACAGGAATGCATGTATCAGCGTATGAGTTTGGGCATCAGGCCTGCGGGCACCAGTTTGCGAATTTAGGCATCAGGCCTGCGGGCATTACTATCAGTATTTGGGAGTCAGCTTTACCTGTGGGTATCAGACTCAGATTTTGAGACCGAATTTTGGGGCAGAATTCAGTAGAGGGCACACTCATTCAACTATGCTCGTATCTGTTTAGATGGAATCAGGCTGAGGTGCTGTCTGTTTTCTCTTTTGCTAGGTAGTCTGGGAACCATAGCTTCAGAAGGCTCCGATATCCCCCGGGTACATTGGACTAGTGCTGATAGACTTTGTTAGGTCAGAGATTCAGTTCAAGGGCAGCCAGTGTTCTTTCGCTGAGGCAGGATAAAGAAAAGCCGGTCAGGGCTCATCTGTTCATCTAATCCGTCAGTCGCCAGTCACGTCACCTTTGTTCAGACTTAGAACCGTGACTACAAATCGAGTCCGAGCTGTAGCGAGGTCCCCCGCGGGCTTGTCTACACACACAAACTTTTGGGTATACGCATTTCACACTCGAGCGTGACTCTCGCCGCTCGAGCGGAAGTGCATGTACTCAGGCTTCACGCTTGAGCGTGAAAGTCCCCGCTCGAGCGTGGGTCAAATTTCTAGAAAATCCAGATTGACCTCCAAACATGAAACTCGACCCTCAACCGTCCAAAACTCATTTTTCTGGGCCAAAACTTTGAAAAACACTTGGTAACCCAAAAAAACAACATGTTTAAAGCTTCAATTCAAGAAATCATGGCCCAAGAGTAAACCAATTTGTGAAAAATCAACATGAACTCTAAGAACATAACTTAAATGTAACATGCATGAATTCTCATGACTTCTAATGCTCCAAAACATGATCCAAAACAAGATTAAGCTCAAGAATAGAATGAATTCATGGACTATAACAAAAATGTGGACATGCATGTGGAAATTCATGAAAAACAACTCCAAAATCCAAGAATATGAGCATGCATGCATGAATTCACTGTCAAATCCAACTCTTAAAACCAATTCTAGCCTTTGAACTCTAATCTTTCAAGAACCATGCAAAAGCTAACTTAATTCACAATTAGAAGGATGAATTCCTTACCTAGGTTCCCCAATTACAAGAATGAAAGCTCAAATACGAAATCAACCTTCAATTTCTCCAAGTCTCCAAGTTAAGCTTGATGAACTCAAGTCTATTCTCCTACTCTCTCTCTCAATCAGTTTTGTCTTCAAAATGGCTGAGGAAATGTTGTATGATCAAGTGTAATAAGGCTTCAACATAGTCTTAGATAGTGGCCCACTAAGTGGCAAAATGGTAGATAAGCCCGACTAATGTAATTTAACTTTAATTAATCATACCCAATCAAATTTAAATTAAATCTACCAATAAGTCACATAAATTCTAATTATCACATAGCACTAATCAATTTCGAAATCGGGCGTCGATAAGCTTTCAATTTGCAGTTCAAAACATAAAACATGAACAGATCGTTTTATGGCAAACAGATAAAAACACTAAGATAATGCAATACATATTGAATTTAATTCTGGATTCCTTCTAAATTACTGTTAGGCATAACTAATCATGGTTTAGCATTAATCGGAGGTCGGGGTTATTACAGTTCTCCATGAACTCCATCCATTTTCTCTGCCTCAAATTCAAATCTTTCTGTGAAAATAGACACTTCAAACTCTTATGATTGGAAAAGACCTCAAATCTCTCACCATACAAGTAATGCCTCCAAATCTTCAAGGCAAAGATCACCGTTGCTAGCTCTAAGTCATGAGTAGGATAGTTCCTCCCGTGTGTTTTCAACTGACGTGAGCCATAAGTTACTACCTTCCCCTCTGCATCAAGACACAACCCAAACCTTTCCGAGATGCGTCACAATACACAGAACAACCCAAACCCCTCTTTGGAATAATCAACACTGGAGTAGTGGTAAGTCTAACCTTAAGTTCTTGGAACAACTTTTCACAAGTCTCATTTCACACAAACTTAATTTCCTTTCTCGTTAGTCTAGCCAAGGGTGAGACTAATCTAGAGAAATCCTTCACAAAACGACAGCAATGTCTGGCCAATCCCAAGAAACTATGAATCTCAAAGGCATTCTTAGGTTGTTCCCAACCTTGCACTGTTTTTATTTTAGAAGAGTCTACAGTCACCCCTTCTCCGAATACCACATGGCCTAGGAATTTCACCTCCTTCAACTAGAACTCACACTTCCTAAACTTAGCATACAACTTGTGGGCTCTAAGAAACTCAAGTACAGCTCGTAAGTGTTCCTCGTATTCCTCCTCAGAGGGTGAGTAAATTAAGATGTCACTAACAAAAACGACTACGAAACGGTCTAAGAACTCACAGAAGATTTAATTCATCAAATCTATTACCTTCCAGCTAGCGCCTGGAGAATTGGCTACGCTAAGAATGTGGGGTGCCAATACCTTCCAGCTAGTGCTTGGAGAACTTGGCAGAGATACCATTACCTTCTAGCTAGCGACTGGTAAATTGGCGTGAGTATTAGAAACGATTATCTTTGGCTTACCGTGCTTGAGGCAGGTAGAGCATTGTTGGGTTTTTTGTTATTATCTTAGTTCTCTTTATGTGTTTCATGTATAGTGATGATTATTTTGTGGAGGATGTCACTTGTCTTATATGGTTATGTGAGGAGTATTTTATATGTGTCATCTTCATGTTCGTTTGGGAAACTTCTATTCGAAAATTGCAATTTGGAATTGGGTGTGAGTTCAGTAATTAGGAACAGTAATTGGATTTCGTGGGTTTGTTTTCGAATACCTATTATTGTCTGGAAAATGTAAAATAAAGAGGAAGCAAGAAAAAAGAAAAGTGAACGGTTTGTGATTATTGGATAAATTGAATGATTTTGAGAAAAGTACCTATGTAAGTATATCTTTATGTATAAATCGACACTTATGCATATGGTATGACTTAAAGCATTCATGATCATAGCTATCTATATGTTGTTATCATTTAAGATCATGTCAGGATCCCTACTGGACTTTATGTTCATCTCACGTTGCTAATCTTTTTTCAGGTGAATATCAAGAAGTGGTTCAAGATCGAGGATCTTCATTTTTTGTTGGCCATTGGCCTTTTAATTGGACTTATCCTCGATCTTGAACCACTTCTTCATTTGCTTATAATTGGCCTTTTAATTGAACAATTTTAGGCCAATTAAAAGGGTTGAACTTCTGTAGGCCTTTTAATTGGCATACAGAAGTTCAATCATTTATGATTGGCATACAGAAGGCCAATTATAAATGATTGAACTTCTGTAGGCCTTTTAATTGGCCTTTTAATATAAGCCAATTATAAACAATTTTAGGGTTCAATCAAATTGCTGGCTGAATGTCGTTGTTGTAAAAATGATTGAACCCTTTCTCTTTTATGTAATGATATAAGCCTGTAAACAATTTATTATAATTATGTCACATGTTGCATTATTCAGTATACGATTGAGAGAATCTTCATTTGCTTATATTTGCAAAGCTATTGGACTTCTGTCTACTATCTCTAAAATTGTTTATAATAATGATTTGGTAATGTTATCCGAGTAATTAAAAAGTGGGGTGTGACAACTTTTCTCAAAAATAACTCTTCTTTAACATTTCAGGAAAATCACGTCTTATCTTTCCAATCTTTCATTTAGAATTCAAAAGAATCTTGCAATAACATTTATTTTTTAAAACAAGTTCACGCAATCAATCATACTATCGACTAACCATTTAATCAAAAGCTACATCTCCATTATTTCCCAAATTTAAAATATCTATGCCATTATCTAACCGAACACCAACTCACGAGCATGTACACTACTCCGATTACAAACATCAACCATCTATCACATTATCAATATCTCGCATAATCACTTAAGCAAATAATATCATCATGAACTCCACATCACTCATTACTAATCACAAAAGGACAATTGGCACCTTTCCAATTTCAACATAGCCAAATACTTCAAACCATCTCAACATGCTTTACCAGGCGCTATACGGAAAGAAACAAAACCTATCTCAAAGCGCCAAGCTTTATCAGTGGCTAATCGGAAGGAAACAGAACCTCCATATAGCCCAACAATACACACACTTTATCGAGCACAAACCCAAAGGAAATAGAACCTATCTCAAAGTGCCACGCTTTACTAGTCCAAAGCTAGAAGGAAACTGAACCTCTACCTACGTTTTATCGAGCGCACACTGGAAAGAAATGGAACCTCCGTCAATGCGCTACGTTTTACTGGGTCTTCACTGGAAGGAAATGAACCCTCTATATAGCACTTTCAACATTCATCACATTACATTTCCACGCCATTCTAAATTACACAAATAAACCAACCACTCAACAATGAACACCATCCTCCATCAATGGCCAAGGACAAAATCTTTAAGTAACAAATCACATAAAATCTCATAATTAAAATAAGATAATCCTCATAATATCCCACAACGTCATTATCGTCAACATAGCCTAGATTTCCCACTAAAAATCATAATATTACTTAAATTTTCATAACTCATTCCATAGTTTCAACTATCAACAACTTTAACATAAGCTTGAATCCATGATATCCATCCAATTTCCTTCTCTTCCATATTACATTTCCAATTGACAAAAGTAAAATTTTATCCAATAATTATAACCCATCAATTCTTCTCATAACATATTTTCAAATTACCTTAATCAATATTACACAATAAATATACATTCATAAATTTTCAACATCTCTTAAGAACATTAATTAAAAATTAGGGCTTTCACTACAATTATCACTTGCATGTCCTATTAGCTTCAAATCTCCATAATCAACAACGAAACACAAGATTAAACCCATTTAATCCAAAACCCTAACTCATAAGTTGCACATGTAACAGCTTGTAAGCCCTTTTTGATTGAAAGTTGCTTATAGAAATTTGTATAGGGTTTAACACACACTCCCACATATCCTTTGAGTCTACGTTGGACTCCTCAAGATTATTCATAGTAGGGTTATTCTCTCTAAGAATTTCTCTCTCTAGAGACTTAATCATTTCTAACACTTCACCAATAAGCCCTCACCGCGTATACAACCTCTAGCAGATTTTGGTATCCTAGACCATATACTCAACTAACACAACTTTGTCCTTAGAATACTCTAATACTACAGCTCAATTCTCAAGGCATCACAACTCAATTTCCAATAACACACGATAAAAGAAGCAGGGAGATCCCTACCTCAAAAGCTAGAAGAGAGAAAAGAAACCAAAACCCCCCAAAATTGACAACGTTGAAATTTGATCTCCATCGGTCAAAACATAACCCTCAACACGCTCATCATTTCAGTCTTAAGAAATAGTATCAAATTCTTCTTTGATTTTCTTGGATTAAAGAAAATTTGGGTGTTGGGTTATGTTTTAGAAAGAAATGAGAGGAAAAGAGATAGAGAGAGAGAGAGAGTGAGAGAGAGAGAAATGAGAAAAAGATAGAGAGGATCAGAATTTATAAGAAAGGGCACAAAATTCGAGACAAACACACAGAAAACCTCACGAGCAGTTCCAATTCTACATGAGTGGATTATACATCCCGCATGTGCACTTTGAGGTAAGGAAAAACCTAGGCAGTGTTTGGTAGAGTTTTAGAATTTTGATTTGAGAATAGAGTTGTATTTTGAGTTTGTAAGTTTTGTAATTATGATTTGAAAGGAGAAAATTTGTTTAGTTATGAGTTTTGAATTTTTGATGTGGCATATGAAATGAGAAAAGTTATTTGGTTATGAGTTTTGAAAAAAGTTTTCAAAACTTAAACCAACTACACAACTCAAAACTCTATTGAAAATTTTATTCAAAACTCATGACCAAACTCTTTTTAAAATTTAATTCAAAAAACTAATTTGTCATTTTGGTCTAAAAAAATAATTTCTATATTTAAAAAATATCAAAAGCAAATATAAATTTATTTTTCCAAATAACAAGTGGCGATTGCCAATTGGCCAAAAAAAAAAAAAAATTACTATTCCGGTCAACCTGCTGGACATTTGAGAGGATGTCCGGGCGGATGACTGGGTACACCAAAACTTCCAAAAATGTCTGGTTTACCAAACATGTTTTCAAAATGTGTTTTAAAATTGATTTAGAATCATGATTTGAAAACCTCTACCAAACAAATATGAGGGTGGAAAATTGATTAGAGTTGCACACCAAACGCAGCCCTAGAATTTCTACCAAATCTGCACGAGCAATTCTCTACCTAAAAACTCCCAAATTCCCTTACTAGTTCTGCATGTGCGGTTTCCAAATCCGCACGAGTGATTTTGCCAGCCCAAGTCAAATTTTGATTCTACACTCTGATTTCTCGTTTTTTCACCCGAAACTTGAAATTTCTAACTTAGAAATGTTAAGACAGGTTAAGCATGGTCTAAATGAAATCTCAACCGCTCTACACAATAATAAAAACGCCGAAAGTAAAACAAATAGTACAACTATGCAATACAAGTTGGGTCCAAGACCCGGGACATCAGATTACAAAATAAACGATTTTAATTAGTAAGGTAAGCTTAGTGAGTGGTGGACTTACAGTGCCCTATAGTATCTCTCCAATTGTTAGTTTAACAATAAGTTTAGAGAGCCACTCTGGTGCATATCCTTACCATAGCAAATGTAACATAATCCTAACATTCCATAATTATAATTTTTTCATTTTATCATGTTTATCTATAAAAAAATTATTAATCTATTTTAAATAATATTCTTATCATCTATTTTTTTTGAGACTGATGTAATAAAATAAAAATTTTACAATTATCATATGAAATTATTATTTTTTTTTATAAATGATATATATAAAATATTTTAAAGAATAAATGATTTGAATTATCAAAATAAAATTTATGTTAAACTTATGAAAGTTCTCCAAAATTAAAATTTACACATGAGAGAACCATAACACTTCCTGAAATAATGATTGGGCTTCTTCCCATACACGCCAATTTCACGCCAACAAAGGTTGGCATAAATCTATGAGCAAGGATCTTCTAAAGTGATTTTTTCTTAAAGTTTTTTAGAGTGTTACATTGTGTGGTTGAGATTTATTGGCAAGTCACATCAATTTTTCTGATGTGACTTGCCAGTAAATCTCAACTACACAATGTAACACTCTAGGAAATTTTAGGGAAATTTCACTCTAGAGGATCCTTAGTGTAAATCTAGGGCCAAGCTCTTATGTGGTGTTTTGAAAAGTTGGTAAAAAATTAATTTTTTAATTGTTTTAGTGACTTTTTTAGCAAAAAAGTTGAATTATTTTGGGTAAAAAAACTGATTTTTTTGACTAAAAAAAATTAAAAAGTCAAAAAATTAGTTTTTTACCAATTTTTCCAAAGTGCCCCTAGATCAACCCACCCAACAAAATCCAAAAGTAAAACCCCATCAATTTGGAGGCGTTTCCGTAATGTAGCCCTCCAGTTTCGAGAGCTTCTATTTGCACACACTTATTACACTCTATACATAACATTCTTAATAAATAATTTGTTTGGAAGCAGTATTTCGAAAAATAAATAACTTGTTCAAGTAGAATTTTGAAAATGAATAACTTGTTTGGAAGTAGAATTTTAATTTTTTTTTTTTAAACATTTAATTTCCGAATGTGTTAAAATAAAATTGTAATAAAAATAACGGCTCTGCTACAGAGCCCGAAACCCTTTCGAGCCAATTTGGCTCGAATTTGAGAAGAAGGAGGAAGAAGAAGAAGGGAAGGAGGGGGAGGGGGAGGGGGAGGGGGAGGGGGAGGGGGGGGAAGGACTGGAGGGGGCCTAAAAAATGGAGGAGGAGGGACTGAGGCGAGGACGCGATCGGCGGTGGCCGACGCGATCGGAGAAGGCAACGCGATCGGCGGCTGGAGGCGACGCGATCGGAGAAGGCAACGCGATCGGCGGCCGGAGGCGACGCAGGCGACGCGACCTCTCTCTCTCTTTCTCTCCCTCTCCCTCTCCCTCTCTTTCTCTTTCTTCCTCTGCAAATGCAGAGGTCGAAAATGGCGGAAAAAAAAGAAAAAAAAAAAAAAAAAAAAAAACGGAATGCCCAAAACGACGTCGTTTTGGGCATTCGAGGCATTCGAGCCAGGTATTTCGGGCCCTCAAACATTTTCCTAAAAATAATTATTATCAAGTGTGCACAGAGTGGATTAAGGAAGCTGCCTCCAGTTTCCCAACCTCTTCATCTCTCTCTCTGAAACCACAAGAAGCAAAGAAATGGCGCTAACACTATCCAACACATTCATCCAAAGAAATCTCCCTCCTCTTCCATCTCTCTCCTCCACCAACAAGCTGACCACCACAGTGGGACAACAACCCAATCGTCGGTAGTGGAGCTGCAGGAAGAAAGACATACACCCTCAATTCTACGAGGACTCCAAGGTCTACTGCAATGGTGAACTCGTGATGACCACTGGTGGGACTCAGAAGGAGTACGTCGTCGACGTTTGGTCCGGAAACCACCCCTTCTACTTCGGAAACCGATCTCAGCTGCTCGTCGACACCGATCAAGTCGAGAAGTTTCGAAAGAAGTACGGAGAGCTCACTCAGATCACGCAGATTCCTGATCTTAAGGGCGAGATCATTCTTCCTCCCAAACGCAAGTCTGGTTCTGCCAAAGGCGGCAAGAAGAAGTAGTTTCCAATTGTAGAATCTGATTAAGGTTTTGGTATTTTTTCTTTCTTTCTCTCTCTATGTAATATTTTATGTTTCTGCTTTGTGTTGTGAAGTTGTGCTTGTTTTTGTTGATTGAGATATGTTTGGTTTGTTAGACCATCTCCAACCGTAATTTGATTCCAAATTTGAGTAAAATGCTTGATTTGACATGAACTACTCCAATAATTTCATCAAAATCTTTTTAAAAATTCCCCTCTTATTCCAAATTTTCTCTTTTCATCAAATTTGTTGGAAAAAAAAAAAAAAAAAATTTCTTGTCCAATACTTCCATCTTTCGAAGTTTTCATTAAATTCAAATTTGTTGAGTTCTCAATTTGATGATTTGATGAACATTAGATGAAAGGATTGGAGATTATTTAAATTTGATGAAAGAAAAGATGAAGGATTGGAGATGCTCATTGAGGCTCAATTTGGAGTTTTTGATGTCAATTCGTCTGATAAATAGGCATTTTGTGGCTTTGAATTGCAGTAATTGTGACGGCTAACCCTGCATTGGCATACATTAAACACCTTTATAGCAGGGGAGAAAAAAATTGTGTTCATGGTTAAGGCTGTAAACGATTGGAGTAGTAAAGTGTTCAAAATTGACTTGAATCTTTAAAAAGTTTCAAAATGTGTTCTAAGTTTGATATGTTTATCTTTTGAGTCAATCGAGCTTTAGTCGAGCTGTAACCTGCTTTTTTTATGTTGTATTATGTAATCAAATCGAAGTAATAGTTGGTTGTTCATGTTTGAGTTGAAAATTTAACGAGATTTAAAGTATGTTTGAGTTTGACTAATGAGGTAATCTCAAACAAACTTTTACTGAGATGAATATGATCAAGTCGATCACGAGTCATGTTTGACTAGCTTCATTGGTTTTACAATCTTAACTATACCTGCAATGCAGGGCAACTTCAATCTAGTGATAGCAATTTGATTGATCATAATTTATTTTTGCTTGACTAGTAACTATGACAGTGTCTTCTGCCAATATGTGCTATTGTCTAGGAAATTTCTCTTATGTTTGGTTGCGGAGAAAATTTTGAATCATCGGTTTTTCTTTATTGGAGACCTGAAAACCACAAAACAACCTCTCAGTGAATGAGAGGGTTTAGGAAATCAGGGATCTTCAATCTTGGAGACGGGCAATTTTTAATTAAGTTGATGTGATTACTATATCCATGTTGAGTTTGCTCCATTCTCAGAGATATAGGTTGAACAATTTGAGTGATTTTATTTTATTTTATTTTTTTATGCAGGATCCTATTAGATGATGTGTATGACCAATGTCAGTTTTTGTTATTGGTTGTGTCTTGTTAAACTTATTATTTTGTATTGGGTTTGGGTTTTGGGGTTGACAATCCATTTTAATGTGGAAAAATTCATTGGCTTTGGCTTATGCAGAATCCAAGAACTCGTCGATATGAACTTGCTTCTGTTTTTCTACAAGAACTTGTCAGCAATCTCACTGTATCGACAAAACAAATCATCCATGATGTCCTTCAAGCATCGACTCGGCCACAGATGGAACAGTCTTAGCTGTTGAACCACGTCAAGTATTAAATGATTCTCTTCTGTGTATTTGTTATGGGTATACTTCTACTAGATATATATATATATATATATATTTCAACATAGGGTATCTAAATTTTGAGGTATTCTTGAAAATGTTAGATTTCTCTCTAGTTTAAATCTAAACTTAACTGCCATGTTCGGACTTGTGAGGACTACCACGGATCTCGTTTCGATTATTTGAACTGTTAATTTTGTAGAGTCTTCTATGTATATTAGTATATTTTTTAAAATGTGATGGGTTTCTCTTCCGTTTTCATTTGAAAGACAAATGTAATAGAATGAAAATGTTATTATTATTGGATCGACTTAATTTAAATTATTATTATTATTTATTTATTTATTTTTAGGAGTGATATAAGAATTGCTTGTGGAACTGTCACAAGTATGCTCCCACAACACCAACTCCTCTTAGATATATACAATTTTCCCTTGTTTATTGTCATGCCATTCTCATCCTTCCTTACCATCTGAACCTGTTCAAACATAATAATATGTTCTTCAATTCTGATTTGTATATACAAACGAATAAATTAATTATATAACATTGTATAACAATGCATTTTCAATCACAAAAATTAAACACATCTATTGGATCACAATTTTAATCGAATGAATAATGTTTAAAATAAATACAACAATAACTTAAACCAAATGATTTACAACAATTAAATACAGTAATTATTATTATTTTTTTTTTTGTTGTCAATTTTTTTATCAATTGATAGGAGAGTAATTATCAATATGAGAAATATTTATATCGTCAAATAGACCACTGGTTCACAATAGTTAGAAAGTCAATTTTTTTTAAAGCCACTACAGTTCCAACTATGGTTGCAACTGTCACATGAAAGATAAATGTGTTATGCTGAATCATAATTATGTGTACAAATAAAGAAAACATAAATATAAATCATATAAGTAGCAACCAAGATTATTCAAGTATGATTGATGCCATAATTTGCACCACATGCAAGCAAGATGGCTAAAAAAAATGCTTGAATTTGTTATGAATCAGAATTATATATCTAGTAAGGTCATATGCCTAAAGAGATTCCAGGGCCATTTTTGGCAGATGTGGCCAGTAACAGGAAAGCAGGAAATATAAGCAGCATTATGTACTAATTAATAAAATGTACCAATTCAAAAAGTAGATACAAGGTTTCTTATAATTAATAAATAAAATAAAATGAAATGAAGAAAAAGAATTAAATTCTGGGATCAACAAATTTAGTTTTACTTTTTTAGAGCAGAAATGAATTATGTTTTAAATCACATGAACTACACTATGAAAGAACTGTCCGAGTCCGTTTTTCACAGAGTATTGCCAACAACTGATACAAGCAAGGCAAACATGAAAATAACGAAAGGACAGTAAAATGGGTAGTTTCTCAGGCCTAAGGCTATTTGTACGGGGAGCAAATATTCCGGCGAGCCCGTACTCCTTTCTTCCGAGCTCCGTCGATGTCCGATCACCTGCGAGCAAGTAACGGTGAGCTACCCGGCGGTGTGTGGCCGGAAAAACCCTCCGACGATCAAGTTAGCACACACCTTAGGATGGATAGAGAGAAGGGAGAGAGTGTTTGAGTGTAAGAATTCCTTACAGAGATGTTCGTGTGTCGCGTATGGGGGGCGCAGACATGCTTATATACCTTCTGAGCCCCATATCCACTCCCAGTCATCTCTTGACATGTGGCTCTGCTATCCCATCTGTCAGCGTAAACCTTGCCGATCATCACCTAATCTCAACTGCCTGACTTCACAGCTGGAGCTCGGTAGCCGAGCTACTCTACCACGGCCATGCCATACTTCATATCCAAGCGCCTAACCGGATAAACACATGGAGGACCGGGTCAGGCGGCATCCCGGCAGTGCCTAGCCCGGGTACCTCCTTTGGTCGGCCTTTCTGCCGGTCAAACAGTCTCCTCGATTGACCACGCCTTTCTGGGCGCCGGTCACTCAGCTTGTCTGGCTTCAGCCATCCCCTGATCAGGCAGCTCGGTCCAACCAGGCGCTATCTAGCCGAGCTCCGTCTTGGGCCAGGGTGACTCATACTTGGCCCAAGTTCTTCCCGGCTCAAGTTCTGGCAGCCAACTTCTTGGCGGATGGCCAATCATCTCGGCCCCATGCACCGTTGGGCTCTCAATCTGCTCGGCCGTTACTTCGGCCCAACTCCTGATTATAAATCACCCTCTCAATTGCCCCTTAATTCCGTCCGCGAAAGCGTGACTGAGATTATTCTCTTCGACCGAGATAACACTTCTCCGGTCTCCAAGAGGCTAGAAGGCAACCGGACTGGTTAACAAACTAGCCGCAAACTTGCCCGGTTATCCGCCACGGATGACGCCCTCTTCTTCGGAAGTAGCTCGGTTGGCTCTTCGACTTTTTAACCCGTCGCTTCAGTACTGATATTGCCATAAATAGGGACACGTGGTGGGCTGCCATTGGTCATCGGGCAGCCAACCCGCCGTCCGTGCCAGAGTTTTGAATTTTGACGGCCTTTCGTTCTTACATATACACGACCCTCCTAACGCCATTTCTTCCTACTGCCTTCCTACTACCTGACGATCCAAAGCTCAAGCCATCTCTTCTATCTCGACTGCCATTCTTCGTGCTTGGAAGGACAGCTCGAGCACTTCATAGGTAAGATCTTCATTCCTTCTTAAGTTGCTGTTTTCTTTCATAATACACACATTAGGGCACAAAAACATAGCTATTAGGGCATAGGTCGTAGAATCCGCACCTAACCTCCCATTGTTCTTGGTGTTCTTCATCTTCATGAAGAACACTGAAAAACTGGGGTGAACCGGGCTCCTGGTCCTCTTTTGATCCAAAAAACCAGTCCAACCGAGCAAATAACAAGTTTGTCTAGACCCCAGCAAAAACCGAGATAACAAAAGGACTTGGTCGCTCAACCGGGCTAACATCTGGTCTGCTTGGGCGACCGAGCTCCTTAGATAGAATTAGACAACCGAGGTGGTTTGGCACTCTAAATGACAGAGCTAAAATCCAGCTCCTTTTGCGCAACCGCGCTCACACTTAACACTTGCCATCCTTTTCCTACAGAGTCCAAGGGGACCACTGTCATTCCTGAGGCTCTCAGGACCGAGTAGCGTCCAATAACCAGTGCCAAACCCCTCAGCCGGGATAAACTAAGCCGGCCACAAATGGGGAAATTCCGCTTCCTAGTGGATACTCCGGCCACGCTAGCTGCTTTCAGAGAAGATTACGGCATCCCGGCCGATGTTCGTCTCGAACTGGCTGAAGAGGAGACCACACCTTGGGGCAGACTTGACCAATGCCCCTTCACCGTGCTCTCAATTGTCGAAGGGGGACTCCGTTTCCCGCTCAATCCTCTTATAACCGAGTTCCTTCGCCGCACCGGGCTGGCACCCACACAAGTGTCAACCAATACCTATAGAATAATCAACGGCATTCACAAATTGAACAATCGGCTAGGCACCCACTTAGGTCTAGCCGAGATATTAAGGCAATACACAATGGGCCACACCGGCGACGGCCTAGCATATTACTTGAAGATTAGACCGGGCAAGGAAAAAATTGTGACCGGCACCCCGGATAAAGATCTTCACGACGATGATTTTTTCTGGGTGTCGGGCAATTACGAAACAGCCGAGGTGCCGGGCTGGTTCATAAACAAGGACTTCGGTTCTTCATGTAAGTCACTCAAACTTGTTCGGTTAGCTTAACTCTTTACTTTGTAACTAACCGGTTTTCCTGTTTCTTTTGCAGCAATCCAAGCCTTGCAAGCCAACTATCAATTCCCCAACGTCGAAGCAATTCGGACCGTGCTTAGGTACCCTCACCGAGATTTACTTGGCTACACACCGACCTACAGGTATTCTGCTCCGCGCCGGAGTAGAGTAACCGACTTCCTCCGCGCTCCTTCGCCGCCTCCAGATCCTTCCCTTCTTGACGTTCCCCTCATTCGCTTGACCGAGGAACAAGAAATGGCCAAGCGCAGCAGAATCAAGAACCTGCTCACCGCCACATCCGCCGAGGTGCCGAGCGTAGTAACTCGGTCGCCAGCCACCGGTCAATCCAGTGGCGCCGTGGTCGCCCTTGCCACTCAATCCGCCGGGCAATCCAGCCGAGAACCCTCTGCACGACGTGTCGGTAAAAGAGCTCGGGCAGACCCGTCCGCAGAGCTAGTCACCGAGCTTACCACCGAGCATCCAACAGACGCCCCCGCCCCAGTGCCGGCCTGGCGCCCACATTTGAAGCACCGGGGTCAAGATATCCCGGCAACGGCTTCGATCAAGGCTGATAAAGAGCATCTGCTCGCCTTCGATCTGTCCAAAGCCCTGCTACTACCGAGCGACGTGGTCGGCAACGACCACGTCCCCGACACTCGGTTGGTCAAATCGTCGGTGAAGTCTATGGCCAGGGTAAGTCGATGTTCCTTTGAAAATTTCACAAGTGTTTGCTCGGTTCCTTTTTGCTCGGTCTCCTATCTAATCAACGTTGCTTTTGTTTTTGCAGGCCATTCAAAAACAACACCTGGTCTTGGAGCGTATCCACAGACTTAGGCAGAAAGCCAACGACACAGCCAGCCAGGTAGAAAGCCTTCAAGCCGAGCTCGGCCGGGCTAAGTCTTCTCTTGAGATGGCCAACTCCGACAACAACAGACTGCTCGGCCAGCTGGATGCAGCCAAGAAAAAACAAAATGAGCTCCAGACCGAGGTGGATACCCTGAAGAAATCGAAGAAGAAAGCTTGCCGGGCTGCAAACACCGCCGGCTTTAACGAGGCCGAGGAGAGCTACAAGAAGCAAGTCTTTGCAACGCAAGACATCTACTTCAAAGCAGGCTGGAAGTCTGCCTGCGAACACCTCGGCCAAGGCTCCGACACCGACGTATTTGCCAACCCTCCTCCAGCTTCGCTACCAGTCTACCTTGTGCCTTACGCAAACGACGTATTCAGCGCTCTGCAAGCGGAGGCCGAGGAAGGACTTGAAGATGGAGAGGATGACACAGATTCTGAGGCAGAGGAGGCCGAGGTGCAAGAGCAGGCCGGCAATGCTGAGCCCGGTGCCCAAGACGTCAGTCCTACCATCAACCTTGATGCTGGCGAGGACGAGTTCACCAATCTCTCCCCCCTAGTTTAGTTCTCTTTTTCCTTGCTTTTGTATTTTTGCTTCCAACTCTTTTGATGTAACCGGGCTCTGTCCCCACCTTTTGTAATGATTTTCTTTTCAATGAGAAACTCAAATTTTTCTAAGTGTTTGCACGGTAGTAATCAATTCCATCTTCAGCAAAATATCTCGGTATAACTCATCGTTTGAACAACACTTTGTCGACCGGAATCCATAACACGGTCGAAGCACTTCAGCATAACAAAACAAATTCATGAACCGAAATAACCATCTCGGTTGTAACAAAGTTGAACAAATCAACACTTCCAACCGGATTAGATCATCTCGGTTGGGAATCCTAAGTTGGACAAGACCAACTCTTCCAACCGGAGTACATCATCTCGGTTGAGAATGTGAAGTTGGACAAGACACCAACTCTTCCAGCCGGAGTACATCATCTCGGTTGGGAATGCGAAGTTGGACAAGACACCAACTCTTCCAACCGGAGTACATCATCTCGGTTGGGAATGCGAAGTTGGACAAAACACCAACTTTTCCAACCGGAGTACATCATCTCGGTTGGGAATCCGAAGTTGGACAAAACACCAACTCTTCCAACCGGAATACATCATCTCGGTTGGGAATCCAAAGTTGGATAAAACACCAACTCTTACAACCGGAGTACATCATCACGGTCCGTAACATTAAAACATCAGTCCAAGTGCTAAAGTAAAATTACTTCTATAAATTGACAAAAAGAATTACATGTTGTGGTGCAAGCCAAAAAATTTCTTTGCACAAGAAAAGAAAGCAGAAGCTTAAAAATAATACAGTTTCAAGTTGGCCGCATTCCATGGCCGGGGTATTGCTCTTCCCTCTAAATCCTCCAAGTGGTAAGCCCCCTTGCCCGCCAGACCAGTGATCTTGTAGGGTCCTTCCCAATTTGCCCCTAGTTTGCCTTCTCCTAGCACCAGGGTGTTGCCCATAATCTTCCTCAAAACCCAATCACCAACTTTGAACGGTCTGGGGTGCACCGTCTTATTATACTTCTTTGAGAGCTCCTGTTGGTAGGCGGCCACATGGATGAGGGCCTTCTCCCGACGCTCGTCCACTAGGTCCAGCTCCAAGGCAATAGCCTCGATGTTCAGCTCGGGCTCAAAACTCTCGCTTCTGAGGGTGGGCATTTCAACTTCCAAGGATATGACCGCCTCCATGCCGTAAGCCAAAGCAAATGGAGTTTCCCCAGTAGAACGTCGTGGAGTTGTTCGGTATGCCCAAAGGACGCTAGGTAATTCCTCAGCCCATTTGCCCTTGGCCTTTTCCAGCCGTTTCTTCAACCCATCCAGTATAGTCTTGTTCGATGCTTCGGCTTGACCATTGGACTGCGGGTAAGCCGAGGTGGAGTTGTAGAATTCTATCTTCAAATCTTCACAAAATCCTCTGAATAAGCGACCGTCAAACTGGGTGCCGTTGTCAGAGATCAAAATCTTGGGGACGCCAAACCGCGTGACCACGTTCTGCCAAACAAATCGCTTCACGTCTTTCTCTTTGATGGTTGCCAAGGGCTCAGCTTCAACCCACTTTGTGAAGTAATCTGTGGCCGCGATGAAGAATTTTCGGTTGCCCGGTGCTGTTGGCAGTGGTCCCACTATATCTAGCCCCCACATGGCGAAGGGCCAAGGACTAGTGAGGGGAAGAAGTTCCCTGGCGGGCTGGTGGATCTGATGGGCGAATTTCTGGCATTTTTCGCACTTGCGGACATATTTTTGTGCGTCGGCCTGCATGCACGGCCACCAGTATCCCTGCGAAATAGCACGGTAGGCCAAGGACCTGCCTCCTATGTGGCTGCCACAAATGTCTTCATGAATTTCGTACAAGAAGGCCTCCACACTATTCGGGTGCACGCACTTTAAATAAGGACCAGTGAAGGACTTCTTATATAACGCGCCGGATGAAGAGAGCCAAAACCGCTCTGACTTCACCCGGATTTTGTGTGCTTCTTTCTTGTCAGTTGGAAGAGTCCGGTCTCTGAGGAACAAGATCAAGGGGTCCATCCAAGAGGGACCGGGCGTGGCGCAGAGTACATCTGTCTGCTCGGCGTGCTCAATGCTTGGCCGCGGAAGAAAGTCAATCAAAAGAGGGTTGGGAAAAGTATTATCCACCATAGATGCGAGACCAGCCAGTTCATCAGCTCGGCTGTCTTCTTCCCGGCCAATCTGTTGGACTCTAATTGCCTCAAACTGCTTGATATGTGCCCTGACCAGAGCCTGGTACTTCGCCATCCTTTCGTCCTTCGCTTCATAAATCCCAGAAACTTGGTTAACCACAAGCTGGGAATCACTGTACACCAGGAGCTCGGCAGCCTTCATTTGAATTGCGCTCTTGAGCCCGGCGAGAAGTGCCTCGTACTCAGCCTCGTTGTTAGATGCCGGGAAGCCAAGCGTGATAGAATGTTCAATGGTTAGGCCATCCGGGGATATAAGAACAATGCCTAGGCCGGCACCATGGCGGTTGGACGCTCCATCAACAAAAAGCTTCCACATGTCCCCCACAAAAAGCTTCCAGCAGTCGGATGGGTCCTGAGAGTTGCGAAGGGCAATGGGATCACAACTGCTCGGCTGTGCCGTGTCAAGTTCGGTGTTGACCGGTTCAAATTTAGTGCCCCTTGGTGATTCGACACCGGACTCAGCAAGTTGTTCTGTAATGCTCAAGTCCGTGGGCGAATCATCAGATTGCGGTGTGAAGCCGGCCGCAGGTTCTGAGCTGTGTGGAACCATTCCTTCCCCCCTTGATGATTCGGCACCGGACTCAGCAAGTTGGTTCGGAATGCCCAAGTCCGTAGGCGAATCATCAGGTTCTGAGCGGTGTGGTTCAATTTCTTCCCCCCTTGGTGATGCGGGACCGGACAGAGTGGATGGGTTGGTGATACACAACTCCGTCATCGCATCACCGGGTGGTATGACCATGCAAACTGAGGGAACTTCGATGGTGCGCGCTAACTCCGCGGCGCTACCTCCTTCAACTGGTTGTACCTCGGTTGGCATTGCGTGTATCTCATCATCTGCTTCGGTAATGTCGACCGGGCATACCGGATGAATGCCAGGTGAGAACTCGGCGACAAAATCTGCCAAGGTCTGGGCTTTTATAGCAGTGCGCGGCTGGAACTTGACATCAAACTGTCCCAACTCGACCGCCCACTTAAGAATTCGGCCTGAAAAGTCCGCCCGTTCAAACAAGGCCTTGAGGGAAAACTCAGTCAGTACGACAATGGTATGGGCGTGGAAATAGTGCGACAATTTTCTTGAAGCCATCATCAAGGCTAAAGCAAGCTTCTCCAACGGCAAGTATCTCGACTCTGCCGGTAACAAAGTTTTGCTGACATAAAAAATTGGGAGGTGCTTGATTTCTTCAGCCCGGACCAGCATCGCACTGACTGCGTGCTGGGAGACGGCAAGGTAAAGGTAGAGTTCCTCACCCGGCTCTGGTGTAACCAACAGTGGCGGAGAAGACAGATATTCCTTGAGCTCGGCCAAAGCTCGGTCACATTCGTCGTCCCATGAGAACTTTGACTTCAATGCTTGAAAGAAAGGGCGGCAGCGATCTGATGACCGGCTTATAAATCGATTAAGCGCGGCGGCCATACCGGCCAGATGCTGCATGTCCTTAGCCGAGCTGGGCTGCTTCAACGCTTGCACGGCTCTGATCTGAGTAGGGTCTGCTTCGATGCCTCGGTTAGTGACTAGGAATCCCAAAAATTTCCCGGATCCCACGCCAAAGGCACACTTTGAGGCGTTCAAGCGCAGCTTGTGCTTCTTTAAAATGGCAAACATTTCGGCTAAGTCGGACAAATGGTTTGCCTCATGTCGGCTTTTTACCACCATATCGTCGATATAAGCCTCCATTGTCCGGCCAAGCAGAGGAGCGAACATTTTGGTCACCATCCTCTGAAAAGTTGCCCCGACGTTCTTCAAACCAAAAGGCATGACTCGGTAGCAGAAGAGTCCCCTTGGAGTCGTGAAAGAGGTGATCTCTCGGTCAGGCCCATACATGGCGATCTGGTGATAGCCGCGGTACGCATCCAAGAAACTGAGCCTATCGTGTCCAGCCGTTAAGTCCACTAGCTGGTCAATGCGCGGCAAAAGGAAACTGTCTTTGGGACAAGCGTGGTTGACTGTCTTGTAGTCGACACAAACTCGCCACTTCCCATTCTTCTTAGGTACCACTACTGTGTTGGAAATCTACCGAGGATAGTGCACTTCCTGAATTGCTCGTGCCTCAAGCAGGTTCTTTACCTTCTCAGCAACTACCTCGGCGTGATGCAACGCCGATCTCCTTGTTCGCTGGATGACTGGCTTTGCTCCAGGGAAGACATTGAGATGATGGCAGATAAAACTTGGGTCGAGGCCAGGCATGTCGTAAGGCGACCATGCAAAGACTTCGATATTCGCCATCAAAAACTCAATCATCTCGGTCCTCTCTATGGCCGTGAGACTTGAACCGAGCAAGAAGAATTTGTCCGGTTGCTCGGTATCAATCCGCACCTCAACCAATTCCTCAACAGCCTTTTCTTCGGCCTTGGTGCCCACATCGTCCAAGACACCCTGGTCCTCCGGTCCTTCAATCATTTGAACGAATCCTTTGGCAGCTCGGCTTCCGTTGACCGCCACGAAGCACTGTTTGGACATGACCTGATCGCCCCAAATCTCCTCGATCGCCCCCATAGCCGAGGGGAATCTCATTACTTGGTGAAAAGTTGATGCCACGGCTTGCATGGCGTGTAGCCATCCTCTTCCAAGGATAAGGTTGTACGTCGAAGGCACTTGCAGCACCCAAAACTCAACTTGTTTGACAACGGATCCCGCTTTGACCGGCAGGATAATCTTTTCCAAAGGCCACTCCGGTTGCGAGTTGAATCCAACCAATGGCGAAGTTGCCGGAGCCAAGTCAGTCTCCCGGAGTCTAAGCTGTTTGAACGCATCATAGTACATGATCTCGACAGAGCTTCCCTGATCGATCAAGATCCGCTTAACATCAAAGTCCTTGACGCGTAGTGTTACTACTAGGGCATCGTTGTGCGGCGTCTGGATACGCTCTAGATCCCTTGAGGTAAAACTAATCACGTCTTTTTCTTCAGTCTTCCCCCTTTTGATGGCAGGCTGTACCGACAAAACTTCCCTCATATGCTCTGCCTTTTTTATCATGCCCCGGAGCTCGCAAACTCGCTCCGGTTCCACGATGCCGTGGATGACATTAACAACTCCTTGGGGTGGTGCGTCTCGGTCATCCGGTCCCCTGGGATCGACCGGAGCCTGATTCGGCTTCACTCCGCCATCAATGTAAAGGTCTAGATGCCCGGCCGCAACCAGCTCTTCCAAGTGCTGGCGCAATGGAAAACAATCCTCTGTTCGGTGGCCCCTCTCCCGGTGGAATGTGCAGCGATACCGCGGATTATAGCCCTTCTGTCCATCGCCCAACTTAGCAGGAAACCGGACATACTCCTCGTCTCGGATTTCACTAAGTATGCGATAAATTGGAATCTTGAAGACTGTGGTGATGTCGGTCCTCGCCTTCATCCTTCTGTTTGCGTCTGCTATGTCATCTCGGGGGTAGTCATCCCGGTCATTACGACGTCCTCTACCCCGGTTCTTACGATTCGAACCACGGTCCGATTCCTCTACTCGGTCACCTGAGCGGCTGGGCTCTTGCCCAACTGCGTGCACTTTGCCTGCTGTCTTTTTGTCTGTTGCTACCGGGGTGGCCTTCACGGTAGAAGCTGATGCGTCATCCTCTACTCGGATGTGCTCATTGATGCGCTGCATGAGCTGGCCCATGGAGGTCGGCTGGTGCATGGTAAGCGAGTCCCGCAGTCTATGTCCGACCGGGAGACCACGCTTGTATTGCGTGATTGCAAGGTTGACCGGGCAGTCCAAGATCTCGTTGAAGGTTTCCCAGTATCTTGAGTTGTATACCTTTAGTGTGTCGCTCGGTTCCATCTTGACACTTAGCAGATGATCAACTTCCTTTGGCGTCTTTGTGTTGGTTTTGAAGCGTGTAACAAACGCCTCGGCCAGCTGGTGCCACCTTTGTATACTCCCTTCCGGCAACCTCTCGAACCATTTTAAGCCCAGCTCGCCCAAACTTGACGGGAAGATTAAGCACATAAGTCCGTCATTGCGCCTATGTCCGGCCATAACCTATCGGAAGTGGCTCACATGCATATATGGATCGGTTTTCCCATCGTAAAGTGTGAACTTAGGCTGGTGGAAGCCTGCCGGAAGCGGTGTTGTTTCTATATCCAGGGAAAAAGGGGTGGCGCTCAGCCTAGCCAAGTCCGTATCCTCAAAGAGCGGCACTGCTTGGCGGGGTGGAGGCATTCCGACCTCCTCACTGGCGTGTACCCCATAAGATAACCGCTGGAGCGCCGGTATTCTCTGTGCTTCGCGCCGGCGGGCCCGCTCCTTTAAGACCGCCCGTAAATCTTCTGACTGAGCAGAGTAAGAGTACCTCGACGTCGTCTCCGGACGTGAGGGTTTGTAGGTGCTGTCTTGCGCGCTAGACTTCCCTGCACCCACGTCGGAATCACCAACCTGGTAACTTCTGGTAATGGATATTGACTGAGTACGTTGCTGACTCTGACTGCCTGAACGGTGGGATGGGGTGCGCTCACTGTGGTCTCCCACTCCAACTACACCCTTCCCTTTGACATGCCGCTTGAGATCTTCCATCTCCGCCGCCATTCGCCGGATGACAGCATCTTAATCCCTTAACTTGCTTTCCAGTCGCCTGGCGTGCGAGTCTCTCCTCCGCCGGTGACCGTCTGGACTCCGTGAATGTCCGTGACTTCGTCCGCGCTTGTCCCACGCGTCTCCAGACTGTCCGCCAGTGGGCGTTCCCAAGTCAGCCATTGGGTGGACAGCAGGAGGTCCCTCTCTCTTTCGGGTATACTCCGGGGTGGCTCCGTCGATGGCGGACAACGGAAACTCGTCGTTGTTCGCTATGGACAGCGATCAGATGAACCTGGAAGACAAGGTTTTGTCTGTCAAGATTTCCACAGACGGCGCCAATTGTGCGGGGAGCAAATATTCCGGCGAGCCCGTACTCCTCTCTTCCGAGCTCCGTCGATGTCCGATCACCTGCGAGCAAGTAACGGTGAGCTACCCGGCGGTGTGTGGCCGGAAAAACCCTCCGACGATCAAGTTAGCACACACCTTAGGATGGATAGAGAGAAGGGAGAGAGTGTTTGAGTGTAAGAATTCCTTACAGAGATGTTCGTGTGTCGCGTATGGGGGGCGCAGACATGCTTATATACCTTCTGAGCCCCATATCCACTCCCAGTCATCTCTTGACACGTGGCTCTGCTATCCCATCTGTCAGCGTAAACCTTGCCGATCATCACCTAATCTCAACTGCCTGACTTCACAGCTGGAGCTCGGTAGCCGAGCTGCTCTACCACGGCCATGCCATACTTCATATCCAAGCGCCTAACCGGATAAACACATGGAGGACCGGGCCAGGCGGCATCCCGGCAGTGCCTAGCCCGGGTACCTCCTTTGGTCGGCCTTTCTGCCGGTCAAACAGTCTCCTCGGTTGACCACGCCTTTCCGGGCGCCGGTCACTCAGCTTGTCTGGCTTCAGCCATTCCCTGATCAGGCAGCTCGGTCCAACCAGGCGCTATCTAGCCGAGCTCCGTCTTGGGCCGGGGTGACTCATACTTGGCCCAAGTTCTTCCCGGCTCAAGTTCTGGCAGCCAACTTCTTGGCGGATGGCCAATCATCTCGGCCCCATGCACCGTTGGGCTCTCAATCTGCTCGGCCGTTACTTCGGCCCAACTCCTGGTCATAAATCACCCTCTCACTATTCAACAGTCCAAGAAGTAGACCAGCAACTCTGTGCTAGTTACATTGCAGAATAAAGGACTCAACCCAACAGGCCATGATCTTTGATGGGTCTGATCATAGGCTTGTTTGATGGGTTGACCAAGTGATGCAGATTATTGTAGGTAATCGATCCATTAAGTACATGGGAAGATGAAGTAAAACTTATAGATGAAGATGGTTCGGCAGAATTAGCCATTAATCAACTTCCAAAACTCAAGTCCTCCTCTTGAGCCTTATATAATATCAATCAAAATCAACACAAGAAAATTGAGAGTAAATGAGTAGAATCTATAGATCCCCATATGGGAAATTCAAGTACCTAATGATCAAAATCAATCCCATCTCAGAAACCACAACAACCAATCAGATCTCACTTCAATTCCAACCATATTTTCACAAATCAAGAAAAACCCAGATGAATTCTAGCAAGTACCAATCCAAAACTGAAAAAACAACCCACATAAAGCTTGTTCTTCCATAACTGTTTAAGATCAGTCCCATCAAAGATCATAGGCTAGTTTGATGGGTCTGACCAAGTGATGCAGACATACTATGCACATCATGCCGTAGCATAATTGAAACAACTCAACCGTTGATTTAGTTGTGAGAAAACCTGAAATACTATGCTCATCACTTATATCATTGAACGACATAATCCACTGAAAATAATGCATGAACATCAAGTCATGATTTATCCATCTAGACCTAGGTAATCTCTGGATACGATTGTGCTCAAAGCTATATGTAATCTCTGGATCCAAACCCAAGTAAATCAGTCCACTTCCAAACCCAAGTGAAAAATAAGGTCAATTTGTTGGAAAAGGAAACAAACAAACAAACAAACATATTTGAAATTTATTTTAAGAATATAAAATTAATTTATAGACCAATCATATTATAACACATATTAACAAAAATTAAACAAAATATAAAAAATGAGAAAAAAGAATTGCATAGGGAACTCGCAAATGAGAAGAAAGTCATAATATATAGCTTGACAATGATATATACAAATGCAATCACAGAAAGAAATCATGACTATGGATATAATATAAATCTTACATTGCTCCATTTATAATATAAATTTTACATTGCTCATTGATTGTTTCATAAGAGTCTAAAGAACATCTAGATTCACATAGTTCACTAAGCTTGCTAATAATGTTTAGGTAATTATTTATGCACTTTATGGCTTATAAATCAGTATATATATTTCAATATTTGTCAAATCCTATGTATTGTTTTTGTGGTTTTTCACCTCAATTGAATTTTCTGATGTTTGGGGCTCATTGTGGTCATTTGGAATGTTTGAGAGCCTGCATTATCTCAGAGGGATACATGCAGCTTCTGCATTAGGTAGTTGAGTAGTTGGAGGTTCAGGTGCCATTCCATGCAAATCTGTATTGAGATGGTAGAGAATTTTCCTGTTAGACAGTCTGATAGGGAGTTAAACTGCGCTAATTAGCTTCGAGGAGTGTAACTGCTTGAGTGAGCTGCTGATTAGCCATATAATGAAGACCTTGATGTAAACTTGAGTTTGCAGTGGCATCTGGTGCCTGTTCTGTTGACAAGCAACAAAGCTTGTATGGAGCTTGGTGGCCCTACTGCACCACACCTATAAAGGAGTATTGAGCAAAGTGTGTGCATTGCCTATGTCCTGTTCTTCAAGAAGAGGGTCTACCATTCCTAGGGATAGACATAGGTACCTGAATGTCACTTTGGAGAATGGAATACATAACATGTTGACAAAAGTCATTTCCTACAATGTTACTGTGACTAAGGGGTGTTTTGGAAAGTTGGTAAAAAGCTGGTTTTTAACTTTTTACCAAACTTTTTAGCTTTTTTGGAAAGTAATTTGGAAAATTGGTAAAAAGCTGGTATTTTGTTTTTTGGTTTAATATTTGTTTATGGTGTCAAATCACTTTAAAATGACCAAAATACCTTTACCCAACTTATGAAATTTACGTTTTTGCCCATGTGTGTTTGAACACTTTTTTTTGAATGTAATATTAAAATTTTTCAATGTTATGCAGTGCAAATTATTAAATTATGATTTTTTTTTTTATTATTCCATGATACACTACACAGCACAGTGAAATTATTAAATTATTCAATGGCATATTAAATTTAGTATTTTTTGCCATATTAAATTTATTATTCCATGTTACACATCACAACTGTACATTTTTTTTAACACTTTCAACAGTTTGACATATTCATTTCATTTACCATCAACTCGCACAGACCGAATAGGATTATAGCCCAAGTTCACGCCGATGTCGCACCAATTCATTCTATATTGATTTTCTTACTTCGTTCATATGTGCCTCATCATCGCCCTCTGGTTCACCATCATCGCTGTCACCAACACCCGCAACATTTCGCATGTCGTTGAAAGTAAAATTCTCTGCATTCGCAACCTTGTTGAACGCTTCATCGTCGTTGGAGTTGCGGCGTATAAAATTATGTAGTGCCATTGAAGCCCCGACCAATGGCACCTGCACTTTCCCAAAATCATATCGAGGCATGTTATGCAGGAATTCCCATTGCACTTTCCATACTCCGAACGTAAGTTCAATTACACTCCGTAAGGAGAAGTGCACCGTGTTGAAAACTTCGTTTGCATTTCTTGCCTGTCCAATAGCGTGAAACTCTTCCTGGTGGTATCGACATCCCTTAAATGGAGCCAAAAAGCCTTTTTGGTTCTTGTACCCTGCGTCAACGAGGCAATATTTTCCTAGTTGTAATTACCTAATTTTTCATTAGTAACATCATTCATTAATCAAATGCACACAACTAACAACATTTACCACCCCTGATTCAGCTAACCTTCCTCTGGGTATGGGAATTGTTTGGCCGGGTCCTGTGTTACTTCGTTAAAAACTCTACCGCCGTGCATACTACCCTCTCATCCGCAAGAGGTAAAAGTAAAACACAAGTCGAAATCACACACTGTATGTTTTGCGTGTTTACGGCCAAAATATGGCACTGCCTCCCGCGGTGGGAGATGTGCCTCCACGTGTGTGCGGTCTAGGGTGCCAATATAGTCCTGCACAATCACACAAAGCAATTGTGTAAGCGATAATGCCGAACACATTAACCCAAAATTTGTATTCCCTTGTTTTATGAATGTGGTTACTATTCATGAAATGCTTAGTAAAAGATTAAACTCACTCTAAATGGCAAATATTTTCGCCGGGCCTCTAAGTATGGATGTCTGCTGTGTTGTAACCTCGTCGGGCGATAGTGTACAATTGTAAACAATTTCATTGCTTTAAGAACTCGCATTACGTGACGCCATATTGTTTCCCTCGAGTGTTGGAAACGGTCTTCAATATCCTAACTCGTGAAGCCCCGCAACACGAATATAAACATGGCGACACTCTCAACTACGTCCACACCAGGGGGATGTTGTGGTACCGGTAGGCCAAAATCCTCAACTAATGTCTTGCACAACAATAAGAACACATCCTTTGACGTTCAAAATTTTCTCCGAAATGCTTCATTCCGACCTCCAAGCATCTCCTCCATCCACATGCGACCTGTCAATGATGATGTGTGAAATGGAGTCATGTCAACATACGCGTAATCATTGGCAACACATGCAATTTCCACCCATATCATTGATATCGTCGATTCAATTTCTCCAATCGTCTCTCGTATCCACGCATTTATTTGCCCATTGCGTATCACGCCAGAACTAGTACCCTCTTGCAGATCCATGCACGCTGCAAATCATAGAATTTTTTTTTTTTTCCAGTCATAAATACACCATGTACAGTTCCCAACATTTGCTTCCCCCAAATTGTGTTCCAATACATACATTAATACCAAGATGTAAATACATATTGGCCATATTTGTTTGGGCGGACTGGATTAGCATTCCCATGACTAATGGTCCTAGGACTACGAATCCGTTGGATTATGTATCCTATCTTAACTAATAGTCAAGTTTAAAATAATTAGTCCGTACTTCAATTGTTTAACCAAACATCGGATTAATAATTTTATTGGACTATTAGTCCAATCCCAAGCTCATGTCCACCCAAACAAACATGACCATTATTGGAAGGCACGTACTAGACCCTCGGTGGGGTTAGTCTACTGTGAAGTGAAGAAAAAATGAAAGAGGCTGAATGTACCACCGAAGTGAAATTTGGCAGGCAACACCAACTCAGTTGTAGTGTGCCACCAAGCTATAGTTTCCAAACGAACAAGCCCCTCCATCATTTATAGCAGTGGTTGCACAATTTAAAGTACCACAAACTGTTTCCATGTGATGCACGAAAACCAAATAGGTAACAAAACCATGTGAAAGGTGCTACATGGTGTAAGTGGGTACGAGAATCTACTCTGAAGCATGCCAACAAAATTAGCAACAGTTTCATTTGCCATTAGTTTCACGTGAGACACAAATATTTACATAACTATTGCACCAGAAATTTTGTAAACAATTCAATCCATACAGATATCCACATAAAAACATACATCGAAAAAAATATAAGTTAATAAATACACACGGAAATACTAATCAATACATAAAAAAAAATACAACTACAATTACATAAAGAACAAAAAATTACACAAATGTAATTAACTAACATGTGGCAACGAAAAATAAATTAATACACTCAAAACAATTACAGAAATATATAGACGTAAATCAATAGAACCAATCATAGAAAAGAACATAAATACATACAGAAATGCAAATACATAAATAGTTACGTACAAATTAAATAAATAAATAATTAACAATTGAAATGTATGTTTTTTTGGCTGATAAATCGAACAACAAATAAATAAATAAATACGGAAATATTATTACATAAATAAATACAAGCACAAACAAATACATAAATAAATGCATAGAGCAATTTAACTAAATAAAGAAACAACACAAACAATATATAAATATACTAAAAAAGGTACATAAATAAAATTAAATAAACACATTGCACCATAAGTAAACTACATAAAAAAATACAAAAATGTAAACAAATAAATAAAGACAACAACAAATATATTAGAAGCTGCAATATCGTTCTTACAAATACATGCATAAATACATACAGAAATTCTGACAATAAATAAATACACAAATAAACAGTGCAACAAACATTGCTGACATGTAATACATGATGCATCAAAAATAGATTCCATTGCCATAACAACTGTGCGTAACCAACATGTGAGACAACAGTGGAATGTCCTGCCTTGTACACTTCGCAGCCATGAACCAAATTCTCAACAATGGGTGAAAACCTACTCCTCCAATCTACCAATAGAAAGACAAATATGTTCAACGCTGCAGCCTGTTACATAAAAATAAAGTTGAAAAGAAAACCGTTGCTGTTAAATTTAATAGCAAATTCCATAACAATAACAAACAAGAATAACATAAACATATTCGGTTTGTTTCAAAACGTAACTAAATGCACCCAACAGCAATAAATAACTTAACGACAACACAATTGTCGAACATATCGTTCTTCCACAAAACAAGTTTGCAAAACAACACATGAAAAAAATAAAAAATGAAAAAAAAAACGTCCAAAGCATAACATTCCACAAACATTCGAAGTACAGTGCTGTGGCAGCAATAAAAAAAGACAATCCAACCGCTGAAGCCTAGTCCATGTCAACCACACCATCACTCCCGAACAGACGTACGTCGCATTCACGTTCCCTGCCAACATTTGCCGGCGTGTAGGCACGCTTCTCTGTCAACCAGTTGACAATGTAATCCACGGGGAGGGCCATGATGATGTCCCGATTATCGGGTGAATCCATTATGGCGCATGCGAATGAGAACAACTTACCGCCGGGCTCCAATCTAGGCGTGCTCATTAGCCTTGCAAGACAGTCGCCCACAGTGTTGTCACCCTTCCTAGTGACAACATACTGCTTAATTTTAAGTTCCCAGCTTTGTTTGCTGACAGTTTCGACGAGGTTGTCCATGCTACTAGCAACAGTACCAGGCACTGCCCGCTTGCGACGTTTTGCATTTGCTGATCCGTTGGCTACTGACTGCGGGGGGGCATCGTCGAACAGGGAACCATCGACCACGTTCTCCTCGATAGTGTCATGGCCCGAATGTGTTGGTGTGCCATCACTGAGAGGTCCCATCCCGTTGTCCTTGGTGGCATTGGCAGCGGTAGCATCATCATCACGCAGTTCAGTTGGAATCCATGCATGCTTCCCTGTCACAGTTGCACTAGAATACACCCGTTCCATGAGCTCCAAGTGCTCTAGAGGCTTGGTCTTGAACTTTGCACATCGGTTGTTCATCTGAGACAGAAGAAAACACAAATGTAACTAAAGCTAGCAATATAGTTCCAGGGCTGAGAGTGTAGCAGCAAAGGCAGTAAAAGCAAATAATACTGAATTACGTAATTCAAAATGTGCACAACTCACTTGTATCTTTTGAGTTGCAGGGATTGTAGCTAATAAGTATGAAACAATAATTGTAACCACGCAATTAAGTGCAATCATGGCAAGTTGTGCGGTGCACAAGAAAAAATTTGACAACTGTTGCTTTCTAATGAAAACATTACAAATAATAAATGTGAACGTGCCACAATTAGCAAGAGGATAAAATTAGTGTATTAATGAATTTGTTTGATTTTTAAAAGTAGTTATGTAAACAACATGTGGTCAAACCATCAGAAATACCGATACAAGATAACTGGGGAAAAAAAATTGTTGCATTACATACCGCTTGCATTTTAGCCCACCAATGGTCAGGTGCAGTGAACAAACCCGCCTCTTGGTCGTACCCAAGCCCTGTCAATCCTTGGGCAGCATACTCTAACTTCTTCCACGCAACCCAATCTTTCTTCAAGTTGTCAAATTTGTTTTTCATTTGTTTGGCTGAATGTAGCAGTCCGGTTTTGTCCAAGAACTTGTAGGCAACATTCTTATACCCAGTCATCGACAATCCGCAAGGTTGTCGATTACCAACATCCATTTCAGCAATGACGAGTTGTAGAAACATTTTTGTATTGTCACTGTTGAATTGGCATTTGTGGACTGGTTGTTGGGTTGCTGTGACGGCCTTGCCTCGATTCTTGGAAGGCGTACGGGGTGATGAACGCTTCGTTGCCATAAGTAGTGCGATTGTTGTACCTGCAATTATGAGAAATGCAATCCTGCTTGTAAAGTTAATGACGTATGATATGTCAGAAAGTTAAGAGTATCTATGTTTTCCGTGTCCAAATCCGAAATGGAAGTCATTAGACAAGTAATGAAGTTATACATATACTAGTACAAAATATTATGCAATACAGGACGAACACATTACTGACAACAACTACATAGGTGATACAAAATGATACGTAAATGTAACAACATCCATGACGATGCATCAGATTCAAAACAACAACACAACGACGCACAAAACATAGACGACAGTTCTAAGCGTACGTAGGCTCTGATCTATGTGAACAACGTCCGCACGTAACCCCATGTTGACGACATTAGGTGGGTGTTCAATAGCAAAGCTTTTGTTGCGAAACTTGTCACACCAACCCCCGCAACACATCGCTACCGTACAAAAGTGAAACAGATAGTTAGACTGCATACTATGCGACATAATGATTCATGAACAACCACATGACTAACTACATAAGAGAGGGGCAACACAAACGCACCGTACAACTAGAGCAAACGTAGTACGCACGGCCAGGGTTATTGGTAGATTTGGGTATCTTGACAACGCAATGTCCAAAGCCACATGCACACATCCTCGGTGGCCATAATGAAGTGGCAGTTGACATGGAGGACGCCATCTCTATAATCTTAATATTTTTTGTGTACATGTTATAAATTAAACTAATTTGATGTAGTGTGAAGAAGTAAAGAGTAAAATGGATACAATTAAACTTTTGGAACCAAGGCAATACAATAACAAGAATCTCACTTATTGGACAGTTTTTAAGGGGATGAGATTTAAATATAACAGTGTGTACAAATCACATAGGTTTGCCTTAGTTAATTTGCCTTAGTACAACTTACATAGGTTTGCATTAATTAGTTGATGAGTAGGTTTTTTTTTTTTTTTTGGTTTCTTTTTATTAACCTAATGTGCAGCAACAAAAGAGGCTGAATGTATCTTCTACACAAAGTTGCTGTATAAGTCAGATCCAGTTGAATCTGCATGTCTCTTTGTCTGAGGCCCACGGGTTGATCAATGCCTCACCAAGCAAAATGTCTTTGCTAAAAAATATTCCCCTATTGTCTTGGTAACTTAAATTTTTCCATCCGGTTTTCATATCTTTTATGCATGCATAACAAAGACTAGTACAATGACTAGTACAATTTTATTAATATTTTTTGTTCAACAAGTCATTGGTATGAACTACTCATTGAAATCTTATTAAACATGCATAGGAGGAATCAGATTTTATATGAATTTCCACTCCGATATTATATGACCAGTCTCACAATTGAACTAACAGCAGAGGAAAAATTATAATGTACAAAACAGTTGGCAATAGTATAAACACATTCATTTACTAAAACCAACAGATCTATACTTTGACTAAGACGGAAAAGTATGTATACAGTAGCTTCCTAAGTAGGAAAATAATAAGGATGAAGAGGAAAATATATATCTTGGCACTATTTTTTGCTATACACATCGTTTTGGTCTATTCAAATACATAAATTATATATGATTATCAACGATTGTAATTGAAAAAAAAACAGCATGACATGAAACAAGTTTGCAAAATCTGTACGCGGACATATGAGCTAGTAACAAAAAAAAAAAGAAAAAAAAGAAGTCATAAACAGATAAATCTCTTGACCAATCAATTCAAAATTATATGACCATTTTGCATTTTGTCAATTTCAAACAGAAATTATAACAAGAGCACGTCTTGCACGGAAGACTCAATCCACTATGCAACAAATTGTTTTTAAGGAGAAAACAACGAAAATAACACAGCAACATTCACCATGCTCCCCACAAGCCCCACATCCCTATACAAAAACAAATCAAAACTTAAAGGCAACCATATCCTTGCTATGATTTTCTGATTGAAAGAATTATTCGAAACTAATATTTTACCATCAAGATATCAAAATCCATCAATCAAATATTGCCAATGCCTTGATTGAAGAAGTTATTATGGTCAAAGAGAACAACACCTTGTAAAGTTATACAACCATTTCAACGGAAAACCATCAAAGAGATGAAGAGAAGAAAAAGACGGAGTCTGAAGACCATTTAAACCATAAAAACCCATATTCAATTCCAATAAAAGAAAACCTTGGAGTTTTATAAATGTCTATTCCAACTATAAGGCATCATAAAATTCATCTTTTCCTTTTCTGTTCTAAATAGTAAAAAAAAAAAAACAAACAAACAAACAAACAAAAAAAATTTGTTTTGCATTTTGTCAATTTAAAACAGAAATTATAACAAGAGCATGCCTTGCACCGAAGCCTCAATCCATTGTGCAACAAATTGCTTTTTCCTTTTAGTTGTACAGTGATCAATCGAAAGCCAGCAATAACAATGGCAGGAGAAGGAATGAGTAGATAGACGTGTCTGTGTTCACAGAACACCGACGGCAAAAGATCGGAAATACAAACATCACAGAGGAGAGGATCTGACAAGTGGAAGCAAGTATGGAGCAACATTACAACATATATAAGTTATACACCAGCTGATCCCTTGTTTTTTGAACAAATATTCCATGGAAATTGGTCTGTCAATACTAGCGAAAAGACAACAGAGGGGGAGGGTTTTAGGCTTACCTGATGGTGCAGATCCGGCGACGGCGAGGATGTGGACGAGTATTCCGGCGGCAGCGTCGGCGGGGGACGACAATGTTGTGGGTTGTTGGAGGGAGTTGCAAGCGCAGCAGCAAGGAGGAGGAAATCAACAGCAGCGGGGAGGAGGCAAATGAATGTGTTTTGCCCTAGGCCCCAATTTGTTAAGACGGAGGGTAGTTATGTAATTTGACAGACTTGCATTTTTATCTCTTCCCAAATGGTGTTTGTTGCGTTTTTACAAAGCATTGCGTTTTTCCCCTTGCCTGAAAACGCTGCTTTTTACTAATGTTCCCAAAACAGTACTAAGTAAAATTTCATCTTGAAGCAAATTATTGCCAATCAATCAGCACTGTGTTTTCTGTCAAGCATCATGAATTTTGCATAGCAATGTGCAAAAACAATTAAATGAGATGAGACAATACATACCTGTACTGGCTTTCTCCTCAATACTTGAAATGCTTCTGCTCACATTGACAAAAATCAAAGAAATTTTTTAGTTAGTATGTTATCTAGTTCATCTGCTTGCTTTACCCATACAACAAGAAAAAAAAAAAAACATATAAGGTGATAAATCTGAGAAATGATGGTTATTTCTACTGTATACAATCAAAAGGATAAAAGGAAAAAAAACAAAATGCAATCAACAAAGCCCTCCAAGTGCTATGTTCTATCTAAATTATAAGCTGAGGAGGCAATCTTTAACCAAGTTGTGATGCACTTGTTGAGCACAAATGGATATGAACATATATTTGAGGTTTGAGCTTAAGTGCTGCAGAACAAGTGCATCATAACCTCAAATATAAGTTCAAGTATTTAACATATCAAGTATCTATTCGATTATAAAAACTCAAATATACTCACCATGACATATCAATTATATGAAAATGAAATGGCATCATGTGCTATTTCATCCATAACCAATGGAAAGAACTCAAGAATGTATCCAAATGTTAACTACTTTATCTCACCTTGAGGCTTATGCGCAATGAATTTATTGACGTTTCAATTAAGCATTTTTCAGCCTCATTTTGACATATTAAAACCTGAGAGAGGAAGTGCCAAAATCTGGATTAGGTCCATGGACAGCAATCAAATCGTTGAAAACCATATTGAATTAAATATAATGAAGAGCCACCAAGTATAGATAGGTTTCAGCTATATAAACTTCGAATTGCAAGAGGTACTGAAATATAGGAAGTTAAGAGTTGGGGCTGGAGTGCATTACAAACAATTAAAAAAAAAACTACGATTGGCAATCCATAACATGTTACATAACCAAATCAATAGAAATTTTCATTGACGAGCTATAAGCACAACACAATTCAAAATACCTCATAAGCTCCTGTCTCTCTATGAATCCTTGCTGCTTGAGATCATAAAGTTGAAATGAAACTGCAAGGGAGAAAAATTTAGGTTAATTGAATACAAATCAAATCAAAATCAAAACCCTAGAAATCAGAATAAAAACTCAGAAATCAAATCAAAATCAAAGAGAGATGAGAAAGGATTAACTGAATTAATCGAATAACGGATGCAATCCAAGGCTCTCACCGAATTAATCCAAGGCTCAGAATTGGAATCAAATGCCAAGCTCGGAATCAATCGATTGGTGCTCGTGTAACTAACATCATCGGAGGGGCAGTGGCTGGTGGTGCTCGTGTGTTTGTGTGAGATGTCGATGGAGAGAAAGGAGAGAGAAGGAGGAGAGAGAGAGACGTATATACAAAAAGAAAATAAATGTGTGAGATAACAGATTGCTAATAAATCTATTAAAAAAACAACTGACAACATTAATAAAAAAAAATCTGGATGTAAAGAATGTGTAATTTTAACAATATCAATAAATAAAAAAATTTGGAGTAGAAAATTTTAGAAAAAAAAGATTTAAGTATTAGGCCTTGTTTGTTATTCTCTAAAATAATTAAAAAGTCAAAAAGTCACTATCTTATTTAAGTCACATTTATTTAAGTCGCATCACATTTCTATCACATTACTTCAAACTCAACCTATACCCATCTCATATTTCATAAAAATTCAAAAAGTGCACTTATTTAGAACATCTCAAATAACCGCTAAGTTTATAAATTATTTTTGTATTAAAAAAATCTAGATTATAACTAGAATATCTAGTTTATTGGGGAAAAAAAAATAAAAATCTGTCATATCTACCAAAAATTTATATAACTTTAAGAATGAAAGGGAATGTAGCATAAGTTTTTAAATAATTTTCTTTTTTTAACTTTTTAAATTCAAATAATTTACATACACTTAGAAGACAAAATATTTTTTAATTTTCTAAAAAATCACTAAATTCAAAAGCATATAAAATTTAATATTTTACGATATGAAATGTATGTTATCTTCAATGCAAATATTTTATAACATATTTTTATATGTCGTGAAAATATACATTTTTTACGGTATATTTTTGCATGCCATAAAAAAATTGGATTGTAATTCTTTCTTTTTTTTTTCTTTTTTTTTTGTACAAGTTTTCATGACATTTATTAGCATGTCGTGTAAAATTATAATATTTTACAATATGAAATGTATGTCATCTTAAATACAAATGTTTTAAGACATATTTTTATAAATCGTAAAAACATACATTTTTTACGGCATACTTTTGAATGCCATAAATATATGAATTAAAGACTTGCATGACATGCATACTGTTATTGACAAAACATTAACGACTTGTAAAAAAAAAAAGACTGTAAAATGTACTAATTACGATATGCATTTAATACATGCGGTAAACATGATGCCGTAAATAGTTAGTTTTATTATAGTGCGCAGTATAAATCTACCATTTTGGTTGTTCTTTATCTACCATTTTGGTTGCTCTTGTTTTTTGTATAGCCTGGGATTGTCCTTGTAAACTTGTATATTCTCTCTGTTTCATTTTGTTTCTTACTCATCTAAAAAAATCAAAAATAAATCACTGTCACAAAAAAAAAGTATTCAACTCGTCTTCATATAGGAGCTGAACAAAATGTGATTGTATTAATTACTTACTATACTATTAGTGATAGATTCAAAATCATACCAATAGTTATTTTTATTTTTTAGATGGTTAAAATGCCCAAAGAAAACTATACAAACTCCGAAGAAACTACAACAAAAAGCTCACATGGAACCTCCTCCATCCACACTTTCAAGACACGATATGATCCCATTCTTAAGAATCTTTCCATCTCAAAATAAATCAACTTTTATTGTTTAATTAATTTAGTCTTTTGCAAAATTCAATTCTTAGTTAATCAACCTCACCCAAATTCAATCTAATTAAAATAGAAGTTTGCATTCAATTCAACACATTTTAACCTAACTAGTCCCTGTAAGTACAATACTTAAACGAAACAACTATTTTAAGGAATTAGTCAATTCTAAAGAATTAGTGTTGAATGCAGTGATTATTTTTTTATTGAAAAATGACCCAATATTATGTTTTAAAATAATTTTATATGAATATACATGTAAATATTTTAAAATTAAAATTATATGTATACATATATTTCTTAAGTTACACTTTTACAGAATCATAAGACTAAAATGTCATAATCCTCGCAATAGGCAGCATGTTGGAGCTGTCAGTTCTGCTGTTACTTGAGTTTCTTTTTCTTTTCTATCTTTTGCTTTCCTTGCTTGGGCTTCGGCCTCCATCGCAACCAAAATAATAATAATAATAATAAATAAATAAATAAATCCTCTCTACTTTGGTTAACTAATTAGGAATATATTAACAATCCTACAAACTACTAATCACACTGTATCGTCATTGCATACCTACATTTCCTTTCCCTTTCACTCAGTGGGCATGGGCATTTGAAGTTGGTTTTCTAAATATTTTTTTTTTAAACATTTTTTTTTTTGTATTTGTTTAGTTAATACGGTTGACAATTTATTAAAAAAAAATTTACTTTTTTATTAGCAAAAATAATTGACCCGACATTTGACGCTGCTTACTTATGATAAATGTCTTGATGACTTTTTATTTTTTTATGAGTTGTACTATTAACTAGGAATGGCAACGGGGTGGGCGGGGCGGGGCCGGGGATCACCCTTTCCGTCCCCGATCCCCGATCCCCAATGGCAAAAAATCCCCCGGCCTCGGCCCCAATCCCCGACGGGGAACCTATTACTGTCCTCATCCCCGTCCCCTAACAGGGATCGGGTTTCCCCGACCCCGATAATTTCCCGGCCAAAAAATAAAAAATAAAAAAAAAACACAGAAGCAACATCAACATAGATCGCCATCAACAACATCATCAACAAAATCATCAAACATCAACAAATCTCAGCTAACAAAACTGGGTTATCAACAAAATCATCAGAGTTCAAAAAAAAAAAACAAAACAAAACAAAATCATCAAACATCAAACATCAACAGATCTTAGATCTGTGTATAAGTGTGTCACATAGAGAGAGAGGTGTCAGATCTGTGTATGAGTGTGTTAGATCTCAAATCGGCGGCGATGGACGATGAAGGAGGTGGAGCGGCGGTGCGAGGTGGACAGAGGTGTCGGCAATGACGATGGAGGAGGTGGGCGTGGATCGGCGGTGCGACCTGGACAGGTGGAAGAGAGGCGCGAGAGTGAAGCGGCGGTGCGAGCTGGTGCTGGACGGCGACCCCGGCGTCTTGGACAGTGGCGGTGGCGCCGCTAAGGATATGGAGATGTGCGAGAGTGTGAGAGAGTAAGGGGGAGAGAGAGAGAGAGTGAGAGAGAGACAGATGAAGGATCATTTGAGAGAGAGAGAGAGAGAGAGAGAGAGACATATGAGGGTATATATGTAAATGAAGGATAGGAAGGGTTAAATAGTAATTTTACTTCAGGGGGAAACGGGGCCGGGGACGGGCCGGGGCTGAAAAATGTATCCCCGTCCCCAGCCCGAAAATCATCGGGGATTTATTTTTGAATACCATCCCCGGCCCGTCGGTGGTAATTTTCAGAGAAAAGCTGCTCTAATCAGGGTTGGGGGAGCGGGTCCCCGTCGGGCCGGTTTTAAATTGCCATCCCTACTATTAACACCCCATAAATTATTTTGAATTTCTTTTATATTTTGGACCCACCACTTATAAATTTTGAAACTCTTAAAATTCATTTTTCCTATCCAAATAATACCAAAATTATCTTTGTGAAAACATTCTACCTATTGAATGCACACCCTCCATACCCCCACACTCTAAAAAAACCTCTCTTCCAACAAATTCTAACAAAACCCAAGAAGAAGAAGAAGAAGAAGAAGAAGAAAAAGGAGAAGGAGAAGAAGAACCAAGTGTGATTACTGTCTTTGTTGCCTTATCCTTTTATTTGGTTTAACCATTGTCACACTTGGTATGCTCTCTCTCTCTCTCTCTCTAACTTCAAAAAATAAAAACTTCTGCAAGCGTTAAGAATTTTGACTATTCCAAGTTTTAAGAAATTTCTATGTTCGGATCTGCATTTTCGAACATTACTTATTTGTTCGGGATGCATTCCTAAACAAATAAGTAACGTTCGAACCTGTATTCCCGAACCATAGGAAACATGAAATCCATCGTCTAACAACGAGTTTCGCCGATTAGAGTTTAACATTATTTGATTAACGAAGATAATTACACATCAACTAGTATCATTTGGTCAAAGTTTAATACTTTAGATTAACAAAGATAAGTAGCACCAAGCAGATTCATAAAGAACTAAAACTGAAATTTTTTAGATAATAAAAAACATGTTATAAACATGTAAATCTACTTCGCTAGAACTTCATATGTCTACATCCAACTCTATTGTTTCAGTTGTCGCTACACTAGATCATACGAGTGAAGTGAAATGGTGCACTCAGGCCTATTTTTGAAAGAGTAATAAATGTTCGATTACCGATTTCTGAACAAATAAACAACGTTCGGGGACTTTGTTCCCGAATTTCAGTCACATGTTCGAAGAGTTCAGTCTCGAAAAATTGACGAACATATTTTATTATTTTTGTCATTTTTTTTTCAAGAAACTTACCTTTATAAGGCCAATCTTGTCACGCCTCATATTTTAATTATTCGGAAACATTACCAAAAGCCTTCAATTTAGGTTCATTTTTTTGTTCAAATATCTATTACCCTTGAGTAATAAAAACAAAATAATACATGTTCTCTTTCTCAATGAATACAACAACGGTAATAATTGTTGGGAAAAACTACTCACATTACATAATTTCACATTGCATATCGCAAAATTATGAAATGAACAAAACAAACCTTCAATCCTAGGAAAAATAACATGCTGAATAAAATACAGATAAAATATAAAATGGTTAAAGAAAGCAAACCGAAGCCTGTGTGATACCACAATCTCCTTAAAATAGATTCGCCGCCTCACCGTTGGGTGCTGGAGGTATGCCGACGTCTACTTCCCAGGATACGACGGTTTTTACCAGCTACAACAGAAGCACCTTCTGATTAGCTTAGCGAACGGACAACGGCAGCACTCTCTCTCAGGAAGAAAATTATAGGAGAAGTAGACTGACAGTGTATGGATGTCAAGGAAAAATTCTATATATCTTTTCAAGGAGTAGGGCCTCCTTTTATACACCATGGGGGAGAGGGGAGGAGCCTCTAGCCATCAAGGCTGGCAACTAATGCTAGCAAAACTGCCCAATCAATTTTGTAAAACTGATGAGCCTTAAATGTGTGAGTTATATACACATTTATGAGGCAATTTCTTATTCAACCATTTTTCTCCAACAATAATACATGCCAAACTTCTGCTACGAAGCTATAAATAAATAATTACAAACACTAAGTTACATTATTCATTCATTTCACATCTATGATGAAATTATACATAAAAGATACATGGACTCCATAACTCTTCAACAAATGAATCTGAATTTCTCTTCCTAAAAAAATAAATAAATAAAACAACGAGGGATGCCTAGTAGGAGTCTCATAGTTTTATAACAATAGCTAACAGATAGATAGAAATGATCATGCATGTAGGGTGATACCATATAGTAAGGTGACATTTTGTAATTTCCAAAATATTATATGTAGAGTACCTTTTTCTCAAAATTTATTTGAACATTTTAAAGAAAACTTTCATCCATAAAATTTATCCTTTATCATCAGAAAAATCATAATTCTTCTTTTTAAAACAAATGTGCTTAAGGAACAACATCATTTAAATTTATTAACCCAATTTCAAAATATTCTTCATTTCATTTCCATTTTAATATTCCTCTTTTGATTCCTTCATTTTTGTTTTGTTTTTTTTTTTTTTTTTTTACAATTCACAATTATTATATCTCCATAACCTCAACCTCAAAGTTCAAGTTCCCTTAATACTCAAAAAAACACCCCTCATACACTCCATTCTCACTTGTCTATCCATTATTGCTATAACTCTATAACTTAAAAATCCAAACCTCCTTTACATTCAAAAATAATGCTCCTACACTCAACTTCTACTTGTCTAACAACTATATCACACCATCATTTACATTCTCAACTTATATTTCAACATAACACAGGATTAATAAACCCTTTCAACTCAATTTGTCAATTATTTACAGAACAATATTCATAATCTAATTTTATAGTCACAAACAATTTAGTAAGTGCATCATCACCACTTCCTAATCCACTTACCTCTTTCATATTCCATTCTTTTCAAATAATGTCTATATGCATTTCCTCCTTATACCAAATTACACATCAAATTGTAATTTCGCAAATTCATCACAAGTCACACATATCATCACCAACTCAACACACTTCTCAACACATTTGTCAACACATTTCACATTTTGCCGAGTTGATACGGCGGGATAGCGGACACTCGACTAATAACATCTTCCACCTTTTGCCGGCTCCATAACCAGCGGGAAGTGGACTCCCAAGAAAACATTTTCATTTTTAAACGCTTTTGAAACCATTTATTTTCAAAAATTATGTTTTTTCACATTGGCCGGTTCCATAAACGGCGGGCTTGTGGGCACCCAAAAACATTTTTTTTCAAAAACATTTTGACCTTCTACATTTGCCTGCTCCATAAATGGCAAGGAGTGGACATCCAAAATCATTCGTTTTTCCACATTTGTTGGCTCCAGAACCGGCAGGACGTGGACACCCAAAAATATTTTTCTCACATTCGCCTGGCGATATGCGCAGATAGGGAAAATGGGTATCTTGACTCCCCGCGCGGGCACCAATTTCAACTCAACCCATACATCTCAAAAACCATATTTTTTCACATTTGCCGGCTCCAGAAACAGTGGGATCGTAGATACCCAAAAACATTCCCCACGCGGGTACCAATTGCAACTTACCCAACAAAACTCAACTGAACACAACCCAACTCAACTCAACACAACACAATACAAGCCAACACAACTCAACACAATCCAACAGAACTCAACATAATTCAACACAATTCAATTCAACACCACTCAATGCAATTCAATATAATTCAAGGTAAACTCTTAAATCTCCACTTCATCACAAGGCTCATGTCATCTATACCATTAATAATTCTTTCCCCCTAATTTGGTTTCATATTATAACATGATTTACAATATCCACAATTAGAGTTCAATCGCAACTTTTACATAATTTCCAAACATTTCCAAAATTGAATTAAACTTGTATATGTACAATTTGACACCTCAATTTCATGATTCTACTTTCACTTTAGGCAAACCATCAATCGTCTTCATGTACCAAGCTAGGGTTTTAAGAGAACTTAAAGCTTTTCACCCAAACACTTTTTATTCCAACTCTTCTATTAATTATACACCCAAATTCATAAGCCCATAATCATAACCCAACAAGTAAACCCCAACATTTCAAACCAATCTCATGATTTATCACAATATGCTTAAAAATATAAATTTTGTATTTATATAAAGAAAATACCACAAATCTATCTATAAATGAGAGTATTGAAGAACTAAAAATCCCTACCTCAATGATCAAGCAATATAGCAAAGCTTCTAGAAGAATCCTTTGCAAATTCAAATTTCAATCGGTAAAAAGTAAGATCTTCAAGCCTTCTTCACTTTTTGGTAAGAGATCTTGGCCAAAACTTTGGAGAATGGAAGGTATTTTGGTCAAAAATCTAGGGTTTTTCAGACTTAGGATGAGGGGAAGGAAGAGAGAAAAGAAAAGTGGAGAGAATGATCTAGAAAGATACATTTTAAGTTGTTGAATTCGCTCAGTCTCCTTGAGCGCACCAGCTTCCAGCACAGATACCAAAACTTCAAACGGGCATAACTCTCTCATCCAGACTCCGTTTTAGGTCGTTCTTGTGTCCAAATCAAAGCCTCGAAAACGAGCTTTCCAATGGTTCTAGCCTCACACCAAAATTCAAAGTTTGGAAAAAAAAAAAAGAGTAAAAGAGTGATGGTTGTTCATAGAAAAATTAAAGTTTTTGGTCCAATCTTACTTTGCCATCATTTTACCACTTCGATCAACGTCCCAAAATAAAACAAGGAGGCTCCAAATACAATAATAAAAATGTCAAGAGCAATCCCACTACTGCCAGAAATTCAGAATCAACCAGGCAAACTGCTCGAGCGTCTAATCTTGCGCTCGAGAGAACAGATCAACAAAGTTGACCGCTCGAGCGACCACTCCTGCACTCGAGCAGAAATTCACAACTCTCAAAATCTCGGACAGACTGCAAAAGTACTGGGAGCCTCACAAGACCGCCCGAGCGTCAACTCTTGCACTCGAGCAAAGGGAAAAATTCTGGAGTGTTACAATCTACCCACCTTAAGAAATTTGGTCCTCGAAATTTAGAGAAACCGAAACAATAGACAACCCGCCACGGATGCAGCATAACTCTTAACTTAACACTCTTGGAATGTATTCCCAAATTTAAAATAAAAGGCGAAACAAAAGCTACTCAGACTCAATGGCAAGACATCACCACTAACCAGAAGCTAGGCTCCACTTGAGCTCGATTCTCAAATTTTGATTCAAAACCTCAATGCCCCAAAGTCAGCCGAACAAGAAGAATCATAAGAGACAGATCGCAAATACTTTTCGATCAACACACACATCAAAATCCAATGGGCAAGGAGCAATGCTAACCACTTATAATCCCAAAGTCCATAATAACTCCCTAACCAACAAACAACGTAGACAATGACTATCGAATGGTCAAAACTCAATTTCAAAATAAGAAAACCATTATTGAATCAAATACCAGGTGAACACAAGCAAAAACAAATGACACATTACATTGTACAGTCCAATAGACAATTCTCAATTGCATCTCAATTAGCGACATTATCAATTCTTTATTCAACGTAGCATTTAACAGTAGAACAATGAAAATCATTCATTAACATACTTAGATTAAGTTTTTGACATTTAGTTTAACCATGCATTCCCAAGTCACACACAAGAAAAGGAAATTTTCATTTTCCACATCAGTCTCAACATTCTCTCGGTGAATTCCAATCATCACCAAATAACCTCTGCCAGCCATCCAGTGACATCATAACACAATTGCCATACACACTTGTGTTAACAACGAATAGAAACAAGTACAATGCATCCAAAAGGTAATATAGCACGTGCGGCTTCCCATAAGTTAGAAGTTTCCCTCTCATTACAAATATCAACACTAACAATCGATATATACATTGGCACAAGCGCGCTTACTACAATTCACACTTAAACATTTTTAACTCAATTAGAGTGGTTTCACAACTTCACATCAACAATGTACATATATACATACAAGTAAGACCTAATGTCCTCCAGTACTACCTAAGGCACTTCCCCACCATATCTCTATTTATCCGAAACAAAGCAAATCCCAAGGTAATTAGGTATTAATTAACTTCAAATAGTATTTATTAAAACCACCGGTTGCAAGTCAAACCAAAATAGACTAACCCAGACCAATCCTCAAGTCTCACCAAAAGAGGGTGACTACAAGAATCCATCTTCCCCACGCAACTTAGCCCAAATTACCAATTTTGCACTCTCACGGTTCAACTGCCAACACACACATCATTTAACATCACAATTCATAATCATCATAATCCTCTTTACCACTTGTCATTCACACAAGGTATAAAACACGGACAAGGCCAAGAAATTTACAATGTTTTCACTCCTAACCCGGGGAGTTCCCATCACTTCGGGGTAAGCGTCACCCAAAATTTACCACAACTTATAGAAGACCCAACACTCACTAAACCCTTTCCATAATATTTCTTAAACTTGCTACCTTACTCATTTTCAAACCATTCCAAAGGGACTATTTTTCATCCAATCCTTAATACCAAACAATCAGTTAACTACTCCATAAAACTTAAGTTTTGGCACTCAAACATCCACACTACACCCGTTACTTGAAAACACAACCTATGCTTCTTCCCTAAAACCAATTCTAGCATCTCTTCATACTCATGAACCCTATACTCAAATACCGTAACTTCTTTACACACACAATTACTAGCTTACAGCCAACATTACACCAATACTACTCTCATCATTATGAAACACACATCTTACAATCCCTTTTTCCAAACCTTTCACAATATTCTATGTAACTCAAACTAGTCTCATACCATTCTAAGATCTCACCTCATCTCAACTATACTCATTATAAACCATACAACTCTCACATTCCACGTTCCACAAACACTTTTATTCAATTTAAGGCTCATAAGTCAATACACATTTCCACCAATACCTAGCATCTCCCTTATTGCAAATTAAAACCTCCCTTATAGCTCTTATTATTTAAATAATAACATCAAACATCAATAAACGGAACTCTAACCCTTTCCTGAGAGACTCACACTACATACCAAGACATAAACCGACTTAACATATGATCACACGACACATAATCAATTTTAAACAACAACCACATAATCGAGTCAAGTCTACAAGGATGGCCACTTGTCCCGGAACTTCCAACGAACTCTCACTAGAAACCACGTTGATCAGACGGGTTTCTAATGAGATCTCAAAGCAAGTTAACCGGCTACAAGCACTATCCTTGAAATTCAACTCATGCTCACACCATGCAACACATAATGTTCTACATCTCATATGTCCTACATGCAAACGTCCTCACCAAGGGACGCCAACCCATTGTGGTAAAAATCACTTCCCACGAGCTCCAGGTTTTCAAACCCGATTAGCTTTGATACCAAGTTGTCACGCCCTAAATTTTAATTAATCGGAAACATTACTAAAAGCCTTCAATTTAGGTCCATTTTTTTTAAAATATCTATTACCCTTGAGTAATAGAAACATAACAATACATGTTCTCTCTCTTAATGAATACAATTATGGTAATAATACATGCCAAGCTTTTGCTACGAAACTACAAATAAATAATTATAAACACCAAGATACACTATTCATTCCTTACACATCTATGATGAAATTATACATAAAAGGTACATGGACTCCATAACTCTTCAACTAATGAATCTGAATTTTTCTTCCTAAAAAAAAAAAAAAACAAGGGGGGAGTACTAATGTCCAGTAGGAGTCTCATAGTTCTATAACAACAACTAACATATGGATAGAAATGATCATGCATGCAGGGTGATACCATATATTAATGTGACATTTTGTAATCTTCAAAATATTATACGTAGAGCACCTTTTTCTCAAAATTTATTTAAACGTTTTAAAAGAAAACTTACATCTATAAAAATTATCCCTCATGATTAGAAAAACCATAATTCCTCTTTTCAAAACAAATGTGCTTAAGGAACAACATCGCTTAAGGAACAACATCATTTTAAATTTATTAACCCAATTTCAAAATATTCTTCATTTCATTTCCATTTTAATATTCCTCTTTTCATTTCTTTTTTTTTTTATTATTATTATATCTCCATAACCTCAACCTCAAAGTTCAAGTTCCCTTGTTACTCAAAAACACCCCTCATACACTCCATTCCCACTTGTCTATCCATTATTGCTATAACTCCATAACGTAAAAATTCAAATCTCCTTTATATTTAAAAAACAATTCTCCTACACTCAACTTCTACTTGTCTAATAACTACATCACACCATCATTTACATTCTCAAATTATATTTCAACATAACATGGGATTAATAAACCCTTTCAAGTCAATTTCTCAATTATTTATAGAATAATATTCATAATCTACCTTTATAGTCACAAAAAAATTAGTAAGTGCATCATCACCAATTCCTAATCCACTTACCTCTTACATATTCCATTCTTTTCAAATAATGTCTATATGCATTTCCTCCTTATACCAAATTACACATCAAATTACAATTTTGCAAGTTCATCACAAGTCACACATATCATCACCAACACAACACACTTTTTAACACATTTCTCAATGCATTCCACATTTTGCCCACTTGATACAGCGGGATAGTGGACACCCGACTAATAACATCTTCCACTTTTTGTCGGTTCCATAAAAGGCAAGAAGTGGACTCCCAAGAAAACATTTTCATTTTTAAACACCTTTGAAACCATGTATTTCCAAAATCACGTTTTTCCAAAAATCATGTTTTTCCACATTTGCTGACTCCATAAACGGCTGGCTCGTGGACACCCAAAAACATTTTGACCTTCCACATTTGCTGGTTCCAGAAACGACAGGATGTGGACACCCAAAAACATTTTTTCCACATTTGTCTGGCAATATGCGCAGACAAAGCAATTCGGCACCTTGACTTCCGCATAGGCACCAATTTCAACTCAACCCACACATCTCAAAAACCATGTTTTTGCACATTTGCCGGCTCCAGAAACGGCGGGATCGTGGACACCCAAAAACATTTCCCGCGCAGGTACCAATTACAACTTACCCAACACAACTCAGAACAACCCAACTTAACTCAACAAAACACAACCCAACACAATCTAACACAATCCAACATAACTCAACATAATTCAACACAATTCAACATAATTCATATATCGTTTCTGGTTTAGGCCCGACCCATTGTATATCTAGACTCGGGTTTCATAACTTCGTATGGTTGCTCATGTCTTTTTCCCCTTATTCTTCCTTAAATTTGGTCATTTGATTGTAGTGCTTGTGTTTGAAACAGGCTGGTTGTTCAGTTTTCAAACTTTTGTTACCCAAAATTTTGCTCATCTGCTCGAGCGACACTTCTTGCGCTCGAGCGGGTTTTGTACAATTTCAGTATTTTTTAGGTCTACAAAAATACTGGGCAAAACCATTCTATGCTTGAGCGACGTTTTTTTGCGCTCGAGCGGTCTAGTGCTCGAGCCGTTGTTATTGTGCTTGAGCCGACGTTATTGCACTCAAGCGATGGGCTTCTGTCTGCAAAACTAATGAACATGCGTATTCTACGCTCGAGCGTCACTTATTGCGCTCGAGCAGACTGTGTGTCTTTCAGTTTGTGAAGATGACTTTTTACTTCACGTTTTCATTCCTTTCTTTCTCTAAAACTTTTCAAAAACCTATATCTTGAGTCTCTCTCTCTAAAACTTACCTTTTCTCTACATTTTTACCTAAATCCATTGGGTTCTCTACCCTAGTGCCTTTGAGAAAAAGTTAGAGCATTCCTAGAGCTCCGTTTTGATCTAATTGGAACTTGGTTTCGGCGTCATTGAAGTTTCCACCTTACTTTACTAGTCTCCTAACTTTGAGGTAGGGACTCTATACACTCTTTAGAAATTTTAACTTGGTCATTTTCTTGATGTGTGGGGAACATTGGGTTTTTAAGTAATTTTTTAAAAACCTAGGGTTTGGGGTTTTAATTCCAAAAATGGGTTTTATAATGGATGCTTTATAAATGGTTATTGGGATGGATATGACCTTGGGTTATGTTAAAATGGTTGATTTTTGGTGATTGGGATGATATTGGAAAAAAATGGGAGTTTGGCCCTAACATGTTCAAGTAATTATTTTGCATAAATAATGAAATTGGAAATGAGAATATGAAATTAGATAAATGTTTATATAAATGGTGAAGTTCGATGAGTATCACCTTCCACCTATGGAAATTTGAGTAATTTATTTGTTGTGAAGATTGTATATTTGTTTAGAAATATTTGTTTTGGGCTATCGATGAAGAATAGCTAATTTCATGAGGATTAGGTAAATTGAAACCAATCTCTTACTGATTGTCATGAATATGACTGTGTTTAATACATTATATATGTATGATGTTTGGGAGGAGAAAGGGGATGTACTCCATGTTTGGGAGAAGAAAGGGGATAGACTCCATTGAATTAAGTTGGCCTGTGCGTCCAGGATGAAAGTCTCGAAAATATTGTGTATACATGGGTGTCGATTCCCGCAAATGAAATTTTTGTAAAATAGCAAATTGAAGTGTTTGTGTGCAATGGTTGTGTGGTAAGAAAACCACTGAGTTATAATCCCAATCGGGTTGTCTGGATAATAACGGATATGACTCATGAATTAAGGCGATATGAAATGACATGAAATGAATTGATATAAAATGGATTGGGATATCATACTTGGCATAATATGGATTTGGGAAGAAGAGTTGTAAATGATTTTATTTTGAGCATTGGTCATGTGCATCATGTTTATAACTTTGTTAAAGTTCATATATTGTGCTAGATTGTTTCTTCTGGGCTTTGGCTCACCATATTTGGGAAGAACCATTTTCAAGTGCCGGTGATATGCCTCCGCTATGGCAGTAGCTTGGAAGGATTATGAGCAAGAGCTTCTATTTTGTTATATCTATTTTTGTATAACTAGGGGCTTTAAATTATGTTGAGCTAGGCTCACTTTTGTTGTAACCAAGAACTGTCTTGGAAAGATATAAGCCCGTAGGGCATTTATTTCGTTGATCACTTAGTTTGGTGCCACGTGCTATAGATTCAAGGTAAAGCTTATGAATGTGTAATGCATGTGCCCTTTTGTAAATGAACTCTGATTAATGAAAGTCTAATACTCTGTTTATGTCATTTTGTATTAGTCTCTACTATTGAATTATAGTATTATTTTCAGGGTGTGACAACTTGGTATCAGAGCGTATCGGGTTTGAATACTTTAGATACGTGGGAAGTGGTTAGTACCACAATGTGTTTGTCTCGCTTGATAGAGACTTTAGCATGAATACTTTGGCTCATGTCATCCATACCATTAACAATTCTTTCCCCCAATTTGTTTTCATATTATAACATGATTTATAATATCCACAATTAGATTTCAATCGCAACTTCTACATAATTTTCAAACACTTCCAAAATTCAATTTAACTTGTATATGTGCAATTTAACACTTCAATTTCATGATTCTACTTTCACTTTAGGCAAATCATCAATCGTCTTCATGTACCAAGCTAGGGTTTTAAGCGAAATTAAAGCGTTTCACCAAAGCACTTCTTATTCCAACTCTTGTAATAATTATACACCCAAATTCATAAGGCCATAATCGTAACCCAACAAGTAAACCCCAACATTTCAAACCCTAAACCCCCGATCTCATGATTTATCACAATATGCTTAAAAATATAAATTTTGTATTTATATAAAGTAAATACCACAAATCTATTTATAAATGAGAGTATTGAAGGAGAACTAGAAACTCCTACCTCAATGATCAAGCAATATAGCAAAGCTTCTAGAAGAATCCTTCACAAATCCAAATTTCAATAGGTAGAAAAGTAAGATCTTCAAGCCTTCTTCACTTTTTGGTAAGAGATCTTGGCCAAAACTTTGGGGAATGGAAGGTATTTAGGTCAAAAATCTAGGATTTTCGAACTTAGGATGAGGGGAAGGAAGAGTGAAAAGAAAAGTGGAGAGAATGATCTAGAAACGCACTTTTTAAGTTGCTGAATTTGCGTAATCCGCTCGAGCACTACTTCTTGCGCTTGAGCGCACCTGCTTCCAACGCAGATACCAAAACTTCAAACGGACATAACTATCTCATCCGAACTCCTTTTTAAGTTGTTCTTGTGTCTAATTGAAACCTCGGAAACAAGTTTTTCTATGGTTCTAGCCTCACACCCAAATTCAAAGTGTAGAAAAAGAAAAGAGTAAAAGAGTGATGGTTGTTCATAGAAAAATTATCCGAATCAAAATTTTTGATCCAATCTTACTTTGCCATCATGTTACCACTTCAATCAATGTCCCAAAATAAAACAAGGAGGCTCCAAATACAATAATAAAAATGTTAAGAGCAATCCCACTGGTCCTAGAAATTCAGACTCAACCAGGCAGACTGCTCGAGTGTCCAATCTTGCACTCGAGCAAACATATCAACAAAGTCGACTGCTCGAGCGACCACTCTTGTGCTCAAGCGGAACTTCACAATGCTCAGAATCTCAGATAGAATGCAAAAGTACTAGGAGCCTCACAAGACCGCTCGAGCATCAACTCTTGCGCTCAAACGGAAGGAGAAATTCTGGAGTGTTACAAATCTCCTCTGAGCTAAGAACAACATCAAAGCTATGAACCTCCCTCTGAGCTTTTATTATTGTACTCCTCTTGTCTTATGGAGTTGTGTTTGATGGAAAACTTCCACTCATTGTCATTGTCAGGGAAGTGTAGATAATCAAATGATTGCCACCATTACCGCTGAAATATTGCTGCCAAAGCGTTTTCAAGGTTTTGAGAGTAGGTAAGTTTTGAAGGTGAAATTTGGGGAAGATAGATGGGTGGTGATGGAGGTGAGTGCTCGCACAAACCCTAATTCATGATGTAGTGGGTGCATGGGTTTAATTGTGAGATGGGGTGTCCTAAAATTAATGATGTCTTTTTTAGTAATTTTATTGCCCGGTCTGTCCTATGTGTCTTTTTGGGTTATAGTCCTACTTAGAAAGGCTATCAGTGCTACGACCCCATTTCCCGTCGTCTTTATGTCACCCATCATGTTTCTTTTCTCGAACATCTGCCTTACTTTCAATTTCCTCCTATCACTGTTTCGGTTTCTAAAAAGGATTTGGTTCATATGAATCCATTTCCTTCTGAGGTCCCTCTCGATGAGTACATCTCCACTGTTCCTTCTGAGCTTGTTCCATCTTCTCCTCCTGCTTCACCTCTGGCTACTTCTCCTCCTTCGATTTCTTCTCCTCTTCCGTTGTTAGTTTATTCTCGTCGCAAGGCTCTTCCTTCACCAATTGTCTCTGTCCCTACTGTTGATCCTTCTGCTTCTGACGACTCTAATCCTGCTGTACATTGATATCCTACTCGAGCACGTCATCCTCCAAATAGGTTGGGTTGGTTTAATACATATTTTTCTACTTCCTGTCGTACTTTTTTGTCTGCTATTCACTCTTTTTCAAAAGTCTTGCAAGGAGGCTTGTCAGGATCCTCATTGGGTTCACGCTATGGAGGATGAGTTGTCTACTCTACAGAAAACTAGTACTTGGAAGTTGGTTCCTTTGCCTGCTGGTAAGAATTCGGTTGGTTACAAATGGGTCTACAAAGTCAAGACTCATTTTGATGGTTCTCTTGAGCGCTACAAAGCTCGTCTGGTTGCCAAAGGTTTCTCCCATGAGTATGGTATTGATTATGAGGAGACATTTGCTCCTATTACCAAGATGACTACTATCCGTACTTTAATCTCTGTTGTTGCTATTCGTTCTTGACCTCTTTATCAAATGGATGTTAAGAATGTTTTTCTTAATGGCCATCTCATTGAGGAGGTTTACACGCGCCCGCCGCCTAGCTTTCACCATTCCTCTGGACAGGTTTTTCGTCTTCGGCGTGCTCTGTATGGTCTGAAGCAGTCTTCTCGTGCTTGGTATTATCGCTTTTAGACTGCTGTTACCAAGCTTGGGTTTCATCCTTCTACTTCCGACTCTGCTTTGGTTCTGAGACATACCTCGTCTGGTTTTGTTGCTCTCTTACTATATGTGGATGATATGATCATTACTAGCTTTGACTCTTCTGTTGTCTCTGAATTCAAGCAGCATCTCTTCCGCACCTTCAAAATGAAGGATCTGGATCCATTGCGGTATTTTCTTGGTATTGAGGTTGTTTTTTCTCCAAAGGGATAATTTTTGTCTCAGGCTAAGTATGCTCATGAAGTCATTCACCGTGCTAGTCTTACTGATACTAAGGTTTCTGATACACTTATTGAGCTTAATGTAAAGCTTAGCTCTACTGATGGTGTCCCTCTGGATTATCCCACTTTATATCACGAGCTTGTGGGTTGTTTAGTTTATATGACTATCACTCATCCTGATCTTGTTTATGTTGTTCATGTAGTTAGCCAGTTCATTTCTGCTCCTCATTCTACACATTGGGCTGCTTTGGTTCGCATTATTTGCTATCTCCGAGGCACTATATTTCAGGGCTTGTTGTTGTCTAGTGATGTTAATGATCGTAAAACTACTTCTGGTTTCTGTTTATTTCTTAGTGATTCCTTGATTTCTTGGAAAAGCAAGAAACAAACTGTTGTTGCTCATTCTACTGCCGAAACTGAGTACCATGCTATGACTCATGCTACTACTGAAGTTGTCTGGCTTCGTTGTCTCTTATCTGATTTAGGCATCCCTCAGTCCTCTCCGACCTCTCTCTACTGTGACAACCAAAGTGCTATTCATATTGCCCACAACACTGTCTTTCATGAACAGACGAATCATATTGTCGCTTTGTCCGTCAACATCTGTAGTCTGACTCTATCTCGTTTCCTTTCGTCTCTTCAGCTCTACAACTTGCTGACTTCTTTACTAAGACTCACACCACTACTCAATTTCAGTTTCTTCTTAGCAAACTCTCAGTGTTTTCTGCCCAAACACCTTGAGTTTGAGCGGGGGTGTGAGAATAATATCAATATAGTATATATTATTATGTAAATATTTTAGATTGGGTTAAGATTGGTTTAGGTTTGTTCTTGTTTCCTATTTAGGATTGGTATAGGTTCATTCTTGTTTCCTATTGAGGATTAGGTCTAGAATTGCTATATATATATATCAGATGTACACATTGTATTGATACACAATTAAATATATAGATCCATTCATAAAACTTATAAGGAGAGGAAAAAGAGTCCTAGTAGGGTGTAAGGCCTGGAGAGGGGCAAGACCATGCAAGACATGACTAGGAGTGCGATTAATAAGATAAACCGCAGTAAGGACATCATTATGCCAATAAGACTTAAGACCATTCATTCCCGTAAGAAGGCAACAAATCACAAACATAATGTGACAGACTATAGACATAATGTGACGGTTTTTCCTTTCAACAATCCCATTTTGTTCAAGAGTATTTGGACAAGTAAGTTGTTAAAGTATACCAGCCTGATTAAGATGGGAACAAAAAGTATCAGAGATGTATTCCCCACCATTATCAAATCGGATATTTTGAACAACAGTGTGAAACTGGGTTTTAACCATCTGAAAAAACTGAACAAATATGGGAAAGACATCAAATTTACACTTAATAAGATAAACACAAGTACACTGAGTGTGGTCATTTATAAAGGTCACATAATATCTATGGCCAGACAAAGTAATAGCAGGTGAAGGGCCTCAAACATCAGAATGAATAAGATCAAACATAGAACGTGCAATGACCCTCATTCTCGTCTTAGCCATGTTCATGTGCATCTGCATGATATTGTCTTGTTATGCTTGCATTTGCAGATTTTGACTTGTTTTGCCTAAGTAAAGGTCCCTGTCTTGTTTTGTGCTTTTGTGGTCTGCCTGAGTATTGCTTGTATGCTTTGTTCCTTGCTTGGTGTGTGTAGCCAAGGTCACACCCTTGAACCTCTTATACCTAGGACCATCTTGGAACCACTTTGGTTGACCTCCACTTTCACCCTGACATATTGGCCGAGATGTCATCATCTAGGCCGAGGTGTGCATCATCTAGACCGAGATGTTATCATCTAGGCAACCAACATCCTTGATCCTTGCACCTAGTGATCTTGTTCCTGTACTGGTATGACCTAGACCGAGGTATGGCACATCTAGGCCGAGGTGTGCATCACCTAGGCAGAGATGTGTATCATCTGGGCCGAGATGTTATCATCTAGGCAATCAACATCCTTGATCCTTGCACCTAGTGATCTTGTTCCTGGACTGGTATGACCTAGACCAAGGTCTGGCACATCTAGGCCGAGGTGTGGCACAGTTAGGCCAAGTGTTATCCTTCCTAGCCGAGATCATTGAAACCTTCTTGTCCGAAGCCTATGTTTTGATCCGAGGTCATTACCTTGTCAGAGTGCCCTTGTCACTTTACTTGTTATACACACTTTGTCATGCTCTTGTCTTGTCATTCAGTCACCTTTTGAGGAAACCCAACCAAACGTTACCATGTGTCCCAGCAGAGGGTTAAGTCAATAAGCTATTGAGAAAACATATCATTTATTATATATCTTTGCCCTAGAAGAGGGAGAAGCTCTAGGAAGAGGAAGAGAAGTTCTTAGAGTGAAAGAGCTAGATTCCAAGCTTGATCCTTAGAGTTTGAACTGTTAGATTTGCATCTTGAGGTTAGAATCTTGATCTACTCTGGTTGTTCTATATATATATATATATATGATCACGTTGCATGATCTAGCATGATTTATGAGCCATGCATTGATTTAAAGTTTGTTTTAGAAAGAGAAAATGATGTTCATGTGTTCTTGAAGAAAAACCATGTTTTGATTCGAAAGTTTGTATCAAGATCCATGTTTTTTGTGTTTGTTTTCATGAAAACTTCAAGTATAGGCACCCAGGTCCATGTTTTTTAACTCATCTCATGAAATCTCAGATTTTGAATAAATAAGTTCTGATTTTGGCATTCACGTTCTTCATGTTCATGTTCTTCATGCTCTTCAAGAGGAAACCCAGATTTTCCAGATTTCATTTCCCTAAGTGTGGTCACCGAGACCCACTCTTGCCTAGATCTCACACCTAGGCCTAGGAGACCACACCTCGACCAAGAGGTGTGGGACCTCAGCCAAGACCTGGTTGATACCCAGCATGTTTTTTCCAAGATGAAAAACAGTGCTTGAACTCCCATCACATGTGTTGCTTTGTCTTGGCTTAGTTTTGAAAGAAATGTCGGTATCATTTACACTCATGTAAAGCTTGTTTTAGGGATGCATTGCATAGCCATCTTTTGAGCATTCCTTCTTGCCTTCTTAAAATGCATTCAATAGACTTTGTTATATGATTGTAGGTCTTGGATTCTTGCCTTAATCCCTACACCCGAAGAGCTAAGTGAGTGGTATTTTTAATAAAGCTATGTTCTAATGTTTTGATAAAAGCTTTGCTTGTTTCGTTTTGGAAAAGTGTTTGTTCAAGTATGAATGATTATTCTTAGTTTTGTATCAAGTACTATCTTGTTTTGATGACATTCTTGGAAAGTCCTTAGTGCTAGGGGACTATAATGCAACTAGTACCCTTGTTTGAGATATCTCCCTTGCCACTGACGGTCTTGTACGGGTGGGTTTGTCTAATCGATTCCGGGTCGATTATTCCCTTGTTTTATCAGGAATGTTATCCCTTGTACTATGTTGATTCTAGTAAGCATCCCTTGAAGCTTTGAAAGACTTGATAGATGAACTTGGTTCATCCCTTGATTTTGTACAAGATATGCTATGTATTGTTTTGATAAAGATCTTGAATATCATTCATTCAAACCTTTATTACTAATATCATTCACTGAGTATCCAAGCTCACCCTCTCCTTTATATATATGTAGGTGACGAGCTAGAAGGCGGCGACGCCTAAGATGTTATTTGCAAGATGTTTTGGATTCATGTTTTGCTAACATCTTGAAGATTATGCTTCTTAGTTTGTACTTCATTTCTTTTGTATATGTCGGCTTGAAAAGCCTTTTGATCAATATGTAACGTGTACTTTATTTTATTTGTATCCAAGTTGTAAACCATGTCATGATGTATGTCATTTCATTAGATCTATGCACTGCTCTTATGGACTACTTAGATTTAAATTTATTGCTTCCGCACACGTAAGCCCCATATGTATACTCTTATTGTGTGTGACTTTGTAAATTGGCCTTTGGTAATCTCGGATTACTGGCCATCATGGCACCATTCTACTAGGGGCGGAATGGGGTCGTGACAGAACGAGCAACATGCATACGAGGAATATAAGTAGTATCGGTTTGTTTAGCTAACTCCTACACATCACATTGAAACTTATGAGTCTTACAAGCTTTAGTAAAATTTGGAACAATAAACATAAATATTGAAAATTCACATGACCCAAACGAGCATGCCACAATGCTAAAGTCTTCTTTTTTTTTTTAAAAAAAAAAAAAAAGAGGATAAATCCTCAGGTAACACAGAAGCAGAAAAACTAGAAAGAATTAGCTGATTTGGTGGATCTCCATAGCATAAACCGTGTGATGGCCTGGGTGTTATCCATCTTGTCCCTCTTTATTTAGCTCCGATTATGCCTCGTTAGTGTGCCAAGTTCCACTTAGAGTCTTGTTAATCTTTTGGGTGGTGGCAATTCGAGAAACTCTCCTTGAAATTTCCATCCTTGTTCATTTCAGTGTTAACGTTTTCCTTGCTTCGGAGGGTGCGTGACCGAGCCTGGAGTGCCCGAGGAATTGGACCAGAAATTCTAAGCACTTATGCAAAATAGATACAGCATTTTAAGCAAACCTACAAGCTATAGCAGTCCCACACATTTCATATAGAAAGGGTGCAAGAAAATTATGCAATCTTCACTGCGCCTCACGCAGAAAAGGCTAAAAGCGACTGCCGGGCATACCTGGAGTCTCAAACGAGACACCTCTCAGCGTATCACACGTGAGAGAGGAAAGGGAAGCACCTCTCAGCGTATCACACGCGAGAGAGGAAAGGAAAACACCCCTCAGCGTATCACACACGCGAAAGGGAAGGAAAGCACCTCTCAGCATATCACACGCACAAGAGAGGAAAGGAAAACACCTCTCAGCGTATCACACGCGAGAGAGGGAAGGGAAAACACCTCTCAACGTATCACACACGAAAGAGGAAAAGGCAACACCTCTCAGCGTATCACACGCGAGAGAGGGAAGGTAAACACCTCTCAGCGTATCACACGCGAAAAAGGAAAGGAAAACACCTCTCAGCGTATCACACGCGAGAAAGGGAAGGGAAACACCTTTCAACATATCACACGCGAGAGAGGGAAGGAAAACACCTCTCAGCGTATCACACGCGAGAGAGGGAAGGGTAACACCTCTCAGCGTATCACACGCGAGAGAGGGAAGGGAAACAGACATCGGGCATACGGCCCAAACGCTTTCAACAAGGTGCTAGTGCAAATACCGGGCATACCCGGGTGTTTCTAACCAACGGAATGTTAGTATAGACACCTGGCGTACCCGAATGTCTCTAACCAACGAAATAATGGTATAGACACCGGGAGTACCCGAATGTCTCTAACCAACGAAGCGAGGGAGAGGAATGGTTTTACCCGAAATTCCTCTGAATGAACCGTACATACAATATCGTCTGGTTGCGCCAGCCTCAAATGAATCGTACATGCAATATCGTATATGTATGAGAAAGAAACTCTATAGATACAATGCATTACAATGCATACCTCATGCGAGACGAATGACAACGATGCATATGTAATGCAAGATGCATATTCAGTGCAAGATAATCAACGGTGCATATTCAATGTAAGATAATCAACGATGCATATTCAATGCAAGATAATCAACAGTGCATATTCAATGCAAGGTAATCAATGAGGCATATTCAATGCAGAATGCATGCCTTATGCAAACATGGTAATGCATATTCAATGCAACATGGTAATGCATGTTCAATGCAACAATTCAAAATGCATACTCCATGCAACGATGAAAGCGATGTTCATTTTATGCAACGACAAAAGCATATGATAGAGATAACTCAAAGGTAACTCCCGATTTACCTCTTGAAGAGTTGCACTATGTTAAAAAGGATACACCTTATTTGTGTTGAAGGGCGATGATCACCGCGCACGGAGAACACAATTCTGGGCTTCCGCGGAGGCATTTTGAATCAAACTTTGAGCATACCTTGCATTTCTTGGAACCCAAGGACACATATCAAGGTAAAAGAGGCAGGGGGAGATGGTGGAGGCCTGCCGGCCATCAGGGGAAGTTGCCAGCCACTTTCCAAAGCTGTCGGCTACTTAAGTGGCCGGTCGGCCACAAAAACTGGCCGGTCGGCCAATTGCAACAGATTCGGAGCAGCTTTGTCTTTTTGCATGGAGGACTTTAAAAACACAAACCCAAATCACTTTTTCTCACACCCACGGTGCCGAACCTCCTTCCTCTTTGCCTCTAAACAGTTTTTCCTCTCAGATTTATGCTCCACACGCGTTTTCCAACGCCCCTCGCGAAGTTGATTTGCTAAAACTCTTCAGTTCTCTTCGTTTTGAACCGATCAAAATTCATTTTCAGAGCCTCTTTCCCCATTTTCACCATTCAAGGTATGTTTCCCTCAAGTTTGTCCTGAGTTTGGCGCCTTTTCCCAGGCTTTGACTTTCTTTGACTTTTTCTCTTCCCAAGAGTTGACTTTTGTTGACTTTTTGGCACTTTTGCCCATTTCGCTCATTTTTGTCTGTCTTTCACCCTCTTTTCAGATGGCAGATGATGCGCTACACGACGGGGGTTCTCTGAGGATGGAGGAGGAGCTGGAGCACATTCCATTGCTACCCCGAGTCCGGCAATTTGACTCGGCGACGTACCACCCTGAGGTACATGTGCTACCACTTAACACAGTGCGCCACTTCACTGGGTTTGCACGGCGCGCACCCATAGATCTTTTCCTACGGGAGCCTGAGGCTCATTTATCCCACGACGTGCCTGAGGTACACACTGTACTCTTATATTTCCTGCAGTGTACTTTACATTTCTTGCATAGCTCGCACTTTTGCACTATATTTCATCTGCTCATTCTGAACATTTTCAACACTGTATTTTTGCTAAAACGCGCACACACTGTACCTCTGCTCATGCTGAACACATTCGCACACTGTATTTCTACTCATGCTGAACACATTCACACACTGTACTTCGGCTTATCCACACAGGTTGACACTCGTTTCACCCGCGGGTACGGGTCGACCACGGCGAGGAAGTGGTACTTGGAGCTCCTTGATAGCGTCCAGCAAATTATTGATGAGGTGGGGTTTGGCTTATTCTGCACGGGGCTCTCGCGTCTCTTTGCGAGTAGGACCGTTTTAGGTGCGTTGGTAGAGAGATGGTGGGACACCACCAACTCCTTCTATTTCTCTATCACCGGGGACATGACGATGACCCCGTATGACTTCGCTATGCTGACAAACCTGAAGGTGGAAGGCCAGCCGATCCCATATGACTCCGACATGGACGAGTGAGAGGCTGCTTGGACCTATCTGTTGGGAGCACATCCACCCATTTACCGCTTATCAGGATTAGCCCGGTATACTTGGTTCGCCGATCACTTCAGAGGGATGGAGCCCACGACGGTAGACGCCACAGAGCAGTACGCTCGAGGTTTTCTCATGTTCCTCTTCAGCACTACTTTGTTTGCCGACAGAGGGAACACTGTTGGACTATATCTTCTGAGCGCCTTAGTGGACCTATCCCAGGTGCGGCACTATGATTGGGGCAGCGCAGGCCTCGTTACCCTTTACTGCTATATGAGCTCGACCTCCCGCAGGAGCAGGAACGTACTGGGTGGCTATTGGTGAGCCTAGGAGGTATGCTTTACATTTTAATTTTACAGTTTTTGCTATGCTTTCTGCTTTGCACTTTCTATACACTACACCCTACACATTGCCCACACACATAGTCTAATCTCTGTTCTACACTTGTACTTTCTATACACTGTGCCACACTTTGCTTTCTGTATTTTCCGTGTTGGCCTTGTATTTTTTTGCATTCTGCACATTGCACACATACTCTGCTTTTCGCATAATCTGTGTTTATCTATATTCTCACTACCACCTTCTTGCTTTGCACAGTTGTGGACATGCGCTTATTTCCCAGCACTTGCCCCCGAGCCGGAGGTCGAGACACCTCCTGAGGTACCCTACTCACGTCGATACGATGGTCGGTGCCAGCCTCGGGCCCGAGAGACCCTCCCATACCTGCGCTAGTATTTTGACACCGTATGGGTGACCGAGGTAACACAAAACCCACAGTTTTTCCTGCTTTTAGCTTTAATTCAATTTGCATATCTAATGGCAACTAATCAGTTCCTGTACTTGCTGCAGATCACATGGCAGCCCTGGGCGGCGATGCCAGAGTTTGCCAGATTTCATTTTGTCAGAGCTCAGGGCGGCTCCCGATATCGGCTTATGCTCGAGGGACCCGTGGGCTGAGCTTGGTTTTTAGGTGAGCGCTTCATGCGCCAGACATTGGGCTTGCCATTACAGTCGGTCCCTTTGCCACCTCCACCGTCTATGTGAGCCACAGAGAGCTTCTCCTCTCAGGAGCTTACTGACGTCACACGAGGCTCAGATACAGACCGGTTCATTGGGGAGGGGGACTACGCGACTTACATCCAGGCATACCTCATGCCTCCATTGGCAGGCGCTCGTGTTCCCACGGGGAGGACAGCTGATATTGCTTCGTCGAGCAGGGCTCGGGCGACAGGCACTCCCTCGACGAGTAAGGCTCGGGCCGCAGATGCCTCTTCGACGAGCAGGGCTCGGGCACCAAGGAGTGAGACTAGAGGGATGCCTTCTACTAGGTAGTGTGTCGGATGGCCTGATCCCCTGACTGAGCTGACTAGTTGGCGGCTCTCTGGAGTGCCTTATCAAATTCCGCTCGAGCCTCCATTACATGATCACCGATACGTCAAGACACCTAGCTCACCACCAGTATACTTTACAGCTTTTATGCATTTCACTTCAGTCTCACTCAGATTCTTACTCATTCATGTACTCATGATTTCAACTTCCATTTGCAGCCCTCCATAGAGTACGTCGAGCGGTTACTCCAGGTGATGGCCTCATTCGAGAGCATGATCCTGAGGAGAGAGATGATGCTGACCTCCCACGGAATCCCGATAAGTCTTCAGTTTTCTTGCATTTATCATACTTCTGTTGATACACTGAAACTAACATCTCACTGCACTGATGCACCGGATGTATAGATCACATTTGACATAACACACTGCATGCACATACTGTATCTGATTTTTGTATATACTCTACATAACATACTTGCACTTGATACTTGCTGATAAATTCAAACTTCTTTTTTAGGTCACACCCTTGCAGACAAGACCCTCAGACCCTTCTTGAGCGGCAGAGAGAGAGATTCCGGCGCACAGCTGAGGGAGACGCCGGGAGCCTATCACACACGATGACGACGAGTCCAGCGAAGAGGAGGAGCCAGTGAGTCGTCAGTCAGCGTCATCTGAGGGTGGGGGTGACGGCACCGGCTCAGGGATTGAGGGTGGCGACGATACTGAGGAGGACTCTGAGGATGGGTGCGGAGGTGACTCTGGGTCCGGCTCTGGCTCAGATTCGGACGGTGGTGCTGACGACGATGGCGCAGAGTCTGCTCAGTCGAGGAAGAGGATGAAGAGGGCCTCTCAATCCTGAGTTGGATGGCACCGTTCTAGATGCCTTTGCTTTATTTTCCTTTTTGCTATTAATGTTAGCATACTGTACAGCCTTAGGTAGTTTTATTTTCTTTAAAACTTTGTACTTTTGTAAAGAGAAACCATGATGGAATGAAAACAGCTTTTTGATTCAAAAAGTGTTGCATTTTTATTCCGAGCATCGCATTACACCATTTTTCACAAAAACGGGATTTGAAGGAAATTGAACATTTGTGTATTGCACAATCAGGTAGTGAACCGACACGACAAACAAAACAACTTAAAGAACAACTCGATAAGTAAAACTACAACAACTCGATAAACAAATTGTAACAAACTCGATAAGCAAAGTTCAACAACTTGATAAACAAATTACAACAAACTCGATACGCAAAGTGCAACAACTCGATAAACAAATACAACTGTTAAACAGAACAGCGATATGCACCCGAAGTATAATCAAACTCAGGTTTTTCAACATCCTCAGCACACAGGAAGGCTAAGGCTCTCTGCTGGAGACAAGGGGTGGCTGCCGGCCACTTAAGCTCATTGCCGTCCACTTCTTCTCACTGCCAGCCACTAAAGTGGTCGGTCGGCCAGTAAAGGTGGCCGGTCGGCTACTTGAACTGGCTGGTCGGCCAGTTATTTTGGGAATCTCCAAATTGCTGCCACCTGTCCTCCACTTAGTGCCTTATCTTCTACAAAAGCTCCAGCTTCATGGTTTCTTCATTCCTGCTCCATTTTTGCCCCAAATGGAACCATTCTTTGCCGAAAAATTCTCGACTTGGATTGCGAACTTGGATGGCTCGGAAAAGTTGAACTTCCGGGGCTTCGGACTAAATGCACTATTCCCGCTGTGTTGCACTCCGCTGTGTTTTCCATTCCTCCATGCTGCAGCAAGATGTTGGAACCCGGTTACACACGTATTTAGCTTTGGTAGACAAGTGCTATGCCCCACAATCGAAGAGTTCCAAGCTTTGAGGGAATCTTGGCGCGACGAGGAGATCTTGCCCCAGTCTCGTTTTAGCTACATCCAAGCTTTAGGAGGGATGTGTGGGCTCACTTCATAGGATGCCCAGTCCTTGGTTCACAACAGGGAATTAGACATCCCTAGCTTGATTCATCGATTTTCTGACGCCGGTGACCGCAACGACCACTTTTGGCAAAGTTTTCGGCAACATGCCCTTTGCTTGTGCATGTTGGCCCATTTTCTGCTTGCCCCTGGCTTCGGAGGGTCTAGCATTCGTTTAATCGAGGTTGCCCAAGGCTTGAAAGAGGGTAAAAGCTGCATTGGCATGACACTGGCCGAAACTTTGATGGGCTTGGATGCTTTCCACCGCAGGGAGACAACCAAGTTTGCGGGGAGTCCACTACTATTGCAGGTAATGTTTCCCACCCTTCTCACATGTATTTCTCATATCACTCAGCCCACAGGCTCTGTTTTTCTCTCAAAACCCTTTCTCACTTTTTTTTTCTCCATGCACACCTCTCTATTCTTTAATCTCTCTTATTTTTCATCCCTCTTCAAATATGGCTGATAGAGAAATTGAAAGTAGTGGACGCTTGCCCAGCATATTCAGCACACGGCTATTTCTTCCGCCCTCGGTTGGTTGACTTCCCAAACGATGGATGAAGGTGTCACTGGATGTGCAGCAAATCAGCTATTGACATTGCTTGGCACTGCCCCTGATTTGATTTACCTGAGATGAGCCACAGTATGTCCCGGCAGCCCGGCATTCAGTTAGTTGGCTTGACACACTGTGTCTTCTACTTCCCATTCCGATTCCGGCGCCAGTTCGGGCATGACCAGACTTGCCCGGAAGAAGGGATAGAGTACCCAGCTTCATTTCTGATCCGAGGCTCACAGTTAGCTCGGTATGCCACAGCATGGAGAATAAGAGAACTTTTGGCCCCTACTTTCACCTTCAGTTGTGCCCTTTCTGGCGAATACATAACTTGGCTTGAAGATGAGGCACAAACCGGGCCTACTTTGGCATCAGGAGCTTCCATCAGCTCTGGGAGGGGACGTAGGAACACCTAACTATGCCCCCGAGTTTACTGCTTTAATCTGTACTTCTAAGTTTTCTTTTTGAATGTAATAAAAAGTAACTTCAATTTGTATCAAGAGTAGGAAAATTCTGTATTGAAATCAATGAATTTGAAGGTTGTGGGTACTGAAATTTTTCCGTTTGGTCCAAAAATGGTCTAAGTTGTAAAAAGATTAATTTGAACAAAATCAACTTTTATTAAAACTTTTCAAAACCATTTTCGATATGGATTACAACTGGACACGCCTGAGATCTATCCTTGAGATGCACAACCCCAGATCCAACAACTGGAAAGTTGCCCTTAGTCTGAGTAGCACTGCACTGGAGATCACAACCGAGCTCTTGAATGCAGAATAGACAAAGATGACCAACATGATCACATGGACATAGCTGATTTGGAAGTGTTTATGGCTGGACTTCAGAATGAAGTTGCCTACGTATCCCAAAGATGGAAATCAAGCCTTACGTAGTTCGGTTCAAGTTCACTCGTGTATTAACACTCTCCTTTTGCGCTCTAACTTTTGTCAAGGCCGCCCTTTCTATGTTTTTAACCTTGCGAGCTCAGTTTTTCTTATTTCAAATTTTTCATGCTCTAACTTTTGCCTAGGGCCCCCTTTCGGGTTTTCGGCCTAGCGAGCCACTCAGGGATAGTATTTCTTCAACTTGTCCATGTTGATCGGCTGGGAGAACTCTAGGCCATCTAGGTCCATAAGCACGACAACTCCACCCAACCAAATTGACTTGATGATGTAAGGACCAGTCCAATTAGGTCTAAATTTGCCCCTAGGGTCGTGGATGGAGCTCGGTTGTCTTTAAGCACCAAATCCCCTTCTTTTAAATTCTTAGACTTAACCTTCTTGTTGAAAAACCTAGCAATTCTTCGTTGATAACCCTGGACATAATACAATGTTTTCAGCCTTCTCTCATCGAAGAGCATGAGTTCTTCAAACCTGCTCTGCTGCCAATCTGCCTCAGCTATCTGGCACTCAGCCATTACCCGCAATGACGAAACCTTAACTTCGATAGGCAGAACAGTCTCCATCCCATAGACCAAGGAATACGGAGTTGCCCCAATAAAAGTTCGAATTGATGTCCGGTAGCCCTAAAGAGCAAATGGCAGCTTATCTGGCCAGTCCCTGTAGGTTTCCGCCATCATCTGCAGAATGTTCTTGATGTTCTTGTTGGCGGCCTCAACAGCTCCGTTGGTTTGCGGCCGATATGTGGATGACTTATGAAAAGCCACATTGTACTTCTCCAACAAGTCGATCACCTCCTTCTTGAAGTGGGAACCATTGTCCGAAATGATCTCATTCGGGACCCCATAGCGACAGATAATGTTATTTCTGATGAACTCAGTGATGTGTGATGCCTTCAGCACTGCATAAGATTGGGCCTCGACCCACTTTGTAAAGTAGTCTATCGCTACCAGAATATACTCATGCCCATTCGACCCCTTTGGAGTAACTGCCCCAATTACATCAATCCCCCAGACTGAAAAAGGCCATGGCGAAGTCATGTTGTACAGCTTCGATAGTGGAATGTTCATGTGGTTTGCATGGATCTGGCGTTTGTGGCATTGCCGAACAAAGCCAATACAATCCTCCTCCATGGTTGACCAGTAATAAGTCTATATAAGGATCTTCCGAGCTAGCATTACCCTGCTCATGTGCGCTCCACACTCTCCTCCATGGATGGCCTCCATTAGGTGCTTGGCCTCTTCAGCATCAACACACAACTTGCATCCCAAGATGACCCCGCTTGTATAGTTTACCCTCGTAGATGACGAACTGAGCAGCCATTCTTCGAATTGCCCTCTTATCTTTGGCATTTGCCCATGGTGGATAAGCCTCCTTTTCCAAGAAGTTCCAGACGTCATGATACCAGGGGTTCAAATCTTGTACTTCATCTATGGCAGCAATCAGCTCGTAGGCCAGCATATGCCGCTGTTCAATGATGATCGAACGCATCCAGACTCCCAAAGGGATGTCTATCATAGAAGATAGAGTTGATAAAGTATCTGCAAACCGGTTGCTCTCTCTCAACAAATGGGTGAAGGTTAACTTCTCAAACCTGGGAATTAGGACGTCTAGAGTTTGGTGATAAATTTTCATCATTTCTTCCTTCACCTTCCAGCCTCCTTTTGCTTGAGACACAACCAGGTTCAAGTCTCCAATGACGTCCAACCTTTTTGCTCCTAGTTCCAAGGCAGCTTCTAAGCCAACGATACATGCCTCATACTCTGCCTCATTGTTCGATACTTTGAACAGGAGTTTGAAAGCTAAGGGTATGTGGGAATTGTCGGGTGCTATCAGCAACACCCCTATCTCATACTCGTATTGGTTAGACGCTCCGTCAAAGTACATAGTCCAGACCTCTTCTTCAAGCTGCAGAATGGCCTCGTCTAGGAATAGATATTCTACTGCTTCATCTCCATCTACTGAGTGATCGGCTAGGAACTCTGCTACTGCTCCCCCTTTCACAGACTTGCGCGTCATGTACTTCAGATCAAATTCAGAGAAGAGAAGCAACCAATGAGCTAGCCTATCTGTAAGTGCTGGTTTCTCGAAGAGATATTTGATGGGATCTAATCTCGAAACCAGTATTATAAAGTGAGCTAACAAGTAGTGCCTCAACTTCCTGGTAGCCCATACCAAGGCCAGACAAGCCTTCTCCAGCAGAGTGTAGCGGGTCTCGTATTCCAGCATTTTCTTACTCAGGTAGTAGATAGCCTTCTCTACCTTATCCTCAGGTTCCTGCGCAAGCATATAGCCCATTGTCGTGTCGGTCACTAGTAGATACAGAATCAACGACTTCCCCGGCTCTGGCGACGACAACACAGGTGGGTTCTGTAGATATTGCTTGATCTACTCGAAAGAAAATTGGCATCGGTCATCCCATTAGAACTTCTTCCCTTTATTCAGGAGACCAAACAGTGGTTCACAAGTCAAGGTTAATTTTGCAATAAACCGTCTTATGAATTGCACTTTACCTAGAAAGCCTCGCACCTCCTTTTCAGTCCTTGGTGGTGGCATTTCTAAGATAGCCTTGATTTTGGAAGGATTAACTTCGATGCCCCTCTGTGTGATCAAGAACCCCAGCATTTTCCCTGTTGTAACGCCAAAAGTACATTTCTGAGGATTCATCCGCAACCAATACTCTCTGATCCGTTGGAAAAATTTCTTCAAGGTGGTGTAGTGGCCCTCTCTTTCCTTGGACTTGACAATCATATCGTCCACATACACCTCGACCTCTTTGTAGATCATGTTGTGTAAGATCGTGGTTGCAGCTCGCTGATATGTAGCCCCAGCATTCTTCAAGCTAAACGGCATCACCCTATAACAGTAAGTTCCCCACGGGGTAGTGAAAGCAGTTTTCTCCCTGTCTTCAGGTGCCATCATAATCTGATTGTAGCTCGAAAACCCATCCATGAACTAGAGCAGCGCATGCCCAGCAGTGAAGTCCACTAATTCGTTGATATGCGGCAGAGGAAAATCGTCCTTCAGACTGGCTTTGTTCAAATCTCTAAAGTCCACACATACCCGAATTCTGTCGTCCTTCTTTGGCACCGAAACTATATTGGCCAACCAAGTTGGATACTTAAATACTAACAGGAACCCTGCATCAATCTGCTTGGTGACCTCTTCTTTGATCTTCAGAGCCCAGTCCGAGCGGATCCTTCAGAGCTTCTGCTTAACAAGTCGGGCCTCTGGGTCAAGAGGGATCCGGTGCTGTACAATCTCAGGATCGATCCCAGGTATGTCTTCGTAGGACCACGCGAAAACATCTTTAAAATCTTTTAATAAAGCAACTAAGCGCTCACGTTCCTCAGAAGACAACGTGGATCCGATCTGGATCAACCGCGGGTCCTTCTCAATACCAACATTAATTGAAGTGATTTCATCAACCAAAGGTTTTACAAACCTCTCATGCTCTTGATCAATCAAACGTTTCAAAATCGGAGGAATTTCTTCCTCGTCGTTTTCATCAAAGTTTTGAAAGTCCTGATTAATGCAATAAACTAAAGGCACGGAAAAGTACTCAGAAGCCACAACGGTACCATTCTCATTAATAATATCTAGTTCGTCTGATTCTTCGGTTACAACCGACTCAAAGGAAAATGAAAAAGACGACCTGGACAGGACAATGGCATCCGGGTTATCAACCCTAGGAATACCTGACTGTGACTCAGACGAACCAGAATTTGATTCCAACTCCACAGACTTTGTGGAATCAGATTCTGGTTCACTACCTGACCCAAAACTACTAGATAAAAAGCCTTCCTCATACTGCCAGACGAGGGAAGGTGCGATGGACGCATCAAGAATGTGGGAAGATGGGCCCACAGCCGCTTGATCCCCAATCATGGAAACTGAGAAATCACCTCTTGAGCACTCCGGTGTGATCTGAGGATCTGAGAGGAGACAAGCCAGCGCCACTCCCATCTCAATTTCTGTGCCATCGGACTCATCCTCCTTGCACGGTTCAGTCTCAACTGGTAGGTCAGTCTGCTCGTCGGCAACTTCATCCCCTAACAACTGTAAGTCAAAAACGATCTTGAAGCCAGGTAAGCGTCGCTTCTCTAAATTCAACCATGGCTCCGGAAAGCCGCAAAACGGGAAATCTTTCCTCTCCCGGACAAAGTGTCCGTTCAGGGTTCCTTGGATAGGTCTATGCACTAACTCGTAGTGCTTTCCGGCTTGCTTAGCCTTGGCTCTTCCGGCCATTTCCCTTTCTTTCCTTGTCTAATCCTCTTTGGTAGGCAGATAACCTAAACCAAATGTATAAGGGTTGTGTGGCACTTCGGCCAATGTAGCGACGCCCTTCCGGCCACTCCTACCCAATCCCATCCCGGGCATATGTTGGAGCTTGTTCATGAGGTAAACAGACTGTGCACTGACATACAATCCCTCATCAACAGCTAGCATATCCTGCACAACTCGAGCCTCAGCTAAGGTGAATCCCGACAGAAAGACATCCTCCACGCCTTGTTCAATCTCCAAGACCGGTGTAGAAACCTTTGGTGGCAGATGTATCGAAGAGTTCCCAAAAACTATTACTACCCCCTTCCCGTGGGGGTACTTCAGCATCTGGTGTAAAATGGAGGAAACAGCTCTCACCTGGTGCAACCACGGCCGCCCAAGGTAGCTGGAACATCTAAGACATGAAACTCAATGTAATGCTGCCCCGGGCCGACCTGAGTTTTGATTCGTACCGTCCCCATCACCTCTCGACTAGTGTTATCATAGGCTCAAATTACCTGGGCTATTGGTGCGAAATCTGTGGGCTTCAACCCGATAACATACGTTGTTCGCGACGAACATACATTGATTACAGATCCCGTATCAATCAAGACAACTGGTATCCATTTCTCCTTACACTCCATAGAGATATAGAGCGGCTTGTTATGATCCGAGCCCTCAGGCAGTAATTCTTTGTCTGTGAATGTCAAGGTCGGTGAAGCTCCACCCGGGAACACCAATCCCACCAACTGCTCGAGCGTTGTATCAATTGAAAGCTTGGCCCTGTCCATGGCTGAAAGGATGGCCTGTCTATGCACCCTCGAGGCCATAAGCAATCCCCAGATAGAGATGTCTACTTGAATTTTCTTTAGTTGTTTCAATACAGCTTCCTCTTCCAGCAGTTTTTCTTTCTACTTTTCTGCTTCCTTATCTTTCCCGGATGCCTCCAGCTGGTCTAAGTGGGGGGGTTTGAAATACCGCCCACTTCGGGTCATATAGTCCAATTCTTTGGTGTACCAAGTGTCATCTGGTTGGTTTTGACCCCAGTCCTCGTCCATATGGGCAAGACGCAAGTCATCGTCTTCCCACGACCTCCCATCGGCAACCGATAAACAACTATCTGGTCCCGCTGTAGCTGTTCCCGTGCTCACAACACATTCTGCCCCCTCAGGTGCCTTGGCTTTTCTAGCCCTGTCTTCATTGTCAAGTCTCTCCTACTTAAACAACCTCAGCGCGGTTTCCTGTTCAGTGTCTACTGTACACAAACTGCCTAAGTCCCGAGCAAAATTCTCAGCACCGATGCTCTCCAGCGATTCTTCTTGATTCTCGGCCGTTCAGGCCACTACAGATGTTCCTATCTCTGACTGACCCTATTTTGATTGAGGCACCTCAACAACATCTGGCTCGTCACTGAGCCACCCTGCGTTATTTGTCGATCCATTCAGGTCAAACCAATTAATGCTCACATCCCCCGAGTCCTGCTCGTTAAAGAACTGCAGATTAGCAATGTCCTCCTCCAGCTTCACTAGGTCATCTAGCCCCAGACTCGGCCCATCCTCCTGGACAACATATACCTCTGCCCCTGTTGGCAACTCTACCCTTGGCTTAGCCTGGTCTGTTGACACAATATAACCACACGGCTTGTATGCTTTCTCTGTAAAGCTCCCAGATCCCTCAGGTTCTGAACCAACGGTCCCATTCTCCTCCAAGGTCACCCTAGTTCTGTCTTCGACAGTTACCACCACTGGCTTGGGCTGGGTTAGAGAGGTGCTCATCATGCACAAGTCTGTGCTATCTGGGATGAACACCTCAAGCTTAGGTACGTGGGAGGGAGTGATGTAGATGCTAGGGTCGTATGAAACAGCCGTGGTTTGGATCAGGTTTATCTGCCTGGGTGGAGGAGGGGGGTTGTTATGTGGTGGGAGTGGGTTAGTGGTGACATTTGGCTTCTCGGGTGGCGCAATCACCTTGTTGTCAATGACATCATGGATCTCATGACACAGCATGAAGTAGAGGTCGGTGTCATGACCGTACTACTGATGAAAGGCGCAGTATTTGGCTGGGTTATGTGTGGGAGGGAGGTTATTTGGTAGTGGGCGTGGTTCCAGAGGCTTCAAATGCCCCTTTTTGATTAAAACCCCCAAGGCTTTGAACAAAGGCATACAGCGGAGAGAAAGTCCTCTAACCCCAGGGTGGATTTTTTGCTGGTTGCGAGCTAGTTCCGGATACACCGGTGAAGGGTGTGGCTGTTTTTGGCGTAGTGGTGACCATGCCGATGTCAGAAGTTCTTGCGGCTACACTACTACTTGTAACTGCATTCGAACCGCGTGTAAATGCCCGCTTGGGCTATTCCTTCTCCTAGTCAATTAGACCTTGCCTCACAACATCTTCAATCTGTACCCCAATCTCATGCAAATCAGCAAAGGTGGGGAGGGGTAAGACGATCATTTTCTGCATCAGCTTGGGTTACAGGTTGCGCACAGCCATCCTTATCTGATCCTTTTCGGGTGGCCGAGTTGTCATCATGGACGCCTTGGCCCTCCATCGAGTGACAAAGTCAAAAAAGCCCTCTTTCGGCTCTTGCCTAGTCGCCTCGAGATCACGAGTCGTGACCTCGATTTGGGTGTTATAAGCATATTGGGCGATGAAGGCCTCAGCCATCTCCTCCCAACTTCTCTTTACTAAGTCCTCCAACATGGCATACCAGATGGCCGCAATACCTGTCATGACCCAAACCCGCCCCTGTAGGTTTAGCACCATAACCGGCCAGTAATCCGTGGATTACCAAAGGCCTCTAAACAGATTAGCAAATAATAAGGGGCTGCGGAAGCAATAATACAAAATAGACAAGGTCCAATGAGCTGTGATAACGTACATGGGACAGAACATTTCAAAACTTATTTATATATACATAAACATGCCAGTCTAGATACACAATATTTACAAGGTATTTACAGAATGTACTTCCCAAGACCTGACTTTACAAGACTAGCATGAATACAAAAAAACAGCCATGGCTTTAGGCTTCGTTCGGAACCTCCTCGGGAGGTACAACAGTTGGCTGACAAAAACAGAACAGAAGGCCGTCAACTCTGGCCCTGGTCATGCGTCGGCTCACCTACATACATAATATAAACTGTGAGCGAAAGCCCAGTGAATAATAATAAAGTAAAGGGTTTCAATGAATGAGTTCGTACAGATTCAGAAATCATAATTCAGTTCATATCAAAATCATAGTTTGTCCATATCATATATGGACAGAAATCATAAGTCATGATTAAGTTTACGTGATACATCCATTAGCATTAACAGAACAGAACAGAATGGATACACGTAAGGTTACGAATAACCAGTTCCATAAAGGAACCTCCGGATCCGGGTAACAGAACAGAACAGAAGCTGAGCCCCCGTAACAGGGCCTCCGGTACGGGTAACAAAGTGCAGACAGAAATAAGTTCCATAAAGGAACCTCCGATACCGGGTAATAGCTAACAGATATCACATGATGCTAAGGATGTCACGGATACATATCAGAAATTGAACAAGCATTCATTGTACAGAACATATCATTTTGGAAAACAGATCTTGTTTTATCACACAGAAAGTAGATACAGTTTGAACATAACTTTACTAAATTATTACTCATAGTTGGCCTTGAAACAGACAGACGGAGCAGATTGATCACACGACACGCGGCACGTGACCTACATAACACATAACGGACACACACTTGAAACGCACATTCTAATTGCACAAAACTTACGTCATTGGTTCTTAGTGTGTTTCTAACCTTAAATCCTCACTAAAGAGTCTTAAACATGGCCTAGGAAGGCCTAGGATGGAATGAGGATGCAAAGATGCCTTGGAAAACATTTTTCAAAACTTGCTAAAAATAGGGGTCTCGCTCGAGCGTAGCTTCCTTCGCTCGAGCGAGCTTGTCAAAATAGAGGGGTCGCTCGAGCGTAGACTCCTTCACTCGAGCGGTCTATAAAAATGAAAAAGTACTGGTTATTGAAATTTTACCCTCGATGCCCGCTCGATGCTCGCTCGAGCGTGAGACACAGCTCTTCGCTCGAGCGTAGGTCTCGTTGCTCAAGCATACATCTGCGTGCACCAAAAACCTGACAGCTTGCAATTTACGCTCGAGCCATCAATCCTTCGCTCGAGTGGAGCTCTGAAAAAACGATGGTCGCTCGAGCGTGGAATCCTTCGCTCGAGCGAGGAAGCCAAATTCTGAAATTTTCAGATTTGCCTCCCAAGCTCAAACCAAGCATTCAACACCTCAAAACTCGACCTCTTGGGCCCATTTTCTAGAAAACACTTGTAAACTCATAGTATAAGATGTTTCAAAGATCAATTTGTAAAATCAAAGCCCAAAGGCGAGTCAATTAAACACAATTTCAAATAAAATTTCAAGAACATAACTTAAATGTAACATGCATGAATTCTCATGACTTCTAATGCTCCAAAACATGATCCAAGGCAAGATTAAGCTCAAGAATAGGATGAATTCATGGACTATAACAAAAATGTGGACATGCATGTGGAAATTTATGAAGAACAACTCCAAAATCCAAGAATATATGCATGCATACATGAATGCACTCTCAAATCCAACTATTAAAACCAATTCTAGACTTTAAATTCTAATCTTCCATGAACCATGTAAGAATTAATCTTAAATTCACAATTGAAAGGGAAATCTCCTACCTTAAACCTTGAATTCCAAGTCTAGGAGCTCAAATTTGCAAAGCCTCTTCAATTCTTCTAATTTTCCAAGCAATTTTAGTTGAACTCAATCTTGTTCTCCTAGTCTCTCTCTCTCCTATGGTTTTGGTCAAGAAAATGGCTGAGAAGATATACTTCTAAGTGTAATAAGGTGTGATAAGGTTGGTCTCAAATCAAGCCACCAAGTGGCATAATGGTAGATAAGTCCAACTAATGTAATTTAGCTTATTTAATCTAATTTAATCATACCAAATCAAATTTCAACTAAATTTACCATAAAATCACATTAATTCTAATTAACACGAAACACCAATCAGTTTCGGATTTGGCTGCCGATAAGGCCTTCAATTTGCAGTTTAAAACATAAAACATGAACAGATCATTTTATGGCAAACAGATAAAAACACAAAGATAATGCAATACATATGCAATTTAATTCTGGATCCCATCTAAATTACTGTTAGGCATAACTAATCATGGTTTAGCATTAATCGGAGGTCGGGGTTATTACAATACCCGATGGGGTCCGACTGGAGAGAGATAGTTTCTAGAGTCTAGTCAAGCCCATCGGGCGTAGAATATTCAAGAACAGCCTCAAATGAACCATAGGATCGCCCGAGCCGTCAAAGCGATCTATGTGAGGCATTTTGAACCTGTCCGGCAATGTCACTGCCGAATCAGTGTAACCATCCTCCATATCTGGGATCGAGTTAACTCCTTGAGCTCGCTTGAGCAACTTCTTGAGCTTACTAACTTTCAAAGCTGTTGGATCAACCTCAGATTCAAACGGTGTATCTGTTGGGAAGGCCGGTGTTTTTGAAGTTTGTGGTAGGACTGGGAGTGGGACTGGCCCTGTTAGAACATCCATACTGTCCTGGACGGTAGCTGTATCCCCGAGTGTTGGAACTCTAGGTAAGGGAGAGGGTGGATGCGAAACAGATGCTCCGGCTTGTTATGGTTGCTGCTGTTATTAAAGCCTAGCAATTAGTTTTGCCAGCTGAGCTACAACCACTGCCTGACGAGCGATAACCTCCGCCTGACGAGCAGCATCATGCTGCATAGCCTGCATAGTCTCTTGGAGTTGGCGCATCATGTCCTCCATATTGACTGTGAAGTGTTGATCTGTCTGATTTGGTGTATATCCTCTCTCTGAGGTAGAAGTAGATATCTCAGCCCAACTATGCACAGGTGAGGTGGATAATGACCGTTGATCTGGTAAACACTGTACTGGTGATCTGTGCCTAGATGACCTCCGTCTCATAACCGGGGGTAATGAAACAAACACTGGTTGTTGTCAACTAGATCCTCAGATCGATGAATTTTTCCAACTCTGGTCCAAAGTGCTCGGGGGTATCTGCCTCGTCGAAAGCAATGATGAAACACTACCTTGCAAAAAGATAAATAAAGCAAAAAGGAAACAACAATCAAAAAATGGACAGCATTTCGGCTTAGATAAAGACAACACACAGTTGATATCATAAGCTGAATAATCTGTACTCAAGCATTGATCTCTGCCCCCAAATCACTGCCTCAAATCTGATACCCTAAGGTGAAACTGATACCCTCAAACATTGATATCTTCAGACATGATACCCAGACTTGCAACTGATACATACATCTTGTAGAGATACACCCTAATAGCACATATCAAGCAAGTGAGAGCCAAAACACCCCTATGGTGGGGTAGGGTTTCCCTGTCCTATTTTGTCAGGAACTAGGGTTTCGCTACGCAAGCAAACGGTTTCAAACAACCTACATTCGGGTGAGCAACCTGTCCTAGCTTGGAACAGTGTCTAAGGCTTTCGATATGCAACTAGGTCGAATGGTCAAAAAATGTGCCTCAGCAAGACCACCTAATATACCTCTCACACCAAACACCGAGAAGTGAAATGTGGATCAAACAGCACGGCGATGATCCAGATTTGAGGTTTGTGTTCCCATCGTGGCAGAGCCCACAACTGGTCAGCCACATGGCATACTTTTCCAAGCAAGCCTCCGGCAAACCGTTCAGGAATGGTAGATGGCAAACACTGTGACTTAGGCGTACCAATGCAAATGCAATGTAAAGAAACACATAAGTGTAGATAAAACAACATATCATGATGTTCGAGTCAAGTTCTCTAAATCTCCAGCAGAGTCGCCAGAAACTGTAGCACCTGACTTTCTCTGCGCCCTCCCTTTTCGGAGAAGGCGCGAATTGGTCGTCCTACAGTTCGGACTCCTGTCACGGTTCTGAATATAATCTCACAAAGTGCAATGTAAGATTGATAAATCACCAAAGAGTCCAAATCTAGCAATCGGTTTTGGAAAATTAATTTTGAATTAAAAAACGCCAAACATGGACTACTTTACCAGATTACAGAATCGCCACCGAAATATTTTATTTTGAGAAATTTAGGAAATCTTGACTCGTGCCAAAGGCCACGTGTCCGTCATCACCAAAGTTGCCTCAGCTCGGGAACTTGGGTACGAGAGGGGAAGGTCCTGAAATGAGCACCCCCGCTTGCCCGATCAAAGGATCAGCCTCTACTAATCATGATATGTTGTTTTATAAACACATGTGTTCTTATTCTGATTATTAATCTAACATTACTATGTGATGCGCGCAGCATACAAGTATAGACTCAATCACAAGAATTGGAACAAAATAACTCATGTTTGTTTTTTAAAATGGTCTAAAAGTGCTACTCGCAAGTAGGCTAAAGCGCGGATTTGCCACCCTCAAGTGGGCTTTAAAACATGATTTTGCCACTTTGCAAAGTGGGCTTAAAACTCACAATCATCGAGTTGTTCCAATTCAGGCAATAAAACCTTCACCCACAGGCATTCATGCAGTTTAGCATTTAAGAAAATAGCCTCATGGTAAGCATGCGATCATGGCAACACTCACACTCATGCAAATATGCTAAAGCGTAAAGACTTACAGTGTACTCCAAGCCAAAACAAAAGCTAGTTAGAAATATGCATGATCCTAACTATACAAGATGCCTAATGTAACACATGCAATAATGCAACTAAATAGGCTCGGCTATCTAAGATGGCATATGAATGCAACACTGTGATACATGTATTCAAATAGGTATTGAAATATGATACAGTTTGAATGATGCGCCGAGCCTGGTGCATGCAAGATAAATGAATGATACAAGCATGCAAGCATAAGGTATGCTAATCAAAACGTGCCCTAATCTAACCACTGAAAGCGGATAAATAAAAGGGAGAAAGAAGTGGGGTTGGAAGACATGCACACACACACGCACGCTTATTACAACATTGCGCCCTCTCGACGGAGGGTCCGAATAAACAAGTTATGCTACACTAAGCTAAGCTAATTATTACAAACCAATTAATTAACTAACTCTAGCTAACTAATCATTACAATCCAAATTAAAACAAATAGTTATGCTAAGCTAATTAGAATATTACAAAACAAATCAAATGACTAGTTACACGAACTAAACATAAGCGATGAAATGGTCTCGCGGGCGAAGGAGGCATGTATGCTCGATTAGCGCCATCCGGGAAATCCATTGCTTTGCCGTCAATTGCCTCTGTTTGTAGTTGCCTTGGTTCCTGAACATTGAACCAAACCTCCAAACTGTTTCTGCTCCAAAACAAGATAATTTCTGCACAAAATTGGACTGGTGGCCGGTCTGCCACAAAAAGTGGCTGCCGGCCACCTTAACTAGCCAATCGGCTAGTGAAAGTGGTCGGTCGGCCACTTGCTGTTCCAGACTTCTGGTTTTGCTGCAACAGAGGACAACAGAGGCACAACAATGTATTTGCAAGAATATGTATGCACAGCCACTCTCCTTGTCATGTCTTAAGCTCAAAGGAGTGTGGCGCTCGGCTCTTAAGCCACCAACCAAGCATCTCAATGCATGGTGGCCCGAAAACCAAGCTGCATAAGCTTAGTGAATGCACAAACAATACACAAAATGCCTCCACCCTATCATGCATGATCAAGGGGGTTGGCGACCAAGAAATGCAACACGTTTCATCACTTTGAGTATGAAACGTCCCATATTTCTTGTGTTTGGATTAACATCTGATCCAAACATAATGCAATGCAAACAACATGCTTATCTTTCACATGTTTTACTTTGCTCAATTCTTGTTTACACATTTTTCATTACCAAGCCATTCCTTAATTGGTTAAGTCCAATGTGCAAGTCCACTAAGGAGAGGAGGTCAACCAAGAGAATGGTTTAAGGCATAGGAGAGACCATGCCTTTGACTAGGAGGAACCCTCAAAAGAAGGTTAAATCCATTTAAGCACAAGTCTCGATCCCAAGCTTAAACACAATCTTAAGGCCAAACAACTCCCAAATGAAATGGAAAAATGAAGAAATGTGGGGGATGGCAGAAATTCAGTGTTGAAATGGCATGCTAAAGACCTTAAAGCATGCAAGCAATACAAGCATAACATGTTGAGGGTCAAAAACATCGAAGCTAGTAAAGAGCATTACACAAGAGACATGCAATACATAGCCTAAATAATCAAATCAGCTCTGGACAGAGCTCAATCATGCCAAATCAAAGGTCAAAACATGCTGAAATGGTAGCACAAAAAGTAAGAAACTCATGCTCATGTATTGGCTCATAAACAAGGCATAAAGCACAACTCTCAAAAGCTATGAAAGAGTGAAATATGTGAGAGTGTGACTACACTATATACACTGAAATTACATGCTAAATGATGCCAAAAGATGCAATCATCACATACACAACATGTTAAGGGCCCCAAAACTCAAAGCTAGTCAAGGCCATTTACACTGCAACCATGCAAGGCAGGCCTCTAAGAACCAAGACCACTCAAAATAGAGTTAAAGCATGTTAAAATATGATCAAAAACATGCTGAGATAAAGCTAACACAAGCTAAAATGATAGGCCAATTCATTATGCATGTTAAGCTAGTAAGCAAAATTACACTACAAGTGTAAGAAGCAAGCAACAAGTGACTTAATCAACCAAAAACAGAGTTAAAGTAGGTCAAAAAAGCCACAAAAACATTCTTGAACTAAGCTTCAAAAAGTTAGAAACACGTGCTCATTTGGTAGGCCATCAACACATGCAAACAAGACAAGAGGAGAAGGGACCACCCCCTCCCATTTTGGACCTCAAAACCACCTCCCCACCACTGAAATTCCTCTGGAATTCAGTGGTTAAAAGGCCAAAAAGAGATGGTTTCAAAAGCTTTAAAGGATGGCCCAAAAAGCTAGCAAATAAGCAATGAAAGAGGGTGGACCACCCTTAACTCCAAAAAGGACCCAAACCAACATTTTTAACACTTAAAAATAGAGGTTTTTGCAGTTGACAACTAGGCCAAAATAGCATGCAAAGGTGGCCCAAAGTAGTGTACAAAAAACAAGCTTAAAAGGGGTAAAACCTTACCCTTGAAACACAGCAACTAAAAGGCAACTTCTGAGCCAAAAACCAACTTTAGAAGGTCCAAACAAGCCTTAAGGAATCTCAGCTCCAAGGTCAAGATATTTGGCTAAGGGGGTTGTATGCAAATATGTGAAGAACACTCGCTTTCAAGCACAATAAAACACAATATAAAGAGAAAGCAAGAGAATTCTAAAGAGAGTAAAATTTAGCTCCTAAATTTTTTGAACCCCTCTAAAGGGGAAGGAGCCTTCCTTATATAGAGCAAGCAAGCAAAAAGCTTGCTTCATCCGTCCATACACGTGTATAGAGGATAAAGTCAGTGACCAATAGCTGGCCCAAAAGATCTGAAAATATCTGAAAAGGGAGAAAATTGGCCGCCGGCCACTTCCCCTAGCCGACCGGCCACTTCAAGTGGTTGGCAAGGAAGAAAAGTGGCCGGAAAGTGCCAAAAGTGGCCGGCAATGCTTTCCCCCCCCCCCCCCCAGGCAAGAGGCAACAAGGTTTGGCCCAAAAATAAGGCCAAAACACAGAGTGTTAAGAGGCTCAAAGACAAGACACTCAACCGAGAACTTCGGGAGCTCGAAACAAACACAAACATGTGCAATCATCGCGTACACAAACGATGATGTCTGAGTCTTAAGGTCGGTCAAAAATAGGGTGTCTATAGTGTAGAATCACCTATTGGTGGTGAGATTGTTTTGAAGCAGGGGTGTCGGGGTTGTGATATAGAGATTGCCGATCACCGACTTCTGTTTGCATTTGTGTTGCTTGACATGTCTAGTTTTGACGTTATTTTGGAAATGGACTGGTTGTCATCATATCAGGCTGTTATAGATTGCTACCGTCAGAGGGTTACTGTATGTACCTTTAGTGGTGATTGCTTTTATTTCTTAGGGGACCGTGTTGATAAAATCTTATCACCGGTGTAGGATCCGCGTGGGCGAGTGAGCTTAGTTACCTTCTTGCCAACTTCTTGAGTACTGAGTGTGATAAAGTCTAAGTTGAGTTGCCAAGGGTAGTTTGTGAATATCAGGATGTTTTTCGGAAGGATCTTACCAGTTTATCACCTCATCGAGAGATCGAGTTCTCTATTGATTTAGTGTTTGGCACGGCACCAATTTCTATGGCACCGTATAGATATGCACCTGCCGAGTTGAGTGAGTTGAAGATTCAACTCCAGGAATTGTTAGATAAGGATTTTATCCACCTTAGTACTTCGCCTTGAGGAGCACCATCACTTTTTGCCAAAAAGAAAGATGGTGCGTTTCAACTTTGTATAGATTTTCGAAAGTTGAACCGGGTTACTATTAAGAACAAGTACCCAATGCCTCGTATAAACGATTTGTTTGGTCAGTTGAAAGGGTCTTGTTGCTTGCCTAAGATAGACCTGAGATTGGGTTACCACCAGTTGAAAATAAGGGAGGAGGATATCTAGAAGACGACATTTCATACGAGGTATGGCCATTACGAGTTTCTAGTGATGCCCTTTGGGCTAACCAATACACCAGTTGTATTCATGGATTTGATGAACCGAATCGTCTGCGAGTTTCTAGAACGTTTTGTGGTCGTCTTTGTGGACGACATCCCAATTTAGTCACCCTCTAAGGAGGAGCACGAGGAACACTTGCGAGTGATACTTGAGTTTCTTAGAGCCGATAAACTATATGCCAAGTTTGGAAAATGCGAATTCTGGCCGAGAGAAGTTAAGTTCCTAGGCCACGTGGTATCCGGGGAATGGGTAATGGTAGATTAATAAAAGATAGAGGCAGTGCAAGATTGAGACCACCTAAGAATGCTTTCGAGAGCCGTAGTTTCTTAGGGTTGGCTAGGTATTACCGTCGGTTTGGGAAGGATTTCTCCAGATTAGCTTCACCATTGACTAGACTGGCGAGGAAAGGGATTAAATTTGTGTGGAGTAAGGCCTATGAGAAGTTTTTTCAAGAGCTTAAGGTTAAACTTACCATTACTCCAGTTTTGATTATTTCGAAGAGGGGTTTGGGCTATTCGGTGTATTGCGATGCCTCACGGAAAGGTTTAGGTTGTGTTTTGATGCAGGAGGGGAAGGTAGTAGCCTATGGCTCGTGGTAATTGAAAACACATAAGAGGAACTACCTTACTCATAACCTAGAGTTAGCGGCGGTGGTTTTTGCCTTAAAGATTTAGAGGCATTATCTGTATAGTGAGAAGTTTGAAGTGTTTGCTGATCACAAAAGTCTGAAATATCAGTTCACACAGAAAGACTTGAATCTGAGGCAAAGGAGGTGGATAGAGTTTATAGAGGATTATGATTTCAAGTTACATTGTCATCCGGGAAAGGCCAATGTTGTGGCCGACGCCTTGAGTAAGAAATCCATTAGTAGTGTAGCTTGTATTGCCATCCGAGAATGGGAGATGTTGGGTGCTATTAAGGAGTTTGACTTGCATCTTGGCGAGTCTGTTGAGTCTGCAACCTTGTTTTCAGTAGTTGTACAATCTATACTTGTGAACCGAGTGATAGAAGCGCAAAAGGGTGACCATTAGATAGAATCCTACCGGGAGAAGATTTCTTGTAGGAAGGTAGAAAGAGGCTTTAACATGTACTCCAACTCGAGTGTTAGATACCTTGACCGTCTCTTCGTGCCGGAGTCTTGCCAAGAGAAAGTACTCCGAGAGTTTCACCATTCACATTTTATGGTGCATCCGGGAGCACAAAGATGTATCATGACCTTAGCTGCCAATTTTGGCAGAGGGGAATGAAGAAGGATGTGGTCGTGCTTGTGTCAAGGTACCTTACTTGTCAACAAGTGAAGGTCGAGCATCAAAGGCCAATGGGTTTGTTGCAACCCTTGCCTATAGCCGAGTAGAAGTGGGAGCATGTCACGATGGATTTTCTTGTCGGCCTCCCGAGGACTCGATGGGGTAGCGATGCAATTTGGGTGTTACTTGACCGGTTAACCAAGTCGACGCACTTTATACCTATACGAGTGAGTGACTCAGTAGATTATCTTACCGATCTTTATATTAGAGACATGGTGAGGTTGCACGGGGTCCCTATGATGATTGTATCAGATAGAGATCCGTGTTTCACGGCTCGGTTGTGACAGAGCCTACAGAGTGCCTTGGGCACAAGATTGAACTTTAGCACTGCGTATTATCCTCGGACTGACGGGCAGTCAGAACGCACCATTCAAATTTTAGAGGATATGCTTCGGGGCTGTGTCCTTGACTTTAAGGGTTCGTGGGAGAGGCACTTGCCCTTAATAGAGTTTGCTTATAACAATAGCTTCCAGTCGAGTATTGGCATGGCACCGTTTGAGGCCTTGTATGGCTGACCGTGTAGATCCCCTGTCTGTTAAGCTAAGGTGGGTGATGCACCTATGCTGGGTCTGAAGTTAGTCAGGGAAATGATGGAGAAAGTTACACTTATCCATAAGAGGTTGGTTACGGCTCAGAGTCGCCAAAAAAGTTATGCCGACCATAGGAGGAGACCTTTGTCTCTTGAAGTGGGAGACCATGTATTCTTGAAGATATCACCTAGGAGAGATTTGATGAGGTTTGGAAAGAGTTGAAAGTTATCCCCTTGGTTCAATGGGCCTTTTGAGATCCTTGAACAGAATGAAAAGGTAGCTTATCGTTTAGCCTTGTTGTCACAGCTTTCCGGGGTTCATGATGTATTTCATATTAGCATGCTTCAGAAGTATGAGTTGGATCCATCACACGTGTTGGATTGGACCGACTTAGAGGTAGATGAGGATGCCTCGTATGAGGAGAGACTAGTGAGAGTCTTAGATACCCGGGACCAAGTCTTACGAGGCAAGACAATTTCCTTGGTTAAAGTATTATGGAAACATCATGGGGTTGAGAAAGCAACTTGGGAACGTGAATTGGAAGTCCATGAGAAGTATCCAGACTTATTTGTTGATGTTTGAACATGTATTGAAATTTTAATTATGTTAATGAAACATGAAAGCATTGTATATGTTTTGAGAATATGAAAACATTGTATATGTTGTGTATGTTGTATGTTTTGGAAACATGGATTTAATGAAAACATTGCAAATGTTTTGGGAAAATGTGAATTATACTTTCAATGTTGGAACTTATGTATCGAGTTAATGAGAATGGATGATTGGAGAATGGGTCATGGTATTGGAATTGATTAATTATCGTTATTGTGTTTGGCGTAAACGTAACTTTAAAACTTAATTTGAAATTTTAGGGACAAAATTCCCTAAAGGAGGGAGATTATAACAATTCTAGTTCAGACCCAATCCATTTCGTATTCTGGACTCGAGTTTTATGGTTTTGTATTGTTGTTCATGTCTTGCTTCCCTTGTACATCCTTAAATTTGGTTATTGGATTGTAGTGGTTGTGTTTGAAAGAGGTTGGTTGCTTAGTTTTCAAACCTTTGTTGCCCAGAATTTTGCTCCTCCGCTCGAGCCACACTTTTTGTGCTCAAGCGGGATCTGTGAACTCTCAGTACTTTTGTAGGTCTACAAAACTACTAGAAGGATGTATTCTACACTCGAGCGGTTCCATTCGCGCTCGAGCAACCTTTCTTGCGCTCGAGCGTTGGTCTATTGTCTGCAAAACTACTGAGAGTGTGCATTCTGCACTCGAGCGTCACTTCTTGCGCTCGAGCGGACTGTGCATATATTAGTTCGCAGCAGCACCTTTTTACATCACTTTTTCTCTCAAAACCCTAGATCCAAAGCCTCTCTCTCTAAAACCTACCTTCTCTTACATTTTCACCTAGATTTAGTGACTTCTCTACCCGTGTGCCTTTGTTAAAAAGGTAGAACATCTCAAGGGCTACGTTTTGATCCGAATAGAGCTTGGTTTCGGCATCTTTGAAGTCTCTCCATCTCTTCCTTTGGTCTTCTAAACTTGAAGTAGGGACTTTCTACACTCTTCTATGAGTTTTAGCTTAGCTATTTGTTGATGTATAAGAAATATTGGAACTTGGGGTGATTTTGAACAAACCTAGGGCTTTGGTTTAAAATCAAAAAGGGGTTTTCCAAATGTATGTATTAAAATTGGTTATGAGAGTAGATGTAAGGTTGTGTTGTGATAAATTTGTTGATTTTGATACCCAAGATGGTTTTGGGAAGAAAATGGGGTTTTACCCTAAAATATCTCAAATAGTTATTTGTATAGATAAATGAAATTGGTATTAGGAATATGAAATTGGATGGATGTTTATATAAATAGTGGAGTTGGATATATATTACCTCTCACCTATGGGAATTTGGATAATTTATCTGTCTTTGAGATTATATATCTATTTAGAAATATCTGTTTTGGACTATCGGTGGAGGATAGCTATGATTGTTGTAGAAATTGCATAAGGATTAGGTGAATTGAAACTAATCTCTTATTTGTTGTCATTGAATATGACTATGTCTGTAATACATTGTAAATGTATGATGTTTGGGAGGAGAAAGAGGTTGTACTCCATGTTTGGGAGAAGAAAGGGAATGGACTCCATTGAATTAAGTTGGCCTGTGTGTCTAGGGTGGAAGTCCCGAAAACTATACATACACATGGGTGTCGGTTCCCGCGGACGAAATATTCGTAAAATAGCAAATGAAAATGTTGTATAATGGTTGTGTTGGTTAGAAACCCATTGAGTTGTACCCGCAGTTTGGTTGTTTGAAATGAAATGGTGAATGACTCATGAACTGAGATATAAAGCCTGGCATGGCATGGTTTTGCAAAAGAGTTATAAATGATCTTATCATAGGAATTGAATATGCATCTCATACTTATATCTTTGTTAAGATTCATATATTGTGTTAGATTGTTTCTACTAGGCTTTAGCTTACCCTATTTGAAAAAAATCATTTTCAGGTGTTGGAGATATGCCTCCCCCGAGACAATAGTTTGCAGAGATTTGGAGCAAGAGCTTTTTTTTTATTGTATTTACTTGTATAGCCAAGGGCTTGATTGTATTAAGCTAGACTCATTTTTGTTGTAACCAAGCAATGACCTGGAAAGATGTAAGCCTTTAGGGCATATGAATGTCTGTTTAGTTTTCATTATTTTCTTCTATTTGTAACACATGTAGATTCAGGGTGAGCTACTTATAAACGTATATCGCATGTGTCATCTTTTGTATATCAACTCTGATGAATGAAAGTACTTTGCTTTAACTTAATTTCGCTTGTAAAATAGGTTTATCGTATTTATTTTGGGACGTTACATAATAATTGTATATGATCTACAAACTTAACTAGTTCATTAGAAAAAGGACACAATCTTGCGTCAATATCATTATTATTCAAACTACCAATCTTAAAGAGCCAATTCGCTATTTTAATTCTACCCAAAAGAAAATCTAATGTAGCGACTGTAAGGTGATTCCTAGAGAGAGCCAGATGTCGTAACATAAGATTTTGGTACTAGATTTATGCTTTAAAGGGTAATACCAAGATAAGAAGGATAGTGAGTATCGTAGGACGATATGGTGGAACCTAAAAGCGGATAAACTGGAAATATTTAAGAATAGAATGGATAAAGAAGGTACTTGGGACTTGGAAAATGATGTTAACACTATGTGAAACTCGATGGCCAATTGTATGAGGAGAATCTCAAGGGAAGTTCTTGAAGAGTTGAAAGGAAAGGGACCAAACTCTAGAGAAACTTGGTAATGGAAGGAAAAGGTTCAAACGGTAGTAAAGACGAAAAAAAAAAGTGTTTTAAAAAGTGGCAAAATGATAGAACTACAAAAAACCTTAAGAGCTATAGATTAGCTAATAAGAAGGTCAAAAAAGCAATGATGGAAGCTAAGTCGAAAGCTTATGATGACCTATACACTAGACTAGATAGTAAAGAGGGGGAGAAGAGAATATACAAACTTGCTAAGAAAAGAGATAGGAAAACAAGAGATTTTAATTAGGTAAAAAGACATGGTTTGGGCTGAAGCTAGATGTGAATAAAGCATATGATAGGGTAAGCTGGTCCTTTTTGGAGGAAGTTCTTTTAAAGCTGGGTTTCTTGGAAAAGTGGGTCCAATTGCTTAATCAATGTGTCTGCACTGTCTCTTTTTCTATTTTGGTGAATGGACAAAAATCTAAATTTTTTGAACCCAAATCAGGATTACAACAAGGTGACCCCCTTTCTCCATATTTATTTATTCTTGTCATGCAAGTTTTGTCTGAAGGGTTTGCTCACTTGGGTGCACATAATATTTGTCGGGGCATTTCAATTAGTCGAAATTCCCCACCTGTATCCCATTTACTTTTTGCTGATGATCTTTTTATTTTTATGAATTTTTGTCCTGAGGAGGTGTGGTGTCTTCATTGGTTTCTTCAATCCTTTTGTCGACAGTCAAGGTAAAAAATTAATTATTCGTAGTCCAAGTTATTTGTTAGTCTAAATGTTCCTTCTAATAAATTAGCTTTGCTGGATATAGTGTTTCAGATTCATCGTGTGAGTAGTCTAGATTTTTATTTGGGGGCAAATATGGACTTTTCATGTACCAAGAGATATGAGGTTTTGGGGGGTTTGATTGGAAAAATTCAGAATAAATTTCAAAGCTGGAAATGTGGCCTTCTTAACATTGCGGGAAGAAGTACTTTGGTTCGCCATGTTCTTTAAACAATTCCCATCTATACATTCTTTTTCTTTAAGATACTCGAAATGTTTTGAAGAAATTATTTGTGACCATTCAGGATTTCTTTTGGTTTTCTTCTAAAGGAAAAGGTCTATGGTGGTGAAGTTGGGATAGGGTGTGTTTGCCTACTGGGTGGGAGGGACTTGTTTTTAGGGATCTTGGAAGCTTGGCTCATTTTTCTAATATGGATTCTTTGCTTTCTAGAGTGCTTTCGGGTAGCTATTGTAGTAAGGAGGGGTTTGATAAGATTAAACCATATTCTAGTGCATCTTGGGGATGGAGGAGTATTTTATAGGGTAGGGATTTGCTTTTGTCTGGGGTCAAGTGGGTGGTGGGAGTAGGGGATCGGATTCACCCATTTGAGGATTAATGGATTCCTTCAGTTGATAAGGGGTTGTCTAATCACTTCACTTCAATGACTGTCTCTCATTTTATTGATAAGCAGCATAATACTTGGCGATTGAATCTTTTGAGGCTGTTTTTTTCCAAAAAAGTTGCATTAAACATATCCAAGGTATTCATGTGCCCGTTGAACCTGTGCTTGATAAATTAATATGGAATCATACTAAGTCTGGGCATTATTCTGTCAAGTCCGGGTATTGGCAGGCGTTAGAACGTTTGATTTTGCGTAAGCAATGGGTAGTTTCTCTTGATAATCCTATTTGGTTGTGCCTTTGGAAGCTCAAAATTCCTCTCAAATGATCTATGTTTTTGTGGAAATGTCTACATAGCATTCTTCCTATTAGACATATGTTGAAATGTCGGAAAGTATTAAATGATGCGCTATGTCTACAGTGTTTGAAGGAGGAGGGGACATTAGAACATTTGTTCTTTAAATGCCCTGATTCACTTCAGATCTGGAGAGGAAGCCAGTTAGGTTTGGATTTTTCAATTGGAGAGCCTGTTTTATTTATTACTTGGCTGGATAATTTGAGGCAGTAATCACAAGATATGAATTGTATTCCTCAACTTGTTGTTGTGCTTTGGGCCATTTGGAAGCAAAGAAATAGTGTTTTTTTTTTTTTTTGGATAGGTAAAGAAATAGTGTTATTTTCAAGGAAAATATATTGTCATGTGAGCGGGCCATTGCTTTAGCTAATGATTTGTTTATTTCATTGTCTAGAAGGTGTAAGAATTTATGTATTATTGATTGATTTGTTGTTGATTTGTGTTGTTACAAGATTGTTGTGTATATTTTGTATATTACAAGCTATTATATAGGAGAGGATTTGGGAGTAGGTGAGGTAGGTGAGTGGTGGTAGTGGATGGTAGTGGAGGTGGTGGGTGGTAGTGGAGATGGTAGGTGGAGTTGGTGGTGTGGTAATTTACACAATTTACAATTTACATTAACAGCCCCCCTCAAACTCAAGGAGGATAGGAACTAACCAACTTGAGTTTGAAGAGAGTAACAAAACAGAAAAATAGGATGACAAGTAAAAATGGGATAGGAGACACTGTATGGTCGTGTCGGACCGTTGTAGCAGACAGTTTACGGGGTCATGTCGGACCGTTGTAGCAGACACTGTGTGGTCGTGTCAGACCGATGTAGAAGACAGTTTATGGGGTCATGTCGGACCGTTGTAGCAGGACAGTTTACGGGGTCATGTCGGACCGTTGTAGAAGACAGTTTACGGGGTCATGTCGGACCGATGTAGCAGGACAGTTTACGGGGTCATGTCGGACCGTTGTAGAAGACAGTTTACGGGGTCATGTCGGACCGATGTAGCAGAACAGTTTACGGGGTCATGTCGGACCGTTGTAGCAGACACTGTGTGGTCATGTCAGACCGTTGTAGAAGACAGTTTATGGGGTCATGTCGGACCGTTGTAGAAGACAGTTTATGGGGTCATGTCGGACCGTTGTAGAAGACAGTTTACGGGGTCATGTCGGACCGTTGTAGAAAATTGTGGTGGTGCACCAAGGGGGCGACTTAGGGAGTGCGCCATGAGCGACTTATACATGATACTGTGTATAACCCCCCCTCAAACTCAAATAGGTGTGAAGATAGAAACCTATTTGAGGTTGAAACAAAGGGATTGAAAAAGCTGACCAGTGTAGAAGACACTGTATGAGTGTGTATATAGGCTGCCCAAAAGATATACATGGATGTAGATATCGAGCCCTCAAAAGTCGTGCCCTCAAAAGGTGTGCCCAATATTGTCAAAAGGCGTGCCATCAAAAGGCGTGCCCAATTCATCAAAAGACGAGCCATCAAAAGGCGCGCCAGACACGCGGCGATGCACGTGATCGACAGTGCGCGTGTCGGCCTCTTTGTCATGTTCTATATAAATCAATGCGGAGGCTGAGAGAACATGTGGAAATCAAACCAGTCTGAAACCTCTGAAAAACTCTGCCTTTGCTGAGAGAGATAATCTGTAACACGCTGTTGCCTAGAAAAATGGCCTCTTCTTCCCGAAGGCTGCTCACTCTCTTTCCCGACCTGAACGAGTCAACAAGAGAGATAACTGGTGCGGTGGCCAGTGAACCTCAACCAAACACCGCTGGTTTTGCTCCGTTGAACTTTCCGATGCGGTCTGTGGAGCAAAAAATGGCAGGGCAAACAGATATTGAAGCCAATCAATATACACTGAAGTCATGTGTGGAAACCATGACTGCGGTTACAAATTTGTCGAACCGGCTGCAGAGTAGGACAAATGAGGTGCAGCATTTGAACGGCCAACTGGCTCTGCTCCAACGCATGTATAAGGATGCGCGAGCAGAGATAAGTGTGTTGAAAGCAGAAAATAAGGAGCTGAAGCGGAAGGCCACCGTGATGTTCCGATTTGGAGGGCCGCCATATGCTGCAGTGGAGGAGCAGGGAGTAGTGATCATGCCCAGTGGAGTGGGAAACACGGAGGCAACACCGGCAAGGGCCGCCCAGGACGGAGGCAAGAAGAAGAGACCGGCGGCAGAGTAGAAAAATCCCGCCTGTGGATGTGTGTTGTTGAATGTTGTTTTTTTTTTTTTTTTTTTTTTTTTTGGTAAAAAATGTGATCGGGGTTGATCCCGGAGAGAAATAAAAGATGGTTTGTTGGGCAAATTGTTTTTTTTTTTTTTTCTTTGTGTTGTTTTGTTTTGTTTTTTTTTTTTTTTTTTTTGTTTTGTTTTGTTGTTTGTTTTTTTTTTTTTGTTTTTTTTTTTTAATAAAAGAATAATAATAATAATAATAAGAATAAAGTAAAGGAAAGCATGTGACCAAGGGGTGGGATAAGATTAAAAGAAAAAAAAAATGAAAAGAGGGGGACAAAAGTTGATGTCGGGGTTGGAGTGGGGCGGTGGGAAAAGCAAAGAAAGAAATAAAAAGAAAAGAAAAGAAAGAAAAGAAGAGAAATGGTTGGGTGGGAGAATATTTTAGAATGAAAAAATAGAGAAAAAGCTGAAAAAGAGGGAGGTGGTGATGAACTGGTAGTGTTTTTGTTTTTTTTTTTTGTGTTATTAAAGAAGCGTGCTCTTTTTGAGTGTGCTGTAAGCATGTCATCAATTAAAGATAGAACATATTCGATTGGTTCTTCCTGGAATAGGTCACGGAATATGCTAATGAACACGCGAACATAAGCTGGACCATCATCATCCAGCGATGCTGCTCGGTGACGTTCTAATCTGTTATCATAACGTCTTAACAGCTGAAGGCCAGAGCTCCTCGCCGGCCATCGACGAGCTGCGAGAAATGTCTGATGGCTTCGGAGTAGAGTCCAGCGTCGAGGGCGGCGATAGCGACCGTCTTGCGGCGGAGGAGGAGCTTGATGTGGCCAAGCAACTGGATTATGCTCTCGGACTCGGTCGGTGGAGGGGTGTGGGGTGGGTTGGGGAGAGATGATTTCGCCGGAGAAGCTGTCCTCCGACCAGCAGATGCTTTCGCGGCGGAATGCGGCAGTGGCGAGGCGTTTTCCGGCCTGGAGTAGGAGCATGGCATCCTCCATTAGACCCAGGTGGCAGCATGCTTGACCCAGAACCGAGAGAGGGGGTTTTGTGAGGGATGGCTGCACAGCAGCAGCACGAGGCAGAGAGAAGTTTTATGTCGGAGATGACGTGTCCGGCACGTTGACGGTGGGTGATATGAGGAACGTTAAGTTGCTGGTAGAGGATCTGACGGAATCTGAGGGAGATACTTGGTGGGATGCTGACGCCGTTATTATCTCGGATGAGGTAGTTGACGATGTCGTGCAAGGGGAGGTTATTCACTGTCGTGATGAGGCAAAGGTCATGGTTTCGGCGAGGTGGTGAAGCAGAACGAAGGTATGTGTAAAAAAAAAAAAAAAAATTTTTTAGCGGACTAGGTTGAGGTCCGGCGGGCGGCTAAGGTGAGGTTGCCGCCCGCCGGTAAAGCGCGAATACTAGGTTCTAAACCCGCTCTGATACCATGTAAGAATTTATGTATTATTGATTGATTTGTTGTTGATTTGTGTTGTTACAAGATTGTTGTGTATATTTTGTATATTACAAGCTATTATATAGGAGAGGATTTGGGAGTAGGTGAGGTAGGTGAGTGGTGGTAGTGGATGGTAGTGGAGGTGGTGGGTGGTAGTGGAGATGGTAGGTGGAGTTGGTGGTGTGGTAATTTACACAATTTACAATTTACATTAACAGAAGGCATGATGAACCAGAGTTGGTAGGAAGCCAGATTAAGGAAACTGACATTGTACCATCCTCTTCTGCATATGTAAATACTAAATGTTTACTTGCATCTGATGCTTATTATGATGTTTGTTTACAGGAATATAAAGTGCTAGTGGATGGCTCATGCAAACAAGCAGATGGTAGTGCTAGTGTAGCGTGGCTTTGTTATAATGCCAATGGTGAGCCAGTAGCACAAAGAGCTATCCATTTGCATCATGTCATCTTTTAAGGCGGAAGTGTTGGCTTGTCATCGAGCGATCCAATGGGCAAAGGATCAAAGTATTCACAAGTTGGAAGTATGAATGGACTCACAAGTTTTGGTAGATGTATTAGGTCATCGAGTTAGTCCCTTTTGGTCTTCTTCCACTTTAATTGTAGACATCAGGGCATTTAGTAAGTATTTTGATTATCTGGTTGTTTATAAGGTTAAGCAGCAAGAGGTCAAACCAGCACATGACTTGGCTCGGCTTGTAAATCATTTCCCAACTTAATACAATTATAGCTGGTTTGTTTTGTTTTCTCAAAATAAAAAAATAAAAAAAGATTTGAATTAGGTTAAGTGCATCAAGAGTGTGGACTCTAAGGTGTTAGTGAAGGACGAAAAGATTAAGGAGAGGTGGAAGAACTATTTTGAGAAGCTATTGAATGAGGAACATGGGAGATAGGTCAATAGGAGAGAAAGCAGCCGGTAATAAGGAAAACCAAGACTATAGGTTCTATCACAGGATTAGGAACTTTGAAGTGGAGATTGCACTTAAGAAGATGAAATTGAATAAATTTTTAGGACCCGATGATATGCCTATTAAACCTTGGAAATATTTGGGTAAGAGGAGGGTTACCTAGTTGACTAGGTTATTTAGTAAGATTTTGTTAACTAGGAAAATGTCAAAGGAGTGGAGGAAAAGTATTTTAGTACCAATCTATAAGAATAAAGAGATATCCAAAAGTGCAACAACTATAGAATAATCAAGCTAATGTGTCATATATTGAAAGTGTGGGAGAGAGTGATGGAACTTCAATTGCGAAATATAACAGAGTTATCAAAGAATCAATTTGGGTTTATGCCTAGTAAGTTAACAATGGAAGCGATTTATCTTTTAAGGAGAGTAATAAAAAAGTATAGAGAAAAGAAAAGAGATATTCATATGATTTTTATCAATCTTGAGAAAGCATATGATAGAGTGCCTCGGAATATAATCTAGTGAGTGTTAGAGAACAAATGGGTGACAAAAGGTTACATTGATGTGATTAGGGACATGTATGATGGTGTGGTGACCACTATTAGATTACATGCTGAAGAGACAAATGAATTTTCAATTACTGTAGGGTTACACCAAGGATCAACCGTAACTCCTTATCTTTTTACTTTAGTTATGGATGAGTTGGCGAGAAATATTCAAGATAATGTGTCGTGGTGTATGCGTTTTGCAGATGATATCATGTTGGTGGATGAGATTAGAAAAGGAGTCAACACTTAGAGACTTGGAGAGAAACACTTAAATCTAAAGGATTCGGGATAAGTAGAACTAAGATATAGTATATGAAGTGTAATTTTAGTAACAATAACAATGGAAGTAGAGAACAAGTGAAGATTCAGAACCAAGAACTACCTAAGAATAAACATTTTTGTTATTTAGGATCGATTATCACAACGGCTGGGAAGATTGGAGCGGATGTGATCTATAGAATTAAGCTAAGGTGGTGATGTAGAGTATAAGAAGCTCAAAAAAGGCTAAATTCAGAGAAGTGATGATACTTGGACATTGGAAAACACAATCTATACATAATCATGAATTATTACCCACATCCTTCCAAATTATTTATTAGCAAACACAATCTATACATATATACATATATATGTCTACAAAGGTGAATATCTAATGAAATTACCACGCGTGGGTCTCAAATTAAAGATATAATAAGTTAAAAATACCCCTACCTCAAGAATGGAAGCTTAACATGGAAACCCACTTGAAATTTCAACGAAAATGCAAAATAATAGGTACATATCTCGAACTAGACTTGTTCTTCAATTTTCTTGAAGGATCTAGGATGTATTTAAGGGAGAAATTGGAGAAATCAAGTGTTTGGAGCTCTAGGGTTTTGGTTATGGAGGAGAGGGAGAGAAGATAGGAAGAAAGAATAAAGATTTTGGGCCAAAAAGTGACTTTAAAGTGCCAAAATTCATGCAGACTGCTCGAGCGGACTTACTTCCAACATAGGTACCCAAATTTCAAACAGGCATAGCTCCCTCGTCCAAACTCCTTTTTAGGTTATTCTTGTATCCCCATCGAAGCTCCAGAAACAAGCTTTCCAATGGTTCCAACCTCACATCCAAATTCAAAGTGTGGAAAGAGAAAAAGGTGAAAGAGTGAAGACTACTCATAGAACAATTATCTGAATCAATGTTTTTGGTTCAATCTTGCTTTACCATTATGATACCACCTCAATCAATATTCCAAAATAAACCAAAGAGGCTCCAAGTATAATAATAAGAGTGTCAAGAGTAATCCCACTAGTCCAAGAAGTACAAAGTGTTACAGTTACCAACCATCCTAGTGTTCCAAACAACGTTTACCTCTGGCTTTTGGCAAAGGGACTTTGTGAATCATGCCTTTCGATAGACTGAAAAATTCGCACATATTATTATTAATAATGCCTTCTTGTTCTTCTTCTTCTTCTTCTTCTTCTTCTTCTTCTTCTTCTTCTTCATTTTCTTTTTTTTCAAAGAGCATGAGCCAGGGAAGTTGAGCGGAGGACGTATTGAAATTTTGCTTGACTGTAACAAATCGCCATGAAGTGCATACACCACCAAAAGCAACAAAATCTTCCAACGAATCTACTCAATTTACAATCAAAATCAAAACATCTGATACAATTTCTGCCCAATTTTCTATTTATATTTTGTACCTAAATACTAGAATATCTTCCAACAACTCAAAACTCAAACCTTTCAACTTCGAACCTAACCTTGTTACCTTGGAATAACAACAAGGAATCTAACCTAACAAGAAAAACCTACAAGACCGTATGCATGTATGTATTTATAACCCCCACAATCCGCCTAATCTAATTCAAACCTAATCGCAATAAGAATAGGAATATTAGGAGACAGTTTCAATGAGGTTGGATTCTTATTAATATTAACTACCAGGTTTAAACGAAAAATTATTTGGTGCTCCTCAGGTGCTACATAACGGTGTCCCTCATCAATTACCAATTTTAATGTCCTTTCATGTTCTCCAATAACCTAATACAAATTCATGAGTCTCACCTCCTCTACTAATTAAAACACCATTGGAGTACCACGTGGCAGTGCCCCAAGACCAACTAATAAATCCTCAATTGAAATAGCAACTCAACTACCTACCACAATTCTAGGGAATAGATCAAGACATATGTTTTTTTAAGATTACAAGGGTGTTTGAGAAGGAGAAATTATTTGGTAGTCTAGGACTATTGTTCCACATCATTGACACTTTACCCTAGTAAAGTTGTCTCAATAACTTAATAAAATGGTATTAGATCTTATAATTTCAATTAATCATGTCAAGTTAGAACATAGTATGACAATGTCTCAAGACCACAACATAATTTTTCGTCTGAGGAATGACTATTTCAAAAAGTCGTAAAGAAAAATAATGAGAATGATATGATGGAGTATTTTGACTTAGGAAGTCAACGTGATACTTCTCGATAGCTTAGGAGGTATTCGTGTAAATAACCTTGTTTTTTAAATACAATTTTATCTTTAAATTTAATTACTTAAAAGTAGAGTTGTACAATAAATCTAGTAGAAACGGTAAATCAGTCCAAATCAAACGAAACTATATAATTTGGTTGTGTTCTTTATTGAACAGGTGTCGTCCTAGTTTAATAAATAATGAGAACCACATAAATGGTCCTATTAGTGAATTTGCTTAAAAAAATCGCAGTCCAAACCAAATCGAATCAATAATACATACACACACACACACACATATATATATATATATATATATTAGCGGGTGACACACGCAATACGTATGCAATTCAAATAAGTAAGAAAAAAATAAATAATAAAAAAAATTAATATTATAATATATATATTACCTAAATGATAAAAATGTTCTTAAAAATTTTATAATATACAACTTACAAAAAGTGTGTTTAAATGCTTATAACTCAATAAATTTATTACATGGGGAAGTACCAAAGACTCAAACAAAATTTAAGAGGTCTTTCTCACTTTTACACCTTTTCGTCTCCTTGTCTTCATTATGGTCTCCTTATCTCTCTCACACTCTCTTCCTATTTCCCACTAATTGATGATTATATAGTTGTTGAAAAGTTTTGAAAGTTCATTGCTTGTTTCTTTTGTGTTTTTCGATTTTGATGTTGGAAATCTCACTTGATTGATGTTTTAGGTTTTTCTTTTAAGGATCATTTTGTTTTTATTTATTTTTTGCTTCTACAAAAAGAGCATCATTAATCGATCCAAGGCTAAGCCATTTTTTTTTTGGTTTGGTTCTCAAAATTTCAAAACCTTTAGGACTAGTTTGGTCGCTAAATTTTCTTAGAACTAAACCAATCCGAACCATATACACCCCTACTTAAAAGGATCTAATTTAAAATCCTAATCTTCACCATTTTCAGATCTAACCACAGGCGTTGGCATCGGTATCATTGTGGCAAAAACATAGCCACCCCTCCTCGCATTCAGTCGCCACTCCCAATTCCTTATACATTTTTTACGGTCACCTTTAGCCACTCCCTCATCCTTTTTCAATTCTTCGTCAACTTCCAAACCCCCATTTTCGCCTCCATTTCTTCCCTTATCTGCACCTTCCCTATCGCCATTATCGTCGCCTAATCCTTCTTCTTCTACTTCTTTGCCACTGTGACCCCATCCACCTTCTTGTCACAAATCCCCCATCCCCAACCTATAAAGTCATTAGACATGACTTCCTACTCAAGTATTGTGCTAGGATAAATATGCTAGGCTGATTTGTTAGGTCACAGAAAGTTAGACACATGGGCCTAGCTCATCTTTTGACCTATTCCGTCCTAGACATGGACCTGGCAAATCAAGCTTACATGCACAACGTGGCCTACTCAATGAAACTCCGTTTACTACTTAGTGAAATTTCATGTATATTTTGGTGGAATTGACCCCTATATATATACATGTATGTATTGAATAAATATTATTTATCATAATATATGTGTACATACATTTTGGTGGAATTGATCCCTGCATATATACATGTATATAAATAAAAAAATTGAATAAATGATATTTATCATAACACACACACACACATATATATTTGGTAGAATTGACCCCTATATATATATATATATTAGTGGAATTTACCCATATATATATAAATATATATTTTTATTTACATGTAAACACTTTATCATTAATTTCGTTAATCATTTTTCGTATTAAATGTTTGAATTTTACTTTTATCATCATAAATATTTTTAAAGGTAGATCCATCAACAAAAAAATCTATAGATTTGGAAACACAAGATTGTAAAGGCGGTGTAAGGTGCCTAACACATTCCTTACCCGTACCAAAAAGCCCCCGAGCTCATCTTTGATTTTTCAAGGGGCAAAATGGAAATCACTATCAAATTCATCCCCAAAATAAGATTGCGAATTTTGACAATTTTAGGTGACCTAACACATCTGAATTTCATGTTAGATGGCGACTCCAAATTTTTCTTTAAAACCCTATGGTTTAAGTTTCAACTATTGAATTGTATTCTTTTTGTCGCATAAAGTCCTAATTCATCTTGAATAGGATGGACAAAAATTCAAGTGCGACAAATATCATGACCACAACATGATTAGATCTCACCATCATCAATGCCATATCAAAATTATATCATAATTTGCCAATAGGTCACCATATAATCTGCTAATTTAACACACTTCATACCTACAAACATATATCATTTTTTTACCCATTAAGGCCACTGCAAAAACCTTACCACACCCTACCCCTTCATTCTCAATCTGCCAATTCCTATCAATATATAACAATCACTCTCCCAAAACCACGTACAAAACCAAGTACCACAAAACCACTCAACACCACCAATTAGATACCCAATTTTAACTTTCTCGAATTTATTCTAAATAAAATTACATGGTTGTGATTGAATTTGTATAGTATAGGAGTCATAGGTAGAATAAATATCAACCGCAAAAAGATAATTCCAGATAGTTTCTAAGTAGTTAGTCAGGATTTATAATAGGGAAATTCTACTATACGCCCATTTAAAAATGGTGTACCATATGCACCATTAATTATGCCATTTTATTCTTTAGTTATGACCAATTTTGTTCTTTAGTTATGACTCACGAATTCTTTAATTATACCCCATCTTGTGTTTAGCTATGACATTTTTTTAATTATAACTCAAAAAATAAAAATTATGTTATTTTTTTAATTATGTCTAATTGATGAGCAGTAATAGTATTAATGGAAAATATAATCCATAATGCAATATTGTGGCTACAATTATTATAGATATTTAGGTATTAGTAGATATTTAGAGACTTTGGCTAAGTCTACAAACAATAATCCTATATAATACTCTATACCAATATTACTATTTTCTCAACAACAACAACAAAAAGATGATTATGGAATTGGATTGATAATTTCATAGGTTTTACAAAAGTATGTTAATTTTGAAAACATGATGACTTTTATAATATTAATGTTTTACATTTGTTTTCCGAATTAAAAATTTTAAAAAGAGTTTAAACAAATAAGTATTGGAGCATGTGTGAAGGTAGAGTCTCATATCAGAAAAAGAGTAAATAGATGAATCTTAATATATATTAGATGAACTCTCCACTTATAGGCTTAAGTTTTTAAGTAGGTATAAGTTACTATATGAGAGGGTTCAAGAACGTCGTTGGAAAATTCGAATATCTTTGAAGATCCTTGAAGAACAACTTCGAATTCTCTAGAAGATGATGAGAGGCTTAGATTCTTCAATAGTCTCAACTCAAGAACACAAGAGTAAAGGAGATGATAGAGATAAGAGATTGGGTGAAGAAGAAGGCAAAGTAGCTAGCGAGAGAATAATGGCAAGGCTCTCCCATGGATCTCCCACTTTCACTCTCAAGGTTGATAATGGAGAAAGGAAATTAGTTCTTTCCCAAGAGTTAAATCTCCAAAATTCATCCCTTGTAAAGCTATGGGTGGGTGCTATTTATAGGCACCTCATGATGTAGGATGGAGCCCATGTGCAAGGCACATGGAGAATATTCTCTCTAACCACCTTGTCCGAGGAGGTGACCTCTCCGAGGATGAGGAAAACCCCGAAGAGGAGATCAACCTCTCGACGAACCCTTCTTCTTAGCCACACCTAACCAATGATCCCCAATCATCCCAGAGGGTCAGGGGTAGTTCCAGAGGACGTCCTACCGCAAAAGGGTCAGGGGTAGTTCAAGAGAACGCCCTGCCGCAAATATTGCCGAGTCTCAGGGACCCCCTAGATAGTGCCACCTCGACCCGGGTATAGGCTAGTTTAACCGAAGAGTGAATTTATCTCCACTCACCATCCTCGGGATCGAGTCCTTTGTTCGAACTCCATAACGCCCATGGTTCTGGTGCGTAGATCCCGGAAAGCTCCGAGCCCGCAAGTGTTTTGGGACTCATTAACGGAGCGACTTCTAGATTGCATCTGAATCGGTTCGAAGCCAAGTGCGTCGGACCTCTAGGTTCGTGGATCCGAACCATTTCGAGTCCGAGTGTCTCGGATCTCTAGGCTTGCTTAATACCCTTTCGAGTCCGAACCCAAGTAAGTCTCTAAGTTCGTAGATCCGAACTCTTTCGAAGCTTAGGGCCATTCAACACATTTGATGGCAATAAATTCGGACCCGCTAATCTTGGACTTGCGATAAATTCGGGCCCATCAACCTTAGACTATTAGGCCTAATTAATTTAGTGGGCTCAAATTAGCTCCTCTTACATTTGCCCCTTGCGTGTATGAGAAATTGTAGTTTTCTCGGACATGCATAGTTTCACCTTATTAGCCATGCTTCGCATTACGTCTTCAGGAATATTTGGTCTTTACAGAGTCCATGGATAAAGCTGAGGGCTCACCGTAATTTATAGATAAAATCAACAAGTAATATGAAATAAATAAATAAATAACCTTCTCTCTTTTTCTTTTTCTTTTTTCTTAACCCTTTTTTTTTTTTGAATTAATTTTTTTTTTTTTTTTGGTAAGTCAAACTTGAGTCTTCAATTCTTTTGAACAGCATGCATATTCCAAATTCTTCTAAAACATCTAAAATAACTAAAGATCCATTTTCTTATCCCAAGAAAATAAATAAATAAACAAATGAAAAAAAGCACCCATTTTTTAATATTATTAAAATGGTAAGGCTCAAACACTTTTATGGGTTTGGAAAATACGGCAGGCCTCTTACATACATATATATATATATATATATATATGTATGGAATATATGAGGGTATATTCAAGGGAATCTGCTTATCCTTTTGCCTATTTAAAGAAAGAACAATGTTACAGACCCCCAGTGGGGGTCTGACCCCAATGACGTGGCACAGCCTCGTTAGTTGAAAAAAAAACATTTTTTTTTCCCCACGCACGACCCCCAGCACCCCCACTGGGGGTCGGAGGCATTTTCCTTAAAGAAAAAGACAAAGAACCCTAATCAATACATTTCCTTTCTTTTTGCCTACAGTCGCCAACACCACCAAGGATCCTCTAGAGTGTTTTTTTCCTAAAGTTTCCTAAAGTGGTGTATTGTGTGGTTGAAATTTAATGCTGAAAAATTGATGTGACTTGTCATTAAATCTGAACCACACAATGCACCACTCTAGGAAACTTTAGGAAAAAAAACTCTAGAGGATCCTTCCTCCGCCAACACCATCTAATCTTTTTGAAAAAAAACTTATTCTCAGTCGTCTCTCTCTCTATAAAACAGAGACCAACCCAGGCTTCTCTTTTTCTTTTAGAAGGCTCTGTGTGTTCAACACCAGAAGCCACTATCGTGCTCTCCTTTAATAAACTAGGGGCTGCTGCAATACCAAAGGCCAACGTCATACCAGAGCTTCTTCATGTTTTTTGCAACCCGTTGAATACCACTGCAGCCGTCCTCCTCCTTTAACATTCTTTAATCGAAGCAACAACTCAGTGCTCTTCTTTAACTTTTGTAATCACTAAAGATTGCGCAGACCATCGTGATCCGCCGCAGCTCTGTCGCAACACCAGCCTGCCTATCGTCGTGCTGCACCCCGTCGACCTACGCAAGAGCTAACCATAGCTCAGCCCTGCGCGCTTTGTTCTGGCACCTGTGACCTCACTGCTGCTTCTATCCGTGGCTAACCAGCGCTGGCCACGCCGCCCACTCAGTGCAGTGTTGGCCTGCCCAGCATCCTTCTAGCCCACTGTTCACGCACGCTACTCGCACCGTCATCGATCTACTATGAAACCCATTTTTGGTGGGCCTTGGTCTTCCTCTTAACTATTTTTATTCCTTTCACTGTATTAGATTTGTAAATACAAGCTTAAAACCCTTTTTGTCAAACCCATTCTCAGCCCACTCTCTCTAACAGAGACAGATTCAGAGTTCGTCTTCTTCAAGGGGGCTCTGCTTCGCAGTTTGCTCACTACCGACTGCTACAATTCTGGGCACTGACTGCTGCAACTCTAAGTGCGTCGCCAACCTGTCACAGCCCCGACTACTGTAGATGTCATGACCCAAGCTACTACTGACCTCTCTTTGCTGCAACTCCGACCACTGTTGGCTTCAATGGTTCCAACGCAGACCACACACGTTCGCCCACTCAACGCAACGTGTGTGGTCTTGCCCAGCCTAACTCAATCTTGTTGATCTTGATCGAAGCCGACTCTGCTACGTCTTCAACACTGCCTTCGTCCTCAACTGTCCAACGCCGACTACGCACGTTGCCCTTTCAACGCGACGTGCGTGTGGACCTGCCTAGCACTGCTCAGCTTGTCATTGGCCTCGAGTGTACTTGTTTCATATCTACTGCCCGTGCTTGTGATTTTAAAATTGCACTGTAAAGCTTGAATTTGCTTGAAAATGTAAACTTGACTTGAGAAAGACGAATTCCTTTATTGTACAACCCATGAATCTTTGTTGTTGGCCATTTTGTAAAACCAATTTGAATTGTTAATCTCATATAAACTGAGTCACTGATGCTTGAAAGTTGTTTGAACATTGACAACACTTGCACTTGATTTTTGAGAGAAGATGAGATACTCGTTGAATTTTATTTTTAATTCTATTGAAGAAATCCGGGTTTCTTTGATCTTGTGGATGCTTGGGAAATAAATAGTTGATGCCAAAAATTTGTTTAATCATTGTAGCTTCATGTTGACTTAAGAGGAACCGGCCCTGAGAGCCAAAACCTTGATTGTTGTGTTTTCAAGAACTTGCTCATAGTAATAAAATTGTTGTAGCTTAAACAGATCATTATTATTTGTTGATGTTGTCCCATTCTGATAATGCCTGAATCATGATCTGAAATTGATATTGTTTGTCTCGTTTGTCAGCTTTACTATTTCAGGCAAATAAATTTTTGTGCAAAATCCACGACCCCGAGGCCTTCAGAATCTTCACTAATGAGAGCAAGGGCTATCCTTCGAAAGTCTGAACGAGAGCAAAACTGTCCCTCAGGAGTCCGAAAGTGGCATACACCCTACTTCAGTAAGAAAGATCCCTCTGGACGGCAACCAAGTCTACCAAGCTTGCACCAATAGAAGTAAAAATTGTCTCTCAGAAGTCTGAGCAGAAACAAGGCTATCCCTCAGAAGTTCGAGTGGAAACGAGGCTCTCCCTCAGAAGTCCGAGCAGAAACAATGTTGTCCCTCAGAAGTCCGAGTGGATGTGCACTTCTACTTCGGCAGGTAATGGAAGCAAAGGCTATCCCTCGAGAGTTCGAGTAAAAGTCCACTCTACTTTGAAAAGAAAGATCATCGGAGCTCGTATTGATGAAATCAAGGGCTGTTCTTCGGACCCGCACTAATGAGAGCAAGAGTTGTCCTTTGGAAGGCTCTCCCTCAAAAGTCCGAGCAAAAACAAGACTGGCTCTCGGAAGTCCAAATGGATGCGCACTTCTACTTCGGCAGTTAATGGAAGCAAAGGCTATCCCTCGAGAGTTTGAGTAAAAGTCCACTCTACTTTAAAAAGAAAGATCCTCGGAGCTTGTGTTTATGAAATCAAGGGCTATTCTTCGGACCCGCACTAATGAGAGCGAGAGTTGTCCTTCGGAAGTCCAAACAGAAGCAAGGCTGTTCCTCAGGAGTTTGAATAGTAGCACACACCCTATTTTGGCAAGAAGATCCCTTCTGATAGGCCACTGAGTCTCGAGGGCTGTTCTTTGAAAGTCTGAGTGGGAGAACACACTCTACTTCAGCAAGAAAGATCCTCAAAGCTCGCACTGATGAAAATGAGATTTGCTCTTCGAAAGTCTGAGTGGGAGCACACACTCTACTTCAACAAGAGAGATCCTCGAAGCTCGCACTGATGGAAACGAGGTTTGTTCCTTGGAAGTTCAAATGAAAGCAAGGGTTGTTCCTCGGAAGTCTCGGTGGAAGCATACTCTTTTCCTTGGCAAGAAAGATCCCTTCTAGCGGGCAATCGAGTCTTGAGAGCTCTTCTTTAGAAGTCCAAGTGGGAGCACACATTCTGCTTCAACAAGAAGGAACCTCGAAGCTTGCATTGACAGAAGTAGGGGCTATTCTTCGGAAGTCCGAGTGGGAGCACACATTCTACTTCAGCAAGAAAGACCCTCGAAGCTTGCATTGATGGAAGCAATGGCTGCTCTTCGGAGGTCCGAGTGGAAGTACACTTCTACTGTGTCAAGAAAACTCCCTTCAGGTTGGTAACTGAGTCTACTATTCCTCTTTCTTCTTTGAGGGGCAACAAAAATTGAAAACTGTTTCAAGCAACATAACACAATGAAGATATACACTGTAGAGAAAATAACTTCTAATGGAGATACATAATATGAAAGAAATAAATTTCTTCATGACATAAGAAAGATAGAACTTCTTGGATAATGCAGTAAATGTAAATTTTAAATGTCATAGATAGACTTCTTCCACGGAATGTTGACATTTGCCCCTAGAGTTGCAAGGTCATTTGAAAAGCTTTCACTAGCTGCTCGGGCTGTGGCCGTCATACACCATCATAGCCACATCTTCTAAGATATCCTGGGGCCCCTATTCTTTGAACTCTAGCTCATCCGCTTCGACTTTGTTTCTAAAGATCTTCTTAAGTGTTCGGCACTTTTCTGTAGGGTGCCCTAGTGATCGGTGGAAAACACAATAATTAGGGCCCTTACGATCCTTTTTCAACAAAAGCTCTTCGATACGAGGCAACTTCGGTTCCCCATCTGCCACCCATTCTTTAACTAAGGCCTTCACCTCCTCAACACTACATGGAAAAGGAGTGTCATTTTCGCAGTTTTTCCTCTTCTGACCTCTGAATTCCTCCCCCTACGACTTTCAGGTAAAAGACGCGGAAGCCGCAGTGACAGAAGGTCCTCGGGATGACTTGAAGCTGGTTTTATAACTAGTCTTGAACCCGATCTCCTGAGACTGAGGTATGTTGATGTTCCGGGATGCTTCAATTAGTGCCGAGAAGGTAGGTAGCTTGTGATTAACAAGAAGCATCTTGTACCCATTCAATGCCCCTTCAACACAGATTTGGACCAAATAGCTTTCATCCACAGCCTCATGACAGTCCACGGCTTTGTCTTGGAACCTTTTCACATATTCGAGAATGTCTTCACCCTCCTGCTGCTTTTCCTTACACAGGGTAAGTGTGGTCACTTTCTCGGCCACTTGAAAGAATTTGGCGTGGAATTTGTTAACCATTTCCTCCCAACTTCGGACAAAATTTGGGGCCAAATTAACATACCAACTATATGCTCGGTCAGTGAGGGACTTAGAGAATTCTCTCAGCCGGAGGACGTGGTTTGAACCATGAATACCTAGAGTCTCGATGAATCGCACAACATGTTCTCGAGCATTTTCTTGTTTGCCATCGAACTTGATGAACTTCGGCACTGTATACCCCTCGGGGTATGGATAGCTCAGCACCTCAATAGGGTAAGGTGGCTTGACATCCGGATCAGGCAAAGAGGGTAAAGTCCTCTTGCCTTGTTCGAGATCGAACATGGCTTGCACATCGGAGAGAGTGAGAAACTGTTGAGGGAGAGAATTTGATGGTGGTATTCTCGGAACCTGACTTGTAGACCCGAAGACCAAGCTTGGAGCAACTTGGCCAATTGGGTGCTGAGAATTCACCATCGGTGAAGACACATGATGATATTGGCCATCGACACCTATAGACACGTCATTTGGTGATGGGACGTTGCATTGGGCCCCATAAAGTTCATTGCACGCCATAGCTATACTGGGTTGGACTTGCAAACTTGGCGTCGGAGCCAAAGGAGACCCACTCGGTACATGAGTAGAATTTACAATCGGTAGAATAAAATTAGGCATGAATGGAGCATCATTTTGTAAAGGAATTTTTGTAGGCCTTCCTTGAATTTCCACATTCGCTGGAACACCATTCATCGCGCCGGAAACTCCTCCAACCACCGATGGACCATGGCTCAATCCTCCAGGTGTGTGATTTTGCGCTCCACGGGCCGCAGGTTGGCCATGACTTGTTCCTCCTAGCACTTGATTCTGCACACCATTTTGTACAACATGAAGTTATTGATGCTTGTCGATGCCGACTTGACCTCCATTTGTTGCTGGTGGTGCAAAATTCAAACCCATCACCAACATGGTATGGATGAGATTTTGAAGGATCATGAGAATCTCTTGTTGAGTGTGTTGGAGTCCTTGAATGGCTTCAAGCATGAGAGGTGAGTCTTGAACTTGAGTCCTTTCATTGCCACCATTGGAAAAGCTTTGTTGATGAACTTCTTCTTCTCTTGCCATGTTCACCGGAGTTGTGCAGATTCCAGATCTTGTTGAGACCATTAACCAATCCGCCTCCCCAGAAGAGTCGCCAAATGTATGAGAGGGTTCAAGAACGTCGTTGGAAAATTCGAATATCTTCGAAGATCCTTGAAGAACAACTTTGAATTCTCTAGAAGATGATGAGAGGCTTAGATTCTTCAATAGTCTCAACTCAAGAACACAAGAGTAAAGGAGATGATGGAGATAAGAGATTGAGTGAAGAAGAAGGCAAAGTAGCTAGAGAGAGAATAATGGAAAGGCTCTCCCATGGATCTCCTACTTTCACTCTCAAGGTTGATAATGGAGAAAGGAAATTAGTTCTTTCCCAAGAGTTAAATCTCCAAAATTCATCCCTTGTAAAGCTATGGGTGGGTGCTATTTATAGGCACCTCATGATGTAGGATGGAGCCCACACATGGGGAATATTCTCTCTAACCACCTTGTCTGAGGAGGTGACCTCTCCGAGGATGAGGAAAACCCCGAAGAGGAGATCAACCTCTTGGCGAACCCTTCTTCTTAGCCACACCTAACCAATGATCCCCAATCATCCCAAAGGGTCAGGGGTAGTCCCAGAGGACGTCCTGCCGCATAAGGGTCAGGGTAGCTCAAGAGAACGCCTTGCCGCAAATATTGTCGAGTCTCAGGAACCCCCTAGATCGTGCCACATCGACCCGGGTATAAGCTAGTTTAACCGAAGAGTGAATTTATCTCCACTCACCGTCCTCGGGATCGGGTCCTTTGTTCGAACTCCATTACGCCCATGGTTCTGGTGCGTAGATCCCGGAAAGCTCCGAGCCCGCAAGTGTTCTGGGACTCATTAACGGAGCAACTTCTAGATTATGTCTGAATCCGTTCCAAGCCAAGTGCGTCGGACCTCTAGGTTCGTGGATCTGAACCATTTCGAGTCCGAGTGCCTCGGATCTCTAGGCTTGCTTAATACCCTTTCGAGTCCGGGCCCGAGTAAGTCTCTAAGTTCGTAGATCCGAACTCTTTCGAAGCTTAGGGCCATTCAGCCCGTTTGATGGCAATAAATTCGGACCCACCAATCTTGGACTTGCGATAAATTTGGGCCCACCAACCTTGGACTATTAGGCCTAATTAATTTAGTGGGCTCAAATTAGCTCCTCTTACAGTTCCAAATAATGTATATTGGGTCTTAATATGGCATTTGTGGACTCTAGAGTTTCTCTCTAGTAGATTGGGCTGGTATTGATGTGTGCTTGTAGGCTCCCAAATACCTTAACAATTGGTATCAGAGCCAATATCAGACGATTTATGGGCGGACTCTTATGAAGCATTAATGTTGGTGGACTTGGGCTTACACAAAAACTCTTGATGGAGCAAGAAAAATCCATGATATGTAACGCCTATTGTCTTGAATTTTGCTTTCTTGAACGAAGATGGTATTCACAATCGAAAAAACCTTAGCACCAACTCTTCCCCTCCTTCTCCTAATCTTCATGTTGTCTTTCAATAAGGCTAACAACTCTTTGATTCACATATATATAAATATATGCAAACCCCAATAGGATGGGAGAGGGGACCAGGCCTAAATAAAACAATCATTGGGCCCTCCCATTAAGGAACCCAAATAATTTAAAACAGGCTTTACACCTCCATACTACATATCCACATGTCAAACAATAAATACACTAAGATGGACCATGGCCTAAAACTTTATGGATCACAATAATAATTTTGGACTCATATAAGTCAATCTGTCTGAATCACTTTCAACTTGTTTTTCACAAACCAAACAAAATATAGTCAATGGCAGTCTAATTAAGAATAAATTCTTACAGATTTTTCCTGTTTAGTTTTGTCTATATTTTAGTTTTTTTTCTTCTTAGTGGTGTGGTCCTTATCGGTTAGATGTGGCAATTATAATGGATATTAAAGACCCTAAACCCTAAAACACAAACAAACTAACAAAAGTTTTTAATTTGTTATTTGGACTTTGGGAGAAAAAAAATTAACAAAATGAAAAGAAATAATAGTGGTAAAGAAAAAATGAGTAAAATTTTTGTTATTACGTTTCGTTATTACACCTCTGGCTATTCTATGTGTTTTCATCATTAGTGGATTTACTTTGATTAAGCATTTTCACAGACCCTTTTTTCAATGATCATAATTTATAATTGGAGAATTGTACATTTCAACATTATTCAAGATCAAATTAACAAGAAAATAGATTGCGTGGATGTGTTAGGGAAAAATATGATTTTCCTATCAATCGAAAGAAATAAAAGCGACACGAAAAAAATTAAATCAGCAACACAAGAATTTTTACATAGTTTTCTCAATCTAAAATACGTCCACGAGATCATAGTCCGATTACATTATTTACAAACAATTATAAACAAGACACAAAAAGTCTCACAACTATCCTTAGATGAATTCTAAATAATCACAAATAAAAAAAGGAAAGACCTATCTAAAATGGATGAACAAATGTCTTCAAACCAGAGTTAGTGAAAAAAAATTAATGAAATAAACCAGAGTTGGTAAAAAAAATCAAATGAAATAAACTAAAGTACATCATTACATTTATAAAATAAAAAATAAAAATTAATGATGAGTTTTTTTTTTTTTAGAGAAAGAGAGAGAATTACACTGACATGTGTCAGTTAAAAAATATTATAAATATTAATAACTATAATTATTTTAATATATAATTAAATTACTCAAGTGCCTTACTATTTATTATAGAGGGGAGCAAAAAGGTCTCCCTTTTTTTTAGAACATTAGAAAGACAAGACTATTCAAAATTAGGAGTGTAAATTTGGCCCAGTCCGGCCCGACTCACGGTTGGGTCTCGCGAGCTCCCGTCAATTTTTGAGTTAGGCCGGCCCACATGGGAAAAATCTTGGCCCAAGCCCAAGCCCACTCAAAATCGAGCCGCAAGGCGGAGCTCGGGTCGGGCCGTCAGGCCTAACTATTTTTTAAAAAAAAATTCTACCAAAATAGCTTAAAAATGACATTGGGCCTCGAGTGGGCCGGGCGAGCCTTGTAGCGAGTTGGTGGGGCGGGTTTGGCCAGTCAAGCCTCAAAACATACGACCCAGGCCTAGGCCCAGGGTCTTGAGCTGGGCTCGAGCCCGAGCCTGACCAGGCCTAAACAAGCCGGGCCACACCAAGCCCAAATGGGTCATGGGCCGAGGGGCTAAATTTACATTTCTACCCAAAACTTTAAAAAATGAATTTTTTAATTTTTAAATTTTATTAGTAGAATAATTTTTAACTGTAATATATACTTAATAGGGAAATTTAGCTAAAATTCCTCCATTATATCCTTATTTGGTGAAAAAGACAACCCAATTTATTTTGCTTCATAAACCCCCTAAGGAGGAGGTGTATAATTGAATAAGGACAGATCCTTTTTTTTCTTAGACAATATTGTCAGTGTATATATATATATATCTCACAGAACTCTTTTGACGATAAACAGTTTTATTTTATTTTATACAAGTTTTAAAATGTTGTATATGTGTATTTTTAGTTAGTTTATCTAATATGTACTATGTTTTTTGTAACAATAAAATGTTACTGTGAACCAAAGTAACATGTTACTGTTTACGTCAATTTTGACGATATTTTTTTTTCATTTTTTAAGAATTTCATAGTCAATATGGATTTTGTTTGATAGATCTTAATGAGAGAATTCTAAAAATATTAATTTTATTAAAAATTGACATCTAAATCAAAAGTTATATTATTTTAAAGTTTAAAATATTAAATTATTCAAGTATATTTTAGTAATAGTAGTATGTGTTGAATTTTTCAAAGAAAACTTTTTGTGTTTATCTTTAATGCATAAAGTTTTATTATGATAGGATTTTGACCAAATCTCTCCCATTTAATGCTAAGATACATTAGCAACTAATTATTGCAACATATTTATAATTTATCCATAATGAGTAAAGGTAAAAATTTAATCCATCTATTTGAACTTCTATAACTTTTTTCACACTTGTAATGGAAAATTCATCATATTAAAGATTATATTCTAACACAATATTTTTTTATATATTTTTAAATAAAATTAATACTAAAATTTAAATTAATTGTAATGGGCATTAAGTAGCGTGCGAGGCACGCCACTTTCTCACTAGTTTGTGTTACACCCTGACCTTGCTTTTGCTTAATTGATTATTTAATCATTAATTAGCCTTGTGATAATTGCTTTTTCATGTGTTAGTACAAGTGTTGCGTGAATTATGTGATAAAGAGATTAATTCCAATTCCGAAGAGCTAATATGAGACCTTAAATATTTAATTTGTCATGTATAGTATTGATTTAAAATCATGATATTTGCATATGAGTCATGTCACATGTTTAATTGCATGTATGAGAATTTAATTTATGATAGGAAAAATTTGTCTGATCCGCTAATTTTGATTCAGAAATTTTGTATGAGACTTCACAATCTAAATTGACATATGTGAGATTAATTTATAGCTATGAAATTTATATATAAATGATTATTTAATGTTTAATTGCAAAATTTATGTGTTCATAAGTTTTTGATTCAGTAATTTAAATATGACTGAATAATTGTAATTTAATTGATATGGGCCTAATTCAAGTTTAATAATGTAATTAAGGGTTGTATATGATTAGATTAACTATATTTAATTAGTTTGATGAGTTATTTTACGTTAATTTTAATTTTGTAAGCTAAGGCCTTGTTTGGATGATTTAATCATCTTTTTGGATTAAATAGAGATGTAGAGTGAGTTGGTGTTAGCTTGTGTGTTTTATGTTGAGAGAGAGGAGGAAGAGGAGAAGTTAGGGCTTCTTGATTTCTTCATCCTAAGGTAAGATTTCTCCATCTTTTTCATATTTTGATCTTGTTTTGCATGAATTCACATACTAGAGCTTGTATTTTGGGTTTTGAAGAGAAGTTCATGGAACTTTGCCATCTAGGGTTTGAGATTGATGAGTTCATTCATCTATCTTGTGTTTCATCATTGTATTCATGCATTTTTCATGATTTTATGACAGAAATCATGTATCAATCCAGTTTTGTATGATCAATTGCATGTGTATGAAAGTTTTGAGGAGAGATTTCATGAGTTTTGTATGCTAGGGTTTGGAATAGATGGATTTTCATGCATTCACTCACAATCATCCATGTATCATTACATTTATTGTAGATTTAAGTTTGAAATCTTGCATTGATTGTGTTTATAGCATTTGTTGCATGTGTATTTGAAGATTCAAGAAAGTTTCATCATGTTTAAAATAGCGAATGAGAGATTTTGAAATTTTGTTTTGAATCTTGAATAAATCTTTCAATTGATGTTATCTAACATGTTTTAAGAACCTTATGACTCATTTTATGAAAGGAATTTGAAGTTTGTTGATGATTTTTAAAGATGAGTTTTCATGTTAAATTTACGAATCAGAAAACTTGGAGATTGTTTTGAATCTTGAATTATTCTCTCAATTGAAATTATTTTACTTATTTTTGGAGCTTTGGGACTCTATTGAGGTTGGTTAATTTGAGTTTGAAAATATTATTTTGAAGATGAGTTTTATGTTCAAATTTACGAAGTAAAAATCATTAAATTAGGCTTGATTCATGGATTAAGTTTTCAATTGACTATGTTTTTCATGTTTTCTTGCATATGGGACCCCTTAGGACATCTAGAACTTGCATTTTAGCACTCTAAGAGCATGTTAGCAATGTTTTGAGTTAGGCATAAGGTTGAAATTAGGTTTAAGCCATTTGTTGCATCGTTTATGTTCTAAATCTTCAAGTACATGCTATGTGTGATATGTAGGTCTTGCGCCGAGCGTTGAGCCGTCTGTTTAAAGGTTTTCTCATCTTTTCTTCTTTTGAGGTAGGGATATCTAGTTCTCTTTTAATACTTTCATTTATGGATAGATTTGTGGTATTTTTCCTAATACAAAATTTATCTTTTATGCATTTTGTGATAAATCATGAGATTGGGGGTTTAGGTTTGATGTTCTGGGGTTTACCTTTTTGGGTTGGGTTATGATTTTGGGTGAATGATGAATAGAAGAGTTGAAATAAAAAGTGTTTTTTGTGAAAAGCTTCAATTTCTTCCAAAACCCTAGTTCGGCTCATAAAGATGGTTGATGGTTTTTGCTTAAATTGAAAGTGGCGTCATAAAGTTGAGGTGTTAAATTACACATATCCATGTTTAATTGAATTTTGAAACTGTTTGGAAAATCCATGTAAAAATTGCGATTGAACTCTTGTTGTTAATATTCTTAAGTTGTGTTATGAGATGAGATTGAGTTTGGGGATTTTGAATTGTGAATTGTATTGATGATATGAGATTTTTGATGAAATGATGAAGTGGAGATTTAAGAAATGTGTTGAGTTATGTTGAGCTGAGTTAAGTTGTGTTGAGTTGAGTTGTGTTGAGTTGAGTTATGTTGAGTTAAGTTGAGTTGGGTTGAGTTGGGTTGTGTTGTTTTGTAATGGGTACCTGTGCACGGAACCAAGGTACCCAATTGCCCTGTCTGCGAATATCGCCAGACGAATATGAGAAAATGTTTTTGAGTGTCCATGAGTCTGCCGTTTTTAGAGTTGACAGATGTGAAAAATCATGATTTTGGGTGTCCACGTCCCCGCCGTTTCTGGTGTCGGCAAATGTGGAAAAAGAAATATTTTTGGGTGTCCAATCGCCCCGTCGTATCGAGCCGGCAAATGTGGAAAAAGAAATATTTTTGGGTGTCCAATTGCCCGTCGTATCAAGCCGGCAAATGTGGAAAACATGAATGTCGGGTGCCCGCTATCCCGCCGTATCAAGCCTGCAAAAGGTGGAACGTGTTGAGAAATGTGTTGAGTCAACGATAATGTGTATGACTCGTAATGAACTTATGAAATTACAATTTGTTGTGTGATATTGTATAGTGGAGAAATGCATATATAAATTACTTGAAAAGAATGGAAAATGAAATGGTAATTGGGTAAGGAGTTGATGATGATGAACTCACCGGATTGTTTTGTGACCAAAAGTGAAGATTATGAGTTTTATTTTGTGAATAATAGTAATATTAATTTAAGTTAAAGAATGTGGACTTATAGTAATTGTGGTATAATTGGGTTGGAAGTTTAAGTAAAAAAGAAGAATCTTGTCTGAACTTTTGAAGAATGATTTTATGAGAGATGAATCCTTTAATCTTGTAAATGATGAGTCTTCTTAATAAGATGTTTTAGGAGAGGATAGGAGAAAAAAACGAAGTAGGAATACCTTTATTTTTGTATATCTATGATTTGGTGTGTTTATGTGGTATCTTCATAGTTATAGCTATGTATGAGTTGAAATTTTTGTTTTGAAATATATAAAAGAGAAAAATGGGACTTTCGCTCAAGTTTGAAATGTTTTGAATATTATGACAAATTGATGAATAATCTATGATGATTTGGAGATTTTGTGAAAAAGATGAGGAATAGCCCTAATTTTCTTTAAAACCCTAGATTCAAAATTTTGGTCTAAAGTGGGTTTTCAATCAGGTCGAGGATTTATTTCATAAATTGAAGACGAATGTTTATTTGAAAGAGGGATTTGAAATCAATTGTAAATATTTGAGAAATTGAATTAAAATGGATTTATATTCTTGATTTAAGTTAAATTACTATTGATGATAGAAATGTTGATGTGATGTAACGGATAGACAAGTGGGAATAGAGTGTACAACGGTTGTTTTTTAATATAAGGGGAACTTGGACTTTAATGTTATAGAGTTATAATAATTGTGAATTGTAAAATGAAAATGAAATGAGGAATGTCTTGGAATTGGATTAATAAATTTAAAATGATGTTGTTTTTTAAGTATACTTATTTTCAAAGAAGACTTATGGTTTTTCTGATGATGAAAGATAATATTTATGGTAAAAAAATTTCTTAAATGTTCAAATGAATTTTGAGAAAATAATACTCTACGTATAATATTTTGGGCATACAAAACGTCACATTATTATATAGTATCACCTTGCATGCATGATTGTTTCTATCTATGTGTTAGTTATTGTTTTAGAACTATGAGATTCTTACTGGGCATTAGTGTTCATCCCACGTTGATGAATTTCACAAGTAATTGAAGATTTCAAATATCAGGACATGGAATTTCCTTCTTGTGCAGTCTTATGATTTTATTTTGAGATTGTAAAATATACTTGTAGTTCAGAGATCAGTATTTTCTTGTATGTAAATGCATGTAAGCCTCAGGGCATTTATTTGCTTTGTATGTAAATGACATGGTTGTGTAACGAGAGAGAACGTGTATATTTATTTATTCATCAACTCATTAAAAGATGAATTGTCATTTGTAAATGGACTTAATTAATGAATATTGGTCATGTTATTTGAGTAATAAAATATGGGACGTGACAGTTTGGCCTCTTTTGAGTCACATCACCTCTCTATTTTTTTACACTTAAAAAAAAATCAAAAAAGCCAATTTTGTAGCCTATTTTGCCCTTTAATTTGTTTTAAAATTTTTTATTTTGCCTTTTAGTTTGGTTGGTGAATTAATTGGTGTTGAGGGTTTTGGAAATTATGTAAGAAATTTGGGTTAATTGTGACAAATTTACAATGTAGAATTTGCTTTAAAGTGTTGTTATTAGCACCTTATCAATTATTTTGAACTTCTTATTTCTTTGGATCCCCATTTATAAATTTTAGAACCCTTAAAATTTCTTTTCTCCTCCCAAATAATACCAAAATTTATCCTTGTGAAATAATTTCAGCCATTCATTTGAATGCACTCTAACAAAACCCATGAAGGTGATTGCTATCTTATCTTTACATACTTGTTCATGACTTGAGAAAATAAATGTAAGATTTTTTTGTTATTGATTCAAAATTTCCTTTTTGTGGGTTATGTGATCTCCACGAGCTTGGATTTGTGATCTCTCAAGTGGGTTTCTTTGAATTCTTTGACAGTTTCAATCCTTATTCCTCATCTTACCTAGGTTTTGTAATTTTAAAGTTTGAAAAAAGTTCATTAATAATGTTCGGTTATCTGTTTCTGAACAAATAAGAAATGTTCGATTTCCTATTTCCGAACAAAAAAACAATGTTCGGGTCTATATTCCCGAATTTTGGTCATATGTTTGGGAGTTCAGTCCCGAAAAAATGACGAACAGTTTTTATTATTTTTGTCATTTTTTTCAATAAACTTACCCTAACAATGCCAATTTTCTCTGAGCTAAAAACACCGTCAAAGCTATGAACCTTCTCTGAGCTTTTATTGTTGTACTCCTCTCGTTTCATGAAGTTGTGGTTGCTGAAAAAACTTCCACTCATTGTCATTGCCAAAGAAGTGTAGATAATCAAATAGTTGTCATCGTTACCGCCAGAATATTACTGTCAAAAGGTTTTCAAGGTTTTGAGGGTGGGTAGGTTTTGAATGTGAGATTTGGAGAAGATGGATGGGTGGTGATGGAGGTGGGTGCTCTCATAAATTCTAACTCATGATGTAATGGGTGTGTATGCTTAATTGTGAGATAGGGTGTTCTAAAATTATTGATATCATTTTTAGTAATTTCATTTGAGGTTATTATTGTAATAAATAACTAAAAAATGGAAGGTCTAAAATAATTGATGGAGTGCTAATAGCAGTACTCTTTTTATAACGAAAGTTAAACTTTTTTAAGTTGTTCCAAAACTGACCCTTTGTGTTGGCCACTCATGCTTATGCAGGAGAATTCATTCCCATTATTGATGGTATCCAGGTTTAACGGTTTTTGACCGTGCTACTCTTCACGGTGGTCATGATGATTTGACATACTTCCATGAACTTGCAATTTTCCACAACAATCAACTTCGCATCTGCACAACTAATGGCATCGATCCAAATACATGAGTATCAACTTCCTCTCGATTATGTCCAACCCCTCGTAGAACTTATTGTTCGACATCATGACAGATGGTCTGATTATCATGATCATCCAATTTATCGTGTTCTAAATAAAAGATGACCCAATAAATGCCAGTTTGATGACACTACCTCAAATTCTGATAATACACCTTTTGATTTTGACTGGTATCTAGAAACATAGTGAAACTATGTGAGTGTCTGATCTGTGTACTATGAGAGCATGTTTGATTGAGTGGATTAGAGCATGGGATTGGGATTATTAATCCGTGGGTCCAATTATCCTATGTTTGTTTTAACATTTTGATTTAGGATTCTTAATCCAATGGATAATTAATCCAACAAATTTATAGGATTATTAGTAATGGGGTAGGGGTGGGATTATTAATCCAATGGATATTAATCCAATTGGATAGTGAATACCACACTAATTTAATAGAATTATTAATACTTCACTATTAATCTTGTGAATCAAACATGACCTGAACGTATTATCGGCTTCTGTAATAATGCAAAGTAACATGTAAGACATGCGAATACTTGTATTGTTTGTCCTTTATGTTTGTACTACTTGTCCGGTAATTGTATGAGTAAGAGTGACAACGCATGCAAATGAATAATAATATTAAAATAAGGTGTCTTGCATGCATCCTATAAGTTGGTTCTAAAATGCTCCTCCTTGTCTATATAAGTAGCTCCTTATGGTATTGATCTAGGTAATAAAATAAAGTGTTTAATATATGATTCCCCCTTCTCTGTGATTGTATCTTCCGAGTGATTCCAAACTTTAAACACAAATAATTTTACCAATCTTAAATTGTAAAGTTATTATTAAATTGTAGCTTTCTTTAGTTTCTTATAATTGCTATCTATCTTGGTAAAGAAGGATAATATATCATAAGCTTTGAGAAACCTCCATTCCTTGCTTGATCAAAATAAAATTCCCAACTTCATTTTAACATCTTTCATGGCTTTCAATAAAACATTTGATCAAAGGGTCTGATCCACTCCAAATATTTCCCCCTCTAGCCATCCATGTCGAACCTTTTAAGCAAAGCCACAAGGACCAAGATCAAAGTTTCTGTCCCGTGAAGAGCTGGTGGATGACCCTTGGTTAATAGAAGTCTAGAATCTTGCATTATTAATTGGTGGAATACTAGGCAATCCAAAACTTATTTGAATGATATTCAAGAAAAATATTCTTCTAAGCATTTTTCCCTCCCTCTTGAGCCACCTTGTTACGGAAGGGCGGCTAGGTGGGAAATGGAGAAGAATGAAATTGGATTTACCATGTCAACTTTCACCAACAATCACATGCACGTAAACTTGAGTGAGCAAATCAGTGGTGTCTAGTCTGGCGCTAAAAACATGAACCAGTAAAGTCGCCTTAAGGCATACATTCAACTCAACGAAGGAGCAGACATCAAGAAATCTGAGGCATGGAACAGAAAGTATATCTACGGAAACACGGGAAATACATATAGTCAGAAAAACGAGAAAGTATCACATAATTCAACATTGGACTAACGGTCAAATTGTCTGTCTATACAGATATGCACAAGCCTCTACATACATGACGGGGCACAGAGACCCCATTGATATTGCTGGAATTGAAGCCCACCTCATCAACTTGACCAATGGTTTATATGTACAATTTTCATCCTTATTGGTACACCTGATGCACAAGAATGAGCAGAATCTCATTTGGTAGAATATATATATATAGAGAGAGATAGAGAGAGAGAGAGGGCCATGGTGTAATCACAATGTAACACTATTTAAAATGAGATTGGAAGAAAATGGCAAAGCCTTGTACCTGCTATATCCAATTCCTCTTGGACCTAAGTTGAGTGAGTTTGTCCCTCCATTGAGCTGTAATATACCACAAAATAAGGAGACTCAAAACTCCAATAGTGGTGAGGAAACATCAAGCATACCAGGGAAGGAAAAATGGGACCATTCGGACTTCAAAGAAGCCCAAGAAATCAGAAAACCCGACCATATAAAATGACATCACATAATAATTTTTAGTTTCAAAAGAGGCGTCATGAAGAGAATGCCAAAACATCATAATAGCATAATCAAATTTAATATATCATCCCCACTGTTCAATAGAGTTAACTACTTATTCAATTGTTCAAGCTTGCTTGACCCAACTTTTAGCCCTATGAAAGACCCACAGCATTTGAATGCACAAGCTAGCGGAGTAATATGAAGAATTCAAAACCTAGAAAGACCCATTCTCAAGCAATGGTGAAGTTGGATAAAACGCCAACCACCAAAATATTGCCAAAAGCACAATTGACTCATATTTCAAGTTCCATGAAACGTTCAACGGGGCCAAAACAAGGAAAAATATGGAGAAAAATCTGTAATCAATAATTGAATAAATATAAAATGGAGGAAAAACAAAAACCAAAAAAAAAAATTTGACAGTTGCTTGAGTCCGTGCACAGTATTTTGGTTGATAATAGAGGATTCCTTTGACTACCTTGTCTATAGATAAAAGCCATGGATTGCACAAGTTCCTCAAATTCTCAATGGTGTATGGATCGTGTCTAGGAAAATATATTGATTCCAGAATGAACTGATCTCGAAGAGATCACTATTCTTAACATGCCATGACATCCCAAATTATTGAGGAGAAACTGAGTCCACCTGTGCAACACTTAGGCCCAATACACATTTGAAACTCATCCAATGTATATTAAGACTCATTCCTTTTTACTTTTCTTTCGATGTTGGGACTCTTCTTGTTCAAGCATACACCAACACCCCATCCCCCACCTCCAGCCCCCCAAAAATTACATATATATCTAAGCGCACACAGCGACGAAAAGGAAATATGAAATCTTATAATTTTTTCTACTCATTTAAGGTATTTAAAATGAGTATTTATTGAATATATTCGTTACTAGGATTAGATGACATTCTACAGAGACTTTTTGTGATTTCATCTTTATAAAAAGTTGAGTTCAAATGTCACGACAAACAATATTTCAACCCCAGGTACTAATATCTTAAATATCATGATATCACAGAGCTATGGAACAACCCCCAGCTCCCCAACCAACCAAGAGAGATAGAGAAGGAAAATAATTGCTTTCATCTTGTAAAACATGGGTTTAAATGGAAGAAACGAAGACATGCTAATAGATCAAAAGAAAGCATACCTGCATCTCCATACCGTTCTTCAACAGCAGCAATCAGCATGTTGCGCACAAGATTGAACTCCTTCGTTTCAATGCATGGCTGGCCACTTGGCCTGGCATGTAACAGCATATCAACATACATGAGAACCTTTTCTCTCACAATAACAAACGCAAACTTCAACCAAAAAAACATAGAATTTCTCAGTGTGATTGATAAGATGGTGTCATAACATGAAAATCCCTATCTTCTCATCACAAGTTGTTTATTCATTTCCAAAGCCTACTAAAATAGCCTATGATGAAATCTCAATAAACTAAGTTTTTCTGAATTGTACATTCCTTCCGGTGGATTGGCATGAATGAATGAAAACACATTTCAAGGTAGTCATATATAAACCTCACAATTATTGGCTCTTTAGAAATCTAAAGTACATCATCAAACTACATCTTCCAATTACCAAACACATCAAAATTCAGCTTACATCAAATGCATAGAATGCCCCCAAACAAACAGAATAAAAACAATCGCAGCCAAGGAATAAAAAATTACCGGTCCAGTTCAGTAAATAGTAGGCCATCTGAAGAAGAGGTCTGAATTGACACCTTCGCAGATTCAATGACCCTCATCCCATCACTATATGCTAAATATTTGTTAACTTGTATAGGAACCTGCACAAAATTTGAAAAAACCAAAAAAAAAAAAAACACACACACACACAGCTTTTGTTGATTCATGTACAAATCCAAATAATGGGCCAGCCAAATTACAGAAGGAAGTCTAACACCACTAGAAAAACTAAAGCAATTAGCATGGCACCACTACTAAGTAGCAAATTTTTGTTGACAACCTCATAATGATCATAGCATAAACTGCCTTTTCCAATACATATGAAAGTCAGCAAAGTGGCCTCGAATTACTATATGAATTGGGAAAACTCAAGAAGATAACATGGCAAGGATTGGCAACAACCTCAACTAAGGATTCCATTAATAAAATGGCATGTTCATGCACATCCATCTTACTCAACAGTAAACAGGTAGAACAAGCAATCATTTGAGCATATAAATAATTGAGGGGGTATTATTTTTAAATTGAGCATTTTGAGATCACAAAAACAGATCATTTCAACAACACACAAAGAAATACCCAAACATTCAGCAGAAAAATTATGTTCGGAGACTTTGGACTGCATTCAGTTTGATAATGACTCACAAAATTGATAAGTTCAGCAAAGTGACCGAATTCCAAAGACTGGAAAAAGGTATAAAAAAAAAACAAAAACAAACAAACAAACTGAAATTCCTGTGGAAATGTAAATACAGAAATCTTCACACTAGGATACTATCTTTTGTCAACATGTCCTTGTCCTCAAACAACAAGTCTCCAACTTCCATCTAGAAAATGAAACAAAATATCAATTTTTTTTCTTTCTCTCTCATTTCTGATTTCCACTCAAAATAAAAGTGCCACTATAGAGTATGGACCTTTACCCAACAATCAGTTTCCTACAAGGACAGCATATATCATTTATAAACTATTGAAATTCCAATAATTATAAGTTTATAGCAATGATCAATAACGGAACACGAAGAGTAGATTTTAAGCTTATTGTGGAGAGATAATTTTAATAAATGGTCTAGGTCAACTAAGACTAAGGTAGAATTTATGGAGTGTTAGCAAAACTAAAGATAAGAATGAATGTAGAGTAAAACTTGATGGGCATGAGATACCTAACAGTGATAATTTTTGATATCTTGGTAAATGGAATTAGGTGGGATGAATGAAATGGAGTGTTGTGTGGTCATAGTATTCCTACTAGTTGAAAGGAAATTTTTAAAATACTACTATAAAATTTGCTATGATGTATGGTTACTAAATGTTGGGTGGTTAAGAAAAAAATATGTTCAAAATATTAGTGTAGCTGAAATGAAAATATTGAGAAGGATGAGAGGAGATACAAACAAAGATAAATTGAGAAATGAATTTACAAGGATGAAGTTAAAAGTAACACAAACTGAAAAGGGATTGAATTCTACACAGCTGTCCCATAAAGTCTAAATTTACAGACAGCCAGTCAAATGTTGCCACCTCATCAAAATGTGAATTTCACTAATATTTTAACACTTTCATACATGCACCCTACCTTATGTAATCATCTCTCTCCCCTTTTCTTCTCACCATGGATGGACCTGCCATGCCTTCCCTTCCCTTCTCCATTTTCAGCATTCACCACCACAGCCATCGACCACAATCAAACGACCAAAATCAAAAACCACTCAGCACTCGCAGTCATCAATTTCTCATCGGAACTATGTCTTCGTTGATCAAGGGTGTTCATTGTTCAATCTTTGCTATTGTCTTGGCTAGGACTTCAATCATGCATGCCCATACAGATGGCAGTGGCTCACTAATGGAGGTTGGGCGTGAGTGGGAAGAGGAGAAAGGAATGGGGAAGAAGGTGATGGGTCGTCGGTCTGGGGTCCGGAAAGCAGTGGAGCGTGATTTTCAGTGGTGGGTAGTCGCTGGTTGCAAGAAGAAGAAGAGATCGAGTAGTAGATTTGCAGAGAGATAGAGAGAAGGTGAAGGGAGATGATTCGGTGTATGTGTGAGTATCAAAACTTTGATAAAATTCAATTCCTTTCATGAGGTGGCACTGTTTCACTAGTTGACCATAAAAAATGGATTTACAAACTCGACTGAAAATGAGATCAAAGAAGTTGTTTAAGATAGTATGGTTGTGACCAATTAACATGCTAGTAACGAGTAATTTGATCCATGTGAGGTGGCAAACAAAATAAGGGACAACCGTGGAGAACTTAGATTGAGGTGATAGGAAATGGCATGATTATTTTAAATTTAGGCCAAGTTTGGCTATCCTAAATAAGTACACACTTTTTATCTTTTTTTCATCACATCATCCCTCTACTTTTCTGCACATCTTTTCATAAAAAGACAAAAAGTGCACTTATTTAGGTCATCCCAAACAACCCTTTAACTTAGGATATAACTGCAAATGGAACCAATTGGAAGAAATTGATCCATGCAGCCAACCCCAAGTAATGAGAGCAAAGGTTTGTTGAGTAGTATTATTTTGACCCTTGATCTTTGCTCGAGTTTTAAATATCATCCTCCAACTTTAAATTTTCTATTCAAGTTCTCAAATTTTCATAATTAAGTCAACATAGTCCAACTAATTAACAGAGACAATCTAACTCTGTTCATCACTTTTTAACTCATATCTATTACACCTTAAACTGGAGTCATTGAAGTCAAATTTCACCTTGTATCTATTATATATGCTTACATGTAAGACATGAGATGTACATGTAACAACGTCCCTCTTGAAGTAAATCTCTAGGTCCACCCCTGGGGGAGATGCATCTATTATCACAAACCATTGCCCATATGTGGGGCCACAGAATAGGACTTCTCCATTAATTTTCTAATTTTTTTTTTTTACTCTTCCTCTCATTTTTATTCAATTTCTGACAAAATACTATGATATTTCCTTCAGACACTAGGAACATCCTACCAAAAATCACCATCATGGCCCAATATTACTCAGATAAATGGGAGACACTCACCTGATTTTTCCAAAACTTTTATCTCATACTATCTTGTGACAAAGAAGTAATTTTAAAACCATGCAAGATAAAGTGTATATAATGATAAACAACCATACAAGTCCAGCAAAGCAATTCCATTACCAACATGAGCAAAAGTACCTTGCATCTTACTGCAATGTTAATGGCATCTGAAGGTCGAAGATCAAAGCTGACACTCTCCATTTCATTACCCAACTGAGATCCCAAAAAACTTAGCATTAGTACATTACTTAAAGAAACTTTCATGGTTGAAAAAATAAATCAACAAAATGTGGGGGTTAGCAGGAATATGCCTTTGTGAGGTATAGCTGAGCAAAATATGCCTCATGTACTCTCTTGGTGACTCGAACAAGCTTCACCTGCACAAGTGGTAAGCAAACATATTAAAGGGAATCCTTATAAAGAGACATGAAGGAATCACAAAGAGTAGCATTGATAATCGTGAGACCCAAACACAAACTTACTTCATAGCCCATTTTGTCAATCATCTCCTTCACAATTTGATACATGGTAGGCCTAGCCTGAAAAGTAGTTAACAACTGACATCTTTTAGCACAACCATTTAAAAAAAATAAAAAATAAAAAATAAAAAGGGATCCAAGTGAAATATGACAGCTTACAATTTGGACATTGCGTATGGCAGCCATAAGCAGCACACTTGGCATCTCCACTACAAATACAAGCAACTCGTAACTTGAGAGTAAAAGAAAAGTTACAAATGCACAATCCTAAAAGAAAATTCTACTATTTTAGAAACAAACAAATGCAATATGTACATACAGACAATTATAGGGAGGAGAAGACCCGTCCCATCTTCCATCTTCAGTACGATAGCAGGATGTGGAGCATAATCAGGCAGATGCCCACTCTGCGGGTTGTTATGAACACATCTTAAATTCCTACCATCTCTCATCTTAATCATGAAACCATCTGGGCCACTCTTCACCTCAACTACAAGAAGAATCCAAACAGACGCAAACATCAAAAATGATACAATGTGTATAATAACAGCAACAATATTTTCAGCAAAGGAGTGAAGAAGTATATAGCCAACAGCACACTACCAAGGGCAATGGAATTTAGGACAACATGATTATAGTTGCCATTCATAAAAAATAATACTGCTATAGCTTAAGAGATCCAAAATTATAGAAACACGAATATTAAAGAAGTGCAAGCCACAAAGGTAGGTTCCAAAATATGTAAAAAGGGTGTCTTCTCACTCCTCTTGAAAACCCCTCTCTCTGTTTCCCAAATTGAATGGAAAAGTGGTGCAGAAGGATGTTTATGTGAACATCAAAAGCATGTTCTCTGTTACAATTTTCATGCTCTAGCAAGTAGCAAAAATAACACACAGTATACTATCATAAGATTTTAACTGTTTGTGTTAAAAGATTGTTGTTTCCAATTTTTCTGTTTTCTGACAGAAAGCAAAATGACAAAACACGAAATCTGATCAAAATTTCAATTATTTCTTTTACAGAATAATACACAAATGCATTTTCCAAAAGCATTTTAACTGTTTGTGTTAAGAGATTCTTGTTTCCATTTTCTGTTTTCTGATAGAAAGCAAAACGACAAAACACAACATGTGATCAAAATTTCAATTGTTTCTTTGCGGAACAATAAGCAAATACATTTTCCAAAAGAATTTTAACAGTTTGTGTTAGGAGATTGTTATTTCCATTCTATTTTCTGATAGATATAAAAAGGACAAAACAAGGCATCTGATCAAAATTTCAATTGTTTCTTTTACGGAACAATAAGCAAATGCATTTTCCAAAAGCAGAACCAAACATAACAAATGCATTAAATACGACGGAATTTAAGAAAAAAAAATTGGAACAATCACATTTAGGACACCTGCTTCAACTATACTAGAGTTGACATAATCTTCGTCATTTTCGTTGAAATTCTCAGCCATGCTTCCATTACCATTGGATGATGAACTGAAACTACATTGCACCTTCTTGTACATTTGCATACATAGTTGTTGACACACATTAATCCTAGTACCATTGACTCCTCTGATTCCCCAGAATCCACTTCTAAGTACTTTTGCCTTCATTAAGGGACCATTAACAGGCACAGGGTGAACCCCAGTTTGTTTTGCTCGGACAGCAGGGCAAATAACCGGTCCTTGCAGAGAACCCATCTCACCTCCTTAAGACCTACGAGAAAACAACAATAATTATGATATATATATATATATGTATAAGAGAAAAAACAAATACTCAACCTATATCTATTCATATGGATATATGTAAAGTTTAATCAATTTGTTGACATATGGATTAATGATCACAAGCAATAGATGTTTATGAGTAGGTGATCTATGTTAATGATCACAAGCAATAGATAGTTTAGGTTCTATTATATGATATGTTTTTTCTTTTTTAAATTTCTTTAGTCCTGATTTTCATGACTGACAAATTGATTTTTTTCACAGCTATTTGAATTGCACGAGCTCAATGGTGAAACTATAATTTGTACAAAATAGACAAATTCAAAGTAGGAAACAAAGACAGCTTCAAGATAACGTTACTGAGTTTACAAATTAGAATTCTTCAAATTTAGGCAGTTTTCTTCAAATAATTATCATTAATCACAAAATACATTTCTAGCTCTCTCTCACGCACACAGACTCGTACAAAATTCAACAGTCTCTGACACAACAATCAGCTTTGAATGATTAAATAATCTTTCAATTCAAAGTACACAGAAGATCATAAAACAGAAAGCGAGCGAGTTCCATGATCACACACCTGAAAAGGCTCAAAGTGCTGTGCAAGACTGCAAGTTCACAGTCTTCAAAAGGATCAAGAGGTTTCACCTACCGATCGTTGCTCTACACACAAACAGACCTCGAAATTTCCGATATTTTTCCTATGATTTTCTCTCAAGAGTCATAGAATCAAGAGCTCAAAACCTAAATATGATCTTGTTCGAAAGCGTTAAACCTGTATTTGCTAATTGTGAGATCATTTTTTGATCGATCTGTTTTGAAGAAGCACAAAAACCAGACACACAGATTGTTGGATTGTTAGAGAAATTGTGTGAGAAAGGAAGGGATAAGAGATTCCTACGTGGAGCGGGAGAGAGAGAGAGAGAGAGAGTGACAAAAGAGACGACAAAAGAATGAGTCAGTTGGAAGGGGATGCCCAATCTCCTTGCCGAAAAAGACAGACATGTCCCTTCTAACACTTTTGGATGTTGTGATTTTAATTTATATTCATAAATTAAATGAAAAAAAGTTAAAATACAAAAACACCCTCTAAGATATATTTAAAATATAAATTACTTCATGTAATTTAAAAAATTATAAATATTTCTTGTTAAAAAATTTTACTTACTAGAATTAAGTGAAAAAATGAGGCTTAGGCCAAGTTTGGCTACAAAGAAAAAAGTGCACTTATTTGATCTTTTTATCTTTTTTGGGTCACATCAATCAACATCTCCTCTCTACTTTTTCTACACATAATACAAAAAAAGTCAAAAAGTGCACTTATTTAGTCTTCCCAAACTAGGCCTTAGTTTGGTAGAGGTTTGGAACTTTAGTTTCACCCTTTAGTTTGCACGTGATGTTTGTTTATAATTTTTAAAAATTAATTTCACATTCACTTTTGAAAACTCTGTCTAAGGCAAGAAAATTTAGACTAACCGGTCGTCTTCCCAAACGTCTGGCCAGTTGATCGAAACAGTGCATTTTTTTTTATTCTTTTTACAATTGCCACCTGTTTTTTTTATATTTTAAATAAAAAAATCAGAATTTTTTAAATTTTTTTATGAGTTTTGAATAGAATTTTGAGTTATGTGTTTAGTTATGAATTGTAAGTTTTTGTATCAAATATCATATGTCACATCAAAAATTCAAAACTCTATTCAAAACTCTTTTCAAAACTCATTCACCAAACAAATTTTTTACACTTAAATCATAATTTTAAAACTCACAAATTCAAAATACAACTTCTATTCTCAAATCATATTTAGAAAATTCTACCAAACGCTACCTGAAATTCATAACTGCTCTTCTATATAATAATAAAGTTATATAAATTATTAATTGAAATAAATTTCTGACAACATTAAAAGTTGTTAATTGACTTGATAATTTATTAATAAAATGGTCCATTTGTTATAAAATTGGAAACTTCAAGAGGCAATATGTAATTTTCAAAATCATAAGGGACAAATCGTATATTAAACAAATTTCAAAAGATGTATTTATAATTTATTCATAAAAAATTACGAGAAAAAAATATTTTTATTTTGTTCATTTCATTTCACGTTTAAAGTGGTGAGATTTAGTAAAAAATAAATTATAATATAATATACACATTGCTCCTTAAAATAAAAATAAAAAATTTAAATCTTACTTATATAATTTGTTTTTTTATTTATTTATCCAAACATGTGAAAAAATAATTTTTTTTCTTACCCAGATAAGAAACCATAATCATTTTTTCCCTTACTCTACAATTCAAACAAAGTGTAAAAGCTCAACTGGACTCAAAGGCCTGTAGCGTAACCCAAATTTATTAGGTTTTTATTAAGCTTGTACTCTGAGTGGGATGGGATGTGACAACCTATAAATTTTTCTTCTTCATCGCTCGAGCAACGGATTGTTCACCCGAGCGGTCTTATAGGTCATCTAGTACTTTTACAAATCTAAACTTATGGGAGTTTACGTTCTGTGCTCGAGTGAACGTTTCATCACTTCAACGGTCTGTTTAGGTGTAGTACTTTAAAAAGTCACTTTTTGATCAAATCTAGATCATTTTATCTCTCTCTTCTTCCTCTCTTCCACCATTTTTGAGGGTTTCAAACATTCTAACTTGGTTTTCATCCATTTCCACTCACTTTCTACCCTTAGTTCCATATATCAAAATGTAGAGCACAAAGAGAGCTTTTTAGTAATCTGAGCATATCGTGTTTTCGTTGAAATTGAATTTTTTAGTTTTCTCCTTTTCTTGCTAGAGGTAGGGATTTCTTTGCTCATTTCCAATACTTCTTTAGGCCCCGTTTGTTTTAGGCTATAGGGAGGGTATTGGGACTAGTACTAGTCCCAATACCCTCCCTATAGCCTAAAACAAACGGGGCCTAATACCCTTGGAAGGGAGATTGGTAAGGAGGAGGTAGAGATGGTATTAGAAAATAGTGAGGGGATTAGAAATTTTTTTATTTTTTATATATTGGGAATTTTTTTTAAATATAATGTTTAATTTTTTATATTTTTTTATTTGTTTTATTATTTTATATAAAAATAATTTAACAATTCCTCACTATCAATCCCCTCACTAACAATCCCCTCACTATTAATCCCCTCACTATCAATCTCTTCCATTTTATCTCCCAAAACAAACAGGGCCTTATAGGTAAACATGTGGTTATATTTCTATTGCATAAAAGATACGATTTAGCTATGTGATTTCAAATTCATGCAAAGGAGTTTTTGGATTTTAGTTATGAAAAGTGAAATTGTATGTTTTTGGGAGGTTTTGGTGTATTGGAAGGTAGCCTTTTTTGTTTATGTTATGAATGAAAGAAAAATCTTAATTTTTTTATTATTAAAGGTCTGATGAAATAAAAAGGGAAAAAGTTAAGTAATAGTTATGTTATGTATTATGTAGATTGTATTAATGTAGTAATTGCTAAAAAGAGAGCTAACTAAGATATTGAAATTGTTTGAGAAATATATGTTGAGTTGAGTTGTAGTTTTGGTTTTGGTTAACTATAGATTCGGGATTTTTAAACATGGTTGGAGTATTGTGAATTGGGAAAATAAGGAAATTGATTTTGAAAGGAAAACAGAATTATAACTCTTTTATAAATTAAGAAATAAACGGGAGGTTGGACATTTGAACATTTGATATATGTTATTATTGTTGTTGGGCTTATATTCCACAATAATTGGACGGTTGTAGTTATGGGTAATAAATACATGTGATTAGATGTTTTGTTCTTGGTCATCGGTAGAAGGTGACATTAATGTGTTAAACAGATTATGTATATGTATTACACTTGTGTTATTATGCTTTTAGTGTGTCGTGATGGTTGGTAATGTATACTGCACTTAGAATGAGAGGTGCCAGTACCTTCCATTTAGCGTCTAGAGAATTGGCTATCCTTAGAATAAAAGGTGTCAGTACCTTCCAGCTAATGCCTAGAGAACTTGGCAGAAGTATCATTCCCTCCCAACTTGTGTCTATTAAATTAACATTTCATTGTGGAAAGGTGTATTCTTGGCCTACCGTGCTTGAGGCAGGTAGAGCATGAGTTGGGAGTTTTAGTGTTGAATCGGTTTATCTGTATATATCATATGTTGTAGTGGTTTGGTTAATGAGGTCGGGTTGTCTCGTGTGATATTGTCGTAGTCTTGGCATGTACGTTATTTTATTTTTTTCGTGTTAAAGGTATCGTATGTAAGTTTTTGTGTTGAACGGGTCATAGAAATGTTTCATTACCCTTGGCTTAGGGCTTGGAAATGTCATTCACATATTATAAATAGGTGTATGTGATGGGTTAGGAGTGTAAGGAATGAAAGGTGATTTGGTTTTGTGAACATGTTATCGAAAACGTGTTGTTAATATATGTTCTTTTTGAAATGGATAATGTAAGAGAAGGAAAAGAGAACGTTACGTATTGTTGAGCAATTTGAACGAATTTTTGAAAACGTATATATATAAGTATACTTTGATTATGAACCATCATATTATTTATATTGTATGATATGAAACATTCATGATCATAGTTATCTATATGTTATTATTATTTAAGATCATGTTGAGATCCCTACTAGGTTTCATGCTCATCACACTTTGTTAATTATTTTTCAGGTACAAGTTGATAAGTGATACAAGATCGGTGATCTTCCTTACGTGTTGGCCACGAGAACTTTATTTGTTGGCGGAACACCGTTGATACAAAGAGGGTTGAACCATTTTTCTTTTATGTAATAGTGTACGCCTACGGCCAATTTACTTAATTGTAATTCATGTTGCATTTCAATTTGTATATGCGGTTAAGGGAACCTTTATGTCTTTATGGATGTCAGTTTATTTCCTTTCCATATTGTATTAATGACATGGACTATAACGATGGATTTTGTAATGTTAACTTGGTAATAAAAAGTGGGGTGTGACAACTTGGTATCCGAGCGAATCAGGTTTGAATATTTTGGATTCGCAAGAAATGGTGTTTACCACAATGGGTTCATTATGTTTTGATGAGAACGTTTGCATATAGTTAGTATAAGGGTGAGCACTTGTGTGCTGCATTTATGTGAGTATGGGGTTGAGTTTCCTGGATAGTACTCATAGCCGGTTAACTTACTTTGAGGTCTTATTGGAAACACGCTTAGAATAGTATTCTCATTTGATCTAAAAATAATTCTAGATGACCAACAAATTATCACCTATAACCCTCATTTTTTTTTAAATTAAAAAAAAAAATTCACGAACCATCACTTTTATTAAAAAATAACATTTATTTCTATTTATTTTAACAAAAGTCACTTTTTAGCAATTTGAGCCAAAAAAAATTTCATTTTTATTGTAGTTTGTTTAATTAACAATTGATATTAAAAAAATTAACGGAATTTATCATATTTCACAAATGCTAAAAAATCTAGATGAACAATAAGGAAAATGTTTGAGACCCACAATGGTACCCACAATGATGTGGTATCATATGTGTCAATTCTTGATTTGTTATACACTCAATGACATGTGCCCCAACTCCTTTGCCACATCATTGTGGGTGAAAGTGTAGGTCTGTAATATTGCTTAAATAATAAATTATCACATGTAACTCCTATTTGTTTTTATTATATAAAAAAAAAGTTTCACCAATTATCACTTTTAATAGAAAAAAATGTTTATTTCTATTTGATTTTAGCAAAAGCCACTGCTCAACTATTTAAGCCAAAAAATTTTATTTATTTTATTTTAATTTGTTTAATTGACAATTGAGACCAAAAAAAATTTAATAGAATCTATTATGTTTTTTTGTCTTTTGTTAAAAAAAAATATTTGTATTTAAAAAATTTATTGTTTAAGTCCTTATAGTTTAGAAGGATATAAAAAAAATTATAAAATTTAAAATAAAAATGACAGAAAAATAAAAATATAAACTTTTAATAGCAATTAATAATTTGAATACGTGTATCTAATAACATATTATGTTTAGACCAATAACATTATGACACATCATTGTGACACATGAATATTGATCTCATTCTAATTGTAGTAACATAATTTTTAAAAAAAACTAAATATAAAATTCTATTTTATAATTTAATAAAAAGATGCATAAATTAAGAAATAAATATTGATCATATTCAGGTAACATAATTTAGGAAATAATATAAATTTAAAATTTTATTTTAAAAATATAAAATTAATTTATAGATCAATCATATTCATATTAACAAAATTAAACAAAATCAAAAAAATAAAAATGATAGAAAAGAATTGTGACTTTCAGCTTTAATAAGATGACAATACTTTTCAATTATAATAGTATATAAATTTTGTATGAAATTTTAAAACTCTCATAATATCTCTTCTTAACAGTATTCCTTTGTAAAATATATAAATATATAATCTCAACGGCACTCTTATTGCTCCTTAGTACAAAAATTATGAGTTAATTATGATAATTTTAAATTTGTATTTAAAACTTATAAATCATGAAATAGATCATTATAATTTTAAATTTATATTGTGTCAGTTTTAAATTTAAATGAATACATTGCTTTTCATATTTAGTGACCATCAAATTTGAATTTTGAAATGGATTAATATACTTTTCATATTTTTTAGATTTGACATACTTTCTATTTGAAAGTCATAAATTAAAGGATATTAATTTTTTAATTTTTTATTTTTTTTTTGCTTGAATATGAGTTAGCCAATAATTTTTTTTTTAATTCCTAAAAATAAAAAATTATAAAATTTAGATTTAAAAGTTAAAGCTCTTAGAGGTCTTATGAGTTAGAAATTCCTTCCCTTTTGCTTATATAGCTTCGATTGGGATGTGAGTTGACTTTTTGGTTTTTTAACTATTTTAACCTGGGGCTAAAACGTCTTGTTTTGGATAAATTTTTTTTATTTTCTTGACTTTTGTGAGAAAAAAATGAAATGATTATGATTTAAATATGATATTTTATCTTATTAAATTTTTAGCTAATTTTATTTTTTCGTGATTATTTTAACAAAAAAGTCCAAAAAAAAAACTATGGGTTCGTTTGGGAAATAGGTTGGCTTTTTTAGCCTGGGGCTAAAAAGTCTCGTTTGGAAAAAAATTTTTGGCTTTTTATGAGATAAAATAATATAATGATTATAGATTGGATGTGATGTTTTGTCTTATTGGGCTAAAAAAATCTATTTTATCTTTTTGTAACTAAAATAATCCCAAATCCAACCCAACCCTTCTTACCAAACAAAGCCTGTATGCCAAACAAAGGCATAATATATAGATTTGTGAGTAATTTAGTAATGTAATGAAGGGCAATTTAGACCTTGTTTGTCATCCCCTAAATAAGTCCATCTTTTTATCTTTTTATTTTTTTGGGTCACATCATTAATATCTCTTCTCTACTTTTTTACATATCTTTTTATAAAAAGTCAAAAAATACACTTATTTAGAACATTGCAAATCATCCCTTAGAGCATCACTAATGGTGTTTGCTAAAATAGCATTGCTATTGCTATAATTTGACAATGAATAGTGTTATTTTACCAAATTATAGCAATGATACTCCAATAATCACTTGCTATTTTAGCAAATCTCAACCAACTTTCCCTCCAAGTTTGTAGGTATTGTTTGAATATAAATTTTTTAGTATTTTTTTAGTTTATTTTTTGTCTTTGTGACATTTTTTTTAACTGTTTCAAAAAAAATTTATATATTTATATTATTCCCGACTAGATAAATATAAAAAAAAAATTAGAAAATTGAAAAAAAAAATTAAATATAATTCAGAGAACTAAAAAAAAAAATTGAAGGAATAGATGCTATAATAAATAAATGAATTATGTTTGCAAAAAAAATATTAGTGAATTTCATTTAAAAAAATACCATCAAACATTTTGGGATGTTTTTCGGAGAGAGAATGAACTGAGTTTTAGAGCCAAAATCAATTATCTTTTATGATGTGACATGTTTGACAAATGTCATTTTTGTTATCAAATGGCATATGTTATGTTTAACATAAGAAATAATAAGCCATTAGAGACCCTTTTTATTTTGCTCTTGTCAAATTATAATTTTGACAACTCCTTTAAGAGTACCATTAAAAATGCTCTTAGACATTGAAAAAAAAAAAGGATAGTAATGTAATGAAGGGGATAGTAATGTAATGAAGGGCAATTTAGACATTGAAAAAAAAAAGGATGGGTTAGTAGTAGGTCCTACCCGGCTGAAATCTGTGTGCCGGGTCACCACATCAGGCACTTTGACAAACGCTCTGCCGTCGTCACTCGATCTCAAAACGCCCATTGAATGCCACTTGTGTGATGATAACGACAATTTGGATAAGGCTCTCACTCAAAAATAATAAATAAATAAATAAATAAAATATTTTTTCTATTCTAAAATAATGATCCCTTTTAGAAAAATTTTTGATGGTATAATTATGAGAATTTTTTTTTAAGATCTTAGTATTAAAATTTTATAAAATAAAAGATATTAAATATTTTCATAATATCTAAGGTCCCTCAATTTGATCCAGAGAAATTTCATCCAGAGAATTTCTTTGGACTTTCTAGAGAAATTTCTCTCCAGAAAAATTCTCATCCAGAGAAATTTCTCTCCATAATTTCTCTGGACCTCTGAAAGAATTTCTCTCCTGAGAACTAGAATTTCTGTGGGAGGTTTCTCTATTTCTTTGACCTTCCAGAGAATTTTTTAGAGAAAATTTACACAATGGCCAAAATCCCAGAGAATTTCTCTGGATATAAATTTTTGCCAGAGAAAATGAATGAACAATTTCTCTGGATCACTTTAAGTCAAAGAAATTCTTTCAAAATCAATGAAATTTCTAAAGAAACATTTCCAGAGAAATTCTCTTTAACCCAGAGAAAATTCAGTTCAAATAAAAAAAAATCAGTCCAAACCAAAGAATATCTCTGACCAACCCAGAGAAAATTTAGTTCAAATCATAATTTCTCTAGTCCAAACACACACCATATATATACAACACATTTATATATATTCATACATATTTGAGTGGGTTAGCTAGGAAGCGGTCTGCACCAAGCCAGGAGTAAGACCCTTGTGGAATAGTGATGAAAGTGCCAAGATTGAGCTTCTTGTTGAGGACTGAGTCAATGTCCCTAGGGAAGAACTCAGTGGTGGAGAATCGGCGGTGGTAGAGGGACTTAGCGTCGGAGGGAGCGGGTTTGAGAATGGCGACTCGATTACTGAGCTGGACACGGTTGGTGAAGACGGGGTGGACCAGGATTGATGAAGTACAGAACTTAGAGTCGCCGCATTTATCGGTGAAGAGCTTGACGGAAGGTTGGTTGCCATTTTCAGTAACAATGTACGAATACTTAGCGCCAGAATAGACCTCAGCGACACAGAGCCTTCATTTCGGCGCTCTCGATCCACTGCGATTCCATTCTTCTGTCATCGATTCGCCGAAGTCAACAACATGATGATCATGAGATCGAGATCGATGAGAGCGAACAGAGATCTTTCTGCGCGACAATCTCTTCGACGGCGAACTTGGCAATGACGACAGCCGGCGGCGGACTGGCTCCTCCGAATCAGTGTTGAACAACCCTCCGAATCGGTGTTGAAACGGTTCATGGTTGATCGAATTAGAGAGAGAAAGAGAGAGAGAGAGAGAGAGCAAAAGAGAGAGAGAGAGATTACATCTAATGGTGGAAGTGAAAAGCTTAGAAATGTGTTCATGTGTGTAGAAGGAGAAAGCGAGAGACTGGAATTTCTCTGGATATATGGGTGTAGGATTAAGAGACCTTAGACATCACAAAATAATATTGTGGATTTCTTCCATCACCAAAAGTGTAAGAGGGACCTCAGACTAATTTTTCCTATAATTATTTTATTTAAAAAATAATAATTTTTCAAAATTATCCTTTAATAGTACATCTTTTAGGGAATATCAATATCATAATTGTATTTTTTATGTTGTTAATAAATTTAAAATAAAGGCAAAACAGAAAATTTATATTATTTTTCTACTTAATTTTTGAAAATGGACTAATATTTTTGGACAATGAAAAATAGAATAAGGGATTAATATTTTGAGGAGGATGGATACAAAAATAAAAATAAAAAACCTCTCCTTTTCAAAATAATAGTTCATTTTGAGAAATTTAATTTTTTTAATAATATAATTATTACATTTTAAAATATTTATTTTTCAAAATTACTGTTTGATAGTACATTTTTTTAGAATATCAATTGTCATAATTATATTTTTTATATTGTTAATGGATTTAAAAGAATGATAAAATAAAAAAAATTCATATTATTTTAATTATTGATTTTTGAAAATAGACTAATATTTTGAGACAATGAAAAATAGAACAAGAGACTAATATTTTGGGATGGCTGGAGTAAATAAATAAATGTGGGAGTTGAGAAAAAAATTACAAACACATAGGTGTGCAAGTGTGTCTATAAGGAGATGCAAATGAAAGATTGTTGAGGTGCAAATTACAAACACATTGGTGTCGTCGTCACTCGATCTCCATATGTTCGTAATTTTTTTCCCAATTCCCACTTACATGTAGTTCTAATGTTAAGAAAAAATAATTTTAATTATAAATCTTTTAATTCATTTATAATTAATTATCACTAACACCACTGCAGTGTAGTTGTACCAAAAAAAAAAAGAGAACTTGGTTAAAACTACCTTCTGAGAAAACTTTCATTCATTAGGGTATTTCTATTCATACCTTCAAAATTTGGTGTGTCAAATTTTTTTTGAAGGTTTAAGTGACAAATTGGCATATGTCTATTTGACATAGAAGCTGTCCACCTGATATGTCAAATCTATTTAGTTTGTTTTTTCAAGCTTTTATTTTGAACTTTTTGATTTTCATATTATTTATTTTTGACACTTTTTTTTAATAACTCTTTTATTTTCTTTTTAAATTCACTTAATTTAATACTTTTTTTATTATTTTATTTTATTTTTATATTTAAATTCACTTAATCTAAATTCACTTAGAAAATAATTTGATGTGTATTCCTTTTGAAAAAAATTATTAATATTAAATAATAAAAAATATATAATAATAAAACATCAGTACATATTTGAATTTATAAATTTTTTATCAATATTTTAGTTTTTAATTCTATTTAAATTATTAAATATTAGATTTTCATGTAAAAATAAAATTTAAATATAAAATATGTAGAAATTCAAGTATATTTAACCACCAAAATTGAGAAAATATGAAAAATCAAAAATTGAAAAATAGATTTAAAAAATAAAACCAATGAGATTGATTATTGTTTAGAATTTTGACATCATACCTTGATTGTTAAAGTACCATATAAAATATTACAGTTCATAAAATATCATTTAAATAAAAAAAAGTATATGAAGATAACCTGCAAAATTTTGAGATACAACACAAATCTCTATGTTAAAAATACATGCGCTTTTCTCGATTTAGATTCAAACAAATGTTTACAACTTTAAAATTCAATTAAAATTATTCACAGTGATTTGATTTATGATGAATAACTATAAATATTATGTATATCAGTTAGAAGTAGACATAAGAAATAAGAAAGAGTAATTATTTTTTATTTTTCAATCATTATTTATGTAAAAAAAAGAGAGACAATTTTTTTTTTATAAGAAGGGAGACGGTTTGTTATGTTTTATATAGAACTCTTAGAAGTAAATATATCATTTTTGAGTGTTAAACTCCAAAAATAAAGAGATAATTAATTTATATAGGACTTGACTTTTAAAAAATATAGAAAATTTGAAAGGATAAAATTAAAATTTAAAAAAGTAAAAAATATGATAGACTGTTCACACTTTCTATAATAATAGTGGATTGATGCGTTATTTTCATTTAACAAAAAAAAAAAAAAAACCCCAAATTGATGGTTTATAAAGGTTTGATTATGTAGCGATCCCGCTTTCGATCCTTCTTTCATGTTTTGCCACTTCGACTGGGCCGGTCAAGAATCGAGCTACCCGGTCAGCTTGCGAGAGTCTAGGGGGCAGCGCCCCTTGGCGGGTCCGAGGGTAGCACCCTGGCGGGGTCAAAGGGCAACGCCCTCAAAGCAAAAATGCAAAATGCATTCGAAGTTGCTTGTCCGCTCGAGCGGCCGTTTATGCGCTCGAGTGGAGAATATTTGGTTTTAGAAGTTTGACCTGTCTGCAAAAGTACTGGGTTAGTGTATTTGACGCTCGAGCGGGGCATTCCATGCTCGAGTGGACCATGTTATATCAGTTCGTGAATCTGACATTTTAGATCACTTTTTCAGTCCTCTCTCTCTCTCTCTCTAAAACTCTCCAGAATTCCAGATCGGAAGCATCTCTCTCTAGAAGTCATCTTCTCTCTTTGATTTCTCTAAATCTATTGGGATTTAGACCTAAGTTCTTCACCAAAGTTGGTTATCATCTCGAGGGCTTCGTTGTGTGCAATGAAGATCGAGTTTCGACACCGTTGATTTTGGGGGTTTCATCTCATTTCTTCTTCAAAACTTGAGGTAGGAATTTTCTTAGAGTTATGTATATGTTTTTGCAAGATCTATATGATTTTTGAAATCATCTTTCAGAGCATAAAAAGCATACCTTAGACCCATGAGGGTGCCTCTGTAAGTCGGTAGATGGGTTTATTGAACACGGTGGTGATGGCAGTGCGAACTCTTAACCTCATTTTTTCTGGGTCCTCCCTGTTGGCTCGCCTACCTCGCCCATTCCTGTTTGGTTTTTCTACTGTGTTGACTTTTGTTGCAGTCTTTTTGTCTGGCGTTACAGTTGAACCAGATTTTGCTTTAGCCCAGGTGTTGTCCTCCTCCACATGGATATGTTGGTGTACCCTCTCCATTAGGGCCTCCATCGTAAGGGGTGGAATCATAGTAATTGAGTCCCTCAACTTGTTTCCGACTGGTAGACCCCTTTTGTATTACGCGATGGCGAGATTTGTGGGGTAATCTCCTATCTGGTTGAAAGTCTCCTAATATCGACTGTTGTAGGATCTCAACGTCTCCTTGTCGTCCATGTCAATGGAGAGTAGGTGATCGATCTCCACTGGTGTCTTGGTGTTCGTTCTGAACCTAGTCACGAACGCCTCTGCCAATTGTGCCCAGGAGGCAATGTTGCCTTCTGGTAGTCTTTCGAACCAGGTTAGACCTAGGTCGCCAAGGCTGGATGGGAACAGGATACACATCAGGGCCTCATTCCGCCGGTACGCTGCCATAACCTGGCGAAAGTGGCTTAAGTGCATGTAGGGGTCCGTCTTCCCCTCATAGGTAGTAAATTTGGGCTGGTGGAAGCCTGAAGGTAGTGGTGTGTTCTCTATTGTTGGAACGAACGACGAGCTCTACAACCTTGCTAATACCTTATTCGCTGGTTTGTAAGCAAGGCGAGGCATTGGCATCCCTACTTCGACACTCCCATGCGTACTGGGGGCCAATCGCTGTAGTGCTGAGACTCTACGTGGGTCGCGAGCCCTGGTGTCCTTCTTCTATCGGGCTCTTTCGTCAAGTACTATTCGCAAGTCAAATGATCTAGGCAACTCCGTGTGCCTAGATGTCATCTGGTGCGTGTGCGAGGGCCGATAGGTGCTTCCCTCAGTACACGACCTTTTAGTTCTCGTTCTCTCAGACCTGGAGTAACGAGTCATGGAAGACCTCGATTGAGTGTCGCCTGTTCTAAGGCTCCTACTTTCTGCTTGCAATGGTGTGGTATGCCTATCACGATCCTCCGAGTGGCGAGGGGGCGTGTTGCCTTTGTGCCCCTCTCCTGTCGCCACCTCTTTCTTTTTTATTTGGTGCTTCATTGTCTCCATGTCTGCCACCATCTTCCTAATTAACTCGTCATGCTCCTTTACGCGATCCTCCAGAACATGAGGGTCTATCATCCGTATCTGTCTTTCAGGACTTTGAGAGCGACGGGGGCTGTTGCCCCGTCTTCCCTTTACATCCCTCCGGGGGTTCTGTCGCTGGGGCTCTAAATCCGCCATGGGAGGGATAAAAGGCAAACCTTCGCGCCTCCCACCCCCCTCCGGGGTTTGCCCATCAATAGCCGATTGCGGCAAGTCCTCATTGTGCACCATTGCTTCCATCTTGGGAGGAAAGCTTGATCAAGAGGTTTTGTTCTTTATTGTCTTCCCACAAACGGCGCCAATTGTACGAGCACAGAATTATCTTCTCGTATAATCCTGTTGATCAAGTTTGAGCTCCTCCAAACGTCGTCGCTTTGCTCCCTGAAAACACAAACGTGAGTTAGCCGGCGGGTGTATACCGGATACATCTCCGATGCCTAAGTCAGCAAAATCAACAAATAGACAGAAGCTCTGTATATTCGAGAATCAAAATTGTGTTACCTGTACATAGGTTCTGTTGAGAGCTTTTATAGTTTTTCCCTGGCACAATCCTAGTAGGACTCTTACTCCTCAAAGTAGAGTCCTCCTGGGAATCACACTCCTGAAAGATAATGTTTATCCTTCAACACCCTCCTCACTGCTTAAACCAAGTGAGATAGTTTTACCACGGTTGAACAACAAAGCAACCAGGCTAACATATGCTGACGTGGCTAGTTTCACCGAACTCTCTTTAGCTCGGCTCTACCTTGTTTCACTTAGCTCGGTATTAACTTGTTTGTACAACTCCTTGTACCCCGGTTCGGAATACTCCAACTGAGCTAACTTCAGTCATCCACGACCGAGCTAACAGAGTCCAGCAGCGAAGCCCATTCTTCTCAACCCATAGTTCGGCGTGCTTTTTCCTTTTCCTAGCTCGGCCCAGACTTACACTTTTTACCCTCTCAATTGCCCCTTAATTCTATCTGCGTAACATGATTGGGATTACTTATTACCAACCGAGCTAAAACTTCAAACCTTCAACCAAGCTAAATTGTTACCAGGATACCAATTTGTCCGGTCAAAAAACGTCTTTTCAGTCACGTTGTACATCTGAATCGCTTTCTATTCCTATAGACACGTGGCTGGCCCCTATTGGTTTAATACAGCTGTCAACGCCGTCTTCGTACCTCACGAATTTTGAACAGTCTCGCCTAAACCTAGTTTTTATACAAAAACCCTATTTTTTAAAATCAAAACATTTCACTATTCATCTTCCCTCTATTGCCTCCTGAGAACTTGTACATTCGAAGCTCCATACTCACACATTCATCTTCATTGGCTAATGTTCCTTCGCGACTTCACACTCGTAAGTTTACTAACACTTCTTTATGCTGTTCTTTTTTAACTATTTCTTCATTTTCAATATTCAATCCCCACATACGTGTTTATATACACTAGATATCCACCATAGTACTGAGCAAATGTTACAAACCCCAAACCTTAGGCTCTAGCTCCAGAACACAATGTCTGGATTCAGAAAACATGAAGTTTGAATCTTGAATCGTGCTGTAACCAAGCTAAAAACCTATTTCGGCAACTTTTAGGCTTAAACACCACCGAACTAGGAAACTCCACCCAATGACCGAACTAAAATTTTACACCACACCTTAAGTTTCAACCGGTCTAAGAACCTTTCGTTTCATTAAGCTGAGCTAAAGTCCTTTGCGTTAACCGAACTAAGAACGGTAGCCGAGCTAGGCTTATGTTTATTTTGTCTTTGTACTTAGCACGGTCTGACGATCTGGGTTTAATACTTTTCATCTCCACTTTGCAGACTCTGACTAGGTTGGCCAGGCACTCCTTTGCACGCTCAACCGAGATATTCAACGTCATCTCAACACCGAGCTAGTACTCCGAGCTAATTTATACATAATTTAAGTCCACATGGGAAAATATCGATTTTTAGTAAACTCCCCAAGGGCCATAGCCGAGTTCCAAAAGGATTACCAAATTCCAGATGACGTCCATCTTTCCCTCGTTGAGCTAGATACCACGCCCCGGGGAAAACAAGGTTTCGTTCCCTTCACCGTTATTTCTATTGTGGAGGCCAGGCTCCGATTCCCTATTCAGCCGCTATTATGCGAATTCCTTAGGCAGACTAGAATATGCCCAACCTAACTTAGCAAAAATTCTTACAGAATAATAAATAGCATCGCCGAGCTAAATCGCCAGTTTGGCCTCAACCTCGGCTTAGCCGAGCTATTTCACCAATATTCACTCTGCCATAATGAAAACGGCTGGGTATATTATTTAAGAATAAGACATCGCCGAGAAAAAATAATTAAAAATACACCAGACAAAGATGTCAATGATGATGACTTCTTCTGGGTTTCTGGCAACTTCGAAGACTAGGAAGCCCTAATACCGGGATACGGAATTAACTGAAATAAAGGAGTAGCCAGTATGAATACCTCGGCTTAGCTTATGCGTTCTTTACTCTTACTGTTTATAATTCTTGCACCGGGCTAACCGTTGCCTTTTTCTTTATGCAAACTTAGACCAACTGAAGTCGCAGTATCAATACCCCAATTTAGACACACTCCGCGCCGCGCTTTGGTACCATGATCGAGGTTGGGCCGAGCTACTCAATTTTGAACCAACATACAAATACAGTGGTAGGGGAAAGACCAGGGTAACTGACTTCCTTCTAGAACCATCACCAGAACCGGACCGAAACTTGCCACAGATTAACCTTATTCTCTAATCGTAGAACAAGAAATGGCAAAGCGTCGAGCTGTGCAAGCCCTTATTACCGAGACAACCTCAATCCCAGGCAACGGGGTTCAGACCGAGACCACTCCAGCTGGTCAAAACGTCGATGCAGTGGTGGCTCTCCCAACAGCCCAAGCCTTGTCATCCCGGTCGAGGAAGCGCGCTCGCACTCCTTCAACCGAGCCACAACACCTTGTAAATGACGATGACACCCTGCTCCCCCAGTCAACGCAACCGAGCCAAGAGCCCGCGGGTTCTGATCGGGCTAGCCCTTCTGAATAGGCACCAAAGATCACATACAAGAACCGGCTTGTTTCTAGCACTGATTCGGTGGTAGCAGACAAGGACCACTCGTTCGCTTTCAATCTCGCCAAAAGCGTGTGTCTGCCCACCGATATGGAACATCATGACCATTTGACCGAGCTAAAGGCCATCCGGTCGGCGCCGATGTCAATGGTGTTAGTAAGTGCTTCTTTTAACCATCTTTCATTTTACATCATCTGTTTGCTCGACTTTTATTCATAATTGCTATCTCTCCTTTTGTAGGCCATGCAGAAGAACTACGTTGCTCATAAGCGTGTGTTGGAACTGCGCAAGACAACAAGGTTGGCCGTAGCTGAGGCCGACAGCAAGATGGCAGAGCTAAACGAAGCCAAATAAAAAATGGCCGAGCTTGAATCAGAAGTCGCCCAACTTACCGGGCTGGTTAACTCGGCTAAAGCAGACAAGCAGAAGGCTTTGGCCGAGTTGTCACGACCCAAACCCGTCCCTATGGGTTTAGCACCATAACCGGCCAGTAATTCAAGATTACCGAAGGCCTGCTTAACAGTAATACAGTAATACAGAGTACAGGGGCTGGCGGAAGCCAATACAGTAAATAAACAATGTCCAATGAGCCGTGACAGTCTGTATGCCAAAAAGACTTTTCATACACTTATACATGAACAGTACAGAACAGTATGTACATATATACAATTATTCAGTTCAGGGACCTAATCCCTATTAAAACAGTACGGTAACAGTCTATACAGTCATACAAAACAGATACAGAGACAGACGGGGAAATTAAAAACACCCCTAAGCCATAACTTGACAGGCTCGGAACCTCGCAGTGAGGCACAGTGGTTGGCTTGACAAAACTGGAGCTTAACCCCGACGCTTCTAGCCACGGTCTGGTGCCTGTACACCTACATATATATATAAGCAGTGAGCTAAAGCCCAGTGAATAACGTAATGCGTAAAGAGGTTAAGAATGAATGTCCTTACAGTAATGAAAACAGTTCGTTGATTCAGTATATCAGTCATTCAGTCATATGTGGTACATCCATTAGCATAACAGTACAGTAAACAGTAGGTCTTAAAAGACCGAACAGTAAATGATGGCCATCAATCAGTAAACAGTAGTGGTTCCAACAAGGGAACCGACAGAGATCTCTGTAACAGTAACAGTAACAGTAAACAGTAGTTGCTAAGGATGCCACAATACAGTTCAGAATATAGGACATACATTCATTCAATTAACAGTATCAGTTCAGAAAGCAGTACAGTTCAATTGTTCAGAAGATAATCATTTTGAACATATCTTTACACAGTTGTTACTCACAGAGTTCTGGGCTACAGTAAAGCTAGAGCACGTCCCCAGTCGCCAACCCTACACAATTACAGATTGAACACACACTAAGCTACACAGTTGGGAAAATAATAACCCAATCCCTAATTTGCCTCGGTGTGGTTCTACACCTATATCCTCATTAAGATGTCTTAAACTAGGCCTAAGAATGCCTAGGATGGGATGAGGATGCAAAGATGCACTTTAAAAGCATTTTCAGAATTTTCAAAAAACAGGGGTTACGCTCGAGCTTAGGTTACTCCGCTCGAGCAGACATGCAGACAAAGGTTTCCGCTCGAGCGTAGAATTACCCGCTTGAGCATTCTGCAAAACAGTCAAAAGTGATGGATAGGTGAAAATCACGCTCGATTGGGCGCTCGACACCCGCTCGAGCATGAGAGACAATGTCCCGCTCGAGCGTCAATTCTTCCGCTCGAGCGGACTTCAAAACAGAACAAAAAGCTGGGAGCACGATTTCTACGCTCGAGAGCCAGTCACCCCGCTCGAGCGTGAGTCCAAATTCTGGAAATTCCAGATTTGAATCTCAAGCTCAAAACCAAGTTTTAAACCATAAATTTCGATCCTCTTAGGCCAATTTTCCAGAAAACACATCAAAACTCATACTTTAACATGATTCAATGCTCAATTTGTAAAATCAAAGCCCAAGGGTGTTTCAAACAACTCAATTCAAACCAATTTTCATGAATATGAAGAACATGCAAACATGCATGAATTTAAACCATTTCAAAGCTTCAACTTCAGGCTCTAATGAGCCAATTCTTCCAAGGACAAGATAAAAACATGGACTTAACATAACTATGAGCATGCATGTGACAATTCTCTATGGAATCAACTCAAACATTCAACAATTCAAATATGCATGCATGGAATGAGCTCCAATTCAACATTAATAGACCAAGACATGACTTGGCTCCTCAATTAGACATGAACCATGCAAGAATCAACTTGAACATAACAATGGGAGGTTGAATTTCCTTACCTAAGTCTTGAATTAGAAGTATGGAGGCTCAATGTTGCAAGTTTTCTACAATATCCTCAAGAACACATCAATTCTCTCACTCCCTCTCTCTCTAGATCGGTTTTGTGCTCAAATGAGGCTGAGGAAAAGTTTGTCTAATTGTGTATAAGGCTCCATATGTGTTAGGTAGTGGCCACTAAGGATGGCAAAATAGTAATTAAGTCTAAGTTGTGCAATTTATCAATAATTAACCTAATTTAATCATACCAAATCACATTTTAACTAAATATGCCATAAAAACACATTAATTCTAAGGATCACAAATCATCAATCAATTTCAGATTCGGCCGCCGATAAGGCCTTCAATTCGCAATTAAAACATAAAACACAAACAGATAATCAAACAGTCAAACAGATAAATGTACAAGTAAACAGATATACTCATCAATTCAGTTCCAGATTTTAGTCAGTCAGTTCAGTACTTCAATCAATTTAGTTACCAATCACAATCAGTCTCAGTTTAGCAATAATCAGTGGTTATTCGGTAAACAGTGACGAGAGTTGTTACAGTCTTCCCTCCTTAAAAAGAGTTTAGTCCTCTAAACTCGAGTTACCTTCGTGTTGGAAGAAAACAGGATTCAGTGGAAACAGTTCAGGATATCTTTTAGCCACGTCATCTTCCCTCTCCCATGTGGCATACACGCCATCGTGGTTTTGCCAGTCAACTTTCACCAACGGGATCTCTTTGTTTCTCAACTTCTTGATCCGTCTGTTTACAATCTGAATAGGCCGTTCCTCGTAAGTGTAGTTATCACTCAGCACTACACGAGTAGGCTCTATTACATGGAAAGGATCCCGGAGGTAGTCCCTCAACATAGAAATGTGGAAGACGTTGTGCATGTGCTCCATTTCAGAAGGAAGCGCAACTTGATACGCCACCGGATTGATTTTCTCAATAATCTCATATGGTCCGACGTATCTCGGCGCTAACTTGCCTTTGACTCCAAAATGAGTCTGGCCTTTCATCGGTGTCACTTTCACAAACACGTGATCACCCACTTCATATTCTCTATCTCGTCTTCTGACATCTGCATAACGTTTCTGTCTGCTCTGTGCGGTTTTCAGTCTCTGTTGTATCAGTTTCACTTTCTCAGTCGTTTCGTATACAATCTCGGGCCCAAGCAAAGGCCCATCTCCAACTTCTGCCCAGCAAATCGGAGATCTACATTTTTCTGCCATACAATGCCTCGAAAGGCGCCATACCAATACTTGAATGGTAACTGTTGTTATAGGCGAATTCAGCCAATAGCAAATGGCTTTCCCAATTTTTCTGAAAATCAAGGACACACATTCTCAATAAATCCTTCAGAGTCTGGATGGTCCTTTCTGACTGGCCATCGGTCTGAGGATGATAAGCACTACTCAGTCTCAATTCAGTACCCAATGTAGTCTGTAAGCTTTGCCAAAATCTCGATGTAAACTTCGAATCCCTGTCAGAAACAATGGACACAGGGTTTGAGATTAGCAGTGTTCCATGGCCTAGGTATAGGCTTGTTGTCTCCATCTTCTAAGTGATATGCCTCTTTTCTTGCTAAACCAACCACTTTGTATGGTCCTTCCCAATTAGGCCTTAACTTGCCATCTCCGGGTACCAGGGTGTTTCCCATTACTTTGCGCAACACCCAATCTCCGATCTTGAATTGCCTCGGATGTAACATCTTGTTATATTTTCTGGATAACTCTTGTTGGTATAAGGCAATGTGAACTAGTGCTCTTTCTCTTCTCCCTTCTGCTAGGTTAAGTTCCAAGGTTATGGCTTCTCCATTCAAGTCTGGGTTAAAATTTTCACTTCTAACAGTGGGGAGGCCTACTTCCAGTGGGATTACTGCCTCCATGCCATAGGCCAAGAAAAAAGGCATTTCACCAGTTGACCGCCAAGGTGTGGTGCGGTAAGCCCATAGAACACGAGGAAGCTCCTCAGCCCACTTGCCCTTTTCTCTTTCCAACCTTTTCTTCAAACCATCAACGATAACTTTGTTTGATGCTTCTGCTTGGCCATTTGCTTGAGGGTATGCTGGTGTAGAGTTGTAGAATTCTATCTTGTATTCCTCGCAGAAATCCGTGAAGATCTTGCCGTTGAACTGAGTGCCATTGTCGGATATCAAAGGCTTTGCTATGCCGAATCGGGTTATGATATTCTGCCAGACGAACTTCATAACACCTTTCTCCTTTATTGATGCGAGTGCTTCAGCCTCTACCCACTTCGTGAAGTAATCCGTTGCTGCGAGAAAGGACTTTCTGTTGTCGGGTGCTGTTGGAAGTGGTCCTACTATGTCCAAGCCCCACATCACAAAGGGCCATGGGCTAGTTAATGGTAGAAGCTCTCTGGCTGGTTGATGTATTTGGTGTGCGAACTTCTGACATTTCTCGCACTTCTTGACATACTTCTCTGAATCTGCTTGAATGTAAGGCCACCAATATCCTTGTGAAATTGCTCTGTAGGCCAATAATCTTCCTCCTTGGTGGCTTCCGCATACGCCTTCGTGTATCTCGAACAAGAATGCCTCAACTTTGCTAGGATGGACACATTTCAAGTAAGGTCCTGTGAAGGATTTTTTGTATAACGCCAATGATGGAGAGAGCCAAAATTGCTGCAATTTTGCTCTGATCTTGTTGGCCTCTTTCTTCTCTTCAGGTAAGATGCCATTTTTTAAGAATATAATAATGAGATCCATCCAAGAAGGCCCTAGTTCGGCACAACATACCTCTGTTACTTCGGGCTCCTCAATACTTGGTCTGGGTAAGAAGTTAATTAGTAGTGGATGTGGGATAGATGTGTCTGCCATGGAGGCAAAACCTGCCAGTTCGTCTGCTCTACTATTTTCATCCCGACCAATCTGCTCTATTCGCACTACTTCGAACTTTATGATCTCCTTTCTGACTAACTCTTGGTATTTAGCCATCATCTCATCTTTTACCTCGTAGTCGCCTAAAATCTGGTTTACTACCAGCAGGGAGTCACTGTAAACCATTAGCTCGGTGGCCTTCATGAAGAGTGCTGACTTTAGGCCTGCTAGAAGTGCTTCGTACTCTGCTTCATTGTTCGGTGCTGGGAAGCCAAGGTTGACTACTTGTTCCACTATCGGGCCATTTAGTGAGATGAGGACTATGCCAAGTCCTGCACCGTGCTTATTGGATGCCCCATCCACAAAGAGCTTCCACATCTCTCCAACGAATAGCTTCCAGCAAGTGGAGGGGTCGGATGATGTCTTGGGGTCGTGAGTTTTGCTGATGTTTTCTTCCAAGTCCATGCTTACTGTTAGGGTTTGCTCTTCACTGTCTGTCTGTACCAAGTTTTTACTTGTTGATGAGTCTGTGCTGGGTATAGCACGGGTTGCCTCGTCCTCCCTTTCTTCAATCCGGTATGACTTGGGATGTGGCTGGGCGTCTTGTTTGGGGGGCTGCGCACTTCCTGCGGCACTTTGTAGACACCCCATTTTTGACCGACCTTGATACTCAGACGTCACCAGTTGAGCGCTTGGTGATATTGCATATTGTGCTCGTTCAGAAGTTTCAGAGTCTCGGCTGCGAGCCTTGCCTCCGGACTTTCGGACTCTTTTGTGCTTTGCCTCGGTTTGCGAACCAGGCTCCGTTTTCTCTATTTTCTCTTCCCGAAGGGAGGGAGAGGTCTCGTAGATCATCTCTCAGTGACCGTAGGCTACGTTTCGTGGTCGTAGGCCGTTTTGCCCGTTTGGAGTCCGGTTTCCAATTTTTCGGAGCCGTTGGCCGTGTGCCTCGGTTCGGGACCGCTTAACCATCTCCGTTTGCTCCGGTTCTTGGCATACGTCTTATATCCTCCCTTTTGAGGGACACTGTGGTCCGAGAAACTGACTTCGTGGTCGAACACTACTTCCGGTGCCTAACAGTCAGTTTTCGGGGCCTCGGGCTGCGCGTTTCGGCCCCCGAACCTTCATTTTGCATCGGTTTTGGTTCGTTTTTGGCAGGGACCCCTGTTTCATTGGTAAGAAGGTCGTAGAAGGGTGGGAGGCCAACAATTGTTCAGACAACCAGTTTTATTCCTCCATCGCCCTCCGTCCCCCGTTTTTCCTCACTTCAAAGCCAATGTTGACCACCCTTGGGCCATTTTCTTGCACCCTAAACCCTATATTTGTGATGTACACATCTGGGAGGCCACCAATATTTGGTGGCCGGCCAGTAATTGCTTTTGAACCTTTTGAACCCCTTTGAAAATTGGGTTGGTCTCTCTCTTGGTTCATTGTCTCCAGTTTTTAACCACATGGTTGTGTTGTGCACACATCAGAGGCTCTCTTTTTGGGGTGGCCGGCCACTAATGCTTCTTGACCCTTTTGATCCCTAGCCGACCGTCCATAGGAGGTAGCCGTCCGGCCACCTAAACCCTAGATAACTGGCCGGTCAGAATCCTTGCATCAAGTACAATGCAGATACACCCTTCTTTTCCCCCCAGATTCTGTATCCGGGGGGGCCCAACTTTTGGAGGGAAACTTGGCTTCATTTCCCTCCATTTTTTCCCCTCTTTTCCACCCTCTTGTGTCTATATAACAGACCCCCCAGCTGTGTTTTAGGGGTTAGAAAAATTTGGTTTGGAGCTCTCACATTAAATCTCTCTCTCTCTCTCTACTCTAAGCCTTAAAAACCCCCTTGGTTCTTCACCAACACATAGCCCCACCCTTCCATCCTCCATTTCAGCAGCTTGAGGTTGTTCTTCATAGCCTAGGAGTGCTACATTTTGGTCCAAAAGGCTGTCAAAGATTAGTCTTCAAGGGTAAGTCCTCTTCTCCCCTTTTTGACTCTTTTCTTGGTTCATATTCTAGCTCCTTGTGCTTACTTTTTTGAGCTCCGACCGTAACTGAAAATAGCATTTTTTTGAGCTATATTTCATGTTTGTTTAAGGGCCTCTCACTATTTGAGGCTTCCTTGTGGCACTTTCTTCTTTACCTTTCTTTTATGTCATTTCCTTGCATAGTATTTTAGGCCTGTGTATAAACTGTTTTGAGCTCTATCATAAACTGTAAAGTGGCTTATTTTGAGCCCTTATTCAACATTGTTGAAGGGCTCATCACTGTTTTAGGCTTCCATCTACCACTTGCCTTTATATCTCTCTTTTAGCTCCGTTTTTGCATGATTTGTTAGTCTCTTGTGATTCTGTTTTTGGGCTTTGGTCCGAACTATAAATGGACTTCTTTTGACCCCCTATTTATGTTTCATTAAGGGTCTTTTACTGTTTGAGGCATCCTTTTTGTACTTTGTGTTATAACTCTCTTTTTGGCCTTGTTTTGCATAGTATTTTGAGCATGCTTATGCACTGTTTTGGGTTTGATAATAAACTATAAAAGGTCATATTTTGGGCCCCTATTCAACATTGTTGAAGGGCCCTCATCTGTTTGGAGCTAGAAGCTGCCACTTGCTTCATTATCTCGCTTTCAGGGCCATTTTTGCATGCTAGCTTAGCCCCATTTGTGTTCGCTGTTTGGCCTTCCTTAAAACTGTAAACATGCTTGTCTTTGGACTTTCTTGAGTCTGTCTTTACATTTTATGTCCAAATAATGCATGTTTTGTATAGCTATAGGCCAATGCATATGCATAGTTTCGTGTTTCGGGTCTCATTCGGTGCATCGGGTGCCATTTTGCCATGTTTCGGGGCTGTTTTATGTCATATATTAGCGCTGAAATTTGCATGTTTGCATACCATGTTCCATGCCTTGCCATGCTTTGGTAGAGTGGCATTCGTGCCTTAGGATCGGTCCTCGGTTTGCATGCACGTATGCACGCATCTCGAGTGTCTCATTTTCATCTCATGGCTACCGATGTGAGTGTGGCTAAGGTCCACTCATGTTGATGTAAGTCCATTATGCATTGTGTATGCCATTTCATTTCATAGCATTACGTATGCTAGGTTGTATGTTAGCGCATTGTGTATGCCATGTTATCTCGTGCATCGTGTATGCCATTTCATAGCATTGTGTATGTTAGGTTGTATCTTAGTTGCATTTCATGCATATCATGCATATTGCATCATGCTTGGGATAGGAGTTAGCCCGAGCATGGGAAACGAGGGACGTTTCGTACTTCGAGTGACGGAACGTGTCTCAATTCCCTATCACCGACACTCTGGATTGCCCATGATGGAGTTAGGTCTTGTTGTGTTTTCATATGCATTCATTCTATATTGAGTAATGCAAATCGACTCCTCGTCCATCATGCATCGATATGCGTGATTGGTGGCACGAGGATCGAGGCATGCATACATCTGTGAAAATACATTGATATGCCTCTCTCCTACTCTCTGTTGCAGCAAATCAAGAATCAGCAGTCTTCCGAAGCTTGGCGCGTTTTCCAAGAACCATTGCAAAACAGAGGCTAATTGGGGCATCACAGTGGATTTCCGCGCAAAGGCGACCCGGACATGCATCATTCATCATCTGGAGAAGAGTCAAGACAGTCCCTGGCTTACATGCCAGTTTATTATTTTTCTTAGTTAATTTGTAAATTAATTAGGGATTTGTACATATTTGGGCTGTATTATTTGGACTGTATTATTTGGACTGTACTATTTATTTGGACCCTTTGTGCGAGGGCAATATTGTAATAAGTGTGCGTGTGTGTGATGCATGTCTTCCAACCCTACGTCTTTCTCCCTTTTATTTACCCGCTTATGATGGTTAGATTAGGGCATGTTTCAATTAGCATACAGTATGACAGCATGTTTGCATCATTCATTTGTTTTGCATGCACCGGGCTCGGCGCATCATACTAACTGCATTTGTATTTCAAATTCAAAGTTGAATACTTGTTAGCTGTTGCATCTCATATGCCATGTTTAGAATAGCCGAGCCTGCTATAGTTGTATTTTGCATGTGTTGCATTAGGCATTTCTGCATAATTAGGATCATGCATGGATTTCTAATTAGCTTCTGTTTTGACTTGGAGTACTCGGTAAGTTTTATGCTTTAGTATCCTTGCATGTGTGTGAGTGCTGCCATGAATAGCATGCTTACCATGAGGCTATATACTTATGTGATATAACTGTCTGAATGCCTGTGGGTGAAGGTTGGGTTATTTGGATTGGAACAATTCATCAAATGTGTGTTTTAAGCCCACTAGATAGTGGCAAAATCATATTTTCTAAGCCCACCCGAGGGTGGCAAATCCACGTCTTAGCCTACTTGCGGGTAGCACCATCAAACCATTTTCAAAATAAACAAACATGAAATGTTTTGTTCCAATTCAGGCGATCCAGTCTATACTTGTATGATGTGCGCATCACATAGTAAATCTAGGCTAATAACCGGAATAAGAACACACAATGTTTTCAAAACTTGATATCATGGTTAATAGAGGCCGATCTTTGATCGGGCGAGCAGGGGTGCTCACGAAGTGACCTTCCCCAATCGTACCCAAGTTCCCGAGCCGAGGCAACTTTGGTGATGACGGACACGTGGCCTTAGGCAAACGAGTCAGGGTTTCCTAAATTTCCCCAAAATAAAATATTTAGGTAGCGACTCTGTATCTGACAAAGTAGTCCATGTTTGGCATTTCTTTTCTAAAAATCTGTTTTCTCAAAACAATTTGCCGGATTTGGACTCTTTGGTTCAGATTAAGAACCGTGACATTTTAGAGTCCTGAACTGTAGTGAGCCCAATATCGAGCGGAACGGGGGGGACTCGTTCCTCCCCGGGGCGTTTGGGGACGTCTACACACTTTCCATCCCCTTCTCGGTTGTATCAGTTAAGTTAACTAGGCAGATGTGATGGCTTCCTAGGGTGAACTCAGCCACAAAGTCTGCCAGAGCTTGGGCTTTTGTTGCGGTTCTGGGTTGAAACTTGATGTCGAACTGTCCAAATTCTACCGCCCATTTCAAGACTCGTCCAGAAAAGTCCGTCCTCTCAAACAAAGCTTTTAAGGAAAAAGCTGTCAGAACAATTATGGTGTGGGCGTAGAAGTAATGTGATAACTTCCTTGAGGCCATCATCAAAGCTAATGCTAGTTTTTCTAATGGTAAGTACCTGGTTTCTGCCCCTAGCAAGGTCTTGCTGACATAAAAGATAGGCAGGTGTTGGATTCCTTCCGCTTTGATCAACACTGCGCTAACTGTATGCTATGAAACTGCTAAGTACAAAAAGAGTTCTTCTCCAAGTACTGGGGTTACTAGCAGTGGAGGAGAAGTCATGTAGTTTTTCAGGCTCTCTAGGGCGCGATCGCATTCTTCGTCCCACTCAAATTTGGTCTTCAATGCTTGGAAAAATGGTCAACATCTGTCTGATGACCGACTTATGAACCGGTTGAGTGCGGCAACTAGGCCGGTGAGATACTGCACCTTTTTTACTGTGTTGGGCCTCTCTAGATCCTGGATTGCTTTGATCTGAGAAGGGTCTGCTTCTATACCTCGGTTGGTCACTAGGAAGCCTAGGAATTTGCCTGATCCTACGCCAAACGCACACTTAGATGTATTTAGACGCAACTTGTTTTTCTTCAAGATTTAAAACATTTCACCTAGGTCCCTGAGGTGGTCCTTCTCATCCTTGCTTTTGACCACCATGTCGTCTATATAAGCTTCTATTGTTCTGCCTAACAATGGCTCAAACATCTTGGTGATCATCCGTTGGAATGTAGCCCCTGCGTTCTTTAGGCCAAAGGGCATGACCTTATAACAGTACAGTCCTCTTGGCGTCGTAAATGATGTGACCTCCTGATCTGGTTCATACATAGCGATCAGATGGTAACTTCTATACGCATCAAGAAAGCTAAGTTGATTGTGCCTTGCCGTCAAGTCTACCAGTTGGTCTATCCTGGGTAAGGGAAAGCTATCCTTTGGGCATGATTTGTTGACTATTTTGTAGTCCACGCAAACACGCCATTTTCTGTTTTTCTTTGGTACTACAACAGTATTAGAGATCCACCTTGGATAGTGCACTTCGTTGATGGCCCCTGCCTCCAGCAGGTTTCCTACTTCCTCCGCCACTATTTTCGCGTGGTGGAGTGCCGATCTGCGAATGCGTTGTATGACCGGTCTGGCGTTTGGGTGGACATTAAGTTGGTGGCAGATGAACTTTGGGAACGCCTGGCATGTCGTATGGCGTCCAGGCGAACACTTTAATATTTAATATTAAGAATTCCGTTAACTTAGTTCACTCAGTGCTGGACAAAGACGAGCCTAGCAGAAAGAACTTTTCTGGGACTTTTTCATCTACCTTTACCTCAACCAAGTCTTTTACTGCCTTTTGCTTTGCTGTTTTGCCCACGTCCGCAAACTGTTCATTGCTTTCTGGCTCTTCCACCATTTGTACATAGCCTTTTGCAGCTCGACCGCCATTTACTGTGACGAAGCACTGTTTTGACATGATTTGGTCTCCCCAGACCTCTTCAATTATTTCGGCTTCGTTGGGGAACCGCAGTGCTTGATGGTAGGTTGACGCTACCGATCGCATGGTGTGCAGCCATGTTCTTCCTAGGATTATGTTGTAAGTGGAAGGGACCTTCAATACCCAGAATTCCACTTACTTAGTCATGGTCCCAGCTTTGACTGGGAGGATTATCTTGCCCACTAGCCATTCTGGTATTAAGTTAAAGCCAACTAGGGGGGATGTTGCAAGGGCCAAGTCTTTGTCCTCTAGTTTTAGTTGTTTGAAGGTTTCATAATACATTATCTCGCATGAACTTCCTTGGTCAATCAGAATCCGTTTGATATCATAATCCTTGACGCGCAGAGTCACCACTAGTGCATCATTGTGAGGGCAATGTAGCCTTGCTAGATCTTTGTCTGAGAAGGATATGACGTTCGTAGCCTCTATTTTGCCCTTTTTGATGGCGGGTTGTGCACTTAGTATCTCCTTCAGGTGTTCTGCCTTCTTTATCATCCCTCTGAGTTCACATACCCACTCTGGCTCTATGATGCCATGAATAACATTGATTATGCCTTGGGGTGGTCCATCCACCAGCATTCCGTTTGGCCCGTTGAGGTCCTGGGGGGCTGGCTGGGTTCCCCCCTCAATATACTGGTCTAGGTGACCAGCAGTTACTAATTCTTCAAGATGTTGCCTCAAGGGTGTGCAGTTTTCAGTTAGGTGCCCCTTCTCATCATGGAATGCAGCGGGACCTCTCGTCGTAACCCCTTTGTGCTACTCCCAACTTGGCTGGCCGCCGAACGAAGGGTTCATTCTTTATCTCGCTGAGAATTCGATAGATGGGTTTATTGAACACGGTGGTGATGGCAGTGTGAACTCTTAACCTCCTTTTTCTGGGTCCTCCTTGTTGGCTCGCCTGTCTCGCCCATTCCTGTTTGGTTATTCTACCGTGTTGACTTTTGCTGCAGTCTTTTTGTCTGGCATTAATGTTGAGCCAAATTTTACTTTAGCCCGGGTGTTGTCCTCCTCCACGCGGATATGTTGGTGCCCTCTCCACTAGGGCCTCCATCGTGAGGGGTGGCAACATAGTAATTGAGTCCCTTAACTTGTTTCTAACTGGTAAACCCCTTTTGTATTGCGCGATGGCAAGATTTGTGGGGCAATCTCCTATCTGGTTGAAAGTCTCCCAATATCGACTGTTGTAGGATCTCAACGTCTCCTTGTCGCCCATGTCAATGGAGAGTAGCTGATCAATCTCCACTGGTGTCGTGGTGTTCGTTCTGAACCTAGTCACGAACGCCTCTGCCAATTGTGCCCAAGAGGCAATGCTGTCTTCTGGTAGCCTTTCGAACCAGGTTAGACCTAGGTCGCCAAGGCTGGATGGGAATAGGATACACATTAGGGCCTCATTCCGTCGGTACACTGCCATAACCTGGCGAAAGTGGCTTAAGTGCATGTAGGGGTCCGTCTTCCCCTCATAGGTAGTAAATTTGGGCTAGTGGAAGTCTGAAGGTAGTGGTGCGTTCTCTATTGCCGGAACGAACGGCGAGCTCTACAACCTTTCTAATACCTTATCCGCTGGTTCGTAAGCAAGGCGAGGCATTGGCATCCCTACTTCGACACTCCCATGTGTCCTGGGGGCCAATCGCTGTAGTGTTGAGACTTTGCGTGGGTCGCGAGCCTTGGTGTCCTCCTTCTATTGGGCCCTTTCGTCAAGTACTGTTCGCAAGTCAAATGATCTAGGCAACTCCGTGTGCCTAGATGTCGTCTGGCGCATGTGCGAGGGCCGATAGGTGTTTCCCTCAGTACACGACCACTCAGTTCTCGTTCTCTTAGACCTGGAGTAACGAGTCCTGGAAGTCCTCGATTGAGTGTCGCCAATTCTAAGGCTCCTATTTTCTGCTTACGATAGTGTGGTATGCCTATCATGATCCTCCTGTCGCCACCCCTTTCCCTTTTGTGCCCCTCTCATGTCGCCACCCCTTTCCCTTTTATCTGGCGCTTCATTGTCTCCATGTCTGCCGCCATCTTCCCAATTAACTTGTCCTACTCCTTTACGCGATCCTCCAGAACATGAGGGTCCATCATTCGCCTCTGTCTTTCAGGACTTTGAGAGCGACGAGGGCTGTTGCCCCGTCTTCCCTTTGCATCCCTCCAGGGGTTTTGTCGCTGGGGCTCTAAATCCGCCATGGGAGGGATAGAAGGCAAACCTTCGCACTTCCCACCCCCTTCCGGGGTTTGCCTATCAATAGCCGATTGTGACAAGTCCTCATTGTGCGTTATTGCTTCCAACTTGGGAAGAAAGCTTGATCAAGAGGTTTTGTTCTTTATTGTCTTCCCACAGACGGTGCCAATTGTACGAGCGCAGAATTATCTTCTCGTATAATCCTGTTGATCAAGTTTGAGCTCCTCCAAACGTCGTCGGTTTGCTCCCTCAAAACACAAACGTGAGCTAGCCGACGGGTGTGTGCCGGATACCTCTCCGATACCTAAGTCAGCAAAATTAACAAATAGATAGAAGCTCTGTATATTCGATAATCAAAATTGTGTTACCTGTACATAGGTTCTGTTGAGAGCTTTTATAGTTTTTGCTTGGCACAATCCTAGTAGGACTCTTACTCCTCAAAGTAGAGTCCTTCTGGGAATCACACTCCTGAAAGATAATGCTTATTCTTCAACACCCTCATCACTGCTTAAACCAAGTGAGATGGTTTTAACACGGTTGAACAACAAAGCAACCGGGCTAACATATGCTGACGTGGCCAGTTTCATCGAACTCTCTTTAGCTCGGCTCTACCTTGTTTCACCTAGCTCGGTATCAACTTGTTTGTACAACTCCTTGTACCCCAGTTCGGAATACTCCAACCGAGCTAACTTCAGTCATCCACGACCGGGCTAATGAGTCCAGCGGCGAAGCCCATTCTTCTCAACCCATAGTTCGGTGCGCTTCTTCCTTGTCGTAGCTCGGCCTAGACTTACACTTTTTACCATCTCAGATAGCTTTGAAAATTGATTGTTAATTCAAGAAGTTGAATGATTTTGAAAGTGGGTTTGTCTCTTGTTCTTTTAAAATGATCTTATGGGTTTTGATTTTCGTTGATTAAAGAAAAGATGATTTTGGAAAATTTTCTTTGAAAGGATTTGAGTTGTATAGTTTTGGTGAGAAAACCTAGAATTTAGGGATTTTTTAAAAAAAGACTGAAAATCCATGAATGATATTGTTGTATTTATTTTGTGTGTCAAAATAAATAGATGTTTGGAAAATTTCTTATTTATATTTATATAAATGATAAATTTCAGGGAATATGAGAATTGTTGTTCATTTTGGAAATTATTGTTCAAAACGTTGAAATAGTCTTGAAATGACTAATTGTTGAGGATACTTGAGAAGAGGGAATTGTGTTATTCCTTGGATGATGAATTGGAATAAAAGTATTTATATTCATCTTGTGTTATTGGCATAACAATTCATTTGATTACATTAAACTTTGAAAGTTGATTTGAAAACTTGCATTGAGAAAAGAATGTTGAGAAACAAGTTTTCATGAAATGATTTTGGGGTAAATACGTTGGTAAGTCTTGATAGGTGGTGTAGATGATATTAAATAAGTTAGCCTGAGAGTCTGGGGTAAAAGACCGAAAACCCACGCGAATAGGTGTCGAGCCTTCCGGTTAATACCGGTAAAAATGTCAATTTGGTAGTACTTGTATAATCTACTTGCAAACACTGACCTAGGGATTACCAGAATCATATTTACCGCCCTTGAAATAAATTGTTAAATTTTGAATAATTGAAATTGCATGACATCATTGAGTATAATGCTTTTTAAAAGATGAAAATGTGATTTTCTTTCAAAATGGCGTAGCATGACATGTGCATTTCATCTCTTGAGACTTGTATAAAATGTATATAATTTATTAAGGATTTTTTACTAGGCTTTATACTCACCCTACGGGATTTTTGTGCAGGAAAAAATGTGGTGATGCCGCCAACCTAAAGGCGAGGAAATATGTGTTGAGAGTATGAGACTCTCATTTTGCTGTGACTCTGTGTATAAGCCAAGGGCTATATGTGTGTGGATTTGAATAACCATTTTATGTAATCAGGCTCAAGCCTTGGAACCTTGTAAACCTTTGGGGGTATTTATTTGTTTATTTTCTTGTCGTTGGATTAATGTATTGTTGCATGAAGAACTATTGTATCATGTAATATAAATTTGGAGATTTATATTCGGTTTTCCTTGAAAGAGCCATAATTGTTGTATTATCATTTGGGCTAGAAATTTGGGGTGTTACAGATTATCTATATAAGTGCATTTTTAAGTTTTTAATTAAAAAAGTAGAGAGAAAAAAATATATGTTTAGGATAACTTTTTGACTTTTTACGAAAAATGTGTAATAAAATATTATATCAAATATCAAAATTACTCTTGTACCTTTCCTAACACATACCGTGTGCATTCAATGCATTTCAAAATTTTGTTGACTTTGGAAATTCGTGGCTTACAATTAGCCACGTCAATGCATTTGGTAAAATGTGTAAAGATAGGTACACACGACAGCACTGACATGCACTTTTGGCTGTTGAATTTAAAAAGGCAAATTCATAATTTTGCCCTTTATCTATGCAACATTTTTTTTTTTGCCCAAACATGTAAATAGGGTTAACTCTTTTTTTTTTTTCCAGATATTTTTTAGTTTTATAGGAGATGCCAAACATTTCTGTTCTCTTCATCTTAACGTCTCGGGTGCCCTATTTACACACCACATTTTATCTCAAGGCACATCACTACTCAACGCACATCCTTGGTAATTTGATAAATAAAAAATTTACTCAATACACACCACAATCTTCCATCTTTACCCTTACTCACACACTCACTCACGATCTTCTCCAACTAACTTTGATCCTAACCCAAACTCTTGCCATCGCTGGAAGTCAGCCACTGATCTCCACCCATCTCTTTTCCTTGTCGTAACCCTCATCTTCGCTCCCCACCACCACTGTTTAAGGAAAACAACAATCCAAATCTCTCTGTCGCTAACAGTTGCTGCAAAATTTGCCACCGACACACCGCTGCAAACCTTCGTTTTCGCCAATAACCGCTACAAACCTTGCCTCCGGCGCACTACTGTAACCCTTCTTCATCAAACCTTCGTTTTTACCAATATCCGCTACAAACCTTGCCTCTGGCGCACTGCTGTAACCCTTCATCATTTCTCATTCTTGTTCAACCCTAACCCTACCCACAACTAGCAGCCATGATAGAAGATGAAAAAGAAGGGTCGTGGATCGATGATGTGGAGGTCGTCGAAGGGAGCTGCGATGGTGGTGGTCGCAAGCCTCTGTGGCAATAGGATTTGAAAATGAGGGTAACAAAGTAGCAACAGTGAGGAGAGGTGGCGGCAATCGTGGCGATTGTGGCAAAGGTGGTGGTAAAGTATGGTTGTTGGGCAATCGGTGATGGTTGGCTGGTGGTGGTGGCTGTCAATAGGTTAGGTTAGGGTTCATGGATAAAGGGGATAGTCCTTTGTGATCATTTTGCATTAGGTTAATATTGTAATAAAAAATAAATTATGGGTTATTCTACTTACACCATTACTTTATCTCTTTACACTCTCCACATGAGTTTTTTTTTTCCTCTCAATTTTATCTATGTGTGAAATTATCTTAAGGACAAAACACTATAATTAAATATATTTTGTTATCTCCTTACACCTCTTGATTTTCAATCCCTACTCCTATTTTTTCTTTCTTAATTTTTCTTTTCTCTTATACATCTCTTTTCAAAAAGTGAGAATCATAGTATTTTGATTAATAAATAAAGCAATGGATGAAGAAATGGTGGTGAATAACCATCAAAAAAGTGAAATGGTGATTTTTTTTTTTTTTTATAGGTTTTGTTTCGTTTTTCTGGACCGGTGTTCGACTTTCGTTTGGTGGTTCGAAATCGAACAAAATAAAATAGTCCAACATCACATTGTCGAACCAAAAAAATAAGTTTGATAACTAACTACCGAATAAAAGGTACATTTCCAGTAACTCCAAATCGATTTTTTTTAATTTGTTCGGCTTCTCATTACCATGTATTTTCAGTTTTATTTTTTTATATTTTTTTGCCTGGGAAGATTATACTTATACTCATTGCAACAACGCAAATACTGCAATATTAGTAGACTCTAGTCATGAATTCATTACAGACGGGGTTGTTAAGTTTTTATTATGAATACGATTTTTCTTTTTTTTAATTTGTATTGAGTTTTATTAATAATTTGACTTATAAATGTATTTTTTATCTTTAGTTTTTTAGTAGTCATGAAGCATTAATTACATGGACTTCTGACGTTGGGAAGAAAACTGGATTTGTTATTGTTATAAAGACATTAGATGTGGGAGGTAACGACAGAAAACCCAGACTTACATTTGCTTGTGAAAGAAGTGGTTATTATAGAGACAACAGGAAAATTAAGGGGGAACGATTGAGGTTGACAAGTTCTAAAAAGTGTGGATGTCTATTTTTATTAAGGGAAAAAAATTATCTACAAAGTACCAAGACGAATTGTGATATCATGTTTGATTGATGGAAGCAAACAATGATAGATTTTGTAAATATTTTATGGATATTTGTATACTTGATGTTTTTATGAATAATTTTATGGATATTTTTTATATATGATTTTATGGATGCATGTTTGATTTATGAATTTTTTTATGGATGTTTCAAGGAAAAAGTAAAATTTTCAATGTACAACAACGGGGGCCTAGACAACTTTATTGTAGTTTGGCAACATGACATTAGAGTAATCCTATTTGTATAACAATGTATCACTGAACATGCACTGAACAAGTGGCCCAAATTAATTTCTTGTTATCATCTAATTGGACGGCAACATAATGTTGGAAAAAAAAAATATTGTCCGATAACATGGCACTGCAGTAATTCAAATTAATTAGCGTTGTATTACCAAACAGGCACACCACAAATTAAAAAATCATTTTTTGAAAGAAAGTGTCTCTGTAAATGTATAGCAACAAAATGCTGGAGAGATCTATTTTTTTCGGCAACATAATACTGGAATAATATAAATTATTTAGCACCGTATTACTAAAATTAGTGGCGTAAAAAAATGAAATAGTTAATTTAGAGTTAATTTTAATCATATATTAGAAGTGTAATGAAAATTACATTGTTTTTAGTGATGCTCTGAAATAAAAGATGTAAAGAAGTTAAATAATGGGATAAATAGAATCACTCTAAATTAATGATGTATATCAATTGTAATAAAAAATAAATTAATTGGTGTCGTTTGGTAACACTTACATTTTCAGTTTTATGTTTATATTTACAAAAATTAAAAAAACTCAAATAAAAACTTACTTGGTAAAATTTTTGATTTATAAATCAGTGGTATCAGTTTATAAATCTGGCAAAAAAATGAAAACACAAAAAATATGTTTCCGTTTTGAGTTTTTTTTTACCGCCCAACGCTAGCTACCATCCGCCACCATTTTCCACACCGTCTTCCGCCACCACCACCTGCCACCACCACTCACCACCCACATGCCGCCACCACCCACCACCCGCCACCACCACCCACCATCCACCTGCCATCCACCCGCCACCCGCCACTACCATCCACTGCCCGCCACCACCACCCGCCACTTAGTTGCCACCACCACTCACCGCCCACCTGCCACCACTAGCCACCACCCACCACCACCAGCCACTTGCCACACACCCGCCACCACTACCCACCACCACCACTACCACCATCACCCACCACCCACCACCACTACCCACTCACTACTACTTACCACCCGCCATCGTCACCCACCCACCCATCACCACTACCACCTGCCACCATCCGCTACCCACCTGCCACCACCACTCACCGCCACCACCCACTTGCTACTACCCACTACCCGCCACTGTCACCCATCCACCCACCATCACCTGCCATCCGCCACCCACCTGCCACCACCACCGGCCACCGCCACCGCTACCATTACCCATTCACTACCACCCACCACCCGCCACCGTCGCCTACCCACCCACCTACTCGCTACCACCACCCGCCTGCCACCACCTACCACCACCCGCCACCAACCTCCACCACCACCCACCACCTGCTACCGCCACCCACTCGCTACCCCCCGCCACTGTCACCCACCCACCCACCACCACCACCAGCTACCTACCACCCACCGTCACTACTTTCCACTACCGTCTTCCGCCGCCACTTGCCATTTCTCACTCTTTTTTATATTTTAATTTTTTTTAAACATTTTATCAATTACCAAACGTATTTATAATTTATATTTTTTAAAAAATAAAATAAAAACCAATTTATAAAATTTTTATAAATATAAATTGAAAACATAAACGTTACCAAACACACTTTGTGTTTTTGAGGCGCAAGATGGTGGGTAAGGCCCCGTTTAGGGACTTATCTTTTTAGTTAAAAAGTCAAAAAGTTATTTTTTTAGCAAAAAAGTCAATAACTCATAAAAAAAATCAAAAATTATTTTTTCTCTCTACTTTTTACCCATCTTTTCATAATTAACTAAAAAATCACCCTAAACATATAAATTTTTTTACCAACTTTTTTAATCAAATAGCTAAAAAGTTACTAAACCAGGCCTGAGTAGAGGTACCCAACGTCCCTCTTCTCCCTCTGTTTCTGTTCCAAAGCTCTCCCTCTTCTGTACCTCTCTTCCCTCCACCGAAACCCTCTCTCAAACCCTCCAAAACCCTCTGAAATTGAAACCCTCACTCAAACCCTATACTGATATGGTTCTCAGGTGTTCATTTGGGTTCGGCAATCTCTCTCTCACTCACGATTTGGGTTCGAAGTTCACAATCTAGGGATTCTCCATCGGCGATCTGGGCATACAGGTATTTTTTCTTTCTTTCTTTCTTGTGTTTTCTTTTTCCAGAGCAATTCTATTTTTTTCCTCATCTGCGTACATTGATCTGTTTTATTTTATTTTTTTCCCTAAAAATATTTATGTGAAAATTTGTTGTGGAAATTTGTTCATCAATTTAGATTTTTGTTGCTTTTCTTATGTTCGTTGGTTGTTTGTTGGTGGGAAATCCAGAAATAGTTGGTTAATTGTTGAGCTGGCAAGTTTGGAATTTCTCAAACTTGGAATTCATTTTTCTAATTTTTTCTTCTTTAAAATTAAAACTTTTTTTTTTCTTTTTTTTTCTTTTCATTAGGCCAACGTGATTCTCACCACCTCCACTTTATTCAAATAAAAGGCCTTGTTTGGTTTGTGTTTTGGGATATTATTTTAAAAATAACTTTTTTTTAGAGAGTTTAGAAAATTAGAAAATTTGTTTTGGTCGTATATTTTGAAAATAATTTTGAAGTTTTGGTGTTTGGGACGAATTGCTACTTTTTTTTTGTAGTTGAATAGATTTGATATTTTTTTGTAGTTGAATAGATTGGTTGTGAGAGAAAAAGTGATTCATGAGAGATGAGAGAGAAAAAGCGATTCATGAGAGATGAGAGAGAAAAAGTGATTGATCGATGTGTAATAGAGAAAAAAGTGATCTTGGAATTGTTTTATAAAAGTTTGCAACCAAACATGTTAATGAAATTCTTTCTCTAAAAACATGTTTTAAGAGACAAACTAAACATGTACCTACGCATAAAATAAATAAAAAGATTGAAAAAAAATTTGTTATTCAAATCCATTTTATGTATGGTGGGATCACATTTGAAATAAATTTGGACAACACATTATATTTTTTTAATATGAATTTATACATTTTTCTGAATAAATTTTTAATTAATCATTTCAGCTTTATTTTAATGTGAGCCTCCGTCTTTTTTCCACTTCTTTTTCTGTTAGTAATAATGGGATCAGAAGGTATATAGAATCCCTTCTACTGAGCCATCTCAATCTTGATTTTCTAATCTTATGAGTTGTAGTTTTTTTGGAATTGCTAGCCATCTCCCTAAATCCTTATTTAATGAATCTGTGATATCATTGAAAAAGCTATCAAAACAAGGAAAGGAGCTTTCTTTTCCCTCGTCATTTATTTGAAGCATTCTCTTTTCTCATACTTTATTGGAAAAATGTGTAGTAATAACAAAAAAAAAAAAAGAAGGCATTTTTTATTGGATAACTCTGCTTCTCTCGCACAATACCTTGATTTGAAATTAAAAATTAACACGTTGCTTGATTCGTTGAATGATAAAACAATTTGTCTTCGAATACTCAAGAGGATTTGGAGGACTCGCGAAGTGGGAGAAAATAGCGATGACAAATCTCGCAAATCAATTCAAGAGTAAAGTAAGTAAGTACTCCTACATCCTAAACAACTTATTTTATTTATTTATTTTTTTTATAAACAAAAAAAAAATATTATTGACATAAAGAAATGCACGAAACATACAATTCATAATAATACATCAATAAGAAGAGCAATGGCGAAAAACTTGCATCATATTTAGAAAATACATCCCAATTACTTGGCACTTGAAAGTCTAGCAAAATCATATGCAACTACCAAACGATTAGAGGTTGGCAAGGAACCAACATGAAACACCAAAAATACCCGAACATTGCATTTGGATAATGTATTTAGATAGGAATTTAGAAACATAAAGAGAAATAGATAAAAATTTAACTTATATTTTATTCACATTGTCTTTACGTTTTTTTTTTTTTTTTCAAATTCTTACCTAAACTTATAATCCAAACACAATCTAAATAGAAAACCTTACAGAAGACTCATCCAACCTCCACTAGAGTTTACATCAATTGATTCAGCCTCACATTTACAACATCATTCAATCACAGAACAAAATCAACATTCCCAAATTCCAACACCTCATCTATTGTACTCCATCAATATGAAAATAAATATGCTGGAGGCCCCAAAAGTTTGGGTAAATGACTAATAGGGCATAATAGTTAAACTTAATTCCTATCAAGTCCAATTAAAAATAAGTACTAATAAAATTATCGCTAAAAATAACTTTTTGTGACAATTTTTTGCATGTCGCTAAAAATTGACAATTTGTGATTTTTTTTGTCATGATTTTATAAATTGTCGTTAAAATTTATTTTGTAGACATTAAAATCAATTATCTTATAGTGATTTAAAAAATGAAATATATTGGATCATTCTTAAAAACTAACAAAAATGAATCAAAATCTATTTTAAATCCCAATAAATGTGATTCTGGAAAAAAAAAAAAAAATATGCGTAATGATAAGTTTTTTTTCAAATCGTGCGAAAAATAAAAAAAACTCACGGTTCCGGTTACTGCAACCGTTGTGCTACAACCTTTGCACTCCGCAAGCACAACCGCGCCGCCATAACCGTTATAGCGACGTCAACCGCTTTTTGAAACCTTGATTCTAACACAACTCCCTAACATGCATTTTTCTCAAAATAAAATCCATTTTTATACAAAAATTACCACTTATACATTCATGAAACCCATATTATATAGAGCAAAGAAATCCCTACCAGAAAATGAAGATCTATCAAAATTTGTGTTGGTGATCTTGCTTCCACCTCCTGTCTTTATCAATTTGCTAGATCTTCCTTTTCTGTTAGGGAGTTGTGTTAGAATTAAAATAAAATCCATTCTTCCCCACCTAATCCACTTCTCCGTGCTAACTCTTTTTTTTTTTTTGGTTGATAAATCTCTGTGCTAACTCTTTTTTGAACATATTGAATTGCAGACAAATTTGTACAGAGATGGCCATCTCCATCTCCACTTCTAACCATGCAATTTGGGAAGAAATCGAACGTTCTGAGAGGTCAGTTTCTTGATTTTTTTTTTTTTGGGGGGGGGGGGGGTTATTTCTGCTGATAATTCCATGATTTCTCTCTCTTTAGAAAAAGATTTCCCAATCCCAAATATGATCATATTTGAGATTCAAAATTTGCAATTTAATTTTCTCTTGCAATCGGGGAAGTTGAATGTTTACTCTATTTTGGATGTTTATTCTTATGCACATCAATTGAAGCGTAGGTTATTGCTTTGTATGATGTGTGTTGCTTCCTGGAGCAGGACTATTAATATTCAGTAACCATTTAGTTTTCTGAGTGCCCTTTGGTTACTACTCATATTTTCATAATTCAATTAAAAACAAAAATATACCCACATTCTAAGTCTTGTTGATTACCAAAAATTGTTCTGAATTTGCATTAAATTTCTTGAATTTCAAGTGTTTTTGTTTATCTGAAAGCAATAAGCCATTAATATTACAATAACAACCCAAGCGTGTGTGTGCGCGCACACAGAGTAATGCGTGCATGCATTTTAATGAGAATGGAGAAAATAGGTTATTTACAAAGTAATACAAAATTGTTCCAAAGTTTTTATAGGAAAACAAACAACATGCTCATATAACTTTGGGAAGATTATTTCCATGATACCCTTTCCGCATATATATGTTTATGACTATATGAGATAAATAATTATCTAGCATACCGATGATCCCTCTTGTTCATTTACTCTATTAGGTAGATTTGTGATGATAATACATACTTATATAGTAGTAATAATGAAAAATGGGTTTTAATTGTTCAGTATCAGTAATCTATTTATTGTTGTTTTTGTTTGCAGCTACCTTGTTTCTTGCATGTACGAGGAAGCAACATCAATTGCCTCTTCTGTTCTAAGGGATTTATGCCATAATAAGTTCATTAAAGCTGGAGAAGAAACTCAATTGAATGACATGTTGGAATCAGCCAGTATGGTGCTAGTTCAATCCTTGAAGGAGCTTAGGAGGTGCCTTAATTCTTCTATACATTTTGTTTCTAGATTTCTTCTTTCCTGGTGATGTCTTCATTAGTATCTCTGGTAGGACATGTTATGTTCCCCTATAAATTTTGTCATTCCCCAAATGTAGGGTATAACAGGCCAAGGCATAAGTAAGCCTAAACAAGAATCCATAATCATACACTGAATAATCAAGCCTGAGTCACACGTAAGCCTAAACAAGAATCCATAATCATCCACGGAATAATGCAATTATAGCCTAATGTCATAGACAAACCAATACTCATTCCAGTGATACGTCAAAATAATTAATGGGCAGAACTAGCCCTACCCAACTTGAGATATACCAAGTGGACACAAACAATCCACGCAATAAAACAATTCTATATAATACTCAAACCAAAATGTATATGCACAATTATTGACATAACTAGCTAAAAAATGTGATCCAGAAGTCCATGGAATAGAGTTCCCGCCAAGCCATGAGTCCAATTCTAAGTCCTCTCACATGAAAATGTTAAATAACTAAGTCAATTGAAACAAGTTTCATTTCCAAAATAAAAAGTATAGGACATAAACTAGTTGGACACGCAATTTTGATAAAAACATTCTATTCAAAGACTTAGGTTACACAATTCAAAATTAAAACCTTGTAGTGTCTCAGAAAGAGCATAACAAGTACATGTTTCCACTTAAAATAGCAATTGCATAATCTTTTTCATAATCTGGGTACCAAAGAATAACAACACATGCCACAAAGTTCTCAAGGCAACAACGCCCTATGGATTCAACATTGAACAGAGAGTCATTCTCGAGATGACATCTTGGACCTTTTCTCTAAGATGATCTAATTGAAGGTCACCCGACCTAACCTAAATCTGTTACTTACAATTGTTGACCACTATAGTCATCAGAACCTAACCTGGATCTATTCTGTAGTGGCCAGAGTCACTACACACAGTGAAGTTCATTGGGCTTTTCACATATGGTCCCCATATAATCAGAATGACTCAATTTCGTAAAACAAGATAATTTATTATTACAACCACGAACCCATAACAAATAGTTTACTAGTTTACTGTATGCCAAGTTTACATGTGTTTCAGAATGACTTAGTTCCAGTGATATAATAATAAATTCACCAAGGTGGTTTAGTCACGAAATGATAGGTGAATTTTCAAATAGATTAGGGTAAGGGAACATTATTAAAATTCTTAGCATGCAACTATTTGCCTAACAAGGGAACAATACAGGCTTTGTTTGGTTTGTTTTCAAAAAAAAAAATTTGGGAAAAATTCTCTACAAACAAATTTTCAAGAATAATCAAACCAAACAAATTTTTTCAAAAAAAATCTCAAAATTTTGTATGGTTACCTACTTTCCAAAATCATTCTCTTTCATACACATTAAATCAATCACTTTTTTTAAAATTCCCTCCCCAAAATAATTTTCCAAAACCATTCTTGAAAAAAGGCAAACCAAACAAGTTTTCGTACTTTTTATCTCAAAAACTACTCTACAAACACAAACCAAACACACCCACAATCCTCGTAAAGAATATGAAAGTCCAACTAGTGCCCTTATCCAAGTATGAAAAACTACATGTCATTACTAACTCAAAAGTTACTAAAAGGGATAATAAACAAAGAAACTCCAAGCTGAAGTGCACTCATATACCACGTACAATCATCAATAAAACAGTATAAGGAATCCACATCTCAAATACGTATCTAGTCATGGCAATGAGCAAGAATTGATAGTTACGGAAAAATGGAATAAAAGATGAAAAACAAGGAAAAGGAGAAAGAAAACTAGAGGCCTACACCTACCTCCTACATGGCCACACATGGCTACAACTCACCACCCAAAGCTATCCCTTCCCTTGGCTACGACTTCTCTCTCTCTCTCTCTCTCTCTCTCTTCCCTTGGCCGCACATGACTGCGAGTAGTGGAAATAATATGAGAGCTTAAGGTTTTCCAAATGCTTATGTAACTGGTCTCTTTTATTTATTTGTTTTTGTTTTGTTTATTATTATTATTGTAATATATTATTATTAAAACCTTGCCTCTTAATTATAGACTTGCATCATAAATTTATGCAAGGTTTAAACTTAATTAAAATACCCTTCAATAATATGAATTGACACGTTAGGGTTCAAGTAAATAGTTTGATATTTATAAAAGTATTATAATATTATCATAAATATTATCTTTATTTTATTTATTTATTTATTATATCAGGTTCTCACAAGTTCTTTATTCTCTATATAACAATCCTTTCTAAGTATTACTTTTACCCATGTTTTAATTTTTTTTTAAATTAAATTTTTTTTACATTTGTGGATCACTACTACAGTTGATTGCAATGAATTGTTACAATTACAATGCAAAGTCAACTATACAATGATGTACAATCACAAAGGAACTCCAATAGTTGAGAAGCCCCCCATATTGGGAAAAAAGAAGTGAAGAAGCATAGTGCTTCCTGAGTGATTTTTAACTTATTTTTAAATTCTTGGAATATTCTCTCTAGTTTATGAAGTTGAAAGTTGGCATTTTATCATGATAGTTTCTATGTCTTTGACCTAGACAAATGGGTGGAAACATGTAAGATTTGCATATGAGAAGTAAACCTTGTCATAGTTTAATCATGACTTTATTCTTGAGCCTATTACCCCTACCTCTATATTTGATGGCGAGAGTTCTCTTCATATTATTCTTGAGCATCCATCTCATGAGTCCCTTAATCTTGTTTCTTCAGTTGATTTTAATAGCTCTTTTGAAGAGATTTTTCTTATTTTTGTGATCATGGCATTTGTATTGTATCATCACTCCATTGCAACAAAGTCTGGTCCAAAGACTTCTTTGACTCTCACATCTTTTGAGCATGTTTTAGCCAATCTTGAATATGGACCACATTCATATTTTACTGATTTTTCTTTGATTTTAAATATTGGTCCAATGTTTCATGTGAAAAATACTGTGGTACTACTTGATCAAGGCACTTCGCAGCCTTTTGTTTTATCTGATAGTCTGTTAAAGAGTTGATGTTTTTCCATTTGCTAGTTTGCATACTTGCTTCTCATCAGTTCTTTGGTTGATGTCTTATTGTGGATGAAATCAAGATTCGAAGCGTTGTTCTTGTCCGTGAATCTTGATGGAGTATACTCCCAAGTCCCCAGATGGCAATTAAAAGCACTATTGTTCATTCATTCCGGTTTAATTGCATTATTGATGTCTTGTGTGAGGTTACCCTTCATATGAACGATGGGGTAGGGATACGTTGATCACAAGGTCTACTTGACATTATTAACTTTGATTGAGACCCCATTAATAAGTAGGAGTATGTGCGCATGTGCCTGCACATGTTTCTCTGTGGGGTGTATTCTTTGTGTCTCCATATGCTCATGTGCTAGTTTGCATGTGTGTGCACATTAAATGTTTCAAGTTGTTATTTCAGACTCATCACCATCCAATATCATTTTATTTTTCATGTACACAATGCATAACTTTAAAATCCTAATTATGATTTTAAAATTCTAATATCATTAAATGTTTCATTTTATTTTTCATATACATGTTTCAAGTCCTAATTATGATTTTTGTGATTCTTTCTAATGGCAGGACACAAGACATTAAATGAGCTTTTGCTGTTGTTTGGTTCAGTCACTGACATTCCTGTTCAAGTTTTGCTAGTTGGGGGAGCAAGTGGGGGAGGCAGTGTTGGTGGGGGATGGGAGATTGGGTGGTGGAAAGGTGGGGTGACTGCTTCTGTGGAGGCATTGGGTGGTGGCGGGGACGTGGTAGTCGGGGTGAAGGTGGAGGTAGTGGGATGGGTGTGTTAGGGTTAGGGTTTGCATTTTTAGGTTTACTTTTTCAAATGAGGAAGATAATGAATACAAGGGCATAATTGTCTCTGTACATTGAAATTTGTCTTTGACTCATATTTCTTTTTTTCATGGCAACTCTCCAAATAAGCATACGCCATAGTTTGGACGGAATTAGTAACAAGGAGGTCAGATGCAACATGCCAAAATGGGTGTTTGCATGTATTTAAATGTCAGGGGGGTAAAGTGCTCTAAACTAAAACCACCAGGGGACAAAGAGGATTTTGCCCATAAAAATAAAACAATCTGTTCAGAGAAACATGATGTCAAAAATTCCGTTTAGTTGGAAGTGCATGTGGAGGGCACTCTTTGTTTGGGAAGTTATATATTTTGAATTTTCTTGAATAAATATTTTGAGAGACGTATAAAATGCACAAAATGGTATTTTTGTCGGGGGAAAATATCACTATATTTTAGGAATTGCCGAAAGCTACACATATGCCTTTTCCATACCCCCCCCAAACAAAACAAAAAAAAAAAAAAAAAAAAGGAAAAAGAAAAGGGAAAGGAGAAGCACAAGTACACAAACACAATATTAAAGTCGTCCAATTCAATTTAATTTAAAGTGTGACTCCTTGAAAACTCTCTTTAGGTATTTTTCTGCTAATTCATTCGTGATGGAACATGCAGCCACTATTAGATCATGAGTTTTTTTTTATGATGTCTATACTAGACACAACTTAGGATGTGACACATTAATGTCTGTTTTATACTTAAATCCACATTTACCTTCAGTAATGTGAAGTGTGTATGCTGTTATTATGTGGTTACTTAAACCATGTTGATGTGCCAATAGGATGGATGTTAGGACTTAAATTCTTATATAGACACAACATGTTGCATGAATGTTGGAACAGTATGCTTCTAAGACAAATGCTTACCCATACGCAATTTTATGGTCTGTGTTATAAGTAATTTATTCTCAGAGGTCACAGTAATAGGTGTTATGGCAAACATATCTTCTGGAGGAAGTATTTTTTTAACAAGGTGGGTGCAACAATTGTACAATTTCTGTTTTATTTTATTTTTCAGGGTGTGTTTTCAGATATCGGAAGGTCCTTGTTCGGGGACTCAAGAATTTCTTGAGGAATTTCTTAGCAAGTGGAGATTTTTGGATGAACGATACTATGTTCTTGCAAGTTTAGAATCAAATATGGGTTATATGGAAGGATCTGGTGGTTCTTTTGGTTCTTTTTTGCTAGGTGTTGATAAGTACTTGGAAGTTGTTGAGGTCTACGTTGTAACACTTCTTGGGATGGTAGTGAGAGACATAGACCATGCTATCTGTTGGGTTGAGAAAGCCACATTACCTGAGGAAAAGCAACAGGTAAAATAAGCTCACTCATCTTAATCTAAACTTGATCGTTATTAGGATGATTTAAGGTTATTATTACAACTACAGAAAAAGAGATCATTTATATGATTACCATATCTTTATTTAGTGGAAGTTTGTGATCATTGCTGTCAATACTTGATTTGGATTTTAGAAATCTATGTTTCAAAATCCTGGCCTTGCACTTAAATTATGTTCCATTCAAGAAGTATAATGTTATTTTATTTTATTTATTTTCCTTAGTAGTATATAGGGTTAAGTCTTTTTACCAAAAGCCTTGATTTTGTATATCTAAGTGTTCATATTCAACAGTTACTAGTAGGGGTATCCATGGTGATGCCAGATGGTCGGCATGAACTAAGCAACCAGAAGAAAATAAAACAGAAGAAAAGAAAGACCAAGCACAAGAAAGAAATGAAACCCTAAATCTTAAAACTAAATAATATTCTCAATATCCAACCTGTCTATTACTGAGGCAGAATATGATAATCTTGGTTTTTACATTAATTATGTTCTAAGACTAATACAAGATCGGTGTTTAGAAGCAAAGGCGAAAAAACAAATAAAAAAATCAAATTTCCAACTCAAAATATGGTAAAAAATGTTGTGATGAAATTTTGAAAGAAAATTGATTGTAATACATTTACCAAGCGAAAAGGATTTTCAAAAAAACGTAGAAAATACAAATGGAAACCTTGGAAAAGAACAAAACTTTTTTAAAAAAGAAAAAATATGTTTGAAAAAAGAAACCAAGTGTTTCAAAAAAGAAAACTTGTCGATGTTACATTTGTCACAAATAAGGTCACTATGCACCCAAATGCCCAAAAAGGGAAAAAAGTGCAAAGAAAATGATCAAATTTCTTGAAGAACAAGACTTTGAAATAATATACGACGAAGAAATTTCTGATGAAGAAGAAATCTTGTATGAAATTTCTAGCGATGAAGAAAGTTCAGATGAAGAACTAATCTTCATGATGACTAATACAGATAGTCAAGATATATCTCAAGAAGAATTACACGCAATTCAACTTAGAGATGTAATTGGAGAAGAAAAAACTTTTACCGAAGAGAAATTAGTAAAATTCGAAAAAATGCAAGAAATTGTTATGCCATAAATTTACTAACTTTCAAAATTCAATTTTTTTTAAGCAAGAGTGTTTGAACAATACAGTGGCAACACTCAAGCAAAATGCTCAGAAGAAGGAAATATTGATATTCTTTTTTTTTTTGGATAAAAAAAAGGTTGCAAGATGGAAAAAGAAATATTCTGAGATTCAATATATCCATATTGGATTAATAAAGGTAACCATGAAAGCCTTATTTCGATGAGGGATAGATACTCCTATTTTGTCTGTAATTTTTGATAAAAGATTTTTTTTTTTTGTTTTTGATAAAAGATTTTCCAACCCAATGAAACCAATCATTGGAGGAATTCAATCTAATTTGGCTAATGAAGTAGTTTGGTTTAATGTTAGACCAAATTTCTTTATTTTCATAAATGATCCTAATCTTGAGGACACAATCAGAGTAAGAAGTAAAACACAAGGATTAGGAATGAAAACGAATTCCCATGATTTGGCTATTCGTTGGAAAACAATTCACGAATTGACCAAATTTCCTGAAACAAAAACAAGATCCAACGATAATAAAATCGTTAAAATCTTTGAACCAAGACCATTTGACACGGCAATCCAACCACGTCTAATGAACTTGAGTGATTTAGAAGTTCCTCGATAATGGTTAATCCATGACCTAGTAGGATAAGGAGAATCTTCCAAAATAAAAAATCCTGCACAAATACAAGCATCCGAAAAAAAACTTATATACTCAAAATATAGTTCAAAAAATTAAAAGATCAACTTCTGTATTTGAAATTTTTTTTTTTAACAAATTATTTTCAAAATTAAGCATTGGTGAATCGAGTAATAATTCTAATCAAGAATCTGTTGCTTCAAAAAATGTTCAGATTCCTATTTTTCCAGGAACAAGAACACAATCTGAACATGGTTTGCAAATATGTATCATTTTCAAATAAAAAATGATGATATTATTTTTTCTCCTAGCCAAGGAAAAAGAAGATACACGTGTTGAGAACATTTAATTTTGCAGGTTATAAACCCTATAGCCTCAGTGTTCTTATAGATACAGGAGCTACAATCAGCTCATGTAAATTGAATGTCATACCAAAAGAAAAATGAATATTAATGAAACATCCAATTTTGGTCACTGGAATTGATGGAAACCATACTTCCATATAATTCAAGGCTAAAAACATAACTATTTGGTTAAATGATAGCAAGTTCCTCATACCAAAAATTTTATGTTTTCCTTTTATGCATGGGGATTTCCTTCTTGGAAATAATTTTATATATAAATACCTTCCAATGCAAATACAGGAAAAAGTCATTTCATTAAGCATAAACAATGTCTTAATTTATATTCCATTGTTAGAACAGCATAAATATATTTGTGATAAAGAGTTTGCGCCCGTTCTGTGTAGTGATTTAACTCCCATCATCAAAACTATTGATGAATCACATTGGATTTATAAAATTTTAGAAGAAAATTTTAGTGAAAATCCATTAAAATTATGACAACGTAGTCCGTGTTATTGTAGTTTGAAATTGAAAGACCGTAATGTTATCATTAGAGTAAGACCAATGATCTATACTAAATAAGATATAGATGAATTTGATATTCAACTTTAGGAACTTTTAGACAAAAAGTTAATTGAAGAAACAAGAAGTCTTCACTCTAGTTCAGCTTTTATGGTAAGAAACTATGTGGAAATTGAAAGAGGGAAAGCTTGAATGGTAGTCAACTATAAACGGCTAAATGAAAATTTAGAATTTGATGAATATTTTATTCCAAGAAATGATGTTTTGATTAATTTAACCAACCCCGCTACATAGCTCGAAACCTAACGGCTCAAGTGGCCTCAATTTGCTTTTCTACTCAACTTTCTGCTGTGTCTCTCTTCTTCGTCCACCTCCCTCCTTCCTTCTTTGCTTTGGACTCTCTCTCTCTCTCTCTCTTCCCTCTTTGTTCTCTTTCCCTTCACGCCATCATTCACTCCTCTTTGTTCCCAAACTCAAAAACAAGGAATTTCCAAAACCACCACCATCACACACAGCGTCATTTCTCGCCCTCATTCTTCACTTGGTTATGACCCTCTCAAAGATTCATCTTCCTTAAGATCACTCATCAATGACTGCTAGTAATGAAATCATCACTAACGAATCCAAGGTCCTCTTCTCAATGAAATGTCTCTTTTGATTTCAAAAAATTAGAAATTTTTACTTTGATTATAATGATTTTGACTTATCCCCTATTTCTTTGACTTGATTGTATTTAATTTTTTGACATTTTCTTTCAGTTTTATTGTATGGGTTTTCAATTCTCTGTTCTAAAAACTTGAATTGCTGAGAAATTCGAATGATTTTGAGCTAAGTTTCAACCTTTTGCACTCTAAGTGTTTGTGGTTTTGACTAACAGAGATGACTAACAAACCCCAGTGTTCAATTTGATGCTAACACTTACAGAGTAGCTTCCATGGAAGGTGGGTCATCCTCTTTTCCAAAGAATGCCCATGAACACTGAAGTTACAAATCATCAGATTATTTACCTCCAACCTAGATCCAGATACATGAAGCAAGAATTTTCACAGAAAGCAACAAAACCCAACAAGAATTTTCCTTCTCTGTTTCCTCTCTTTTTTTTCTTCTTCTCTCTTCATCCTCTCTTTCTCTCACCTGTTCTCAAACCAGTTTCAGAGAAGAAGAAGAAGAAGAAGAAAAAAAAATTGAAAACGATGTCGTTTTCAAATTTCGGGCCACTCGAGCCGTAGAAATCTCGAGCTACGAAGCATTTTTGTAATTTAACCAAGGGATAAAAAATCTTTAGTAAATTCAATTGTAAGAGTGAATTTTGGCAAATTCAATTGACTGAAGAGTCAAAAAAATTGACAACTTTCAATACATCTAGAAGACATTACCACTGGAATGTTATGCCTTTTGGGTTAAATATAGCACCATAGGTATTTCAGTGGTGGATGGATACAATCTTTAAAGATCTTAAGGATTATTGTGTAATTTATATTGTTGATATACTTATATTCTCCAAAACGCGGGAGGAGCATAAGAAACGTTTAAAATTACTTTTGAAAAATTCCACAAACATGGAATTATTTTGTCACTAAAAAAAATTGAATTAGAAAAAGAATCAATTGAATTTTTGGGAATAATTTTAGACCAGAAAGGTTTAAAATTACAGGAACATATTTTGTCCAAAGTACGAGATTTTCCTGATACTCTTGAAAATATAACACAACTATAAAGTTTGTTAGGGATTTTAAATTATGGACGGAATTTTATCAAAAATAGAAATTCCTTGGTTAACCAAATTAAGGAAAAATGTTCTTTTTGAATGGATAGCAGAAGATGTTGCCTTAATTAAACAAATTAAAGAAAATATTAAAATTTTACCAAACGTTTATCTTCCAAAACCAAGTGATAAATTAATTAGAAACAGATGCTTCAAAATCATGTTGTGGATGTGTTCTCAAAGCAATACCAAGTAAATTATGGCATGATAAAGAGATAAATTTATCAGAAAATGAGATTAGACTTAGAAAAAATCCAATACCCATAAAATTACAAAAATAACTAATTTGTGGATATAATTCTGGAACATTTAAACCAAATGAACATAAATATTATTTTTGAAAAAGAATTACTTGCAATAAAATTGGCAATAAAAAGTTTTCAAATTTATTTATTTTCAAAAAATTTTATTGTACGCACTGATAATAAGGCAGTAAGATTTCTTGATCAATAAAAAACCTATTAAGAAAGAAGATTAGCCTGGTATAATTAAATTTCTGATGTACTTTTGAGATAGAACATCTTAAAGGTACTAACAATTTTCTTGCAGATTTTCTTAGTAGGAATTATTTTCAGAAAATTAAAATTACTTGTTTAATCCAAGATTATTATATTCTGCCTTCCCCATTTTTTTGAGAAAATTAGGATATGTTTTAATGCATAACTCATCCTATGGATCAGGGAGTTTATGAAAAAATTGATCAATAAGATAATAAGATAAATGTTTTATAAAAGATAAAAGATTCTAACCATTAGGGAGTTTATAAAAAAAGGTACTAACCAGGGTTGATTTGCTGGTGGATCAATAAGATAATAATATTTTTTAAAAGATTGAACATGGTTTTCGAAAAGACAAATGTTACATAATTCTAATTTAGTCAAAATATAATTTGCATCTGCTTGCAAATTAGTATTTCCTGCAAAACCACATAAAGTTTCTTTTATGATTTTTGGAAACTAATATGGTGTCAAGTGAGAAAATTAGCTAACAAAACTTTTTTTATTTTAATTTTAATTTCTTCCAATTTTAGACTTTTCCCACAGTCTTAACCATTGCAAAACATCTCCCTAGAGAGTTGTTGCAACATAATCAATGAATTTTTCCTTTGACCAACTATTTTTATAATTGGCAATAATGATGGACAATGATTGTGTCCAATCATCAATTGCTTGTGGTTGGTCCTTAAATGGGACATAAGACAAGTCTAAATAAGTACCATTTTGGACTATTGGATGCTTATGATTATTATATTTTCTAGATATTATTGGCTTACGTGTAGGATTAGAGGGTACTTCCAATGTTAGTATTGTTAGAATATATCATCACCTACCACCTCCACTCAACTCACCTACCACACACACTCACCTACTCCCCAATCCTCTCCTATATAATTAGTACCTCACCATCTGTAATTTACACATCAATACATCAATCAGATATCAATCAATAATACATATATTTTTACATGGTATCAGAGCTAAGTTAAGAACTTAGTATTTTTTTCGCTTCACCGGCGGGCGGCAACCTCGCCTTGGCCGCCCGCCGGACCTCAACATAGTCCGCTAAAATTCTCTACACATACCTTCACTCTTCGTCACCTCCCTCGCCAACCACGCCGTTGCTCTCGGCGTCTGATTCATCGCCATAGTACTCTGGATCAATATATCCAACTGTCCCAGCTGCTTTCATTGGTCTGTAATCTTGATCAGACTCGGGACCCATCAATGATAATCCAAAATGTTTTTCAAAGATCTGTATCACCGCTGTTAACGGCCACCAAACGCTAGATCCCATCGAGAACCTCCCGAAGCCACTCACCATCACAGATCTCTCTCCGGCTCCGATGCACGGCGCCGACCTCCGCGTCGCCTATCCGCGTCCGAACTGCGAAGCCATACCTTGCGACCAGTTCGAAGTCGCATTCCACGCCGTCGAGCTCTGGATCGCCGCTCGCGCCGCCTTACCAGTCGAGAACTCCCTCGGACTGTGATGTCTCGTATCTCATAAGCAATTTGACGATGAAGCTTCATGCTCTTAATTTCATAGTAAATCTTACAAAGAAACCCATGTAATCCACGGCGATGATAACTGGCCAGGCGAAGCATAAATTCCTCTAGAACGTCATCGGTGTCATAAACGACGTCTCTAACTTGCTTAACCCATGTTTGGAGCACCGGATCACTTCTTTCCATTGCATCTGCAACCCTCAGGAAGGCCCTCATGCCCTCTAGCTCGTCTTTGATGAACACAAGGTCTCCTTTGACTCCACCCAAGACTTTCAACTCTTCCGCAAGAATGTCACCACACTGTCTGCCATCTCTCTCTCCCTTGAGAAGAATAAAGAAGAAAAGAGCAAACAACGGACATAGCACACACTTTCTCTCTCTTTTTTTTTAAAATATTTTCCAACCCACCGCCCCACATGGGCATGTCTCTCTCCACCTTTCTTTATTTTATATATATATATATATATTTTTCATTATATTACTCCACCAGCGTTGTTCTCATTTTTTTTTTTTATTATTCTCTCAGTGCTTAGTCCACCAACTCACTTCCCTCTTTTCTTTATTTCTTTTAAACACTTTTCCACGAACAGTGAGCCAGTTTTTTTTCAAATAATTTTTCATTCCATTTTTTTTTATTAAAAAAAAAAAAAAAACAAAAAAAAAAAAAATTTTTTTTTTTTTTCAGATTTGCACAACACTTTGTTTTATTTATATTAAGGATCAACCCCGATCACCATTTTACACCAAAAAAAAAAAAAAAAACAAAAAAAAAAAAAAAATACAACCACACACACCCACACCCACAGTGGGATTTTTCTTCTCTACTCTGCCGCCGGTCTCTTCTTCTTGCCTCCGTCCTGGGCGGCCCTTGCCGGTGTTGCCTCCGTGTTTCCCACTCCACTGGGCATGATCACTCCCCCATACTCCTCCACTGCAGCATATGGAGGACCTCCAAATCGGAACATCACGGTGGCCTTCCGCTTCAGCTCCTTGTTTTCTGCCCTTAGCACGCTTATCTCTGCTCGCGCATCCTTATACATGCGTTGGAGCAGAGCCAGCTGGGAGTTTAAATGCTGCACCTCATTTGTCCTACTCTGCAGCCGGTTCGACAAGTTTGTGACCGCCGTCATGCTTTCCACACATGCCTTCAGAGTATACTGATTGGCCTCCACATCCGACTGCACTGCCATTCTTTGCTCCACCGACCGCATCGGAAAGTTCAACGGAGCAAACTCCGGGGCGCTTGGTTGAGGTTCCAGTGCCACCGCACCAGTTATCTCTCTTGTGGACTCGTTGAGGTCGGGAAAGAGAGTAAGCAGAGGGCGGGACGAAGAGGCCATTTTCTCAGACAACAGAGTGTTACAGAATACCTCTCTCAGAAATCTCTCTCAGAAACTCTCAGAATATCTCTCGCAAGTTTTTTGTCTCCGCCTCTGCCTCAGCCTCAGCCTTCGTCTTATAGCCGAGGCAGCCACGCGCATCGCGCGCCTCTTACCACCAGCCGACAAACGGGCGCGCCAACCAAGGCACTCACGTGCCTCGCCATGATGAATCCGGCACACCTTTTGATGAATTGGGCTCGCCTTTTGATGGCACGCCTTTTGAAAAATTGGGCACACCTTTTGAGGGTGCAACTTTTACAACGGTCCGACATGACCCCATAAACTGTCCCGACATTTGATTCCGGTTAGCATCTCCAACGGTCCGACATGACCCCATAAACTGTCCCGACATTGATTCCGGTTAGCCTTCTACAACGGTCCGACAAGACCCCATAAACTGTCCCGACATTGATTCCGGTTAGCATACAGTGTCCTCTACAACGTTATGACACCACCATACAGTGTCCTCTACACCGTTATGACACCACCATACAGTGTCCTCTACACGGTTATGACACCACCATCCAGTGTCCTCTACCACGTTATGACACACCCATCCAGTGTCCTCTACCACGTTATGGCACCACCTTTCAGAGTCTTCACCAACGGTCTGACACGACCATACAGTGTCCCCTATCTTTTTATTTTTTATTTTTATGTATTTTCTTTTTTTTATTTTTATGTATTTTCTTGTTTTGTTACTCTCTCCAAACTCAAGTTGGTTAGTTTCTATCCTCCTTGAGTTTGCGGGGGGCTGTTAGAATATATCATCACCTACCACCTCCACTCAACTCACCTACCACACACACTCACCTACTCCCCAATCCTCTCCTATATAATTAGTACCTCACCATCTGTAATTTACACATCAATACATCAATCAGATATCAATCAATAATACATATATTTTTACAAGTATCATTTTTAACTTCATTTGTTTGAATAAATTCAAAATTTTCTCCATCTTTCCATGTGTCAAACAATTCGGGATCAATTGGCTTTTTTGCCATTCTTTTTCCTTTATTTATTTCTGGTGAAACATCTTGATCTATTGTTTCTTCAGAAGAAGATGATCGATTATCATCATTGGTTGACATATTAATATCATAATTAAAATGTTGTATAAGGGCTTCATGTTCTAGATAAGTTTCTTTTATTTGCTCTAGTAGCCTATTTCTTTCATCGATACCCAAATCTGGGTCTTTATATAATTTTCTCCAATAATCCAGTATTTCAACAATATTTTCATATTCAGTCCTATTATAGGTATTGGTTTGAATTATTTCCTAGACTATTCATTCCATCATTATTTATGAAGGATATAGTTTCTAATTACCAAATTGTTTATTTGGGTTTTTGCTTCTTTGTTTAAGTCAATATTTATTATAGAACTTAAATTGTCTATTTTAGATTCTAAAGACTCAAGTTTGGATTCTTGATAACTTTGATTTATTTTTTGATTTTAATCTAATTTAGAAAGCCAAGAGCACATAATATCAACAATATTATTTAAACTAGAACACACTATTTATATTTGCAGACTCTTTAGTGATATGCAAACTATGGTCATATTTATTATTAATTTTATTTTTTGTATTTCCAAACAGGATTAATTGTCATTATAGATTGTTGTTGGTACCTAAGACCCTTCTACTGTATATGTCTGGCGCTTAAAACCTCTCTTTATGATTTTGAAAGACTTGAAAATGGCTAATAGTCAAAGATCTTAATGAGTATATGGGTTTTCACATGCACTAAGCATATAGGTTTTACAACAACTATAAATGAAACAAATAATTGTGAAGATATAAAATACAAAGGATACATAATTAAAGACTAAACTTGATTAATAATATTTTTACGCAATACACTTGCATATATTAAAATTAATACATAGATAGAAATACTTACATAGCTTGATCTTGCTTTCAAAAGCTCTTCACCAAACTCTGATACTAATTACAAACTAACAACAGAAAGGAAAGAAGCTTTCTACTATTTTTATTCTACCATTTTATAGAGTTAAGGAATGAGAGAAGTTAGGAAACGCACACATGATAGGAATTTACATTGTTTCATTATGTTGGCTTCAATGCCAATTTATAGGATACAGCTTCATAAACAAACAAAACCAAAAAGCTATCCTAAATTTAATGCATACCTAATCTATTAGACTTTACAACACCCAATACTTTCAAACTTTACACAACTTTTTACAAAGGTCTTCAAGCTTAGTCATAGGCTTACATAAATAAATACAAAGACTTGTCAAAAGTCATAAATGCAACGCTACAATTATGTGCACATCTTTGACAAACTACAATTATATACATAGTTAGGTCACGATGCACCCAAATGCCCAAAAATGGAAAAAAGTGCAAAGAAAATGATCAAAGTTCTTGAAGAACAAGACTTTGAAATAATATATGGCGAATAAATTTCTGACGACGAAGAAATCTTGTATGAAATTTCTAGCGGTGAAGAAAGTTCAGATGAAGAACTAATCTTCATGATAACTAATACAGATAGTCAAGGTATATCACAAGAAGAATTACAAGCAATTCGACTTAGAGATGTAATTGAAGAAGAAAAAACTTTTACCGAGTTGGCAAAATTCCAAAAAATGCAAGAAGTTGTTGTGCCAGAAATTTACAAACATTTAAAATTCAACTTTTTTTCAGCAAGAGTGTTTGAGCAATACAGTGGCAACACTCGAGCAAAATGTTCAGAAGAAGGAAATATTGATATTCCTTTTTTTGATAAGAAAAAGGTTGCAAGATGGAAAAAGAAATATCCCGAGATTCAATATATCCATATTGGATTAATATAGGTAACCATAACAGCTTTATTTCGACAAGGGATAGATATTCCTATTTTGTCGGTAATTTTTGATAAAAGATTTTCCGACCCAATGAAAGCAATCATTGGAGGAATTCAATATAATTTGGCTAATGGAGTAGTTTGGTTTAATGTTAGACCAAATTTTTTTATTTCCATAAATGATCCTAATCTTGAGGACACAGTTAGAATAAGAATTAAAACACAGGAATTAAGAATGAAATCGATTTCCCATGATTTAGTTATTCGTTGGAAAACAATTCACAAATTGACCAAATTTCCTGAAACAAAAACAAGATCCAACGATAATAAAATCGTTGAAATCTGTGAACCAAGACCATTTGACATGGCAATCCAACCACGTCTAATGAACTGGGGTGATTTAGAAGTCCCTCGACAATGGTTAATCCATGACCTAGTAGGACAAGGAGAATTTTCCAAAACAAAAAATCCTGCACAAATACAAGCATTAGGAAAAAACTTATATATTTAAAATACAGTTCCAAAAATTAAAAGATCAACTTATGTATTTGAAAAAGATTTTTCTAACAAATTATTTTCAAAATTAAGCATTAGTGAATCGAGTAATAATTCTAATCAAGAATCTATTGCTTCGAAAAATGTTCAAATTCCTATTTTTCCAAGAACAAGAAAACAATTTGAACATATTACAAGTGTTTCATCTTGATCTATTGTTTCTTCAGAAGAAGATGATTGATTATCATCATTATTAGTTGACATATTAATATCATAATTAAAGTGTTGTAAAAGGGCTTCATGTTCTATATAAGTTTCTCTTATCTGCTCTAGTAGTCTATCTCTTTGAACAACGGGGAGGGTAGATAGTGACCGTGTATATAATTGTAGTTTGCCAGAAGATGTGTATATAATTGTAGCTTTGCATTTGCGACTTTTGACAAGTCTTTGTATTTATTTGTGTAAGCCTATGACTAGGTTTGAAGACATTTGTAAAAAGTTGTGCAAATTTTGGACGCATTCGGTGTTGTAATGTCCAATATATTAGGTACACATTAAATCTAGGATAGCTTTTTGATTTTGTTTGTTTATGAAACTGTAGCCAATAAATTGGCATTGAAGCCAATATAATGAAACAATGTAAATTCCTACCATCTCTGCGTTTATTATTTATAGGCTAACCGTGAAGTTCTTAATATGCAAACAGAAATCAAATCCCAAAATAAGCATTACATAATAACTCTTAAAATCAAGGGTAAATCACATAAAACCCTAATCTTAAAAAATTCTTCAACCAATTCCTTTATGTTCCTCATCATCTCTTCCCAATTGAGAAAAACACTTCTCTGGAGAATTGTGAGAGAAAAGCACTCCAAAAAAGATGAAGTTCATGCTGTCTGAACCCAGATGGCATGACATCGATCCTTAAGCCAATTATTATCATAAGTTGCTTGAATGCCAATGAAGTGCCACAAATGATCACAAAGAGAGAATACTGGGTGTGGACTTTTCATAACATCAACTAGCTGGTATTAATGAGCCCGTTTGGTATTTATGATCTCAAATTTTATAGAAACATCAAGGAAAACAGGATGCTCTGAAGTGTTCTTATTAAGTACCATGTCTTCCATTTTGAAAATTGGACAGATATTGAAATTTAAAGAAAAATCAGTGAAATGAGCATGTGGATGTAGTCCATATTTAAAAATGGATAAAATATGTCCATGAGATGACAATGTGAAATGTTTGATTGTACCAGAGGTTTAAGGTACCGAAGTAACAACCATTTCCTGATGATTAAAGTTGTCCAATGCACATAAACCCCTCAGGCTACTAGCAACTAGCTCATAACAAGTTTGAAAGCTTCCAAGGCATGACACTTCCTCCAACCAAAAATTCTCTCTCTCAATGTTACTATAATCCCCATCATCCCACCATTGGGAACTAGCAATTGTAGCTAGTCTCACAAGTGCCAAGGCTTTTACATCAAAACAAACCTGATCGCTAGCTCTCCCCTTCTCAAGGGTTTTCTTCTTCTTCTTCATCTTCTTTTTTAACCCCTCATCTATACTACATTATAAGTGAACATGTCAGTTTGGTATTGACACTTTTTTAAAGCCATGTAATGGTTTTTTAATTTCCAAAATTGTCCAACAAAAATCATTTTTTGACTGATTGAAAATTTGTCTTAACTGTAAGGGTAAAGTTGTAAAATCCACCATTCAAAATAAACCACTTATCTAGTTGTTGTGGTTAAATTACGCACACGCGTACGTTTTGTGACTTCTAGTATATGATGTGTATGTGTACATGCATATGTATGTAGGTTTTTGTGTAGATATGAATACTTTTGTACTGTGTATTTTGTTATTTTTTGCCAAATCAATTAATTTGTACCTCTGATCAATCAAATTTGCTACTTGTTCTTGTTTTGCTAAATGATTTTTTTCTTCTTAGCATTGAATTTTTTAATCAGTATATTCATTTTATTAAATTTCTCTCTTATGAGGTATAACGGATTGTTTGGGTCTTTGGTGTAGGGTTGGGCGAACCAATGACAATCCAAACTAATTGAATTAAGTTCAGGCTGGTCTTGGGTTAGCCAACTTAGGCTAAAAGTTGAGTCTGGTTAAAACCCCCTCACAAGCGAGTTGGGTTGCTCTTTGTCCACTTAACCTGCCTGAGTTGTCGCCCTAATGTTGCCATTGACATTTTCTCTCTCCTTTGTAAAACCTTGACCTTTACAAATAAATTGTCTATATTGGAGATATAATGAGTCTTTATATTTATTTATTAGTATCATTTTAATGAAATGAGCAAAAGAGTTGTATGTGCTTGGGGCTTGGGGGTCACCTGGTGGTCAAGGCTTGGGGCTTGGGGGTGTGCTCCCTCCAAGGTTTCAGGTTTGATACCTCCTAGGGGCAAACAATTTATTGGGGGGCCAGTCCATACAAGGCTTTGCCTTGGCATTATTTGGGACCCCCACAAGTGGACAGTGGGATTGGTCCCCCAGATTAGTCGGTCCAATGGGCTGGATACTGAGTTATCAAAAAAAGATTTGTATGTGCTTTTGGTTCCAAAATTCACGTGTAACAACATAAATTATGTATAACAGTGTGAATATTTATGCTTTTGCTTAAAAATCAGAATTTTGATGGTCTTGTGATTTCCACACATAGCGACTAGTCTCCAATTTTGAGGGGTAGAAATTTTATTTTTTATTTTTATGTAAGTCTTTTGTAGCTTTGTAGGAATAGAAAATGGTATACAGAATCTTACTAGTTTTTTCTAGAGGAGTTTCTGATAAGAATCTGATTTTTCTATCTGTTCACATCTTCATGGTAATCAAAAGTGGCATGTCTAATCTGTTTTGAATTCCATGCTTTATTTTTCTTTTCCTGCAACTTCTTGGCCCTTGAAATAAGGGGTCAATACAGTAGCTACAGCCTCTTAAAGCATGAAAGGTGTAGCTGAAAAGAGTTGCAAGGACCTGCATTACTTTTTCTGTACTATTCGGTTTACAGTTATCCTTTTTAATGCGGATACTAAATGCATTTCTTAATTAGAAAGTTCGCCTAGGGATGACAATTTTGCTGCATGCTGCTCCACCCTCGCATCCCCAGGCTGAGGAAGTGGGCGGGCCTCATGCCCCTACCCCTACACCGATTATATTTATTAAATATGTGTGTATAGTATATATATAATTTTATTTTTTTTAATATAATAAGATTAAAACACTAAAATATTACTTAGCATTCATTTGTATTCATTAATTTCTCATCATATATCTTTTAACTGTAATTAATCATTATCCATAATTCTATCTCTAATTTTTGTTGGTATTCCCATTTTTGAAGTTACAAAATTAATCTGCCCCCGCCTTGCTTCGCTCCCGCCATCTCCCCGATTTGGCCTGTCCTTGATATGATACCGGGCGGGGGCGGGACACTACAAAACCGCCTGAAAGCCACACCTGTTGCCATCCTTAAGTTTGCCTTACAATTTGTATGAGTTTCTTCCCATAATAAAAAATGGAAATTATCCATCTCAGCAGGTTTTGTCTCCCTTATTTTTATTAACCGATATTGGTAAATTGCTACAATACATTACATTTGCTTCTGTTTTTTCACACTACTTAATTGTTCTTTTAATTCTTCTTGTAGGACCTTTTGAGGAGATTACACTCTCTTTATTCTCCCAAGGCCCGTGTATCATTGCAAGGTTCTGTTGTAGCTTTGCCAGGTGACAAATGTGAGACTCATTCTTCTCTAAAACAACAAAATACATCTGAGGGATCTCCAGAAGCCTTAAAAGCCTCATACCCATTCAAAGGAGAGAATGATATGAAACAAGCAATTTTAAAATTATCTGAAAGAGTTCCGTGCTTTTGGTGGTTCCGTACATTCACATTTAAGTTTGGCAATGGTCAGCTGGTGATATCAAATGGGAAAATCGTGCTTGGCTGTTTTATGGTTCTCATGTATTATGTTTTGCAGAGGAAGCAAGCCACATTAAAGAGGTAAGTGGTGCTTTCCATGTTGGTTGTTCTTCTGGTTATGATATACTTTTCATTTTTTTTACTTGCTCTATACAAGCCATCAATATCAACAGTCAAAAAAGGATTTATGTCTCCCTTGGTTTTGGATGTTTACCTTGGTTGTTACTTGTTAGTTATGATGTGCAATATCCTATGGAGAGCATATTGTAGATTGTTAAGAATCAAACATCAAATGTAAACTACCCCGTCCTTTTTCTTTTGAGTGAAATGACAACTGTGCTCTTTCATAACTAAACAGTGAGCAGTGAAATTGGTGAAAAGGAGGGGTTCCATAGAAAGTATACATTTTAAAATCTGTTAACTACTGCATTCTCATCATTGTTAACTTATCTGTTTCTTACCACCTTTATTATGCATATTAGAACAGGCCAACATTTGGACATGCACTGTTTAGTTATTGTTATGAGAGATATATGGTGTTTGTAACGTATGTTAGTACTTTGACCAACTTGGTCATTGTGGTTGACCAGGGTACAAATTTGGTTGACCAACTGGGAAAATTTTAAACAAGTGGTTTATAGCCATTGGAGGGCTATAGGCTATTTATACCCGCAACACCCCCATTTGGGGTTTCTTAATGAGAGAAGGCACTTAAGAGTGTTCATGCACATCTTATACCATCACATACACCTTTGAGTGTGATTATTTAACCTAGAAGGGTAAGTGTGGCCTTCATTCCTTCATAGAAATCTTCCAAGAGCTAGCTACTTAGTAGTCTAGAAGTTCTTCGCTTGTGGAAGGTCCTGAAACACCTCCCTCTCTTGGATTGTCCCGAAACACCTCCAGTGAGTTGATGATGAAGGGCCAAACCTTAAAATTGGGTGATGTGCGGTGAGTCGATGACGATGGCTTGTTGAATTGAAGGCGCACAACAACATTTAGTGACCTATTTTGATAGAGAGGAGAGGTGGCGGTAGTGCTGTTGAGTTGTAGAACTGTTGTCGTCTAATGACTTTGAAACAGATAAAGGTCCTCCTTTCTCTCCTCTTCAATTCCGATTTTTTTGTTCTCTAATTTCTTAACCCCCTACAAGTCCTCCCTCAAACATATCCATCTTCCCCCTTCTGCGATTGATGTCAAAATAAGGGAATGAAATATAAGAAACGATCTATGATGAGCCAAAACTGAAATTGGATAATGGCATTTTCAATTCGGCACAATCGGGTCAGGTATGATAAAATTGAACCTATCCAACCTTTGAACAGCCATAGTATTAAGGGGTAAAATTTGCAGGAATTTGGTTAAAAAAATAAAAGATATGAAATTCAGAGGTATATATGAAAAGGAAATTCAGGGGTAAAAATTGAACCTATCCAACCTTAGGAGGTATATATGAAATTCAGAGGGGGTAAATTGAAAAGGGAATTTTAAAACTAGAGCATCTCCAATGGCAAATGCTATAATAGCATTGCCATCGTTATAATTTGGCAATGAATAGTAGCAAATTGCCAAATTATAGCAATGGTGCTCCAATGATCACATGCCATTTTGGCAAAACTCAACCCCACTTTTCCCTCTAATTTTTTAGGTGGTGCATAGGTATAGATTTTTTAGTGATTTTTTTATTGTTTATTTTTTTGTCTTTTATGACCTTTTTCAAACTTTTTCTTAAAAAATTAAATATTTACGTTCTACCCGACTAGAGAAATATAAAAAAATTAAAAAAAAAAATTAAAAAAATTATAACAATGGTGCTCCAATGATGCAGTGCCATTTTTGCACAATCCCAACCAATTTTTTAAGTAATTTTTTGTTTTTGTTTTTGTTTTTGTTTTTGTTTTTGTTTTGTTTTGTTTTGTTTTTTGTTTTTTGTTTTTTGTTTTTTGTTTTTTGTTTTTTGTTAATCTCTTTTATGACCTTTTTAAAAAAAATTATAAAAAAAAAAATTAAATATTTAGATTATACCTACTAAACAAAAATTTAAAATTTAAAAATAAAAATCACTTGAGATTGTTGTTTGAAACTGCCATTAAAAAAAATAGTTAAAAATTATTTTTTTTGGATCATTAGACCACTTGGTCTCTTTCTCTCTCTCTCTCTTTCCATCTTTTTCATTCTCATCTCTCTCTCATTTGTGCTGTCGCAATCCAAAACCTTCTCACCAACCAACCCCCCTCACTCCCTCTCATCAAGGACTGTGAGAGTCTCTCTCTCTCTCTCTCTCTCTCTCTCTCTCTATTGTTCTCTTCGATAAACAAGGGACTATTAGCAGGGGTCTCTTCCCGTTGCCTATCCTCCTCACTCTCTCTCTTCTCGTGTTCGATTGGTCTCTCACAGTCGACATCCTAGCCCCCTCTTTTGCTTCATCTCTTTCGTCTCTCCCTGGTGAACATCAATTGACGAGAATCTAACATCACAAACCCCTCTTCGGTGAACATCAGTTGTCGAGATCAAAGATCACAAACCCTTTTCGCAGATCGCAGCCCTATTCACAGATCGCATATCACAAGCCCAAACTCGTATGCATATTGAAATACAATTATTTTTTGTTTAAAATTTACTTCAGATTTTGGAATTTTTGCTTGAGATTGCTTGAGATTGTTGTTGTTTGCTTGAGATTTGTTGAGATTTCTTAAAATTTGTTTGAGATTATCAATAATTTTCTGGGCAAATTACACATACACCTCCTGAGGTTTGATTAAAATACGAATCGCTCCCTATGGTTCTGAAAATTTTATTCCACCTCGTGGTTTCTAATTTCATAATAAATCGCCCTTTCTATTAATAAATCAAATCAATTAACAGTTTTTAATGATATTAGAAATATGTTTCAATTAATAATTTAACTAATTTTATTATTGTATAGGAGAACATTTATGAATTTCATTTTTTTAGTTAATTCTGTGAAACAAAAAAATTTTGACAAGGGGATATTTGTAATTTTCCAAATCACAGGGGGCAATCTGTATTTTAAGCAAACCTCAGGAGGTGTATTTGTAATTTACCCTAATTTTTTTTGAAATTGATTATTGTTGTTGTTTCCGGTGAATTTGTTTTAAAAAAAAGAAGCTGGTATGAATCTGTTTAAAATAGATCCAAAAAAAAAAAAAAAAATGTTTAAAGAATTTTGTTGCTAATTGGGTGAAATTTGTTTTAAAAAAAATTAACTCTGTTTTTGGTAGTTTTTGCTGGGAAGGATGATAGTAGGAGGGAGGGAAAGAAACGGTTGGTTTTGGGTGAGTTGGCACAAATGGCATTTGCCAAAGCTTGTGTCAAATATCTTTGTGTCAAATTTGACACAAAAGCTTTGGCATTTGCCAAACATCTTCAACAATTGGAGAACCACTTTTGGTGCAAAGCTGCTATATTATAGCTTTGGCAGCTCCAATGACAAAGCATTAGAGATGCCCCTACCTCTGACTATGGAACCATTTGCGCATTGGAATATAAATGATATGTTAAATTCATAGTATTTTTTTGGAGGGTTGACATTCTGAGAATATTAACTCTATTTCATTTTGGGATGTGGCAGAAATTGATTTATCAAGAGGGATACTAAATGATCCCACCATATTAATTTGAAACCCCTACTTCTTTGGACCCCAAGACCAAAATTGATCCCCACCATTTTTTCCAAGAACACCCACCACTATCCCAATCTCACCCCTCTTTCTTGGACCCCCACCCCTACCATGTCTTTCCTCTGGCAGCTCCCTTTCCATAAGTCTCTCCCTGCCACTTCTCCACCTCCGACAGTCGCTTCCCAGCTACGCCCCTCTCCAAAAGCCTCTATAATCTTTGTTGAATTTGTTGGGATGGTTATTTAATATTACATTGATGTCTATTTTTATTTCAGGATTTTCAAAAGACAAGCTTTGTCCATGAAGAAAGCTTTGGTGGACTTGTGGCAGCTTGCCTTTTCTTACCAAGTGAACCCTCTAGCTGCTGTTCAACCTGTCCCCGCTGCAACCCGTGGGACCCGCTAATGGTGCCGTGCTGTTTTACTGGATTCTTCTCAAGGTTATATAGCAAATTAGCAATCAGTAAATTTTTTTTTTATATTATTTTTCGTTTTATTTTATTTTTTTGAACTGGTGCGGATAATTTATTTTAAGACGAATTTCACTTTGTCCCTTATGGACTAAAGTGCTCTGTTGCAAACAGTGTACATAACAATAAAATGTTTATATCCAGGTCCCTTGTTAGGTAGCTAGTAGTATATGGGCTCAAGAAGTTTTTATGATAGCCCTCATTGCTAGTGAACGAAAGCAATGTCAATAAATTCTGTGGACCTTTTATCTTGCTGTTTCTGAATAGTGCATCAAATTTTTAGCAGATGACTGGGCTTTGCTACTAGTTTTCCTCATTCATTCTTCGTAATATAACAATACTAGTGTATACCCGTGCCTAAAGGTACGGTGTAAATAATGATGAGATCAAAATATAATTAAATATAAAATTATTGGATTAAAAGGTAATTTATCCCATTTGTTGCTAAAAAGTTGAAGTCAAAATATGAATAAAGGTCTGGTTAGTTTTGAAAAGATTTTTTATTAAAAAAGTTTGAAAATATTTTTGGTTATATATTTTGAAAATAAATATTTCCCAATCAACTATTTAGAGTACGGCAAGTAACGCAATTATAAACATTTCATTTTTATTAAAAAAAATTTATGACTCTAAAATATAAACTTCATATCAATGCAAACATTAAAAATAAAAGCACCATTGCTATGCAAGTTAATAAAAAATTGTAAAGACAAAACAAAACATACAAACTAAGGTATTGTACGTTTGTTAACACTCTATAATTCAAAAAAAATTACACCAAACAATGCACACCAGCCAGTACTTTGCAATTCAAAAAAATAAAAATAAATTAAATACCAACCAACGCACACCAGCTATTGCTCTGCAATCTAAGAAAATTAAAATAGAAATGCACACCAACCAGTGCTCTGCAATCTAAAAAAATTAATTTAAATACCAAGTAATGTACACCTGCTGGTGCTACTGCTGCAAATCACATTGTAATAGTTCTTTGCAAATTATAAACCGGAAACTATGTGAGAAAAATCTAGGAAAAATAATAATAATTTAACTTGCCTACAACAATGTGACATGAGAAAAATGTACTCCCAACACAACCTCACATCAATCAAAAACCTACAAATGTTATGAAAACTTTCAGATATAACTAATTAAGTTGAGAAACAACTAATACACCTAGATAGTTCAATATAAAGCTAGACATTGGGTCATTGAGCAATTAACAATATTTTTTGATTAATTATAAATCACTTGTACATTTTTTGAGCAATACTAAATCACTTGTACATCCATGAAATACTAAGGGTATGTTTGGTTTGTGTTTGAGAGATGTGTTTTAGAGATAAAAAGTACGAAAACATGTTTGGTTTGGTTTTTTTTAAAAGATGTTTTGGAAAATTATTTTGAGATAGAGTTTTGGAAAAAGTGATTGATTTGATGTGTGTGAGAGAGAGATTTGTTTGGAAAACTTGTTTGGTTTACAAGTTTTGGGAAATTTTTTTGGGAAAATTTGTTTGGTTTGGTTATTTTTGAAAACTTATTTGTAGAGAAAATTTCCCAAATTTTTTTTAGAAAATCAAACCAAACGAGCCCTAAATCATTTGTACATTCATGAAAAATATTAAATCACTTGTACAAAAAATAACAACCTTACAAAAAGTAGCAACCATACATAGCAGTCAAATGTTTTTTCTAAATCACTTGTACATCTTTTGAGAATTTAAAACGAATAGCAAAAAGTCAACTTGTCTCTCCACTTTTTGAAATAAAACCATTGATAGCAAAATCGATAATAAAATCTAAAAATTAATAAGAAAATTGCAAATCAATAGTAAAGCCTATCAACTTTAATAATTTAAGTGATAAAGTTTCCCATAATTTTGCAATTTTTTTTGGTCTTACCACTGATTTGCAATTTTTCCTAAATTAATTCCAGTAATTAAGTGACACGGATAGAAAATACTTAATGGGTTACAATCAAGATGCGAAGAAATAAAAATATAAAAAAAATGACTTACCCTGCAATTTTTGTAAGCAATATTGGTGAAAATTCTACAAAGATACTAAGATCTTTTTATCCCCAATCAAGCATGGGTCATTCGCTATTTTAATTCATTTTCATATAAGACAATTAGCGAATGACTTGTGCCTAAAAACATTCCAAAAGGAAAGGCCAAAAAAATAAAATAAAAATCTAAGCATGCTTTCTATCAATTCTTGCATACCGTATCTCATAAATTGTTTGTATGATTTCAAATAAATATATCAAATGGGTTATGAGTTCGAAAACAATTATGATTAAAAACTAATACTGTAATTGCTAAAAAAAGGCAATCAATAGACTATGCTCAATTAAGCGGTGCTAAGAAAAAGCAGTAATTTTCATTAGAGCACTCAAACACAAAATAGATAAAAATCTGCTCAACAAATAAAAGCCGATAGAAAATGAGATTAGAAAAAAACTAAAAAGTTAATTGGAAAGGAATTTGAAAATTCAGTATTACTCATTTTTCCTTTCAAAATGACACCAAAATTAAGCATAAGTAGGCAATTCCATCAGCATAATTAGCCAAAATTAAGCATAATTAGGTAATTTGAAAATGACACCAAAATTAGGCAATTCCATCAGCCAAACTCCTCTTGGTTAAAGTAGATAGCATAATAATAAGAAAACAAACAAAAAATCAATAACGACGGACTTCTAAAAAAAAATAAAATAAATAACTATGAATTAAAAAATATGAACAAAAAATATTAAAGTCGCTCTTTCTGTTTAGGTCAAAAATCTGTCAGTGTTAAGCTTTTCTCTCATTCTACCTTTAAAACCCACTAAAGAAAACATTGAAATCAATTATTTTACAAAACTGTCAACATATATGCACCAAAAGTCACAAATAATCACATACCCATAAATTGAGTCCTGAAACAATAAATGAGCTACACATACCTATAATAAAAAAAACTACACAATCCCAAAGAAATGAACCCTCAAGATCAAACATAGATCATACCCACATGTAAAGAGAAAATGAATGGGATAAAATGCAGATGGTTAAAGAGAGAAGAGATGGATAAAGGTTTGTGGAGTGAGCTTTGAAGTGAAGCAAGATACAAAAAATTGAGAGATCTTTAAAGGTAGAATTTATCAACAAACATGACACATTTGAGAGGGAATTTAAAGGTGAAAAAACAATCTCTCACCAGAAAGAAATAATCGGTCTTACCAAAATATTCAAGATACTTTAAAAAAGCTGCCTTCTTGATCTTAGCTATATGAGATCCGACAAAATGTTTAAAATTGGTCTTGACCATCTAAAATGATACATGAGACAACTGTCCAATCTCTCTACTTGGACAATGATATAAAGTACAGAACAATGTAATAACAATGATTCCTAAATTTCCAAAATTCACAAAGCTTCACAATTCAAGTGATGACAAAACAGAGTTATATTCTTCATCCAAGTACATCATCACTTATGGTTATCTATTCAAGGCTCTAAAGCTCTAAACAACATGATCATGATTATCACCATCTTGCTCTTGCTTCCACAGGCTTGTGAGAAATTAATTCAAATTGTGAAAGTTAGGTTAGTAACTTGGTAGACAGAAAGTAGCATGCTACATAAAAGAGAATTGATATGATACATGATTCAATGTTGAGATATCTACAACGCAATATAATAACTTCAAACTCTCTTGCAAATGCCAACATCACTGTTTAAAGCGATGCAACTATTATGGTCAATTGAAACCTGTCATTTCATGTTCAAGTGAATAGACATGCGCCTGCACTATTAAAGTAGATAAATGAATAGAAAGAAAACAATAGCATAGAGAGTGAAATTGAGAATGACAACAAATCATACAAACCTTCAAACTGTAGCTACCTAAAAACCTATCGTAGTGAAAACATCATGTTTGATACAATAAGAAAAAGAAAACAACCAAAGAAAAAGAAAAATTCAATACTAAAACCATGATATAAAACAAAATTCAGTTGATAGTGGAAGACAACCTTGTAAGAGAAAAATAATCCAACTACCTACTAATCTGTGTATTTTTTCCCAATGCAATAGTCTAGGCTATTCCTACACTCTTCTAACTCATTGAGAGTATTGTTCAATGGAAACCCAAAAAAGGAATGTGAGACATGTATTTCATAGAAAAGAAAAGTTACATGACTGACCAAATATTTAAAAAAAAACGTTATAATTTTACCTTATTTATTTTTATGCCTACACATCATGACTAAACAATGGATAAGAATTTTTTAAGATTGTAAACCGACAAATAATTAAATTCAAATTTATAAAATGAGTATGAAAAAAAAAATCAAAAAACAATTAAAGTTTACCTTGTGTTTAATATTCATTTTTGGATGAATATGTTGCTTTGAGTTCCCATCAAGAAAACAAACCAGTTGGAAACAATGTTAATTATAAAGGTTAAAAAATACAAAATAAAAATAAAAAAGAGACAAAGGACAATATAATATTTTAATTGAGATCCAAAAATATACATGATCCTCTAGCCAGAAAATTCAAATCATATTAAATAAACCCTCCAACGAAGCTTAACAATTAAATCATGAATTTACCTTTATAACTATAACTCATGCCTCAATTTGGAAGTGCTCACACTGGTAAATAAAATATTACAAACTTTAAACTATTGTGAATTTTTCCAAAGAAAATGAGTATCAAAACTAACATATTCCTATAGATTCAAATCCAACCAACAGTGGTAGAGTATTTAGAATGAATAAGGAAAAAGATTAAAAAAGAAAGATTACTTTAGGAACATGACATATTTCAAAAAATTATTTAGGGACAAAGTCTAGATAGGAGTATTTAGGAACATGACATAATTTCATAGTACATATCGTGGAAAAAAGTAGAAAATTTAAAATTTACTTGGCAAAAGTGTCACCCTTCAAAAATCTATAAAAACAACGCCCAAATAGTATACATTAAAATCCATGTAAACTACTAAGATAACTGTGGAACATAAAATTTTATAATATTCATGTGAGTTTACCACTTGGATGCTATTTAGGATAAACATGAAAGAGAAATGTGCCTATTTTGTGAAATGGGCACTAAAGGTAAAATGCACTTATTTCTCAATTTTCAATTTTTATGTTCAATTTTTTTAAACTTATTTAATTTATTTATGTTTTATAAGTAGAAATTGCAACAAAATACTCTCGAGTCTAGCATAAATTTTCAAAATAAAAAAGGAAAAATTATAGGTAGTCTTTTAGAAAATATTACATTTTTATATTCAACTAAGACGAAAAAGAAAAACGAAAGACTTTTTTTATTTTTAATGAACCTTTTAGAAGATTTTTTTCAATTTTTTGTTTTGTTTTGTTTGGTTTTTTTTTTTTTTTTTTAGATATAGTAGATTGACTTGAAAAGTAAATTTTTTGTGCACAATTTTTTTTTTTTTTTAAATACTAAAAGGAAAAACTCTATTTTAATTTTGCTAGTCCCAAACTCACCAAGAATGGATTTACGTTTTGCCTCACACCTTTTGGATAACTACATTTAGAGAGTTCTAAAAGCTAGGCAAACTAATTTCATGAGTAGCAATTGTTGTTGGAGTACACATATTAGGTAAAATTGTGAGATAAAATTAAAAAGTAAAATTATTTTATATATACTTTTGTTAAGTGAAATGCAGTGTTAAGAGTTACTCTAAAAAGTAAAAAACTTTGTTGATTTACAAACCAAATCAGAACTAAACCACATCACATTCAAGCAATTTCTTCCAAAAAGAGAAACAGAGATGTAATGTGAGATGTATATAAAGCAAGTAAAAGGGAGTGAGGCAGTGCTTACCATCAAGATGTGGTTGAAGAGGAGGAAGAGCTGCGGAAGCATGGATGCTATATAGAGAGAAGATGAACAAAACAAAGCATAGAGAGAGAAACAGAGCCATTTGCTGATGATGTAGTGTAGCTGTGTATTGAAATGAGGAAAGAGAAGAGAGTGAGCTATATCTATATATTAGTGTATGCCCGTGCCTAATGTTAAGATCAAAACATAATTGTAATTTATACGTATCATGTTGAAATTTGTAAAATTTATGCCATTTTTTGATAAAGCTACTAAAAAAAATTTATATTGAAAATTTGTATTGCTTGTGTCATTTTTTCCACTTTCTTAATTCTAGTGGTAATAGAAGGCTCCTCAAAAGGGCATAAAAATTCTATCAGCTAATTCTTTCACTTGTTAACTAAGACAATTTCTTGCCACGTAAGACAAATTCAAAAACCTTCTTTCCATATTAAGTGCCTATTTAAAAAACCTTGGTCTGAATTGGGCCTAGGCTTTTGTAAGCTATTTAAGTGCCTATTTTTGAATAGCTGAAACAAACATTAAGGGTTGATAGTGAAACCACCTTCTTCTTCACTTATGAGGTACCATTATGCATAATCATCCAATTAAAAGTATAAAGCAGGTTTAAACTGCTTCAAGTATAAAGTAAGTTTATGCCATCACTCATTACTCTAAGATGACTAACTAATAACATAGATAATCTACTGAATTAATGTAGTTCCAAAACCAAATATTTGAAGAAAAATCAAAACGGCCAATTGGCTTAAAACTAACTCCCTTTACTCTAGACCTTTTTACTGTTTGTTTTTTTTTTTACAAATTCTTTCTAGACCTCATTGAGCCAATCTTAGCATTGTTTAACTGGCAAAGATGAAAGCATAATTTGTTTTATTTTTTATCAGAACTTACAATCCTCACTCTGAAAGTAAAATAAAAAATGAGAGGAAAAAAAAAAAAAAGGAAATAATAGGCTTAGCTCCTGTAAAAAATAACAGACTGTTTTCACCCAATGAAACAAAAATATATTGAGTTAAGAGTCACAGGAGTAAAGAGAAGAAGAAGGAAAAAAAATGACTCTAACCCATCCAATCAAAAATTTAATTTATTATAACCACATTTTTTTGTCACATCTATTTTAAAATGAATATACAATTGTGCCTACAGTGTTTAAGTTTTAAAATTAAAATTTTAATTGATTATAAGCACTGGTAGAGTTATAGGATGTGAAAAAAGTAATAGGCAAAATTATTCTATTGAATCAAAATTTCTCTTCCACCCCCAAAATCACCTATCAAGAAGAAAAATTCCAATAAAAAGAAACTCAATAAACAAACTTCTAAAATTGTGAAGAAAAAAAAAAGGCTCACTTGTTAAATGGGCCGTTGTGCCATTGCTCTCCATTTCTTGAAACATTCACTAATAGACCCACATAACACTTCCATTCATTATCTAACTTGAATTTTTCAAGTCTAATCAAAACAAACTAAAACATCTTGTTTTTGAAAAACAATAAAATCAAACATAAAGGCATTCTAAACAATGCTAATTTTTAAAATTACAATAAAAATTATCACAATGATTATCATCAAAATAGTATGAAATTCAAAAATTAAAATAGAAGACCCAAATTATTAGCATAAAAAAATCAAGTATTCGCTTTTCTTGGTTCTTGTTTCTCTACCGTCTATGAACAAAAAACATAAACTGCATCTAGCTAATAATCCAGAAGATAGCCAACATATAAAATGAAGCCTAGCTAGTAAAAATTTAAGATTCTTCATTTTCACAGCATGTAAAATGAAGCCAAGTTAAACAATAGAATAGCAACAAATTATTGACAAATCTATCAATGGAAGGCAGACCAATTACCTAATCAACCATGGTAGTAAACAAAGCCATAACAACTTTTTATGCGCTAATCAAACACACCTTCAAGCCAAGGCATATGTACCTGAAGCAAAAGGAAGAATAAAAAATATAAGCAAGCAATCTCCATTATCCATTATCCATTATCCATTATCTAAAATCAACTCTCTAAAAATTGCCCACTGTTTATTATTAAAAATAAGATCCAACTCTCATTGATTGATTCACCAATTTGAATATACCTATATTTTTGTTAATCTTACCAAATATCCAAGGCATGTATCATTCACTGTTTGGGGGGAATGTAGAATAAACTATGATGGATTCACTCACTATTTTTTTTTTTTTGTGTGTGTGGGGGAGGGGGGAGGGGAATGTAGAATAAACTATAAGATAACTTTAATCAATTAGGACATTCATATTACCAGCACTAAGTGCATTCAAGCATGGTTAATTAAACTCTCTGTAGGAAAGGTTGTTTAGCCATTTACTTGGCTTGATAGATTTACTCACTATTTGAACAACAAAAAAAGTATAATTATATAAGAAAGTAAACTATTTTAATTGAGGCATTTTACAGAACATCTAAAATTTGACCATCAAAAACAACCGCCACAACTTTCTAGCAAAATTTGCAATTAGTTACCTAACCAAAGGTAATGTTGAATAAGATAACCAACAATTCTATAGCAAAATTGAATGCTTATGTGTCATGAAAATTTTATAGGTGTTAGAAAAGTGAATCTGAAAGGTATAGAATTTAGAAAAGTGAATCTGAAAGGTTCAGTTAAATGCAAGCAAAGAAATTATGTCTATTCCTAACAAAGAAAAAATATACACAACATCATTGCAACTTAAGCCTAAACTCAGAAAACCCACATAGAAAAATAACCACATAAAAAAATCAAGAGAAGAATAATATTGGTAGTTGGATGATTCCCATTATCCAAAAGCAAGTTAAAAAATTATTGGGATAATTCCCAATTCTCCACAAAATCAAACCGAAAACAAAAAGTGCCTACTAAATTCCATCAACTGGATTTGTTGTCTGTAAATTCCATCAACTAGATTTAGAGAATACCATCAATTGGATTTAGAGGATGATTCCCATTATCCTTTTAATATTTAAAGCATCGAATTTGTTGAATAATTCCATTTTTAAAAATTTAATATTATTTTATTATGGCTGGTTATGGCTGGTGGGTTATTGCTCCACCGTGACTATAATGGGGCCGTGCATATTATATTAAATTAATTTAATGGAATAAAAAGGGTGACGCAATAATACCCAACCCTCAATTATCAACTTCACATCTCCAGACCCACCCAACAAAACTTCACATCTCCAAATAAAATTTGAGTAAATTATCAAACATTGAATGGTTACATCTCCAGACCCACCCATTGAATCGTTATCAACTTCACATCTCCAGACCCACCCAACAATACTGACATCTTTTGAGATTTCTTGTGTGTAAATTGAATGGTTAATGGAATTTTATCCCAATAATTCCAGTTGATGGAATTTAGAGGATAATGGGAATCATCCAAGAAACATTTTAGAGGAATATTAATTTAGAGGATACCATCAACTGGATTTAGAGAATAATTCCAATTGTGTGCCTACTAATTCCAATAAAACATTTTATCAAACACTTAATAAGTAAGGAATATAGAACCAAATGATAGTAAATGGGTTGATTTTGCGAAACCCAAACCCAAACCCAAAATCAAAATCAAATTCGTGAAACCCAACCAACTCTTCATAAAAGTGTAAGAAAAATCAAATTCTTGTATATTATCTGTATAAGTTTAAGAAAAATCAACTGATCGATTTCTTATAAAAATGTAAGAAAAATCAACAAAAATCACTCTTAAAAATATCAGTTTCTTTTCTTGAAAAACAGGCTAAGTTTAGTGCCATTTTCATTTTAGATGTCTTAATTTTTTGTGTCATTAGAAACAAAAAGTTTGAAAACACGGCTTTATGATTATGCAAAAACATTTTCAAAATCCAGAAGATTTTCCCAAAAATAGTTTATCAAACAATTTCTTTTGCGTCAATTTCCGGTTTTTCTGTTTTTAATAACAAAAAACAAAAAAAAAAAAAACGAAGGCATTTCCAAAAGTGCCCTAAATATTGTAGAAAGCACTACCTTCTACTGAAAGCAATTCCACAGTTTTCCATCCTACTTCTAGTTCCTAAAGTACTATAACCCCAGCCTGTCCTCAAAATTGTAAAGCACTACCTTCTACCAAAATGTAGACTTCAAATCATTACCTCAAATTAAACCCCTTATTCCTATTTTTAAAACCTATTTTTCCAACACATTTCCAGCCGTATCTAGCTAGTAATCAAAAAGAGATTTTCAAGTAGTGCATTAAATGCATTGGATGACCACCCTCCAGTATGAACCGTTATCACTTTATTTGTTTCAATCGCAACCTTCTATTAATATTCTGTTATGAAAGAGAATAAAAAAATGATATGTGAGTCGCCTATTCCAATTTTATGACCAAAATTATCACTCAAAAACTGGTTTATTTACAAATATGCAAAAGATCTGTATATATCTTCCCTTTCTCCTATGCGTAACCCAATTTTATAACCAGACTATGGAACCCACATCTCAAATGATCAATTTTGTCACTTTTCCATTCTCTTATAGTAGCAAAATGTTAACAGAAGGTTAAAATTGAAGCAAAAAATATACAATTTTTAGTTGACCAGAATAGAACTAAAAACCGTAGGCCTAAATTCCAGACTCAAATTTTGCAAACATATATACATATATGTAACATCAGCGCTAAAACCCTAAAAAAATTAAAAGAAAACAAAGAAGAAGAAGAAAAGATTACCGGGCAAGATAATGTCGATGTTGAAAGTGCCGCCTTCGTAAGGAGTAGTGAGGGGACCAGGAATCATTCCGGCCAAATGCGTGAGATTGTCGCCTTTAGGCTTGATGCTTATGCCCGAGAAATCGTTGTCTTTGTTGCATTCCTGAAGCTCCTTCTGTACGCGAGCGAAATCCACCATCTTCAAACACAATTTACAGAGAGAGAGAAAGAGAAAGCGAGAGTGCGAATGTGTGTATAAATACGCATCGGACACCCTCGCACTCTCTCTATCTTTGCTTTTCTTTGATGCTGCTTTTCTTTGAAACCGGCGATCTGCTATGTGTTGATGCCGAGATCTGCTGGTTCTTTTAAGAGTGAGCTCTGAGAGTGAGAGATGAGGGAGAAAACTCAATTTTAAATTTTGAAGAGAGAGAGAGAGAGAGATGGATGGATGGATGGAAGGGAAGAAGAAACCCACTCACCGTAGGATTCAATCACCACCATTGAAATATAATTTGTCTTGGACATTTTTTAGCCGTTGGATTGAATCAATCCAAGGGTTCACATTTTGACAAAGGGATAACAGTCCCATCAGATTTCAAAAACCACTCTCCCTTATTATATAGATTTACTAGTTTCTTATTTAAAAAAAAAAAAAGTTTTAGCAAATTGAATCATGGGTCCAAATTGTTAAACAGTGCTATTCCACTGTATCCTTTGAAATGCTTGTTAATGGTCACCATTCTGCTTATTTTCAACCCAAAGTTGGCCTTCTCTTCAAGGGTACCCCTTGCATCCGTACCTTTTCATCTTGGTAATGCAAGTGTTGTCAGAAGGTTTTAATCATTTGATTGTGATAGAGACTCCACACATACATGACTTTCACAATCTCCACTTTCATCTTCACCACTCATAATGTGGGGTCTACGTATACATGAGTGGACTCTATATACACATTAAGGGCTAAGATCAATTGGGCATCATGGAACTTCCAAAAAAGGGGTCCAAGATAAACTGTTTAATCATTTACAGTAAGATTTGGCTGTGGTATAGTGATTAGTCGGGCTTCTCCCCCTATTTCCCACCCACCTGGTATGTGCGGATGATATGTTTATTTTTATGGATCTAATAATGGAAGAAATTTGGCATCTTCAATGGTGTCTTCCTTCAAGCCTTTTGTGATCAATCTAGCCTCAAAATTAATCTGAGGCATAGTTTGGGAAGTTGGTTTGGGTGGGTTAGGGGCTAAAATAGTCACAAAAAATAAAATAGGTTATTTTAGTTACAAAAAATAAAATATCAAATCCAACCCATAATCATTACATTCCTCTCTCACAAAAAAAGTCAAAAAAGCCAAAAAGTCCTTCCCAAACTAGGCTTTTTAGCCCCAGGCTAAAATAGCCAAAAAGTCAACCCACTTTCCAAACGGAGGCTGAGGAAATCAGAATTGTTTTTAAAGTCCAAATTGTACCATAGAGGATCAAAATCAACTCGAAAAAAGTTCAAGTTGTTTAGGAAATATTATGCATATTAGTAATGTTTTCAATTTCCTTGCTATTTCTATTTTCAATAATTTTTTCTGTCTCTTCTCCCCTCTCAAATCCTACACATCATTAATTATTATTTTTTTTTCACCTCTATCTATTTAATTATAAAAAGAATTACGAATTATCCGAAACTATGAACTCTAAACTAGAGAACAACAACAAAATTACCAAATTATTTTTAAAATATATAACTAAACAAAATTTTCAAATTTTGAAATTACTTTTTAAAAACTTATATTTCAAAACTGATTTTTAAATTATACCAAACACAGCCCCACTTTTCATAGAACAAAAATAATGTATAATAATCAATAGCTATCCTTATGATTGGAAGGGTGTATTCTGGCATCTTAAAAGGCATTTATTCCATATCTTCGAAAAGAAGTCAATGCCAGAGTTAGCTGCTACTCTCTTTCTTTCTTTATAGGTTGAAATATGGTACAAATGTATCTGCCGACAATTCATCTTTTTTATTTTTTATTTTATCAATAGTAAAATCTTGAAAATTATTTCTATATTTATTAAATTTTTATTTGGGCCATACAAATCTCCGAAGGTAGATTTTGTTTTTCACCTAGTCAGATCTAGCAGTTGGAATTATATGTATAAAAAAACTTATGCTAATCACATCTTTTAAGATTGTTATTAAAGTGTATATAAAACCTCAAATATGTTAATTGTTTTATATGGTTTCATGTTCTTGAAGAATTTGAAAACAAACTTTTAGGTGCCCTTTGCTAATATTTACAGTTTATTTATTTATTTCATTTAAAACAAAATACATGTTTGATAAATAAGTACTTTAAAATTTATTTTTAAAATAAGCGGTGGCGGAAGGTGGTTATTGACGGTTAAAGATGGTGGCCAAAAATGGTGGTCAGCTGTCAAAGGTGGTTATCGACAGCTGGAGGTGATGGCCAAGTAGTTGCTATCTGTAATAAGTGGTTGTCAAAAGTGATTGTTTACAATTAGAGATGGTGGCCGAAAGTTGCTACAACCAGTGAGAGGTGGTTAGCGACCAAGGTAG